>NC_064624.1:6011363-6612500 GCF_023898315.1 Schistocerca nitens
CAATGCCGACGAAAACTTTTTGGACACTGTTATATCAATAGGATTTTGTTTCTACAGATTTGTAACGCAAATTCTTGACCTGTGAAATATTTTTATATGAGACTGTCGCTGTAGTGGAAACTGCTGTCGTAAATATTTCGGTAATGCGTCGTGGGCACCCAGCTGCGCGACAGACGCCTGGAAAAAAGCCATTAGAGTGTGCCTTTCAGAGGCACAGGTGGAGAAAAAAAAAAAGAGGCCATTATCCTCGCTATTGACATTCCTTTGCAGAAAGCATCGTAAATACGACACCCTCAAACTTGAAAACATGATTACACTATAGAGTTCTTAATTTATGACATTTACTGTAATGAAATGATGAGAAACATTTCATGTCTATTGTCTTGCTAGTTGAAAGATTGTTTACTGCATTATGAAATGCCATATGTCTAGTGAATGACGTTTCACGCCTTGCTTTGCATATTTTGTTTAATATCTAGTTTTTAGCTGCACTGCAGCATTGGTTAAAATAAAATTTTATAGATGTACTAATATAGATATTTTCTGTCTACAGATCCAGTAAATAATAATTTTGTGATACTTCCAAAAAAAATGAGGGAGCACAAAAAGCCATTTCCCTTCACAGGGACTGCATACATAATTTTCTTTTCAAGTATTTGGTAATTTATTTCACAGAATAAGTTTTTGTGGTGCACCACTTTAATGACATAGACATTAAGATGTGAATAGACATTTCCCTTATCTGCATTGTTGTCTTTACTGTAATATTTTTCTGATTGAGCTATGTCATGTTTAGGTATAAGTTACTGCATTTGCTGCTGCTGCTTGCCAGGCATAGTTCTACTGAATTTTACATTGTATTAAGCTAGTTTTACTACTGATTTATTTTTCTTGTTGCTGCACATTGGCTCATATTAGTTGTAATGTTGCATTGCTTGGTAATTTAGATTTACTGTAGCTTGCTTTGCTAATTTCCATTTTTTTTTTTGACATTGCTGTTTGTGTTAATTGTTCTGTGCTGCTGCATTGCCTCATCCCTTAGTTTAGCATCTGAGCTTAGTAGATTTAAGTTAGCTTAAGAGGGGGTAGACTATATAAGAGAATGAGTTGCGATGAATGGGAAGAAATGCATTGAGAAGTTATACGAAAAAATTACAGAAAGCAGGTATAGATAGGACTTTTTGGGAATAATGATGAACGAAGGGAGATCTCCAATAAAAAAAGGTTTTGTTTGCAGAATACTGCAGCACCAAATGTTACACTGAAAACAAAGCCTGTCCTTTCCTCCTATGTTATTCTGCTATGTGTTTGTGTACTCTTGTATATTTGTGTTTTTCCTGTCTTTATGTGTTTAGCTAATAAGATTTATGTTGTAGAATTTTTCAAATACTATGTTATTTTCTTCGTAAAGGTGTTTGCACATTATTAATTCTGTTCTGTTTCAATGCTCATGTGTGAAATTAATGTTTCGAAAACTATCCTTATTATTTTATGTATTTACTTATGTCATAATTCCTGTAACACTGATGTATATGTTATTTCGATTCTTTTGTAAAGCCTGTACTACTACAAATGTTATCTGTATTGTTATGTTCTTTAATGATGTATTTGGTAGCTTTGTTATTGTATTCTTATGTTATAATATTGTAATTGACACCAGTTCATCAAATTAAGTAACTTGTAAGTTACATTTCACTGCACACGTTTCTGTTGGTCATAGTATATGGACAATATGTGAGAAGTAGGGACTGATAGTTTTGCACGTGTGTTAATAATTCAGCAAGGGACTGGCCAACAGCATTGCTGGTTCTAAGGACATTTCCAAAAAAATTTTTTGCGAGTGTACGAGTGGTGGTTCATGGACTTGCTATATTCTCCGCAAGACTCTTCGATGGTGATTGTGTACCTGCACAGTCGCAACAGATGGCTGCTGGCCGTCTCTACAAGGACTACAGTGGGTCTACGCCTTTGATGACTCACCAATACCATTATTTCTACAGGGACTGCACTGGGTCTGCACCTCTGGTGGTCCACCAATACCGTAATCTCCACCAGAACTACAGTAGGTCTACTCTGTGATGACCTACCTACCAATACTCTTCAAAACGTCGAATGACTCTGCTGTGGTTTTGCTCTGTTGTGGCCCATTACCTGTCTGCATGTCGAGAGTCAGCACTGTCTTTCCGTTGGAAGAACAACACCACTCCTTCAAGACTGCATGGAAATCCACTACTTCCGTGTGCATTTTCTCTTACTGCTCAAACTTTGAGAAAAACACTGCAGTTTTACTGTGATGAATGATCAGGACTGTCTTTACGGACTGTGAGAAAATTTTAGCTTTTGACCAACATTGTATCAATAAGTGTGTGCAGTTGATATCTTTGTTATTGTAATTATGAAAAATTTTATCCAATCATTATTGGCCACTGCCCAAAACAATTTGTAAAATTTTTTGTGGGGAGGATGGGGCTATGTAAATAGGCTGTTTATGTTTTCTTATTGGCAACATTACGTAGCGCTCTGTATGAAAATCACTGGCTCTGCTGTGTGCAGTCTGTGGCTAGTTTGCATTGTTGTCTGCCATTGTAGTGTTGGGCAGCTGGATGTGAACAGCGCATAGCGTTGCGCTGTTGGAGGTGAGCCGCCAGCAGTGGTGGATGTGGGGAGAGAAATGGCGGAGTTTTGAAATTTGTAAGACTGGATGTCATGAACTGCTATATATATTATGACTATTAAGGTAAATACATTGTTTGTTCTCTATTAAAATCTTTCATTTGCTAACTATGCCTATCAGTAGTTAGTGCCTTCCGTAGTTTGAATTTTTTATTTAGCTCGCAGTAGTGGCGCTCGCTGTATTACAGTAGTTCGTGTAACGAAGATTTTGTGAGGTAAGTGATTCATGAAAGGTATAGGTTAATGTTAGTCAGGGCCATTCTTTTGTAGGGATTTTTGAAAGTCAGATTGCGTTGCGCTAAAAATACTGTGTGTCAGTTTAAACACAGTCATGTATAATTTTTCTAAGGGGACGTTTCAAGCTGATAAGAACAGATTTTTTAGTCATTGGGGTAATACTTGGAAAGGAACTTAGGAAAGGTTCACATTCGGTAAGGATTGGAAACAGCCGCAAAGGTGTTGCTCAACGGCGCCTGCCATACACCGGAGCATCACACTTCAGGCGGACGTAACTAAGAATTATGTCAGGAATATAAGATCTTCGTGTGACCCAGAGATGTGTTCTGGCCAAGATGGAAAGCGTCATAAACTTGTGTTCAGCCACGGTGGAAACCCATACGTAACTGGCCGGGGGGAAAAAAAGGAAAGCGAGCGGAGTGGAAGGCTCATATGTCGCTACCAACTGTGCCGCCGGTGTCTACAGCAAAGGCTGGACACACACGAGACCGGTCTGCATGTGCCTCGCTCCAGATCGCCGCCCCTCGATCGAGCAGGGGGCAGATGGGGCCTGAGCATCTCGCAACCCTCAGTGGAAATCGGGAGAAAAAGAGGGAGAAGTATTCAATGCAGGGCGGGTCCGGCAGTAACACCAGCAGTTGCTGCCCTCACAGCAAGGCCGGCCACGTTCCGGAGCCGCCGCTGCAGCTTCGTCATGATCGGGCATTAGGAGACCAATGACTAAAGAAAATACGTCGTATATCAGTGTGTTTTGTATCCGACCTTGCCAACATTAAGCTGATAAGAACAGATACTACACTTTGATCTTAGCCAAAAGTCAATGGCGGTGGGCTATCTTTCAAAATTTCAAACTGTTATTAAAGCTGATTATGTAGTTTTCTACTTTTATATGAAACATTTTTTAAGTATCATAGTTCTGAAAACGTTTCTGCAAACCTAAAATGCCAAATTACCTTTCACGAGGTTTTTTAGCTTTTAAAAGTGAACTTGGAGAAAACGAGAAAATATTTATTCTAGTATTTTGTGACTCTACATATCATCAAGATAGCTTGTTTACACCTTGAAATGTTCCCTTGTGAGTATGTAGGATATTCAAAGGTGTGCTGAAGATGGGTTCCACGAATGCTTCCAACAGACCACTAGAGTCAGAGGAAAGTCTTTTCATCTGAAATGTGAGAGAAGTTTGAGACCAAAGTAGAGCCTTCTGTCACAGATAATTAAAGGTGATGATACCTGGTGTGCATCGCTTTCAACCAGATACAAACAGACAGTCACTCCTCAAGCCCCATCTCCTGTCCACACCAAAGAACAAATTTAAGGCAACTCCCTCTGCTGGAAATGCCGTGATATAATAGTCTTTTGGGGTAGTGGTGATGTCATTCTCGTGAATGGTTGGTTAAATGGTCAACCATTAATTCAGAGGTATCTGTGAAGGCTCTGAACTCAAGAACCATTTCTGAAGTGTCTGATCTAAAAAGAGTGCGAAATAAATCTTGGTTCACTACAACAACGTGCACCCATACAGAGTTTGAGATTCTATAAACATGTCACCAGATTTGATTGGACATCAGATCTCATCCACCCTACAGCTGGCGCTCTCAGACTTCCATCTGTTTGGGACACTTAAGGATTCACTAACACGGGTTACAATCTGAATTTTATGAAAGCATAATTTGGGTAATGAAAATTGAGATAGGAGCACTGGTCAAAAACCTGACTGATGGCGAAAGCATGCTCGTACGCAAGACTGGCATTGAGACATATCACGTGACGAAGCTAAACGTTGCATGTAAAGGAAATGTTGCCTGATATCACCAAATTACAACATTTGAGAATAAATATGTGTCCCATAGGTATCAGGCCATTGAATTTAAGCGCTGTTGGGCTGGGCTAGCATTTGGATAGGTGACCACATGGTCTGCCGAGTGCTGTTGGCAAGTGGGGTGCACTCAGCCCTTGTGAGGCAAACTGATTGAGAAGTAGCAGCTCTGGTCTCGGAAACTGACATCGGGAGAGGAGAGTGCTGACCACATGCCCCTCCATATCTGCACCCAATGATGATTATAGGCTGAGGTTGACACAGCCGCCTGTCGGCACCATTCGGCATTCATGGCCTGTCGAGAGGAGTTTAGTTTAGTTCTTAGGTATCAAAGACTGGCAGCCATCACAAGGTTATTTCAGTTCATAGGGAGACAAAAATCGCCTCTTTTTGCTCACCATCAGCGGAGATGCAGATACGAGAGAGCCACAGTGAGTGGTAATGGAGACACGGATTTCTGGGAGACATGTAATCTGTACATGTTTAGTTACATTTGGTGACCACAGCATGCCGATAAGACTTGTAAGACGGTGAAACCCACCTGTTATGGCACCTGTCGCAGGTTGGTATGCAAGGAGAATAGAACTTTAGGGAATAGTAGGTGTGTGGAGGCAAAGGCCAATGGCAGGAAAGTACTCTACGTAGGTATAGAAGAATGGCGACCGTGACAGGGCAACAGGAACTACGAGACACAATTATTTGCTCACCGTTTAGAGAGACTCATATGTAGAGGGACTCAAGCCGGAGTGAGTAGTAGGCCCGCGGAGGCAGCGGCTCCCGGCGGGCGGGCTGTCGGGTGATGGCCGCCATGGCGCAGCCCACGGCGAACTCGAGGGCGCGGCAAGCCGTCTGGAAGCAGAACCAGGGCCAGGCGCGCGGCGCCTCCAGTCGCTCCAGCCGCTCCAGCTGCTGCTTCTGCTGCTGGTGCTGGTGGCCGTGCTGCCCGTGGTGGTGGTGGTGGTTCAGCGGCACCGCCTGTTGTGCAGCCGATGGTTCGTTATTATCTCTCACAGTTATACACTGGCATAGAAAGAAATGCAGTCCTATTTCACTGACAAGTGATGTACTCGTACAAGGGTCATTCATTACTTAAAGAGACAAATTGGTCTGGAGAAAAAAGTATTTATTTTTACAGAACAATCCTTTTCCCTCTTTTGAACATAATCACCTTGAACATTTATGCACTTTTTCCAAAAGGCTACAAGCTCTTTTTCCGGCTCCAAGAATTCCTTATCTAGAAATTTTAACCAGTTTCTCACAAACTTTTTCACGTCCTCGTTGTGCTGCAACCTCTTCCCACTTAATAACTCCTTCAGTGCACCAAACAAACGGAAATCACTAGGTGATAAATTAGGAGTGTAAGTGGGATGAGGCAGTACTTCTCAGCCCGTTCTGTCGATGGTCTCAGGGGTTAGTTGAGCAATATGCGGACGTGTATTGTCTTGCTGGAGAATCACACCTCTCCTCTATCCACGGCGTCTCTCCCCCTCATGGCTGCTTTCGCTTTGTTTAAAAGCAAATCCGAGTAGTATTGGCTGTTCATTGTACGCTGCTCTTCGAGATAATCACATAAAACTGAACCATGAACATCCCAAAACACTGCCAACATGACTTTTCCTGCTGATGCTTGGGTCTTGAATTTTTTCTTGACAGCTGCGTTGGTGTGCTTCCACTTCATGCTTTGCCTTTTTTGATTCTGGCTCATAATAGTGAACCGACATTGCATCAAAAGTTAAAATTTCGTTCAGTAAGGGCTCACCTTCTCTTTCATAACGTTCCTTTAGCTCTGTTTCCTCGTGTCGCCCCGTCTACTTCTCTGGGACCCACCTTTCACGTGTTTTGCGGTACTTGAGCTTGTTACAGATATGAACCTTATCAACTATCATTTCCTCAGTCACACGGTGGTCGGCACGAATAATGTCGTCAATTCTACTTTCAAGTGAGGGAGTTGAAACTCCAACTGGTCAGCCACAACGGTGTCCGCCAGTCTCTGAGTCAAGACCATTTTTGAACTGCTCTACCCACTTGTGAAAATTTGCACAACCTTCACCATAAACTTGAGACATTCAACAGTATATATTCACTGGTTTCTCGCCTTCAGCAATTAAAAAAACGAATAACAGAACGTAGTTCAACTAATGTGGACGTATCAAGCGGATTCGCCATGTTGAAATGTATTTTTGACGTTATAAACAAAGCAAAGTTGTTACATCAACTGATCAGGGCTCATTCTAGTGATGCCAACTTAAAACCATAAAAGTACCAAACTTCCCCTACCAACAGTTTTTTCCCGAGACCAATTTGTCTCTTTCATTATTGAATAACCCTAGTAGTTCATCGTTGTAGAAGTCTACAATAGTAAATTCAGACCAAATGTAACGCTCATGTTACGGTAAAGTGTTAACAAAGAGTCGCATCAGTACCCAGTGCACCTCCCTCTGGCAACGATGCATGTAAACCGTCGTAAAGGCTACAATGGACATCCTTCGATAATTTGTCTGGAGCACCTTCCACCGCCCGTTGCATTTCGGCAATGATTCTTGCAGTCTCTGGAGAATGAGTGAGAACCTACAGCACCACGATTTATCGCATTCAACTCGGGAGAGATACGGTGGGCGTGATGGCCAGGCAGTTGTGGTACACCACTGGGAGTACATTACACAACAGCAGCCGAATCGCGGACCTGAACTGCCCCACTGAAAGACCTCATCACTTCACTCTCGACGAAATGCCAGTGGGGTGGCGATGACAGTCCATGCAGTGAATCAGGCATTGCTTACTCTAGCCTGCAGAAACGCGAAATGTGACTGTGAGTTGTAAACGATCTCCCAACCTCACATCATCATTGGGATCTGTGTGTCCTGACCGAACACACTGTGTACATAGCCGTCACGCAGACTGAACCCACTCTCATCACGAGAGACCGGATTATATGCGTGTTGTATATGTATTTGTATGTTTGGCTCCTTTTCTCCGGTTATTGCATATTTTAACTAAAAACTATTGCCGATGCATTTTAAAAATTTAGACGGGACATCTGTAGCTCGATCTAGTTTTGATGTCTCACAGATTGACCGCGAACCTAGAACTGCTTGCAGTCGCTAACCGAGAGGCCACTGCCTGCAGAAATCATTACACAGGAGCAACAGAACAGGCAGACAATGGCCCTGCGCCCGCACCCCCGGTTAACCCCCTCCGCTGTCGTACCATACGCGCCGGCAACAATTAAATTAAACTACCATTAAATTAAACTACCATTAAATTACCATATAAAATTAATCGTCGATAAAGCAGATGCCAGACTGAGATTCATTGGAAGAATCCTAAGGAAATGCAGTCCGGAAACAAAGGAAGTAAGTTACAGTACACTTGTTCGCCCACTGCTTGAATACTGCTCACCGGTGTGGGATCCATACCAGATAGCGTTGATGGAAGAGATAGAGAAGATCCAACGGAGAGCAGCGCGCTCCGTTACAGGATCATTTAGTAATTGCGAAAGCGTTACGGAGATGATAGATAAACTCCAGCGGAAGACTCTGCAAGAGAGACGCTCAGTAGCTCGGTACGGGCTCTTGTTGAAGTTTCGAGAACATACCTTCACCGAGGAGGTAAGCAGTATATTGCTCCCTTCTAAGTGTATCTCGCGAAGAGACCATGAGGATAAAATCAGAGAGATTAGAGCCCATACTGAGGCATACCGACAACCTTTCTTTCCACGAACAATACCAGACTGGAATAGAAGGGAGAAACGATAGAGGTACTGAAGGTACCCTCCACCACATACCGCCAGGTGGCTTGCGGAGTATGAATATGTTTACGACGTGGAGTGTCTAACGTATTGTGCGCCATGCCGCCCGAAAAAAGAAAAAAAATGGCTCTGAGTACTATGGGACTTAACATCTGCAGTCATCAGTCCCCTAGAACTTAGAACTACTTAAACCTAACTAACCTAAGGACATCACACACACCCATGCCCGACGCAGGATTCGAACCTGCGACCGTAGCAGTCCCGCGGTTCCGGACTGAGTGCCTAGAACCGCGAGACCACCGCGGCCGGCTCCGAAAAAAGAAAGGTCATTTCGTTAATAGCGGATCATTCTGGAACATTTAGATATGATGGAATTGTTTCATATCGTCGAGTTGGCGATTAAAACGTTTCGTGGAAAAAAAAGAGTTTCAAGTAGACCAGCATGTCAAGACAAGTCTTCATATCGGAAGAATGCAGAAGATAGTACCACGACAACAACTTCTGACATCAGCAAGTTGCAGTAGCAGGTATTTGTCCAAAGGTAACCAAAACAGTCGGTTTAACATGGATCTGTGTGAAGCATTCATTGCAAGCAACATTCCTCTTCACAGACTTACAAACCCTATCCTCAAAGGCTTCCTGCGCAAATATTTCTTAAATCAAAATATGCCAGATGAATCAACATCGCGTGAAAATTACATAGTGACAATTTATGTAAATGTTCTGCAAGAAATATGCAATGGTCTCAAGGACAGCATTATCTGGATTTCAGTTGACGAAACAACAGACACTTGGTGGCCCTTAAATTGCAAGTTTAATTGTTGGTCCTTTAAAAGAAGAGCCCTCTTCTTCCTACTTAGCGGCCAGAAAAGAACTTGAAAAAGCATATTTGTGAATGAGGGTATTAGAAAAATATTTCCAGAATCTTCTGCAGATGAAAGGGTGTTTGTGTTTATTTCAGATGCTGCTCCCTATACGATCAAATCAGGAAAAGCCCTCCGAGTACTTTATCCCAATTTGATTCATGTGACGTCCTTTGCTCGTGGAGTACATCACCTTGCTGAAGAAGTACTTTTCACGTTTGTGAATGTTAAATGATTTCATCCAAAAGGAAATGTTTCTGAAGGCTCATGCTCGCATCAAAACCTACAAAGAAAAACTACCAAATGTGCTTTTCCCTCCAGTACCAGTGGTAAGTAGTTGGGGTACGTGGGTCGAAGCTGTGTTGTTTTACGATGAATATTTCGTGGCCATTAGAGGGTAGTAAACAACTTTGATAGATCAGAGATTTTGGCAGTTTGTCAGTGCAAGGAATCTCTTAATGATTCCGGTATTAAAAAAGACATTGCTGTGATTAGCACTCATTTTCCCATATACCTGCAAGTACGGTGTTAAAAAGCTTGAAACTCGAGGATTGGCGTTGACTGATCTGGCCTTGTAACAATAACCAAAATGGCCTTGCTGTTCTGGTACTGCGAGCGGCTGAAAGCAAGGGGAAACTACAGCCGTATTTTTTCCCAAGGGCATGAAGCTTTACTGCATGATTAAATTTTGATGACGTTTGGGTAAAATATTCTGGAGGTAAAACAGTCCCCCATTCGGATCTCCGGGTGGGGACTACTCAAGAGGACGTCGTTATCAGGAGAAAGAAAACCGGCGTTCTACGGATCGGAGTGTGGAATGTCAGATCCCTTAATCGGGCAGGTAGGTTAGAAAATTTACAGCCTTTGGAGAGCCAGTCCCGATAAAACTCTACCATCTGGTGAGTAAAATGTATGAGACAGGTGAAATACCCTCAAACTTCAAGAAGAATATAATAATTCCAATCCCTAAGAAAGCAGGTGTTGACAGATGTGAAAATTACTGAACTATGAGTTTAATAAGTCAGAGCTGCAAAACACTAACGCGAATTCTTTACAGACGAATGGAAAAACTGATAGAAGCCGACCTCGGGGAAGATCAGTTTGGATTCCATAGAAATGTTGGAACACGTGAGGCAATACTGACGACTTATCTTAGAAGAAAAATTAAGGAAAGGCTAACCTTCGTTTCTAGCATTTGTAGACTTATAGAAAGCTTTTGACAATGTTGATTGGAATACTCTCTTTCAAATTCTGAAGGTGGCAGGGGTAAAATACAGGGAGCGAAAGGCTATTTACAGTTTGTACAGAAAGCAGATGGCAGTTGTAAGACTCGACGGGTATGAAAGGGAGGCAGTGGTTGGGAAGGGAGTGAGACAGGGTTGTAGCATATCCCCGATGTTATTCAATCTGTATATTGAGCAAGCAGTAAAGGAAACAAAACAAAGGTTCGGAGTAGGTATTAAAATACATGGCGAAGAAATAAAAACTTTAAGGTTCGCCGATGACATTGTAATTCTGTCAGAGACAGCAAAGGACCTGGACGGAATGGACAGTGTCTTGAGGGTATAAGATGAACATCAACAAAAGCAAAATGAGCATAATGGAATGTAGTCGAATTAAATAAGGTGATGTTGAGGGAATTAGATTAGGAAATGAGACACTTAAAGTAGTAAAGGAGTTTTGCTATTTGGGGAGCAAAGTAACTGATGATGGTCGAAGTAGAGACGATATAAAATGTAGACTGGCAATGGCAAGGAAAGCGTTTCTGAAGAAGAAAAGTTTATTAACATCGAGTATAGATTTAAGTGTCAGGAAGTCGTTTCTGAAAGTATTTGTATGGAGTGTAGTCATGTATGGAAGTGAAACGTGGACGATAAATAGTTTAGACAAGAAGAGAATAGAAGCTTTCGAAATGTGGTGCTACAGAAGAATGCTGAAGATTAGATGGGCAGATCACATAACTAATGAGGAGGTATTGCAAGACAGTCTCAGGACTGAAGACCTCAACAACAATGAATAAAATTATTCTAGTGAACTCGTAATTGCCGGAAGTATTCCCAAAAAGTTTAAGAAAAGTTTGAAAACATTTTAAACAATAACCCAAGCTTTGACCCCTTGTGCCAAATTGATAGTTTTATTAATGGGACAAATGAACTTTTACCAGAAACAATAAGTGTCAACATAGCACCCAAGTACTGCCCAGTTACCTCAGCTGATGCAGAACGGTCCTTTTACGCTTATAAAAATGTTTTGAGTGATCGAAGACACAATCTTACTACCGAACAACTTGCACAGTACGTGATCATTTCTGTTTACAACAGCAGAAAAGCATAAAATAAATTGTAAATGATGCTTTGGTCCAATATTATTAATTAAAAGTCAATGCCATTCAAAAAAATTCATGATAGTATGTTGTTTTTTAAATAAAATACTACGGAGTTTTAGAGCGTGCCCCCCTGCGTGCAATATATCTCGAAGTTGGTCCTGTACATATCGCATCTGCTTGTTACCGATAACTGTAGGAAAGAAGAGACAATTGTTGAAACACAGTATGCGTCCTCCTTTTTTCAAATTTTTCGAAAATAATCCCAGAAAGGCCCCGCTTCCTAACCTCTACCAGAAAGTATTCAGGAAATGATATCAGCGTTCTAAATGCACCCATTTTTCGCGTGGCGGGCGCTCTTCCTCGTAATTGATATGCACAGGTTCGACTATGAAACATAATGCACAAAGTAACTACCATATTTTTTTATTATTTCATATTTCGTCTTTAAAGCATTTTTTCAAGCATATCTGTATGCATATTTTAAGTTTTTTTACACAGTTTTGCATCATCTCGGTTCCGAGACTCTCGGAACTTGTACAGAAAATTGGAATAGAGATCAAGATAAAAATCAATTGCGCCCTTTCTACTGCTCATGAAAACCACACTATGCATTTTGTACCAAGAAACAACGAGATCTTCAGAGGTGGTGGTCCAGATTGCTGTACACACCGGTACCTCTAATACCAAACAGCACGTCCTCTTGCATTGATGCATGCCTGTACTTCTCGTGGCATACTCTACACAAGTTCATCAAGGCACTTTTGGTCCCATTCCTCAATGGCGATTAAGCGTAGATCCCTCTGAGTGGTTGGTGGGTCACGTCGTTCATAATCAGCGCTTTTAAATCTATTCCAGCCATAATCGATAGGGTTCATGTCCGGAGAACATGCTGGCCACTCTAGTTGGAAGTCATTCACACCATATGCACGATGGGGGCGCGAATTGTCGTCCATGAAGACGAATGTCTAGCTAATATGTTGCCGGTATGGTTGCACCATCAGTCGGAGGATGGCATTCACGTATTGTACAGCCGATTCGGCACCTTCCAAGATCTCCAGCGACATACGTCTCGGCCCCACACAATGCCACATCAAAACATCAGGAAACATCCACCTTGCTGCAGTCGCTGGACAGTGTGTCTAAGGCGTTCAGCCGGACTGGGTTGCCTCCAAACACGCCTCCGACAGTTGTCTGCTTGAAGGCATATGCGACACTCATCGGTGAAGAGAACATGATGCCAATCCTGAGTTCTCCATCTGTAGATGGCTGCATGGCTTCATGGTTGTATAGATGGACCCCGGAATGGAGTCGGGAGTGAAGTTGCGCATCATGCAGTCATTATGCGTAGGTGCCGGTCATCCACTGCAGTAGTAGCCCTTGGGCGGCCTGAGCGACGGATGTCATCGACAGCTCCTTTCTCTCTGTATCCCCTCCACGTTCGAACAACATCGCTTCGGTTCACTACGAGACACCTCGACACTACCCTTGTTGAGAGCCCTTTCTGACGCAAAGTGAATGTGGACGCGATCGAAGCGCGGTATTGACCGTCTAGCCATGGTTGAACTACAGACAACGCGAGCTGTGTACTTCGTTCCTGGTGAAATAACTGGAACATCGGCTGTCGGACCCATCTCTGTCTAACAGGCGCTCCTCATGCATGGTTGTTTGCCAGCCGGAGTGACCGAGCGGTTCTAGGCGCTACAGTCTGGAACCGCGCGATCGCTACAGTCGCAGGTTCGAATCTTGCCTTGGGCATGGATGTGTGTGATGTCCTTAGGTTAGTTAGGTTTAAGTAGTTATAAATTCTAGGGGACTGATGACCTCAGAAGTTAAGTCCCATAGTGCTCAGAGCCATTTGAACCACAGTTGCTTACATTTTTGGACAGGTTTAGTGACATCTCTGAACAGTGAATGGGACTCTGTCTGTGATACAATATCCGCAGTCAATGTCTACTGCGATCGTGCAAAACTGTTTTTTATGTATGTACGATGCATATAATCCGGTCTCTATTCATCGCTGACGACATGAAGCGTCATCGCACTCTTCGCTCGACTGTTTCAAGACGCCAAAGTGTCCATCCTTGGCTGTGTCGTGTTGTCAGCAGTAGGCTGGACAGAGGCACAGGTTATCTTGATCGTGCTGAAAGCAAACTTCTCAGCAGCTGCTGATGTTCGGTCGACCACTGCTGCTTGCATGGTGCACTGATGTTGATGTGTGTCTGTACTAGGAGGACGTCCACAACCAGGTCTACAGGTGTGGGGATGTCCCACAGGCCACTGCTGAAAGTACCGACACACTGACGACGCACTGTGCCTAACACGTCCCTACACCTTCCCACAGGTTCACAGTTGGACGCCATTCATGTGGCCGAAGCTGTTCAGCAGGAGTACATGCTCGTTGGCAGGGCAGAGTTATACCCTGGAATGAGAATTGCAAACACTGTCCACCTAGATATTCAGCACAGTTCCTGCCTGCAGAGTGAAGACAGAGGGCTCAAAGGCCTTCGAAGCGTCATCTGATGGCCGATGACTGTGACAAATAATCACTAACAAGTACAGCCTCTCAGTTGACACAACTTATGCCCTTGTGCCACTGAACACAGTCGTAGAAGGCTGTTACTTTTTTTTTTTTTACCAGCGGTGTATCCTCATAAGAGCCAAGAGTAATTTACGCCGGAGTTGTAATACAAAGGGAAAGGAAAGACAACCTGTCTCGTGGACCAAATCCTAGTCTATTATGGATATTATATGCAATTTCAGTGGAAAATTCGGACTCTGATCAGAATTTGTTGGTTATTAATTGCAGACTGAAACAGAAAATATTGCAGAAACGTGGGGATTTGGTTTGGTAGGCCTGGATAAGTTGTAGGACCCAGATATTGTACAGGGTTTCAGAGGGAACATTAGGCGACAACTGTCTGCAACAGATGTAACCAGCACAGTTAAAGAAATGACGTAGTGAAGGCACAAGAGGACGTCGGAGTTTGGCACCTACCAAATGCACGTTTTGATAAATGTAGGAAGTGAACTGGTGTCGGCTGTGCACCATCCTGAATCGATTAGATTTCACGGAAGTAACCATTTGTGTGCCGCCTGTAACGTTGGAATTTTTTTTGGAAATTTGTGGTAAGGTCTTATGGGACCAAACTACTTTGGTCATCGGTCCCTAAGCTTACAGCACTTGATCTAACTTAAACCAACTTACGCGAAGGACATGACACACACCCATACCCGAGGGAGGACACGAATCTCCGACGGGGGGAGCCGCACGGGCCGTGAAAAGACGACTCAGACGCACGGCTACCCCGTGCAGAGTAGTAACGTTGACAAAATCTCGTGGCAACTGGTGAAATTACACTGAGGAGCCAAAGAAATTGGTACGTTTAAACTCAGAAGACTGTTCCTGGAAACAATCTGTAGCAATTGTTAAGCCCCCGCAAG
Source organism: Schistocerca nitens (assembly GCF_023898315.1). NCBI lineage: Eukaryota > Metazoa > Arthropoda > Insecta > Orthoptera > Acrididae > Schistocerca > Schistocerca nitens. The sequence continues at coordinate 6,026,471 of NC_064624.1, forward strand.
CACACAGAAGTTCCACACCATGACGTGGCATGGACTCGACTAATGTCTGATGTAGTGCTGGAGGGAAATGACACCACGAATCCTGCAGGCTTGTCGATAAATCCGTAAGAGTACGAGGGGGTGGAGGACTCATCTGAACGGCACGTTCCAAGACATCATAGATATGCTCAATAATCATCATGTCTGGGGCGTTTTGTGGACAGCGGAACTCAGGAGACTGTTCCTGGAAAGAATCTGTAGCAATTCTGGATGCATGGCGTGTCGCATTGTACTGCTTGAATTGCCCAAGACCGTCAGAATGCTCAATGGACATAAATGGATGCAGGTGATCAGACGGGATGCTTACCTAAGTGTCGCCAGTCAGAGTCGTATGTAGATGTATGAGTTGTTCCGTATCACTGCAACTGCGCACGCCTCACACCCTTACAGAGCTTCCACCAGTTTGAACAGTCCCCTGTTGATATGAAGGGTCCACGGATTGATGAGATTGTGTCCATACCCGTACACATCCATCTCCTTGATAAAACCTGAAACGAGACTCATCCGAGCAGGCAACATGTTTCAAGTCATCAAAACACCGATGTCAGTTTTGACGAGCCCAGGCCAGGTGCAAAGCCTTGTGTCGTGCAGTCATCAAGGGTACTTGACTGGGCCTTTGGCTCCGAAATACCGTAGCCATGATGTTTCATTGAATGATTCGAACGCTGACTCTTGTTGATGGCCCAGCATTGAAATCTGCGAAAACTTGAGGAAGGGCTGCACTTCTATCAGATTGAACAATTCTCTTCAGTCGTCGTTGGTCCCTTCCTTGCAGGACCTTTTTACCGGCCGCAACGATATCGGAGATCTGATCTTTTACCGGATTTCTGATATTCACGGTACTCTTATGCAATGGTCGTACGGGAAAATCCCAGTTTCAGCGATATCTCAGATATCCTGTGTCCCATCGCTCTTGCGCCGACTGTAGCACCACTTTCAAACTCACTTAAATCTTAATAACCTGCTATTGTAGCGGCAGTAACCGATTGAACAACTGCGCCAGACACTTGTTGACTCACATAGGCGCTGCCGACCGCATCGCCGTATTCTGCCCGTTTATATATCTCTGTATTTGAATACGCATCCCTATACCAGTTTCTCCGGCGCTTCACTGTATTTTCCACCTTTGTGTCAGGGCGATAGACTGTTTTACTTGGAACTTGCAACAGAGGTCGCCGCTGAACTGCTAATAGTGCTGTTTATGACAGGGACATTATTATTATTATCAGGAATATTATTATATTTTTGCCTGTAAACTCTTTGCTATGTGACGGAATTTCCTGTCATGTGATCCCACCTCTTCAGCACAGACAGAGCCTCTTTCCACTTGGGGGAGTGGAGTGGAGTGGGAGGAGGGAGGGGAGGGCTGTGTAAATTTTACAGGAGATGAGAGGTTACTTGATTTATCTATTTAATTAATTAGTCAGTTACTTTGACATCAGTGGTGTGCTTGTGTCGATGACGGGGAGGGGTACAGTTGGAGGTTTCCAGAGGAGCGGCGAAGAGGAGGGGAGGGGGAGGGGTGATGTGTTTCTGGAAAGGACAGGGGGGCTATAAATCAAATCCCATAGTTCATAAATCAGTTAACAGAGCAATAGATTAAGGGAAGGGAAGTGTCAGAAATCAATCAAGTTTGCCCCTGAATGAATGCAACCCACACTAACAAAATGTTGTACAGCACATATTACACTACTGCTGCCAATGTGGATCGCTATTGGGAGCCATCACCATGTAGGCATATCATCAGCCTTTTATTTATGCGAATTATGTGACCTGTGCCTAGACACCGAATGCCACATACCTCTATTTCGTTCCAAAGATAGACAAACAAGCTATTGAGCAGGTGCATTATGTTTTGGTCATCAGTATATATATTTTAGTTTAGCATTTATTTGGAAAATTGTATATGAGAAGAGAGTTCGAAGTTCAGCAGGTGTAGATTTTTTTTCTGGATGTGTTAATAGTTTTCCAAAACTAAGATAACTGAGTACTTCAAGACTTTAAATATGGCTGAAACAGCAATTATTGAAATTCTTCACAGTAAATGGTAACAGCCAAACAGTTGCAGGAGAGAGATCTATTAAAATTCTAGGCCATGGTTTCGGTATATCTAAACATACCTTCATCAGAAGTAAAATAAACCTGAACAGGAAGATACCTTCATTAGCATAAACTTAGCATCGGAACTCAGAAAGAAAAAAACACTATAGCTTAAGTAACTGTAAAATTACTAGAGTATTACAAGCACAAAAACTTTTAGTCACTTACTAAAATTACATCCTGCGGTGGAGATACATAAAACAATTGTGCCAAACGCGTCGTCGAAATTAAAACATCATCTCCATTTATACGACAAAATTATGGACAGAGGGTTAATGCGAACACAGCATAGCATCATTGCCTCAACTGTGAACTAGCGTGAAGAGGGTGTGAAAGCCGTAGGGCAGACAGTTTCACTGAGAGAGGGCACTTGTGGTATGCACGAGACACTCGCGCATATTAAAACACATGGATGCATACACAAGCACATCAAAATTATTAAAAGTTGTTCTAATTGAAACCTTCTGTCTTAATAAATAAAACATATCAGAACCATTTAAAAACATCTACGTTAAATAGAAAATATGAAACCAACTTTTACCTGTGTCCTAGTCTCAAGCAGATGAAGCTTGCGCTACGGAACACATCTAAGACCCCTATTTCATCGAAGGAAATCTTAATGGTAGGCAGTACACCACATTCCTACAAGTAACATTACAACTGTTATGGAAGAAATACCTTTGGGAACAAGGAACAGAATGTGGTATCAACACGATGGGTGTCCGGCACATTTTCGCTGATGACTACAAAGGAGTTGCAGAGAAAATTCCCAAATTGTTGGTTTAGAAGTGGAGAAGATGTGTCGTGGCCGTCTCGTTCGCCAAACTTGACACCTCTGGATTTTTTCTTGTGGGGATTCGAAAAAGACATTGTTTATACAGACGTTCCAACATAGCACGTGCTTCGATAAGTGCCAACGTGATAATGAATACCACTCGATCCATGATAAGACTGCAGCACCGCATTGATACCAATTGTCATCACTTCGAACACCTTCCGTAAATGGACGTTCATGTCATCTTTTTGACCTTCGTTGACCTTTAAAGACCTTACTGTTGGACATCATTGGATTCGTCTCGATAGTCGTTATCAGAAAAGAAGTACCAAACTATAGCATCCCATTTGGAAAAAAAGAAAAAAAAACTTTACCTTCACATCTCTTAAATGACCCCAGCTAGCAACAAGAAACCAACGTCATATTATGGCCCCCGTTGTCCCATGCAACTTTTGTCCCAAAGACCTTTCGGCTACTATGATATACAGGGTGTTACAAAAAGGTACGGCCAAACTTTCAGGAAACATTCCTCACACACAAATAGAGAAACGATGTTATGTGGACATGTGTCCGGAAACGCTTAATTTCCACGTTAGAGCTCATTTTAGTTTCGTGAATATGTACTGTACTTCCTCGGTTCACCGCCAGTTGGCCCAATTGAAGGAAGGTAATGTTGACTTCGGTGCTTGTGTTGACATGCACATCAGTACGTAGCATCAACAGGTTAGTGTTCCTCACGAACGTGGTTTTGCAGTCAGTGCAATGTTTACAAATGCGGAGTTGGCAGATGCCCATTTGATGTATGGATTAGCACGGGGCAACAGCCGTGGCGCGGTACGTTTGTATCGAGACAGATTTCCAGAACGAAGGTGTCCCGACAGGAAGACGTTCGAAGCAATTGATCGACGTCTTAGGGAGCACGGAACATTCCAGCCTATGACACGCGAGTGGGGAAGACCTAGAACGACGAGGGCACCTACAATGGACGAGGCAATTCTTCGTGCAGTTGACGATAACCCTAATGTCAGCGTCAGAGAAGTTGCTGCTGTACAGGGTAACGTTGACCACGTCACTGTATGGAGAGTGCTACGGGAGGACCAGGTGTTTCGGCAGCTGATTGGCCTCCAAGGGTACACTTCTGCAAATGGTTCACCCAACAATGTGTCAATCCTCATTTCAGAGCAAATCTTCTCTTTACGGATGAGGCTTCATTCCAACGTGATCAAATTGTAAATTTTCACAATCAACATGTGTGGACTGACGAGAATCCGCACGCAATTGTGCAATCACGCCATCAACACAGATTTTCTGTGAACGTTTGGGCAGGCATTGTTGGTGATGTCTCGATTTGGCCCCACGTTCTTCCACCTACGCTCAATGGATCACGTTATCATGATTTCATACGGGATACTCTACCTGTGCTGCTAGAACATGTGCCTTTGCAAGTACGACACAACATGTGGTTCATGCACGATGGAGCTCCTGCACATTTCAGTCGAAGTGTTCGTACGCTTCCCAACAACAGATTCGTTGACCGACGGATTGGTAAAGGCAGACCAATTCCGTGGCCACGCTCTCCTGACCTCAACCCTCTTGAGTTTCATTTATGGGGGCATTTGAAAGCCCTTGTCTACGCAACCCCGGTACCAAATGCAGAGACTCTTCCCGCTCGTATTGTGGACGGCTGTGATACAATACGCCATTCTCCGGGGCTGCATCAGCGCATCAGGGATTCCATGCGACGGACGGTGGATGCATGTATCCTCGCTAACGGAGGATATTTTGAACATTTCCTGTAACAAAGTGTTTGAAGTCACGCTGGTACGTTCTGTTGCTGTGTGTTTCCATTCCATGATTAATGTGATTTGAAGAGAAGTAATAAAATGAGCTCTAACGTGGAAAGTAAGCGTTTCCGGACACGTGTCGACATAACATCGTTTCTCTATTTGCGTGTGAGGAATGTTTCCTGAAAGTTTGGCCGTACCTTTTTGTAACACCCTGTAGCTTCCTTGCTGCGGTCGCGCCAGGTGCCTCCCGAACCTCGCGCCGGGCCACAGTGTTTCGGGTCGTCAGAGTACGTGCAGCTACCTCTAAACAGCTGAGTGACTCACCACGCGGGGGGCGGCGGCGCCGTACGGCCCCAGGGCGCGGCCCGCCTCCCCCAGGGTGAGCAGCAGCAGCAGCGCCGCCGTGGCGGCCGTGGCGCGCACCACGCCCCGCACCGGGCTGCCGCCCCCGCCGCCCCCGGCGGCCGCGAACAGCGAGTCGCCGCCCCCGGCGCAGCCTGCGGCCCTCAGCCCCGCCAGCCCGCCCCCGGCGGCAGGCGCGCGGTACGCGATGTGCGCCAGGATGGAGCCCAGCGTGACGCCCTCCGAGGAGCGGCGGCGCGCGGCCGCGGGCGCCGGCGCCTCCAGGCCGGGGGCGGGCGCCGCCCCCGCACCCTCCAGCTGGCCCGGCCGGCCCTGCGCGCAGACGAGGCCGCAGTCAGCCCTCTGCAACAGCAGCTAGAGGCGCTTCACCTGGGTGCCCCTGACTCGCGTCTGTCATTCTCAGTGGGTGATGGGAACCTGCTACATATGACCCCACCTCGGCCACACGGAAATAACACTTTTCTGACTAGTCGCAGGTGAAACAAATGGGTTCCGTGTAGAATGAGATTTTCACTCTGCAGCGGAGTGTTCGCCGATATGAAACTTCGTGACAGATTAAAACTGTGTGCCGGACTGATACTCGAACTCGGGACCTTTGCCTTTGGAGGGCGAGTGCTCTACCAACTAAGCTCCCCAAGCGCGACTCACGACCCGTCCTCACAGCTTCAATTCTGCCAGTACCTCGTCTCCTACCTTCCAGACTTCACAGAAGCTCTTCTGCGAACCTTGCAGAACTAGTACTCCTGGAAGAAAGGATATAGTGGAGACATGGCGCAGCTGCACAGTTTTAATCTGTCAGGAAGTTTCATATCAGCCCACACTCCGCTGCACAGTGAAAATTGCATTCTAGAAACAACCCCCAGGCTGTGGCTAAGCCACGTCTCCGCAATATCCTTTCTTTCAGGAGTGCTAGTTCTGCAAGGTTCGCAGGAGAGCTTCTGTTAAGTTTGAGTTTGGAAGGTAGGAGACGAGATACTGGCAGAAGTAAAGCCTTGGGGACGGGGCGTGAGTCGTGCTTGGGTAGCTCAGTTCGTAGAGGACTTGCCCGCGAAACGCAGAGGTCCCGGGTTCCGTGTAGTTTACCCACACCCTCTGGTACAGCAGAGCAAGCAAGTCCACGTGAATGTCAGCTACGAAGCCTCTATGGTACCTGTCTGTAGAGGCTCTAGAAACTCTGACACTCCTTTTTTGTGACAGACGGACGTCAATTTGTACAGTGGTAGAAGTGCTCTGGGAGAGCAGAAGCCGGCAGCCGGGATACTGATGGACACTCATCAACGTCTACATCTACATGGATACTCTGAAAACACTTTTAAGTTCCACGCAGAGTGTCCATCGAACCAGCTTCACAGTTCTCTATTATTCCAATCTCGTATAGCGCGGGGAAAGAACGAAGACCTATATCTTTTAGTACGAGCTCTGATTTCCCTTATTTTATCATGGCGATCGTTTCTCCCTATATAAGCCGGCGTCAACAAAATATTTGCAGATTCGGAGGAGGAAGTTGGTGATTGGAATTTCGTGAGAAGATTCCGTCGCAACGAAAAACGTCTTTCTTTTATTGATGTCCAGCCCAAATCCTGTATCATTTTTGTGTTTCTCTCTCCCATATTTCGCAATAATACAAAACATGCCGCCCTTCTTTCAACTTTTTCGATGTACTCTGTCAGTCCCATCTGGTAAGGATCCCACACCGCGCAGCAGTATTGTAAAAGAGGACGGACAAGCGTAGTGTAGGCCTTCTACTTAGTAGGTCTTTTACATTTTCTAAGTGTCCTGCCAATAAAACGCAGTCTTTGGTTAGGCTTCCCCACAACATTTTCTATGTGTTCTTCCCACTTTAAGTTGATCATAATTGTAATACCTAGGTATTTATTTGAATTTACGGCTTTTGGATTAGACTGATTTATCGTGTAACCGATCTTTAACGGGTTCCTTTTACCATACATGTGGATGACCTCACACTTTTCGTTATTTAGGGTCAATTGCCACTTTTCGTACAATACAGATATCTTTCCTAAATCGTTTTGCGATTTTCTTTTTCTTCTGATGACTTTACTAGTCGATAAACTACAGCATCATCAGCAAACAACGTAATACGGCTGGTCAAATTGTCTCCCAAATCGTTTATACAGCTAAGGAACAGCAAAGGGCCTGTAACACTACACTCGGGAACGCCAAAAATCAATTCCGTTTTACTCGATGACTTTAGTCAGTTATTACGAACTGCGACCTCTCTGACAGAAAATCACGAATCCAGTCACATAACTGAAACGATATTCCATAAGCACGCAAGTTCAATACAAGCCACTTGTGTGGTACAATTTCAAAAGCCTTCTGGAAATCCAGAAATACGGAATCCATTTGAAATGGCTTGTGAATAGCACTCAGCGCTTCGTGTGAGTAAGAAGCTAGTTGTGTTTCACAAGAACGATGCTTTCTAAATCTGTGTTGACTATGTGACAACAGACCGTTTTATTCGAGGTAATTCATAATGTTCGAACACATTATGTGTTCCAAAATCCTCCTGCATATCGAAGTTAATGACGTGGGCCTGTAACTTAGTGGATTAATCCTACTACCTTTCTTGAATGTTGGTATGGCCTGAGCAACTTTCCAGTCTTTGGGTACGAAACTTTCGTCAAGCGAACGGTTGTGTCTGATCCTCGAGGATTCTGGCGAGGCATGTGTGTCCGAGGGCAGGAGCAAAAGGGAAGCACAGCACCGCAGCTGTGAACGAATCCGTCGTGCGGGCTGCGTTGCGAAGTTGTACAGAGTAGTCTGTGTGAAGGAAGAGGCCGGCAGTCTGGACTGGAGGAGTGGTGATCAGCGAAACACAGTGGTGGCAGTCGAAGGTAGAGCGCTGAAAGGTACTTTCATGGCACCAAGCTATTCTGATCTATGGAAAACTGGAAGATACAATATGTGATCAAAACTATCCAGACACCCCCATAAACATACGTTTCTCATATTAGGTGCTCCATATCAGCGACCTCAGTAGTCATTACACATCGTGAAAGAGCAGAATGGGGCGCTCTGCGGAATTCACGGACTTCGAACGTGGTCAGGTGACTGAGTGTCACTTGTGAGTCATATGACTGTACGCGAGATTCCCACACTGTTAAACATCCCTAGGTCCACTGTTTCCAATATGATAGTGAAGTGGAAACGTAAGGGGACACGTACAGCACGAAAGCGTACAGGCCGACCTCGTTTGTTGACTGACAGAGACCGCCGTAATGTGTAATAGGCAGACATCTATCCAGACCATCACACAGGAATTACAAACTGCAGCAAGATCCATTGCAGGTACTATGACAGGTGGCAGGTGAGAAAACTTGGATTTCACGGTCGAGCGGCAGCTCATAAGCCACACATCACGCCGGTAAATGCCTAACGACACCTCGCTTGGCGTAAGGAGCCTAAACATTGGACGATTGGAAAAACGTTGTGTGGTGTGACCAATCACGGTACACAATGTGGCGATCTGATGGCAGGGTGTGGGTATGGAGAATGCCCGGTGAACGTCATCTGCCCGCGTGTGTAGTGACAACAGAAAAATTCGGGGGCGGTGGCGTTATGGTGTGGGTGTGTTTTTCACGGAGTAGACTTGCACCCCCTGTTGTTTTGCGTGGCACTATCACAGCACAGGCCTACATTGATGTCTTAAGCACTTTTTGATTCTCACTGTCGAAGAGCAATTCGGGGATGGCTATTGCATCTTTCAACACGATCGAGCACCTGTTCATAATGCACGGCCTGTGGTGGAGTGGTCACACAACAATAACATCCCTGTAACGGACTGGCCTGCACTGAGTCCTGACCTGAAACCTATAGAACAGCTTTGGGATGTTTTGGATCGCCGACTTGGTGGCAGGCCTCACCAACCGACATCGATACTTGAGAGCAGCACTCCGTGAAGAATCGGTTCCCATTCCACAATAAATCTTCCAGCACCTGATTGAACGTATACCTGCAGGAGTGGAAACTACCATCAAGGCTAAGGGTGGGCCAACACCATATTGAATTCCAGCATTCCCGATGGAGGGTGCCACGAACTTTTAAGTCATTTTCAGCCAGGTGTCAGGATACTTTGGATAAGATAGTGTATTTAAATTTTCTACCTGAATGAAGTTCAATTGGAACTGATGCTATATTATACCTTCCATTTCAAAGTGCTTAAAATGTAGAAACGTTAATTAATGGGGATTAATTAAATAGTTTCACTCTAAGTTTATGTCGGTTTGTCTTTTTAGTAATATTTGGACCCTGAAGTACTTTCAGGTCCTTTGTGTTGACTTTGTCTTTTTCACTGTCCACCGTAAACTAATTCTATTTGTAGGAGTCAGTCTTCCGGCATTGATTTCCTTGCAGTTCACTATTGTATAACCGGTTGCTGGGTCTTTGAATCTATCAGAGAGGCCCATAATTTCTGTTTAAATCTGATTGCCCTCGTGTCGCTGGGTGAACCTTCTGTAGCGATGCAGTTAGAGTTGTTGGTGGTTCAGAAATAAGCAGCCGAATGTGAATATCTCCATTGAGGGAGGTAAAGAAAGAAGCAAAACGTCGCAACCTATAGTAACACCTATACAAAGCGTATAGTCACTTCAACAGAAGAGATTTATTTCACTGCTCTTTCAGTGTTCGAAATACGTGGGTAGTTCGGAAAACTAGTCCATGCCGCAAAGTGATCAATGTGATAAGTATCAGTTCTGCAATTCGCAGAAATGCAAGAGTCCAGTTTACTATCGATTTAGTAGTGAGCATAACAACAACTAACACTTTCGTATGATTTGTCACCCTAGAAAGGACATTTAACGATGTAAATTTGTCCAAGGGGGTAGGAACCGTTAAAAAAAGAATCATATGTGAGAGTTAAAGAGAAGTAACGTAAAATTTGTATTTTCTCTCTGAAAATATTTAATTCGGCTCCATCGTCTGATTTTCTGTGTCTGCACACCATTTTTTAACTTTTCGGCCCCAGTTTGGTGTAAAGTTCTTTTTCCTAGGAATACTTTAAGACGTGTTTTGTGAGCTTCTTGTAATTAATACTGAGCACGTACCTAAAACAATATCAGTCTTCACCTGCTGCGACGTAGTCGCGAATATAAACAGTGATCGAGGTACAGTGAAATGTTTTTCTTTTTTTCCAGTCTTTGATCACAGATCTGAAGATAGCCAATACTGACTGGAACCGGTCACCGTCGAAGCACTTAATATTGTGATCAAAGACTGGAAAAGAAATTTGAATATCAGTCTTCTTTCCAGGATGTTTCTGTAATTCTACCCATGTCCCATGTTTTTATTACTGTGATTACCATTATTGGAAGTGTGGATAAGAATGTGGGTTCTACAATCGGTCATAGTAGTTGTGCGTATGTATCGTAGTAAATGAGAGTGCAGTCGTGATCACAAGGCCTGTTGAGCGACCGTGACCTTCGGATGAAAGCATAGCTCGCAGGGAGTGGACACGGAAGACGCTAGCAGCTCGCTCCGTCCTAGGCGTGTTTTCAGGTACTTTTTCTCGCCATGCATGGACGTCTAATTGCTAAACATAAGTGCTAAGGTTCAGTGGAAGAGAATTGCATCACTTAAATACAATTTGAAGAATGTAACTCACTCATAAATTTATGATTATATTTCAAGGTCAAAAAAGTATATTGAATAAATATGTTTTCCCTGAGAAATTACAGGGAACGGACATAAGCACGAAAACAGCTTTTGTTCTCCAATATTACTTTTATTGTGTTAACCGGTTTTCGGCTTACAAAGGCATCTTCAGACATTTACTGTGTATTGTTACCAAAGAAGCTACAATGTTTGCAAACAACAATGGAAGATAAGTCTAGACTGAAGCAGAAACATACAGTAAGTAACATCTTTGACACTGTGGTGGTAATACAATGAAAAATTAAAAAATTGAACGGTAAATAAACAAAATTGGAGTACACAGAAAAAACTTTAACACAAAATAAGAACAATATTCCTACATAACGGTGTCTACTAATAAAATCAAATAAAATTAGTACTTGACAAGGCTACATCAGGAGGTATAAAACATGGAGAGTGATACACAACCCAATTAAAAGAAGAAACAATTATCAATGTAACTACATAATACATAAGGAACTTAAGAAATACCAATAAGACAAACAGAAATAAATAAATGCAGGAAAATAGAGGTGAATGATGGAACATACAGTAAATGCAATGTATTAGAGTGTTGTGTTACTGCATATTAACGTTAACATTATATCCAAAATAGTGGCTATGTAACAGGTTGCATTAAATACATGAACAAAGTAAAATATGAACAATATTTTATGAGACAACTACAAAAGGTGTTAAACATGGGCAGTAATACAAGTACCAGTTAAAAGAAAGCCTTAACTATTGAAACTACATTCTATATGGAATACATACACACCTTCGATAAAACAAAGGAACTTAATGAATACAAGAAAATGGGAATATTTAGGAACAGACAGTGTGCGAAGTAATGAGCAACAGAGATGATTATATAAAGTTTAGGAGAGGCAAAGTGTTGAGGTGTGTCTGGTCATTTAGGGTTAGATCTGGACTGTGCACTAGATGTTTTTTTAATTTGCAGGGCTCCCAGCAGGGTGAGTTTACGGCCTTTATTTGCTAAGTGAAGAACATGGGGTACTGGCTGGTACTTGCGACCCTCACTCAGTACATGCTCAGTAAATAGGGAGTCAGAATTCTGCAACCTCCAGCTATGTTCATGTTCAGCGAGCCTAATTGCTATGTATCTGCCTGACTGACCGATGTACAATTTGTCACAATCAGAACAGGTGTTTCTGTATACCCCACTGTTGGCTAATAACTGGGTCTTACCTTTGCTATTAAAAACACACTGGGCTGTGCTGTTCTTAACATAGTAGGAAAGCCTATATAGCAGGCTTTCAGTGCTTTGACAACAATCTGTAATATCTCACCTAGCATTGGTAGTGTACACCATTTCTTGCAGACAGTGGATGGGGAAGCAGGAGGGGCATAGAGGAGGGGCATAATTTTCCGTTTTTGTTTCCTGGGCAACATGCCGTCAATAAGAACTGGACTGTAGCCATTGACTGTGGCAGTAAATTTTATTGTATCTAACTCTGCTTTAAAATTATCTCTGAACATGGGGATGGATATGAGACAGTGTACCATTGAGTGGAAAGCTGAATGTTTGTGAGCTACGGAGAGTTGTGCTGCTTCTATAGTTGTAGTTTTTCTATAAATTATTAAATAATGTGTGTGTGTATTGATGTCAATGGTGAAATCTAAGAAGTTTATGGGTTTGTTGCCAATCTCCATTGTGAACTGAATATTTTTTGTTGACTGTTTAGGTTTTCAAAAATGTGTTGAGTTGTCTTGTACCAGTCCGCATACACACGACATCATCTACACATCTGAACCAGTATTTGATATTTGCACTCAAAGGTTCCGTTTTTAGAAAATTTTGTTCAGAATGGTCCATAAATATTTCAGCCAACAGTGGACTAAGAGGCGAACCCACAGTTAAGCCATCTAATTGTCTAATTGTCCTATTTTACGATAAATAAACTTTTGTCATAGTTTTTTATTAAAGAAACTAGTCCTACGACCATTTAATTAACTTATTTCAGCATTCAAGTATGTTTAGATTTTTATGAAAATGATTACGTCTAATGCAGGTTCACAACAACAACCACTGACACAGGGTAAAAATCAATTTAGGAGAAGCATGGGAAAGGTGGACAAGCAAAGGGCTTACTAGTTAAGGTGATTGATATCAGGGCATAAACTCACAGTCGCACTGCAAGACCACTGTAGTCTTGCAAGCCTTTAGATTCGTGTGATTTATCGTGTAACCGAGATATATGTAGAAAGTAGTTACGTTCTAGAAAAAAAAAAACCAAAAAAGCAGGTACTGTCCAGTTACATGGAATGTATCATGTTGTCGAACATTATGTCCTAAACCTTTGGCTGTCGTGTCCCGTTCTACCTTGTAATGTCCTGCATTTTGCATTTGCATGTTCTATGTTTAATTTAAGTCATGCGTTAATCTTATCGTTTTAGGTGCTTTCTATGCACATGTAGGGCACTGGATCACATGTGTTAGCAGCTGACGCCAGTTGCCACTGTTTATCGCCAGTCTGAGTGTGAGTCGGTGCGACAGCTTCCGTGAACGTCGATCGTGCTGCTCAATGAGATCTCCACTGCTTCTTTTACAATGGCGTGAGAGAGCATGTCGCTTGGATCTCTGGCCTCCTATGCTCGGAAAATTGACCAAGAGTCTAATGGCATACAAATTACACAAGAACTGGTATACAAGCAAATTTACTGTTTTCGGTGCCGCTTGGAAAAATGCTCAAAAAGCTGGCCGACAATCTAAATTTACACAAAGAATGTTACAAACACATATATTAAAGAATCAGATTAAAACCATATTTTATAATAATTTAAAGCCACAACAGCACGGTATCGTTTAATGAAACAAATGAGTGCATCGTTTAATGAAACAAATGAGTGCTTGACAACGTCGTCAGAAGACAAAATGTGTTTAAGGTTACACAAAATTGTAAACAACAAATTTACTATTTTTGAGAACATGCAAATAAATGTTTCGCTAAAATTCAAGTTGCTGGCTGCACAATGGCATCTGTTATTTATCCGAGAAGTTAAATTTCTTTGGAAATCCCTGATATCTAGTGAATTACATTTTTACTGGTCTATTTGTATTCTCTTTCGCCAGTATTAAATTGATCACTATTAGATTAAAGTTTTGATGTTATAGTGACGTATTTTCGGCATTGTTACTATTTGTGAATGAAGAATTGTAAGAAATTTGTCTACAACAAATAAAAAAACTATCCTCTTCCATTCCATCGTCTCTGAATGTTTCAAATTCCTGTCCTTTTGTTGGAGTAGCCTTGATAATGTATTCCTTGTCGACATTACTGCCTCTACAAATGCCTGTTACTCTGAACGATTTTTGTCCTGTAAATTATTTTCCACCATCACAAATACCTCTATTCAGCTATAAAATATGTATTTAGTTCATCATGGAATTATAAAAAATTATAAAAAAGCAACTTTAAACAATGTGTGAAGCAGTTGTAACTTATTACTTAAAGTGAATTTATCACAGGAAGATTATATGTTAATATCAATCAACTTTTAGACTACAGTTACACTGTACATTACGAAAAGAAAATCAGCTTGCTACCTTTAAATAAAGGTACCCTTGTACGAGGATCATTCAGTAATTAAAGAGACAAATTGGTCAGGGGAAAAAACTGTTAGTAGGGCAAGTTTGCTACTTTTATGACTAAGTTGGCATCACTGGGATGAGCCCTGAACAACCGATGTATCAACATTGTTTTATTTTGTAACCTCAAAAATACATTTCAAGATGGCGACTCCACTTGAAACGTCCGTATAAGTTAAACAACGTTCTATTATTCGTTTTTTACTTGCTGAAGGGGAGAAATCAGTGAATATATACTGTAGGATGTCTATGGTGATGGTTGTATGAGTCTTGCAAATTTTTACAAGAGAGAGGACAGTTCAACAATGCTCGCGACTGATGAAACTGCAACTGGTCGGCCAGAACCGTGTTCAACTCACTCATCACTTGAAAGTTGAATTGATGACATTATTCGTGCCGACTGCCGTGTGACTGCGGAAATGATAGTTGGTAAGAATCAAGTTAGTACTGGTACAGTTCATAACATTATCCGTAGCAAGCTGAAGTACGACAGAGCATGTGCAAGATGGGTCCCAAAAGAGTTGACGCGGCTACACACGGAAAAAATGTTGAGAGTGTGCACAGAGGTAAAGGAATGTTATGAAAGATAAGGTGTGCACTTCCTCAACAAAACTTTAACTTGTGATGAAACATGGATTCACTATTGCGAGCCACAATGAAATAAACAATGCATGGAGTGGAAGCACGACAATTCACTCGTCAAGAAGGAATTCAAAACCCAAGCATCAGCAGGGATGCTGAAGATCCAGTTTTTTGTGATTATCTCGAAGAGCAGCGTACAATGAAGATCCGATACCGCTCGTAATTGATTTTGGTGAAGCCAGCCATGAGAGAGAGACGTCGTGGATCTCAGAGGAATGGTGTGATTCTCCAGAAAGACAACGCACCTCCTCAAATTGCTCAACTAACCCGAGAAACCATCAACAAAATGGGCTGGGAAGTACCGACTCATCCCCCTTACAGTCCTGATTTAGTACATAGTGATTTCCATTTGTTTGGTGCTCTGGAAGTGGCATTAGATGCGAAGGGGTTCTAGGACAACGAGGACGCGAAAAAGATTGTGAGAAATTGGCTCACACATCAAGAGCTCTTTGAAAGCGGGATAAAAAAAGCTTGTAGCCCATTGGAACCAGATCATAAATGTTCAAGGTAATTATGTTGAGAAGTAGAAAAAGTACTGTTTTGTAAAAATAAACGGTTTTTGCTGCAGATCAATTTCTCTCATTAGTTTTTGAATGACCCTCGTTTTTTTTGTATTTTAATGCAAAAATCAGTCGGAGGAACCTCACTGATTCCAGTTTTTCCTCTATGTAGATATTTATATTTTAATTTAGATGTACACTACTGGCCATTAAAATTGCTACACGAAGAAGAAATGCAGATGATAAACGGGTATTCATTGACAAATATATTATACTAGAACTGACCTGTGGTTACATTTTCACACAATTTGGGTGCATAGATCCTGAGAAATCAGTACCCAGAACAACCACCTCTGGCCGTAATAACGGCCTTGATACGCCTGGGCATTCAGTCAAACAGAGCTTGGATGGCGTGTACAGGTACAGCTTCAACACGATACCACAGTTCATCAAGAGTAGTGACTGCCGTATTGTGTCGCGCCAGTTGCTCGGCCACCATTGACCAGACGTTTTCAATTGGTGAGACATCTGGAGAATGTGCTGGCCAGGATAGCAGTCGAACATTTTCTGTATCCAGAAACGTCCGTACTGGACCTGCAACATGCCGTCGTGCATTATCCTGCTGAAATGTAGGGTTTCGCAGGGATCGAATGAAGGCTAGAGCCACGGGTCGTAACACATCTGAAATGTGACGTCCACTGTTAAAAGTGCTGTCAATGCGAACAAGAGGTGACCGAGACATGAAACCAATGGCACCCCGTACCATCACGCCGGGTGATACGCCAGTATGGTGATGACGAATACACGCCTCCAATGTGCGTTCACCACGATGTCGCCAAACACGGTTTGACCATCACGGTGCTGTAAACAGAACCTGGATTCATCCGATAAAATGACGTATTGCCATTCGTGCACCCAGGTTTGTCATTGAGTAGACCATCGCAGGTGCTCCTGTCTGTGATGCAGCGTCAAGGGTAAGTGCAGCCACGGTCTCCGAGTTGATAGTCCGTGCTGCTGCAAACGTGGTCGAACTGTTCGAGCAGATGGTTGTCGTCTTGCAAACGTCCCCATCCGTTGACTCTGGGATCGAGACGTGGCTGCACGATCCGTTACAGCCATGCAGATAAGATGCCTGTCATCTCGACTGCTAGTGATACGGGGCCATTGGGATCCAGCACGGCGTTCCGTATTACCCTCCTGAACCCACCGATTGCATATTCTGCTAACAGTCATTGGATATCGATGAACGCGAGCAGCAATGTCGCGATACGATAAACCGCAATCGCGATAGGGTACAATCCGACCTTTATCAAAGTCGGAAACGTGATGGCATTTCTCTTCCTTACACAAGGCATCACAACAACGTTATACCAGGCTGCTGTTTGTGTATGAGAAGTCAGTTGGAAACTTTCCTCGTGTCAGCACGTCGTAGGTGTCGCCACTGGCGCCAACCTTGTGTGAATGCTCTGAAAAGCTAATCTTTTGCATATCACAGCATCTTCCTCGTGCCGGTTAAATTTCGCGTGTGTAGCACGTCATCTTCGTGGTGTAGCAATTTTAATGGCCAGTAGTATAGTTCCATTAGTTTTACAGCGGCAATCACTATTAAGAATTGGGTCCACTAACATTTTCCAACAAAGCCTTCAGCAGCACAGCCTGTTCCAGCTCATATCGTTATCTTCCTTCGGAAATGAATTGAACATGTGACAGTACGAGTGTTCCAGAAGCCTGGCACTTGCTGCTGCCCAGCCCCCCTGGTCCCCCTCACAGTATGAGCTGGAGCCGGCGCAGCTGCGCGGTACCTTGCTCCTGCGCGAGGCGGTGCTGTGCGTGCTGGGCGACCTGGACAGCGGCTGGGGGCGGCGCTCGCGCTGCTGCTGGTGCTGCTGGTGCTGGTGCTGGTGGTGGTGGTGCTGCAGCAGGGACGTCTCCGCCGTCGCCTCGTCCTCAGACGCCTCACCCACGCACGAGTTCGATGCTGTGGTACCGACAACAGTAACCCTACATTACACGTGTGATCCACAATGAAACTAATTAGTCATCCAATACTCGATGCAACATGCATGAGGTCACATGAAAAATTGGCTTATGATGTGTAGAGTAATTTCAAATTAAGTATAAACACCCTATACTATTAACACGAACTTATGTGCATTGTGCATATAGTGTCTTAAGATTCTATGGTGGTACCAACCACTTAATATCCGTTATAGTGGGGGTGAAAATGGAGCCACATAGAAAAATAGGATCGTCTACAGAAATTTCAATCAAATATTGTATAAACACGACTTTGTGTAATTCTGTATGTATAATTATATGCATGAAAACATTTTGTGGTAACATACCCCAACCACCTCTTCGCCGGCCGCGGTGTCCGTGCGGTTCTAGGTGCTCCAGTCTGGAGCTGCGCTGCTGCTATGGTCGCAGGTTCGAATCCTGCCTCGGGCATGGGTGTGTGTGATGTCCTTAGGTTAGTTAGGACCACAGAAGTTGAGTCCCATAGTGCTCAGAGCCATTTCAACCATTTTGAACCACCTCTTCGACCGCCATTGGGGTGAGAAGTTGTGATGTATAAAAATATTCGATATCGCGCGATTTCAATATGAAGTCTATAGTTTCTAGAGTCACTAAATTTCTAGTTTTCAGTCGTAAATTTTCACCCCAACGCACTAGAGCTGGGGACGGAATTCCTGCCAAAAGTAACACTTGCATCATTTGATATCTAGCACAAATTACTGGTGCCACCTCTACTTTGGGCTAAAAAGGGGTGTCACAGAACGATAAACTAGGAACAGCTGGAGAAATGTCATTCAAATTTTCTATGTATGTGACCCACTATTTGCACTAAAATACTAAAGGGGTAAGAAACCTCTACTGCAGCTAGGGGTTGAGGTGCAGATATAGTAAGGTCCGAGCATGCACTGCAACAACCATGGCATCTAAATGACTGCAGAGGCCCACAATTTTGTCAGCGTGTTTCGGTGCCAAACATCATGCCAATGCTCAATAACAAAGATACAATTAAAGTTACCCCTAGAGTGACATATTGTAAAACAGCAGAGAATCAGATGCAGACGATAGTCTTTTTTTTCGAAATGACAGTTGCTGGTAGAATTAGAACATTACTGAGAATTCAGAATATATTACATTGTGAAAGATGACCGATATTCGGACGACATATCTGTACAAATATGTGTGAATATATATATATAAAATGTATGGTGTGTGTGTCTGTGAAATATATGTGCCATACATGTACATGTTGTGTATATGTAACTACTCAAAATGAAAGAAGCATTGCAACACATGATAAGCACAGCAGTAGCAGGGCAACAAGGTTTCTGGGGCATTTTGTAAGCGCAGGTTATATGCATTTAGAGCAGGGCATAATTGATCGAATTATTTCCATAACCTATTGTTCAGCTATGTGGTTTACGACACAGGGGGGATTGATTTATGACCTACTGTGGATAATCTGCCATTCTGAGAAATCCCCACACTCCTCCCCCTCGCCATCTTCTCCACTCTGGGAAATCCTCTCACCGATACAAGCACACTTTTCATATCAAATGAATTGACTAATCACTTAAATCGAGTAATTAATTAACCCCTCAAATTGTGTGAAATACTCCAGCCCTCCTCTGCATGTAACCTGCACTTACAAAATGCCCCAGAAACCTTGTTGCCCTGCTACTGCTGTGCTTAGCATGTGTTGCAATGCTTCTTTCTTTTTGAGTAGTTACATACACACAATATGTAAATATATGTCACATATATTTCACACACACACACACCATACATTATAGAGAAGCAACTGGAATCACTCAACAGAGGAAAGTCCACTGGACCTGACGGTATACCAGTTCGATTCTACACAGAGTACGCGAAAGAACTTGCCCTTCTTCTAACAGCCGTGTACCGCAAGTCTCTAGAGAAACGGAAGGTTCCAAATGATTGGAAAAGGTAGTCCCAGTCTTCAAGAAGGGTCGTCGAGCATATGCGCAAAACTATTGACCTATATCTCTGACATCGATGTGTTGTAGAATTTTAGAACATGTTTCTTGCTCGTGTATCATGTCATTTCTGGAAACCCAGAATCTACTCTGTAGGAATCAACATGGATTCCGGAAGAAGCGATCATGTGAGACCAAACTCGCTTTATTTGTTCATGAGACCCAGAAAATATTAGGTACAGGCTCCCAGGTAGATGCAATTTTCCTTGACCTCCGGAAGGCATTCGATACAGTTCTTCACTGTTGCCTGATGAACAAAGTAAGAGCCTACGGAATATCAGACCAGCTGTGTGGCTGGATTGAAGAGTTTTTAGCAAACAGAACACAGCATGTTGTTCTCAATGGAGAGACGTCTACAGACGTTAAAGTAACCTCTGGCGTGCCACAGGGGAGTGTTATGGGACCATTGCTTTTCACAATATATATAAATGACTTAGTAGATAGTGTCGGAAGTTCCATGAGGCTTTTCGCGGATGGTGCTGTAGTATACAGAGAAGTTGCAGTATTAGAAAATTGTAGCGAAATGAGGAAGATCTGCTGCGGATAGGCACTTGGTGCAGGGAGTGGCAACTGACCCTTAACATAGACAAATGTAATGTATTGCGAATACATAGAAAGAAGGATCCTTTATTGTATAATTATATGATAGTGGAACAAACACTGATAGCAGTTACTTCTGTAAAATATCTGGGAGTATGCATGCGGAACGATTTGAAGTGGAATGATCATATAAAATTAATTGTTGGTAAGGTGGGTACCAGGTTGAGATTCATTGGGAGAGTCCTTAGAAAATGTAGTCCATCAACAAAGGAGGTGGCTTACAAAACACTCGTTCGACCTATACTTGAGTATTGCTCATTAGTGTGGGATCTGTACCATATTGGGTTGACAGAGGAGATAAGATCCAAAGAAGAGCAGCGTTTTTCGTCACAGGGTTATTTGGTAAGCGTGATAGCATTATGGAGATGTTTAGCAAACTCAAGTGGCAGACTCTGCAAGAGAGGCACTCTGCATCACAGTGTAACTTGCTGTCCAGGTTTCGAGATGGTGCGTTTCTGGATGAGGTATAGAATATATTGCTTCCCCCTACTTATACCTCCCGAGGAGATCACGAATGTAGAATTAGAGAGATTCGAGTGCGCATGGAGGCTTTCCCGGCAGTCGTTCTTCCTGGGGACCATACGCGACTCGAACAGGAAAGGGACGTAATGACAGTGGCACGTAAAGTGCCCTCCGTCACACACCGTTGTGTGGCTTGCGGAGTATAAATGTAGATGTAGATGTAGATGCCTCCACGACTCTCTTCCCCCATCTGGAAATTGGCAGGAAAAGGACTCAGTGCTGCAGAAGAAGGATCTGATGATATGAAATTCAAATCAATCTCAGTATTATTATTTTTTGTATGAAATTCAATCTTCAGAGGCTGAACCACATTGTGTAGTGTGAAAAGCTTAGAACCAGCAACTACATATCCTGATTATGTAATTCCATGGTTGCAGATTGCAGGTGCTGTCGTGTTGGAAAATTTTCACGTGTGCTTACCTTGATGTGCAGTGGTCGGCAGAGCAAGTGCACAATACCGCCACCAGAGGATGTGACCCCCATCGACTCAACCCCTCCCTTCCCCAACCATCCTGGAAACAAAATGGAGGGAAAAATCTCTGAACTGCTGAACTGGGAAGATCCTATGACAGGAAATTCAATTACATAGCAAAGGACAGACCGTTTATTTATAAAATTCAATTTACAGGGATTGTATCTATCTTTCATTTGGTGGTAGAAGCTCATCACTTCTGCTGTTTTGGAAGATGCAGGTCTTGTAATATATATTAGAAAGAAGTAATTAAATAGATCACTGTTTTTTTTAATTGTACAAGAATACTAACATAATGAATCGCTCACTCCACATAATTACACTGTCACAGATCACATTTAACATATTTTGTGACAAAAAACTTCCATACATAAGATCACATGGTTGGTTGCCGGGTCAATCGGACCACACTGTGCACAATACTGGTCAGGGACCACCACAGCCGCGGGACTGTGCAAATCACCCCTCAAACAAAGCATCACGTAGTGGCATCTCTCTGAAATTTGATACCAGACCTACTTCCTGCCCCTCTCTCTCTCCATCTTTCTCTCGATCTCTCTGCCTCAAGTGGTTACTTTCTGTTTGAGTGTACCAACATGTTCAAACAAACACAGACCAAGATGTCTCCCTCCCCCACCACTCCACCCTTCTGTCCCCCTTCCACCTCCTGCCCACCTTGCCACTCCTGGAGACCTGGCATAGGTAGTCAGAACATTGCTTTGATCTGATGCTTCCACTGCTAATGAAAGCTGTGGTGGATGGAGCAAAGACATTCGAGAAGAAGTGGGTAGTGTCTATCATGTGCCACACTAACTCCGTCTTTGTCCTGAACAAAGCAGTGGATACCTGTTAAACCCAAATCTGTGGACGTCTTGGAAATACTCCCTCACTCCATCTGATTGACTAATTGTCCACACACAAAAGGTACTGATTTAATCAGTTTTCCCTTTGCATCCTATTCGTAGATACTAGTGTAAGTAGGCTGTTTAGGTTTTTTTATTGGTAACACCACCTCTGTATGAAAATCACTGGCTGTGCTGTGTGCAGTCTGTGGCTGCTTTGCATTGTTGTAATACTCGCCATTGTAGTGTTAGGCAGCTGGCTGTGAACAGCGCGTAGCGTTGCGCAGTTGGAGGTGAGCCGCCAGCAGTGGTGGATGTGGGGAGAGAGATGGCGGAGTTTTGTAATTTGTCATGATATCAAGGTAAATACATTGTTTGTTCTCTATTAATATCTTTCATTTGCTAACTATCCCTATCAGTAGTTAGTGCCTTCCATAGTTTGAATCTTTTATTTAGCTGGCAGTAGTGGCGCTCGCTGTATTGCAGTAGCTTGAGCAGCGAAGATTTTTGTGAGGTAAGTGATTTGTGAAAGGTATAGTTTAATGTTAGTCAGGGCCATTCTCTTGTAGAGAATTTTGAAAGTCAGATTGCGTTGCGCTAACAAAACATTGTGTGTTGAAAGTCAGATTGCGTTGCGCTAAAAAATATTGTGTGTCAGGTTAAGCACAGTCCTGTGTATAATTGTCAAAAGGGGACGTTTCACTAGGACAGTTGTATTTGGCATTATTTGTTCTCGCAACTGCATGGTTTATAAACCCTACTATTCCTCCAGATATTTTTCCCTCGCCTCCTATTGGTTCATACAGTTAGGTCATTTGATAGGAAGCCCATTGCATGCTATGTCCTTAAACAATTTTCGGGGGAGACTCGACAGATGCATGCTTACAATACCACTACCGAGAGCAATAAATTGATCAGTCAGCAATTTGTTGTTGCAACTGGGTTTCTAAGGCACTGTAGAATTGGTGCTGTCTGCTACATTCAGAAGGACGAGGATGGGGCTATTGAGTAGTGGGACAGAAACAATACCGCTTCAAGACTGAGTCCACTGTGATGTATTGAGAAGTACTAAACATTACACACTTAAATCGCGGTCCAATCCATAGTAGTAGTGGTCATGTGGCTAGGTGTCAGAGAGTGCTGTCAGTCCGAAAGTTGACGTGCTGTAGGGTTTTTAAAGCACTGTAGAGCTCCTAAATTGTTTCTCACAGCCACACTGGAGCTGGAGTTGAGGATGCACGTGTCTGCCAGACTGTACCAACAGGACGAAGCGGAAGGAGGGAAGGGCCTACAGCGTGACAGGATAGTAACAGCAACAAATACTGCTACAGCACAGTGTACAGTGGAATAAAGCAGAATGCCACGATCGTAGTAGGCGTCACAGTTAGACGCCTGACACAGCTGAAAACGCTCAAGCGTACAGCCCACTCACATCCCAGATCAATTTTCCAAGAAGAATGCATGCAAACACAGGCAGTCGCGGAGGTACGCCAATGCATACAGCTCACTACTCAGCTACCCAGAGGTCGCCGCCAGCAGAACTCGGCCCTGCAGCTGCAGGCAAGGATAGACTAGCCGGTCAGCTGCAACTTTCCTCTCTACCCACGGTCATAACAGTCTTAAGCCCAAAACGTCAGTCTGTTCCAGCCACCGGCTACCTTTGTCTCGCGCCACGCGCGCTACTGCCGTTCTAGGAAACTAGACACTATTTACCACAGTCATTTCCATTTAATATTACGATTGCAGCACAAATCTGGTGATGTTTGACAATGAATGAAGTATCAGAAATACTGTATATCCACCTAATGGCTGTGCTCTGTGACGAATCTCACGTTGAAATACCATTATCTACATTGATCGTGACCAGGCCAAATATCTCACGAAGTAAGCGTCAAACTAAGAGACTACAAAGAACGGAACTTGTCTAGCTTGAAGGGGGAAACCAGATGGCGCTATGGTTGGCCCGCTAGATGGCGCTATCATAGGTCAAACGGATATCACCTGCAGTTTTTAAAAATAGGAACCGCCATTTTTATTACATTTTCGTGTAGTACGTAAAGAAATATGAATGTTTTTGTTGGACCACTTTTTTCGCTTTGTGACAGGTGCCGCTGTAATAGTCACAAACATGTGACTCACAATTTTAGACGAACAGTTGGTAACAGGTAGGTTTTTCAAATTAAAATACGGAACGTAGGTATGTTTGAACATTTTATTTCGGTTGTTCCAATGTGATACATGTACCTTTGTGAACCTACCATTTATGAGAACGCATGCTGTTACAGCGTGATTACCTGTAAATACCACATTAATTCAATAAATGCTCAAAATGATGTCCATCAACCTCAATGCATTTGGCAATACGTGTAACGGCATTCCTCTCAACAACGAGTGGTTCACCTTCCGTAATGTTACTCACATGCGTTGACAATGCGCTGACGCATGTTGTCAGGCGTTGTCGGTGGATCACGATGGCAAATATCCTTCAACTTTCCCCACAGAAAGAAATCCGGGGACGTCAGACCCGGTGAACGTGCGGGCCATGGTATAGTGCTTCGGCTACCAATCCACCTGACATGAAATGTGGTATTCAATACCGCTTCAACCGCAAGCGAGCTATGTGCCGGACATCCATTATGTTGGAAGTGCATCGCCATTCTGTCATGCAGTGAAACATCTTGTAGTAACATTGGTAGAACATTACGTAGGAAATCAGCATATATTGCACCATTTAGATTGCCATCGATAAAATAGGGGCCAATTATCCTTCCTCCCATAATGCCGCACCATACATTAAGCCGCCAAGGTCGCTGATATTCCACTTGTCGCAGCCATTGTGGATTTTCCGTTGCTCAATAGTGCATATTATGCCGGTTTACGTAACCGCTGTTGGTGAATGCCGCTTCGTCGCTAAATAGAACGCGTGCAAAAAATCTGTCATCGCCCCGTAATTTCTCTTGTGCCCAGTGGCAGAACTGTACACGACGTTCAAAATCGTCGCAGCATACATAACACATTCCCGTTGGGCATTTAGATCACTATAGCCATACATCAATATGATATCGACCTTTTCCGCAATTGGTAAACGGTCCATTTTAACGCAGGTAATATATCACGAAGCAAATACCGTCCGCACTGGTGGAATGTTACGTGATACCACGTACTTATACGTTTGTGACTATTACACCGCCATCTATCACAAAGCTAAAAAAGTGATCCAACTAAAACATTCATATTTATTTACATAATACACGAATATGTAATAAAAAATGGCGGTTCCTATTTTAAAAAAACGCAGTTTATATCCGTTTGACCTATGGCAGCGCCATCTAGCGGGCCAACCATAGCGCCATCTGGTTTCTCCCTTCAAGCTAGACGAGTGTCGTTCTTTGTAATTGTTTCGTTTGATGCTTATTTCGTGAGATATTTGACCAGGTCACTACGAATGGACCACCCTGTATATCCTGCACATAATTTTTGATGTAAAATCTTTCATCCACTTACGGCTCTCGATGCGTTGAAATCGCTATTTTTTTTACATAAAAACCATAACTTACGTAAGGACACAGTCATTTTCTTCGCACAAGTTGGAGCACTGCAGCAAATTTACATCCCAACACATACTTTATAAGCCTGCTGACAACAGACAATCTATCACACATCCTCTACTATGTATAATACTCCTCCAATAACTGAATACTGGTGATACCAAACGACACAGAGCAAAAATCTGCGAACGGTGGACCAGTTTCAGTTGTTTCTGTTGCAGCTGGTACAAGTGTGTCTTTGGAAGAGAGACGTAACTGTCTTATAAGCGACCAACCAATAAAAACTGGAACGCAACGGCTACGTATAGTCACCCTGCATAAAATGCGGTGTAGGTTCTACCGGCAAAAACAAGTATCGTTAACGATATCCATGTTAGAAACTACACATGTTTTATAAATCGAGGTATGGTATTGCCTCCGAATAAAGTGATCTTCCACACAAATCTTGTGACACTGAATAGAGACAGTGAACGTGGGGTGTGCATAAACATATCGAATGTTCACGTGCACATCACCATGGAGCTGTAACAACAACGACTCTGTACTATTGTACATATAAGTAATTCTGTTCATCTGATTTTAAGATAAACCTGTGTCATTGATGTTCTGATTTCATTTCTTTTTGTTTCATGCCATTATGTTAAGAAAACTGTAAATAAGCTTCCACATGAATATTAATGTTTATGTCAAATGTCAAGTAATATTGTAATAGAATTGAAATGTAATAAATGTTGAAACTGTTGTAAGATGTTTAAAATTGTAACTGTGCGTCTGGTCCATACGTAGGCAATGTGTTAGGATATGTGGAATACAAAAACTCGGGTGAATACCCGGTCTGTCAGGGAGCGGTAAAAGGTGGATGGCAGGCGAGCGCGGGAAAATGCGCGAGGGCACTGCGCGGCACAACGGGCTCAGCAATAGTACTCGGAGTTTGGCACTGGTTTGAGCAACACCTTCTGGAGCGAGGAGGCTCTCCTGGAAGACATAGGTTCACTGGGCCTTGGCTATGCCGTTCCAACGCCCACACAGCATGGCAAAATTCCATAGGCACAAAATGGAAAAGTATTGCGGCGCTAAGAAGAATTAAAGTGGCGATACGTCAAGAGCCATAGCTGTATGTGTGCTCTGTGCCTCGCCATCTCGCCGCCCGCCAACCGCCGCATCGATACTAGCAGGTTGAAACTTTTAGTACTGTATTCGTATGGACCAGTGTTACTTATGTTCCATACTGTTCAATAACAACTTATGCAATAATAATTTAAATTTTACCAGAACTTTCTCATCATTTAATTACTCTCACAACTAACTTAGACAGCGTCCTTTCCAAACGTTGTGCAATCCGAATGTCCCGAAATGAAAATTAAAAATTGTGTTAATAGTAATTATTTGCAGACCTAGCTATATTACAATGGTGTTTAAAGAAATGTTTTGTTAATGAACCAGTAAATGAATAGCGAAGGTCTAACGAAGTCGAAAAATAACGTTTGTATTGACATAGTAATGAAGTTTATTATTTCGAGACAGATTTAAAGGCATTTAAATGAGCAGTAAACAAGATGAAAAGAGTAGTAACTTATATACTGGAAATCTAGAACCAATAATAAATTCAGTAATCATTTTTTTTAAATACAGTGATCATAACAGTTTCAGGGTCCCCCCCCCCCTCTCTAATTCACTAGAATTCTGAAGTGATCTAAATTGTTTTGACCAGCAAAAGTTAAAGTCAATATAAAAGTCAAAATTTATCAGTGTTTTATCGTTATCAAAATTGACATTTTGTGTGTGTGACATGAAAGTACAATTTATAGGGTAACCTAGGCCCGATTTTAATCAGATTAATAGACAGCACAAAGCTTTTTAGTAAACATTATAGTGTAGTGTTATGTATTCATGATTTTCCGTATCAGTACTTAACGTGAAACTATCAATTCAATAAATTTTCTGGTTCTAAAATTCTACTATATTATGCAGTGTTACAACTTCTTGTTTTGCATGAATATATATACCAACTTCTACAGGGAAGAAACTCAGTTAATGCTTAATTAGGCTGGCGATCGTATTATTATCACATTAGTAGCATCTTCTGGGTTGTTTTTGATCCATCCTGACGTGTAATTGCATTTCGAACTTATTTGACAGGTGATTGTTATTACAGAGTGGATGAAAGTCTGATCTGCCACCATTCAGGTACACACGGTCGATATCTATGCGAAAATCCTTTCTCATAAGGTGAATCCCGCTCAGTTACCATAGCACATGCTTTAACGAGTACTGTGTCACGGAGGTTACAGTGCAAGCTCCTAATAAAATCACACGCCCCACCGAATTTAGAAAGCGTTTCCGCTAAGAAAAGTGTTATCAAGCCGACAGATGCAACGTCCTCGTGCAGCTGCGAGATATTTCCAACGCTAACAAACAGTATTTGTGAAACATTCCATCTCGATAACATTTAAACAGTGTAACAGATGTTCTGTGATACATCCATGTGGTTCTAGGCGAAGGAGGATGTCTCGATACCATGTAAATGGTGTAACAGAGGTTCTGTGGTATACCCATGTGGTTCTAGGTGAGGGAGGATGATGGTTTATTGAGAATTATCATGTACAGTAGACGGTGTACTACGTGAGGAATCACTTAAAAAATACAACGTTAGATTAAAGATGTAAGAGATGTACAAAATCCTATGACCAATAGACTTGCTCTTCCGATCTATAGTGTTATGCTATCTGGTAGAAATCGTGTCTGCGATTTGGAATCAAGTCTCAAATTTGCCTTGGAAACTATTGAGATGTCTTTCAATCATTACAGCCACTGGTGAATCACAAACGTGGCACTCTCATATCTCGAAACGAGTCACCTTCTTCGAACCAGCCTGCTTAGAACCCCACACACCAAAAGTCCAGCACAGTTTTAGACAGTCTCCCTGCATCTTATAACTGTAAAACACTCCCTGCAGGTTTCTCCATGTGATCATACCAATTTAAGTCAGCACTTTGCTGAGGTCTGCATCCCATGGAGAAACAGGGCGAGCTGAGTTAACGTAACAGGACCATCTTTTGACCACTCGGTGCAAATGGAAACATGTTGTCTTAGTAGCACGAATCGTGTGCAGCATGTAATTACAGCACCAAACGAAACTTTCTGATGCAACAGGAGGCAGCAGAAAGCATTTATGGTGGTATTTTTTATTAGGAAAATGAGGAAGAGGTCACGTCATATGGAAACTAGACAAAGAATGAGCATTTCCCTACTTCTTTCTGTTGCTTTTCAAAACTAGATACAGGTTCTATAGTCTGAAGGATAACTGCATCTCTGAGGGTGCATTCATGTCTGCCACCCAAACATTCTCACCCTCCTCGTTATTTTGTATCACTCAACAGAGAAAAGATACAAACTATTAAAAGATCACTTATGTCACCCAGTAGGGAACTCGATAAGATTTTACCGTGTTCCTCTCTTCTGATATATCGGAAACAAATACCGTCTGTGTGCTGACATAGAGCATATGTGGTGATCCTATGAAATTTACAGGTATTGGTCCATTGGAGCAGGTGGTCGGTGATCGAAGTTGCTTGCACAGACCAGGGAAAAGTCTCGTCGCCTGTACTATAGGACGATCACAACTCACAGACTATCAGTTGCAGGAGAGTGTGTTGTTCTTTCATACGCAGTTTAATATATTGTTTTTCTGCTGTAACACTTCCAGCAGTGTATTACTACAGCTTTGTACATTGATATACATTTTGATTTTCGGACACGACTTTGAAGTCCATTGGCACTCACAGAAATCTGGATATCGCATGGTGTAAACTGTGCTTCTCATGCAACACACAGGACGGTAGAAATGGGACAGAGGCAATCTTTCTTATTGACAAAAGTGTGGAAATTGCATGAGTTTGTGGCACTGTTGAGCGTTTCCAAATATTTGTCCAAGGTTGATGACCGAAACATTTCATCTCGTCTTGCACAGTAACAGGCTAACACATTTCTGGTCGTTCCATTTCGAAGAGACCAAGAGCATTGATTCCTCATTTTGCTGCCATGTATGCGATCATTGTTTCGGTGCTGGCCATCCCTGGCAGGTGTTGCTCCCAACAGGACTCCCTCCATCTCAAACAAGTGGTGTCAGGTAATCATTATGTAGTAATCAACAGCGTACCAGTAGACAGATGGGATGGAAAAGGCACCATCGATATGGGATGAAGTACTGTAATCAAGAACATTGTTAATAGTGTAATCAGGTCTACCAATTTTATCAGTTTTTCTGTAATTTCAACGCTGAACAATGACACATCAGAATGCTGAATTTCTTTACATCACTAAACCACACCTCCACTTTTTTGAGTCTACCATATACTAATTATGAATGTAGGTAGATGTCTGTGTAGTGCAGTTCATTGTTAATTCTCAGACATATATACACCAAAGTATACCAGACAATGTCCTATATCGATGAAGTTAGGTTATCTACTTATTTGTAGCACTTCGATCATAGTGTGCAATGTCCAGCTATGATTATCTATCATTCCCCTATGTGGATGAAAGTCGTAGAGTGTTCTTGCACTGACAGGATAAAGTAGGAGTTTGAGAGGTCTCTCCACATAATCTTCAACGACACTGTCGCTGATTTAATTTAAAACTGACCTACAGTGTCAGGGTACTATGCCCACTACATTCCATGTCTCATGAAAGAACAGAGCGAGCTGAGTGCTGTTCAGTGAAGACTGTTTCTTGCCAATCTTACAACACCCATCAAAGAGCACAGATGCGTGCATGCCGATGTGGTTAGCATCTGTTATAGGCATATAATAGATATGAGAGTGTTGTGGTTAAGAAGATGGATCTCCAGATGGATGGAGTTTGGATCATTTTATGTAAATCAACTGTGTTATCAATTCTTAAGTACTTTCCTGGCCTCTGGGGACAATACTAAGAATATACTGACAATAGGGAAATGATTGTAGAACATACACAGTTCTGCACTTAAACGTGCTTAAAGCTGTATGGTTTCCAAAATATCAGTCATGTGGAGTGCAACACTCTTAATACTATACTTATACGCAAGTTTTCTGTCCCAGTCACTATGATGACCAACTTACATTCTACACAAAAGAAAATTGTACATTCTTTGCACAATATAGCTTTGTGGAGGTGTACAGTGTCCAATTTTCACGTCCAATTTCGGTTCAGAAATTATGCTATGCTCCCATCAGTCCCAGAAAGTGATCGTCAGCAACGGAAAATGCATCTTACAAGGAAACAGACAAATATATAATAGTGGTGTTTGACATGTGCAATTAACGCCATGCTGCAGTAACTCCATAAACAGGACAACAGTCAAGCAGATGTGTACACTGGGTTTGCTGTCCCTTACAAACATCTGTCACTTTACAAACACTGCACTTTTGAAACTGAAGACTCGATTTATGTCGAAGATGTGGCAGAGAAACGGAGTACTTTGCATACGTCTTAATTTGTATACAGGAGGGTGTTGGAATAGGTCTTCCATCAGAGGACACATGTGCAGGGATCTCGTGCGCTTCAATAGGTGCTGTGCTGTAAGACTGGTGCAGAACAGTCTGTGCTCAACAGCATTTATGGACTCATCTCGTTGTGTTCCTTCACGAGATGTGAAATGTAGCGGATATGGTACCCTCCTACTTCTGGTCAGTTGGAAATTAAATCGGCGGTGATGTGTCGGGTGGTTTGTTCAAAGACAGTGTGGGAAGAACATTCAATCTCCAACTTTCTCCTACGAATGTGAGAATAGTCTTTGACTCCCATCCAAATAATGGAAGATCAAGATAAGGGAAAATCCAGATAAGGACATAGATAAGGGAATATCATAATCATAATTTCTACACTATGATCAAAGTGCTAGATATGTGTTCGTAACGTAACTGACCGCTACGGTGCCAGTTTCGAATCCTGCCTCGGGCATGGATGTGTGGGATGTCCTTAGGTTAGTTAGGTTTAAGTAGTTCTAAGTTCTAGGGGACTGATGAGCACAGACGTCAAGTCCCATAGTGCTCAGAGCCATTTGAACCATTTTTGTAACGTAACTGTATCGTTGTCGGATGCTGATTAGTATACTTTGTATATGTCTGAGCATTAACTATGAATGGGGTTCTACACGGTCATCCATCTACATTCTCAATGTAGTGTGTGGTACACTCAAAGCGTGGAGAGGTGGTTTAGCGATGATACAGAAATTGGGAAGCATTCTCCCCTGTCATTGGTGGGCATTGAAAGTACCCATGTCTTTCCCGACATGGGTACACTGTTGATTACCTCAAATGATTCCCTGACCCCACTTGTTTGAGATGGAGATAGTCCTGGTGGGAGCAACACCACCCAGGGATAGCCTGCATTGAAAAAGTGGTCGTGTGCATGGCTGCAGTATGAGGAATCAGTCCTCTTGGACATGCTGTCCTCTTGGACATGCTGTCCTGTCTCTGTGGATTAAAAGTAGATGTCATCACCCTTAGACAGCTGTTTGGAAATGCTTCACAGTGCTCCAAACTCTTCCAGTTTCCACCTGTTGCCATGTCCTCCAGATTTCTGTCGATAAGAAACATAGCCTCTATCTTTTATTTCAACCATGCAGCGTGTTGTGGGAGCAGCGTAGTTTCATGGTGCGATATCCACCTTCCTGTTAGAGATAATGTATCGAAACGTGTTAATGACGGTTTAGCACCTGCCACAGACCTCAAAGTCGTGTTGGAAAATCTAAATGTTTGGCAGTGTACAGAACTGTAGTCAGACACCGCTTGGAAGTGTTACAGCAGAAAAACAATGTATCAAGCTGTTTATGAAAGAACAACACAGTGAGCCTCTCTTGCAATCGACAGTCGGTGGGATGTAGTCCTCCTACAGTACAGGAGACAAAACCCTACAGTGGTCCATTAAAGCGACTTCAGTCACTAACGACCAGCTCCAATGGACCACTCACTACCTGTATATTTCATTGGATTGCCACATATGCTCGATGTCAGCGTGCAGACGGTATTTGTTTCGATACATCAGAAGAGATGGACATGGTAGTATCTTATTGAGCTCTCTATCAGGTGATTTTGGTGAAGCTGGCCGGGGTGGCCTAGCGGTTCTAGGCGCTTCAGTCTGGAACCACGCGACCGCTACAGTCGCCGGTTTGAATCCTGCCTCGGGCATGGATGTGTGTGATAGCCTCAGCTTATTTAGATTTAAGTAGTTCTAAGTTCTAGGGGACTGATCTCAGATGACAAGTCCCATAGTGCTCAGAGCCATTTGAACCATTTGATGTTGGTGAAGTTTTTATAGTTTGTAGTTTTTCTCTGTAGGATGATACAAAATAACGAGGAGGGAGAGAATGTTCAGGTGACAGACGTGGATGCGCTCTGAGAGATGCAAATCTGCAGTCCCTGTACGTAGTTTGGAGACACACGCAATGCAATAATTAAAAACATCACCCTGCGTCCACTTCCCATATGATGTGAAGTCCTGCTACTTTTTCCAGTAAGAAATACCCCAGTAACTTCTTGTACTGTCTTTTCTGCTACATTTTGTTGGAGAGAGCACCGTTTGCTGCTGGCCGTACACATTGTACATGGTTCGGAGAGCTACGACAACATGTTCTCATTTCCACCGAGTAGTGGAAACGTGG
This sequence comes from Schistocerca nitens, assembly GCF_023898315.1. Classification (NCBI taxonomy): domain Eukaryota; kingdom Metazoa; phylum Arthropoda; class Insecta; order Orthoptera; family Acrididae; genus Schistocerca; species Schistocerca nitens. The sequence continues at coordinate 6,059,575 of NC_064624.1, forward strand.
ACCTGTTGCATTCACTCAGCTCACCTTGCTTCTCCATGGGATGCAGGTGGTAGATGTAGCGCTCACAGACTTCAGCGCAGTTCCGACTAAAATTTATGTGGTCACACGGACAAAGACGCAGCGAGGGAGAGACAGAAACTGAGAAATAGTTACAAGATGCTGTCAGAACGTCAAAAACGTGCTGGAGTTTTGCCGTCTTAGCAGACTGGTTCGAAGAAGGTGACTCGTTTCGAGATATGAGAGTGCCATAAATACGATTCACCACTGGTTGTAATCATTAAAAAACATCTCCATAGGAGTCCAATGCATGTTTGAGAGTCCGCAGCTCGTGGTCGTGCGGTAGCGTTCTCGCTTCCCACGCCCGGGTTCCCGGGTTCGATTCTCGGCGGAGTCAGGGATTTTCTCTGCCTCGTGATGACTGGGTGTTGTGTGCTGTCCTTAGGTTAGTTAAGTTTAAGTAGTTCTAAGTTCTAGGGGACTGATGACCATAGATGTTAAGTCCCATAGTGCTCAGAGCTATTTGAACCATGTTTGAGAATTTATTCTAAATAGCAGACAGAATTTCTACCAGAAAGCATAACGCTAAAAATCTAGAAAGCTAGTGCATCGGGCATTGGACTTGTACATTTCTTATGACTTCAATGTAGCACTGATTTTATTGTGAGCTTCAACCAGGGCGATGTGCACCCGAACGTTAGGTCTGTTAACACACACTCCGTGTTCACTCTCTACATTCAGTGCCGCAATATTTGTGTGGGAGACCAATTCATCAGAAGCACTATCGTACCTCGTATGTTTGGTTTTTAAAGTGTATATCGTTAGCGATACTTGTGTGTGCCTGTAGAAACAAGACCGTTTTTTATGAAGGGTAACATAGTTTTTTTAATAGTTATTCGCTTATAAGACGATTATGTTTCTCTTCGTAAGACACACTAATACGACTCTCAAGAAAAACAAACGGAACATGTCCATCGATTGAAAATTTTTTCTCGGTATTGTTTGGTGTCACCAGTATTCAATAATTGGCAAAGTACTAGTATGGGATATGTGATACTTTCGCTGTGATCAACACGCTTCTAAAGTATGTGATGGGAAGTGAAGTTGGTGTGGTCAGTGTTCCGGCAGGTGCAAAGATATGACTGTGTATGTTCGTGACGGAGGTACATATTTGATGTGGAAAATTGCAATTTCAGTGCATCAGTAACCCTAAGGGTTGTTGTTGTTGTTGTGGTCTTCAGTCCTGAGACTGGTTTGATGCAGCTCTCCATGCTACTCTATCCTGTGCAAGCTTCTTCATCTCCCAGTACCTACTGCAACCTACATCCTTCTGAATCTGCTTAGTGTATGCATCTCTTGGTCTCCCCCTACGATTTTTACCCTCCACGTTGCCCTCCAATACTAAATTGGTGATCCCTTGACGCCTCAGAACATGTCCAACCAACCGATCCCTTCTTCTGGTCAAGTTGTGCCACAAACTTCTCTTCTCCCCAATCCTATTCAATACCTCCTCATTGGTTACGTGATCTACCCACCTTATCTTCAACATTCTTCTGTAGCACCACATTTCGAAAGCTTCTATTCTCTTCTTGTCCAAACTATTTATCGTCCATATTTCACTTCCATACATGGCTACACTCCATACAAATACTTTCAGAAACGACTTCCTGACACTTAAATCTATACTCGATGTTAACAAATTTCTCTTCTTCAGAAACGCTTTCCTTGCCATTGCCAGTCTACATTTTATATCCTCTCTACTTCGACCATCATCAGTTATTTTGCTCCCCAAATAGCAAAACTCCTTTACTACTTTAAGTGTCTCATTTCCTAATCTAATACCCTCAACATCACCCGACTTAATTCGACTACATTCCATTATCCTCGTTTTGCTTTTGTTGATGTTCATCTTATATCCTCCCTTCAAGACACCATCCATTCCGTTCAACTGCTCTTCCAAGTCCTTTGCTGTCTCTGACAGAATTACAATGTCATCGGCGAACCTCAAAGTTTTTATTTCTTCTCCATGGATTTTAATACCTACTCCGAATTTTTCTTTTGTTTCCTTTACTGCTTGCTCAATATACAGATTGAATAACATCGGGGAGAGGCTACAACCCCGTCTTACTCCCTTCCCAACCACTGCTTCCCTTTCATGTCCCTCGACGCTTATAACTGCCATCTGCTTTCTGTACAAATTGTAAATACCCTTTCGCTCCCTGTATTTTACCCCTGCCACCTTTAGAATTTGAAAGAGAGTATTCCAGTTAACGTGGTCAAAAGCTTTCTCTAAGTCTACAAATGCTAGAAACGTAGGTTTGCCTTTCCTTAATCTTTCTTCTAAGATAAGTCGTAAGGTCAGTATTGCCTCACGTGTTCCAGTATTTCTACGGAATCCAAACTGATCTTCCCCGAAGTCGGCTTGTACTAGTTTTTCCATTCGTCTGTAAAGAATTCGTGTTAGTATTTTGCAGCTGTGGCTTATTAAACTGATTGTTCGGTAATTCTCACATCTGTCAACACCTGCTTTCTTTGGGATTGGAATTATTATATTCTTCTTGAAGTCTGAGGGTATTTCGCCTGTTTCATACATCTTGCTCACCAGATGGTAGAGTTTTGTCAGGACTGTCTCTCCCAAGGCCGTCAGTAGTTCCAATGGAATGTTGTCTACTCCGGTGGCCTTGTTTCGACTCAGGTCTTTCAGTGCTCTGTCAAACTCTTCACGCAGTGTCGTATCTCCCATTTCATTCCTGTCAATTGTTCCCTTATGCTCTCCCTGAAACTCTGTACAACCTCTGGTTCTTTCAGTTTATCCAGGTCCCATCTCCTGAAATTCCCACTGTTTTGCAGTTTCTTCAGTTTTAATCTACAGGTCATAACCAATAGATTGTGGTCAGAGTCCACATCTGCCCCTGGAAATGTCTTACAATTTAAAACCTGGTTCCTAAATCTCTGTCTTACCATTATATAATCTATCTGATACCTTTTAGTATCCCCAGGGTTCTTCCATGTATACAACCTTCTATGATGATTCTTAAACCAAGTTTTAGCTATGATTAAGTTGCGCTCTGTGCAAAATTCTACCAGGCGGCTTCCTCTTTCATTTCTTAGCCCCAATCCATATTCACCTACTGTGTTTCCTTCTCTCCCTTTTCCTACACTCGAATTCCAGTCACCCATGACTATTAAATTTTCGTCTCCCTTCACTATCTGAATAATTTCTTTTATTTCATCATACATTTCTTCAATTTCTTCGTGATCTGCAGAGCTAGTTGGCATATAAACTTGTACTACTGTAGAAGGTGTGGGCTTCGTATCTATCTTGGCCACAATAATGCGTTCACTAAGCTGTTTGTAGTAGCTTACCCGCGTTCCTATTTTCCTATTCATTATTAAACCTACTCCTGCATTACCCCTATTTGACTTTGTGTTTATAACCCTGTAGTCACCTGACCAGAAGTCTTGTTCCTCCTGCCACCGAACTTCACTAATTCCCACTATATCTAACTTTAACCTATCTATTTCCCTTTTCAAATTTTCTAACCTACCTGCCCGATTAAGGGACCTGACATTCCACGCTCCGATCCGTAGAACCCCAGTTTTCTTTCTCCTGATAACGACATCCTCTTGAGTAGTCCCCGCCCGGAGATCCGAATGGGGGACTATTTTACCTCCGGAATATTTTACCCAAGAGGACGCCATCATCAATTTAATCATACAGTAAAGCTGCATGCCCTCGGGAAAAATTACGGCTGTAGTTTCCCCTTGCTTTCAGCCGTTCGCAGTACCAGCACAGCAAGGCCGTTTTGGTTATTGTTACAAGGCCAGATCAGTCAATCATCCAGACTGTTGCCCCTGCAACTACTGAAAAGGCTGCTGCCCCTCTTCAGGAACCACACGTTTGTCTGGCCTCTCAACAGATACCCCTCGGTTGTGGTTGTACCTACGGTACGGCTATCGCTGATGCACGCAAGCCTCCCCACCAACAGCAAGGTCCATGGTTCATGGGGGGGACCCTAATGGTAATTACAGATATTACGTCGAAAATTATATACAGTCATAAGGAGGATATACAGGGTGGTCCATTGATAGTGACCGGGCCAAATATCTCACGAAATAAGCATAAAACGAAAAAACTACAAAGAACGAAACTCGTATAGCTTGAAGGGGGAAACTAGATGGCGCTGTGGTTGGTCCGCTAGACTGGCGCTGCCACAGGTCGAACGGATATCAACTCCGTTTTTCTTAAATAGGAACCCCCATTTTTTATTAAATAATCGTGTAGTACGTAAAGAAATATGAATGTTTTAGTTGGACCACTTCCTTCGCTTTTATATAGATGGCGCTGTAATAGTCACAAACGTATAAGTACGTGGTATCACGTAACATTCCGCCAGAGTGGACGGTTTTTGGTTCGTCATACATTACCCGTGTTAAAATGGACCAATTGCGAAAAAGGTCGACATCGTGTTGATGTATGGCTGTTGTGATCAAAATGCCCAACGGGCGTGTGCTATGTATGCTGCTCGGTATCCTGGACATCATCCAAGTGTCCGGACCGTTCGCCGGATAGTAAGGTTATTTAAGGAAACAAGAACTGTTCAGCACATGTGAAACGTCAGCCACGACCTGCAACAAATGATGATGCCCAAGTAGGTGTTTTAGATGCTGTAGCGGCTAATCCGCCCATCAGTAGCAGATAAATTGCACGAGAATCGGGAATCTCAAAAACGTCGGTGTTGAGAATGCTACATCAACATCGATTGCACCCGTACCATATTTCTATGCACCAGGAATTGCATGGCGACGACATTGAACATCGTGTACAGTTCTGCCACTGAGCACAAGAGAAGTAACGGGACGATGACAGATTTTTGCACGCGTTCTATTTAGCGACGAAGCGTCATTCACCAACAGCGGTAACTAACCCAGCATAATATGCACTACTGGGCAACGGATAATCCACGATGGCTGCAACAAGTGGAACATCGGGGACCTTGGCTGGTTAATGTATGGTGCGGCATTATGGAAGGAAGGGTAATTGGCCCCCATTTTATCGATGGCAATCTAAATGTAGACTGGCAATGGCAAGGAAAACGTTTCTGAAGAAGAAAAATTTGTTAACTTCGAGTATAGATTTAAATGTCAGGAAGTCGTTTCTGAAGGTATTTGTATGGAGTTTAGCCATGTATGGAAGTGAAACGTGGACAATAAATAGTTTAGACAAGAAGAGAATAGAAGCTTTCGAAATGTGGTGCTACAGAAGAATGCTGAAGATTAGATGGGTAGATCACATAACTAATGAGGAGGTGCTGAACAGGATTGGGGAGAAGAGGAGCTTGCGGCACAACCTGACTAGAAGAAGGGATCGGTTGGTAGGACATGTTCTGAGACATCGAGGGATCACCAATTTTGTATTGGAGGGCAGCGTGGAGGGTAAAAATCGTAGCCGGAGAGCAAGAGCTGAATACACTCAGCAGATTCAGAAGGATGTAGGCTGCAGTAGGTACTGGGAGATGAAGGAGCTTGCACAGGATAGAGTAGCATGGAGAGCTGCAACAAACCAGTCTCAGGACTGAAGACCACAACAACAACAACAACAACAACATCTAAATGGTGCAATGTATGCTGATTTCCTCCGTAATGTTCTACCGATGTTACTACAAGATGTTTCACTGCGTGACAGAATGACGATGTACTATCAACATGATGGCTTTCTGGCACATAGCTCGTGTGTTGTTGAAGCGGTATTAGATAGCATATTTCATGACAGGTGGATTGGGCGTCGAAGCACCATACCGTGGCCCGCACGTTCACAGGATCTGACGTCCCCGGATTTCTTTTGTGGGGAAAGTTGAGGGATATTTGCTATCGTGATCCATCGACAACGCCTGACAACATGCGTCAGCGAATTGTCAGTGCATGTGTGAACATTACGGAAGGCGAACTACTCGCTGCTGAGATGAATGTCGTTACACGTATTGCCAAATGCATTGAGGTTGTCGGACATAATTTTGAGCATTTATTGCATGAATGTGGTATTTACAGGTAATCACATAATCCACGCTGCCCTCCAATACAAAATTGGTGATCCCTCGATGCCTCAGAACATGTCCTACCAACCGATCCCTTCTTCTAGTCAAGTTGTGCCGCAAGCTCCTCTTCTCCCCAATTCTATTCAATACCTCCTCATTAGTTATGCGTTCTCAGAAATGATAAGTCCACAAAGGTGGATGTATCACATTGGAACAACCGAAATAAAATGTTCAAACGTACCTACGTTCTGTATTTTAATTTAAAAAACCTACCTGTTACCAACTGTTCGTCTATAATTGTGAGCCATGTGTTTGTGACTATTACAGCGCCATCTATCCCAAATCGAAAAAAGTGGTCCAACTAAAACATTCATTCTTTACGTAGTACACGAATATGTAGTACAAACTAGGGGTTCCTACTTAAAAAAAAAAAAAAGAAAGAAAACAGGTGATATCCGTTTGACGTATGGCAGCGCCATCTAGCGGGCCAACCATAGTGCCATCTGGTTTCCTCCTTCAAGCTAGACGAGTTCCGTTCTTTGTAGTTTTTTCGTTTGACGCTTATTTAGTGAGATATTTGGCTCGGTCACGATCTATGGACCACCCTGTAGATAATGATGTTTCAACGTTATATTCGTCACAGAGGCACAGCCATCGGTTGGATATATTTATGATACTTCATTCGTTGTAGAATATCACCAGAGTTTTTCAGCAGTCGTAATATTAAATGGAAATGACTGTGGTAAATAGTGTCTAGTTTCCTAGAACGGCAGTAGCGCGCGTGGCGCGAGACAGAGGTAGCCGGTGGCTGGAACAGACTGACGTTTTCGGCTTAAGACTGTTATGACCGTGGGTAGAGAGGAAAGTTGCAGCTGACCGGCTAGTCTATCCTTGCCTGCAGCTGCAGGGCCGAGTTCTGCTGGCGGCGACCTCTGGGTAGCTGAGTAGTGAGCTGTATGCATTGGCGTACCTCCGCGACTGCCTGTGTTTGCATGCATTCTTCTTGGAAAATTGATCTGGGATGTGAGTGGGCTGTACGCTTGAGCGTTTTCAGCTGTGTCAGGCGTCTAACTGTGACGCCTACTAGGATCGTGGCATTCTGCTTTATTCCACTGTACACTGTGCTGCAGCAGTATTTGTTGCTGTTACTATCCTGTCACGCTGTAGGCCCTTCCCTCCTTCCTCTTCGTCCTGTTGGTACAGTCTGGCAGACACGTGCATCCACAACTGCAGCTGCAGTGTGGCTGTGAGAAGCAATTTAGGAGCTCTACAGTGCTTTAAAAACCGTATCGCATGTCAGATTCCCGACTGACAGCACTCTCTGGCACCTACCCGCAAGACCACTACTACTATAGATTGGACCGAGATTTAAGTGTGTAATGTTTAGTACTTCTCAATACATCACAGTGGACTCAGTCTTGAAGCGGTATTGTCTCTGTCCCACTACTCAATAGCCACATCCTCCTCCTTCTGAATGTAGCAGACAGCACCAATTCTACAGTGCCTAAATAACCGAGTTGCAACAACAAATTCCTGACATCAATTTATTGCTCTCGGTAGTGGTATTGTAAGCATGCATCTGTCGAGTCTCCCCCGAAAATTGTTTAAGGACATAGCATGCAATGGACTTCCTATCAAATGGAGAAGAGGAATTAGTGGCGCAACTAGACTAGAACAAGGGATCATTTGGTAGACGCGTTCTGAGGCATCAAGGGATCATTAATTTACTACTGGATGGACGCGTGGAGGGAGACGAAGACATGAATACACTAATCAGATTCAGAAGTATGTAGGTTGCAGTAGGTGCTGGGAGATGAAGAAGCTTGCACAGGATAATCATGGAGAGCTGCTTCAAACCAGTCTGAGGTCTGAAGGCCACAACCATTACAGCACGGTGCTGCAGCTGCGTCGGTCCCTGGACAGTTGCGTGCACGGTGTGGACTGATTGACGTGGCAGTCAGCCCCGTGATCTTTTGTCAGGGAGTTTTTTTCACCAAATATTCATAGCGCTGTCTGTGAAATTGTAATTACTGGGGGTGAGTTGACGGTATTCCTTGCACGGTCGGAAAAAGCGATCCATTTAATTACTTCTTTTCGATGTATTTTACAAGACCTGCATCTTCCAAGGCAGCAGGAATAATGACCATCTCCCACCAAACGAAAGAGAGATCCAACTTCTGCGAACTGAATTTTATAAACAAACAATGTATCTTTTGCCGTGTAATTGAATTTCCTGTCGTGGGATCCTTCTACTCCAGCAGCTCAGCGATTTCTTTCGGGGAGGCTCAGGAGGAGGGAGAGGGCATGGCTGTGAGTGGCACATCCTCTGCTGGTGGCTGTGTCCGTGCCTGCATGTCAAGGTGAGCAGACATGCGAAAATTTTCCAACAGGGCAACACTTCCTATCTGCAATGGTCAAATCACGTAATTAGGACATGCAGTTGCTGGATCTGAGCTTTTTCCGCTAAATAATGTGACTCATCCTCTGAAAATTGAATTTTATAAGTAAATGCTATATCCTATGCTACGGGATTGACACTGACTTTAATTTCGTATCGTGGGATCGTTCATCTCCAGCACAGACTGAGGCCTTTTCCCGCCAATTTCCAGAAGGGGGTAGGCATGGGATAGGAGGGCTGGGGTATTTCGCAGAGTTTGAATGGTTAATAAACGGATTGACTTAATTACTTAATTATTTAATTACTCAATTGATTTGATATCCAAAATGTGCTTGTGTCAACTAGGATATTTCCCAAACTGGTGTGGGAGGAGGAGGGGAAGGGGGAATGGCTCAGGGGTTTCTCTTATTTAAGAAACAGAACTTAGAAAGGTTTCCAACGCCGATCGAGTTATAAAATGAGAGATACTAGATAAGCTTCACGGCTAGAAAACACATTGGTGATACGACAGCATTTAAACACTAACGTTCTTCCAGCATATCCCCCCCTCTCTACTTCTCTGAATCAGGAAGCATAAATACTTCTGTCTGCAAATGGTATGAAGCTGAATAAATAAGCATCAATGCGAAAAGTAGCATCTGCTGTTTTTCTGGTAATAATTGATTGGTCCACCGAAATGGGTTATCTCCAAACTTTTAAAAATTATAGCTCATCCAGTATCATACGAGTACGGCAACAAGAAGTAATATACAGGATAGAAAGTTGTAAGCTCTTAGGTGCGAGTATTGACGAAACCCTAAATTGTACACAGTTAAAAGTCAGCAAGTTAACATATTTTGCTTCAGTGATGTATTATGTGATAATACGAGAATTACGTGGTGACTTTGTGTGAAAGAAATTAATTAGAATTACATGTCAAGTTCACAGATATACCTGTCGCATACATCTCTTTAACCAGTTCTGTACATTAGCCATAGCATCACAGTACATTTGTATGAATACATTTATGAAATTGATTAGCAATCGATACGAGTTTCAGAGTGTGAGGTACATTCACGAATACTGCACTAGAAGGAAAAATTTTCTGCATTGCCCTTTAATGGCTCTAGATTTATGGTAAAAGGGGTAAATTATGCAGCTATATACATGTTTTACACTCTACACTCTGACCAATAAGAAAAATAATTTCATACATTGGTTAAACATGGTAACAACTCCTATAGAATAGAGAAATTATTGAACAGAAAAACGAGCAAATGGGCAGCTATAGCAATATAAATATTTTTAATGTTCTCTGTGTGTTCAGACATATATATATATATATATATATATATATATATATATATATATATATATGTGTGTGTGTGTGTGTGTGTGTGTGTGTGTGTGTGTGTGTGTGTGTGTCACATGCATGCTTAAAAAGAAATCTGGTGAATCGAGGGGGATAATGTTAAGAAACAAACCAACCGTTTACTTCATACCGTATCTGTCACCCAAGCTCATCACAGCTCAATTTCCGAAAGAGTTGCTGCCACAGGTGGCGTGCACTACTGTGCTCCACACACTGTGCAGCCTGACATTACCTGCTACTACTGTAGTGTCTAATCTGTACTCTTTACACACCGTAAGTCACATTACAGTATTTGCTATCACTCCTGTTTATTGCTATTTCTAATGGTGTAGTCAACATCTGAATATTTGTCTATAAGGGCATTATGAAAGCTGTAACTGTTGGCAAATATAAATGAAACAGTTTACCCCTCAGTCACCTTTTTGTTCCGCCACTGCGTATTTCGATGGTTCACATCATCATCTTCAGGTGGAGAACTATTTGTTGGTGAGGGGTACATACGTCTTTTAACAGCAGTAGACCACGGGCAATGTAGGTTTATGTTGCAACTTTTGCTAATGATAAAAATTGGTTACTTAGCATATGGCTCGTCTGAGGTTAGAAAACTTGAATTTCTGGCAGGTCGTAAACGTCTGCATAACGGTTGCCTGATGTCCTCTCCACTGTAGTTATATTTACGCTGTGACTTCAAAGATCTTGTACATGTTACAGATATGGTTGTTTACATTTGCTATGAAGATAAAGGTAAAAGCTTATCTCATTGGAGTTTTGAGTTCAGTTCCTTTGTTGGCAGAAAAATAATAAAGGATGGTTCCGCCTTTTTGCAAGTAAACGAATTACTGTTATGTTTTATCTCCCAAACATGGTTCACTACAGTTGTGGCATCCTCAGCAGGTTTTTTATTTTTTACTGAAATTCAAATATACAGGTTATTTTTAGGTTAGTGAATATGATACATTAGAATTTTTTATCGTTTAAATTGTATGTGCACTTTGGATTTTATTTCACATTGTGTGTGTCCTGTGTCAGCCATCTGAAATCAGCCATAGGTCAGAATTAAAACACCATGAGGGATGTTAGAAAACCATCTGCATTGAATTTTTGGTTTATCATGTAATGAAATGCATGTTCTGGTGAAAATCGTTTCACGTGCCCGTTTTTGGCAAAAGATGACAACAAAATCTCATGTAACACATTCCTTAATCTAAAAATAACCTGTATGTATGTATTTCGACGAAACAATAAAAACCCTGTAAGAATTCCAGAACTGTGATGATACGTGTTTGGGTGATAAAACGAAACAGATATTTGTGTACTTGCAGAAAGACAGCCCCATCCTTAATTGATTATTATAAAATTTTAATTGGTTTCTCCATAAATATATTTTTCTTTTTAAAAAAATATAAACAGGATGTACCAGAATGTGGAAGTGTGCAAGTTTAGTTATTATATTAGGTACTTATATATACATCAATAAGATTTTCTTGTATTTTCTTTAAAAATATGAATGGACTGCAGCACTGGCTACCAAAATAAAAGATTAAATGGTTATGTATATAAATGTGTTTTCCTTTTTAAAAATAGGAATGGGTTGCAACAGAATGCGGACAGGTACACAATTCAATGGAAGTACTACTCACTGTCAGAAATTAATGATTTTTAGCGTCGAAAGTACCTTTTCTACATAAGCAATTTTTATCATTATCAAAGCAACATAACCTACACTGCCGTCGGTCTTGTACTTTGAAGAGACGCCTGTAGTCTTTACCAACACCAGCCATGTAAGCAAACAATTCTCCACCTGAAGATGACCGTCGAAACACCTAGTGGGAAAGTAAACAAATGACTGACGCAGAAAGTGTTCCATTTGTAAACTACAAAACTGATGGCAGGCTTGTGTGATGCAGTCCGCCTCGTGAGACCACAGCGCTCCCTGACTGCGTAGCGTGCGGTGAGTGGCAGAGGGCACTTGCCGTGCAGGGCGGAGGCGGAGGCGAGGCTGCGTCGGCTGCGGGCGTCGCGCTGCCTGGTGGGGCGAGGGCTGTGGGGCGGCGCCGTGTTGGCGCGGCTGCAGCCCCCGGGGGCGGGGCTGCTGGGCCGCCCCTGACCCTGCCCCTGGCTCTGCCCCTGCCCCTGGCCCGCCCGCATCTGCGCCGACGACCGCCGCCGGCCGCCCCCTGCCGACACCGTGGGCGACGGTTTGTCACGCTGTAGCCGGCGAAACTACATCATAGCCCACAGAACTTGAAAATGAACGAAAATTTATCGGTATGCTGTTGTGGTCTGCTGGTGCTGTGCCGTTGTCCACGCTACCCCGCCCTGCGCCTCCTGCTCTCTGCACAGCTGCTGCTGTCCGTTTCAAACCTGGTGACTGCATCTCTGCCTTCGTCTCCTACTAAAATTTATACATTCTTCATACATTGCACGTTTCCCTCCGTCGCCGTTCTGATTATCGTTTCACTTCATCTTTGAATAATGTGGAGCATTGCGGGATTAGGGAAGTGGTCAAGAATGTTTCATACGAGGGTTGCCTAGAAAGTAATGCACTGCATCATTTTTTCTTCAACAACTCCTTATTGAACATAATGAGAATTACACACACGAAAGAATACTCTACGCACCCTATTTTTCCACGTAATCTCCATCCCGCTCTATGGGCTTCCTCGAGCGCGAAAGCAGGGTATGTATGCCCTGTCGGTACGAATCCTTATCCCACTTGCGGAGGCGGTATTTCACTGTATGAATCACCTCCTCATAGTCCTCAAAATGCCTTCCACGAATGGCATCTTTTAATGGCCCAAAGTCGCGAATGACGACATCAGCTCGGTGCAACGTGTCCGGTGTGACAGCCGTGGACGGCCTCCACGACCGCTGCTAACCGTGCAGCTCCGCCGACCCGCCTTCTGCTCACCTCACCCTCCGTGTCCAGCGATTAACTGCATTTCTGTCGACAGCAGACGCTCCATAGACTTTGCAAAAGCGTTTTTGACTATTCCATGCAGTTTCTTCCTCTGCAGTGAAAAATTCAATGACGGTACGTTGCTTGTAACGTACATCACTTACGAACGCTATTACGCCATTTTGAAACTGTCCTGCAGCAACGCTACCTGTCGGAAGTGACTTGAACTTGGCGCGCTCACTCAGGAAACTTCAAATAATACATACGTGACGTTTCGCATTCGTTTTCGGTTGAGAAAAAAAATGCGTTGCACTACTTTCTAGCAGCCCTCGTATCTCGAATGTAGTAAACAGAAGAATGCACTCCAGTCTCAGAAAGAAGGACAGAGGTCTGATACTGACTGAGATCGTGTAAAGTGGTCGTTTCCACGGGGTCGCTTTTCTCCACTTGTATCAGTGATCTGCCACTAAACATTATAGGCGACTCAAAAATTTTTCTCTTTGAAGATGACCAAAAGTTATTGTGAAAGACGTTGAATGTAATGTAAACGATGCATCTAATAAGGTTGTCAGTAACACCAGCACGTGGCTTTCAGACGAAAGGTTAACAGTTGATTGTAACAAAATGCAATGTATACAATTTCTGACACTGAAATCTTGTAAAAGAGATTTCATATTTTGCTTCTGTGGTGGTACATAGCCTTTAAGCGTTTAATGAAAGAACAAATTGTCTGTTGTAGGCTGCACTGTGCTTTTATTACTTAGAACACGTTAGGATGGAGTACGACTTTCGGCTTTACGTATGTGGTTCTTTGCAAGAATGTGATGTGCACATGACGTAGCAAATGTGCTCAATAATGGTCCCCGGCCGGAAATAGCTGATACCACGATTTTAATAAAGCACAATACAGCCTAAAATGGACAATATACTCTTTTATTAGATTTCATATTAACTAAAGATGGTGAAGAAATCACTGAGCCGATCAGTTTAAATTCTTAGGAGTGAGAGAAGGCAGCAGGCCTTCTTCGCACTATCACCTTCAGGATACTGTGCTGCAACTGAATCCTTCCGTCTTCACAACACAATGACCTCCGCTCCCCTTGACACGCAAATGTGAAGCCTCGTTGACGGTGCCTACTCTCACTCTAATATGGTGTTATTTTTTCGGCACCTCTATGCACTCACTCAGCTCATAAAAGACCTGTCACACTGCTCTGAGGTGTGAGTTCGTCAAATTCGTTTACGCCGTTCTTGGTATTCTAACCCTGCCGCCCTTGTACGCACTTACTTCATCGCGGGATTTTCCGTTGATAGCATTCACTCGTTCTGAAAACTGCAACATTCATTCAGTGCACACGTGACGCTAAAACGATATTATACCCGTGGACAATCTTAACCATTCCACAGAAATGTGTACACTGTCCAGTAGATTTCATTTTCAGTAGTCTTCCAGCATAACTCAAAGAACTGGGCAATAAACCACAAGTATTCCAAATTATAATACATTCCATCTATTCCGTCCTGGAACTCGTAGTAGTTTTCTGTGTAATGTGTTACTTATTCTAGCAGTAAGGTGACAAAAGTCAACGGGTAACGATATGCACGTATACAGATGACGGTATTATCGCGTACACAAGGTATAAAAGAGCAATGCATTGGTGGAAGCTGTAATTGTTCTCAGGTGATTCGTGGGAAAAAGTTTCCGACGTGATTAAAGCCACAGACTTTGAAGGTGGAATGATGGTTGAAGCTAGCACACGGGATATTCTGTTTCGAAAGTCGTGATGCAGTTCAGTATTCCGAGATCAACAGTGCCAAGACTGTCCGGACTTGAGCCAATACCTCTAGCCACGAACAGGTCGGTGTCCGTTAGCCTTCACTTATCGAGCACGAGCAGCGGCATCAACACACAATTGTCAGACAAGCGACACTGCGCTAAATAACCGCAGACATCAACGCGGGGCGTATGAGGAACGTATCCGCTAGGATTGTGCGCAAAATGCGGCGTTAGTGGTCTGTGGTAGCAGATGGCTGAGGCTAGTCCCTTTCCTAACACTACGACATAGACTTCAGTGCCTGTCCTGGGCCAGTGACCGCGGAGTTTGAAAGCTAGGTGACTGCGAAACAGTGCCTTGGTCAGATGAGTCCAGATTTCAGTTGGTAAGAGTTGATGGTGGGGTCAGAGTGTGGCGCTGGTCCCACGACACCGTACACCCAAGTTGTTGGGTTGGGTTGTTTTGGGGAAGGAGACCAGACAGCGAGGTCATCGGTCTCATCGGATTAGGGAAGGACAGGGAAGGAAGTCGGCGGTGCCCTTCGAAACGAACCATCCCGGCATTTGCCTGGAGCGATTTAGGGAAATCACGGAAAACCTAAATCAGGATGACCGGACGCGGGATTGAACCGTCCTCCTACCGAATGCGAGTCCAGTGTTTAACCACTGCGCCTCCTCGCTCGGTACACCCAAGTTGTCATAAGGCACTTTGCAAGCTGGTGGTGGTTACATAACGGTGTGATCTGTTGAAATGGACTGGGTCCCCTGCTCCACTTGGACAGGTGATTGACAGGAAGTGGATCTGTTCGGCTTGTTGGAGACCACTTTCAGCCATTCACGGACTTTATTTCCCTAAACAACTATGGAATTTGTATGGGAGGAAATGGGTGATGTCACTGAATCACAACTTTTTGCGACTGGTTTGAAGAAATGAAATTTTCACTCTGCAGCGCAGTGTGCGCTGATATGAAACTTCCTGACAGATTAAATTTGTGTGCCGCACCGAGACCCGAACTCTGGACTTTTCCAGCAAAATTTCATTGGTGCATGGATTCACGATGTTGTCTCCATACCAGTACACGTCCATCCACTGGATACAATCTGAATCGAGACTCGTCTGACCACCCAACATGTTTCCAGTCGTCAACAGTCCAATGTCGGTGTTGACGGGCCCAGGAGAGGCGTAAAGCTTTGTGTCGTGCAGTCATCAAGGGTACACGAGTGGGACTCCTAAAACCCATATCGATGATGTTTCGTTAAATGGCACGGATGCTATCGCTTGTTAATGGCCCACCATTGAAATCTGCAGCAATTTGTGGAAGGGTTGCACTTCTTTTACGTTGAACGGTTCTCTTCGGTCGTCGTAGGTCCCGTTCTTGAGGATCTTTTTCCAGCCCGACTGATGTCGGAGATTTGATGTTTTACCGGATTCCTGATATTCACGGTACACTCGTGAAACGGTCGTACGGGATAATACCCACTTCATCTCTACCTCGGAGATCCTGTGCCCCATCGCTCGTGCGCCGACTATAACACCACGTTCAGACTCACTTAAATCTTGATAACCTGCCACTGCGGCAGCAGTAACCGATCTAACAATTGCGCCAGACACTTGTTGTCTTAGCGAGGCGTTGCTGACCGCAGCGCCGTATTCTGCCTGTTTACGTATCTCTGAATACGCGTGACTATACCTATTTGTTTGACGTTGCGGTGTATTATGTGACATAAATCTTAACTTCATACCCCTACCTGTTCCTCAGGAAACGGGGTTTTGACAGTTGAACAGACTCGTACACTAGCAACAAACGGCAATATACACTCCTGGAAATTGAAATAAGAACACCGTGAATTCATTGTCCCAGGAAGGGGAAACTTTATTGACACATTCCTGGGGTCAGATACATCACATGATCACACTGACAGAACCGCAGGCACATAGACACAGGCAACAGAGCATGCACAATGTTGGCACTAGTACAGTGTATATCCACCTTTCGCAGCAATGCAGGCTGCTATTCTCCCATGGAGACGATCGTAGAGATGCTGGATGTAGTCCTGTCGAACGGCTTGCCATGCCATTTCCACCTGGCGCCTCAGTTGGACCAGCGTTCGTGCTGGACGTGCAGACCGCGTGAGACGACGCTTCATCCAGTCCCAAACATGCTCAATGGGGGACAGATCCGGAGATCTTGCTGGCCAGGGTAGTTGACTTACACCTTCTAGAGCACGTTTGGTGGCACGGGATACATGCGGACGTGCATTGTCCTGTTGGAACAGCAAGTTCCCTTGCCGGTGTAGGAATGGTAGAACGATGGGTTCGATGACGGTTTGGATGTACCGTGCACTATTCAGTGTCCCCTCGACGATCACCAGTGGTGTACGGCCAGTGTAGGAGATCGCTCCCCACACCATGATGCCGGGTGTCGGCCCTGTGTGCCTCGGTCGTATGCAGTCCTGATTGTGGCGCTCACCTGCACGGCGCCAAACACGCATACGACCATCATTGGCATCAAGGCAGAAGCGACTCTCATCGCTGAAGACGACACGTCCCCATTCGTCCCTCCATTCACGCCTGTCGCGACACCACTGGAGGCGGGCTGCACGATGTTGGGACGTGAGCGGAAGACGGCCTAACGGTGTGCGGGACCGTAGCCCAGATTCATGGAGACGGTTGCGAATGGTCCTCGCCGATACCCCAGGAGCAACAGTGTCCCTAATTTGCTGGGAAGTGGCGGTGCGGTCCCCTACGGCACTGCGTAGGATCCTACGGTCTTGGCGTGCATCCGTGCGTCGCTGCGGTCCGGTCCCAGGTCGACGGGCACGTGCACCTTCCGCCGACCACTGGCGACAACATCGATGTACTGTGGAGACCTCACGCCCCACGTGTTGAGCAATTCGGCGGTACGTCCACCCGGCCTCCCGCATGCCCACTATACGCCCTCGCTCAAAGTCCGTCAACTGCACATACGGTTCACGTCCACGCTGTCGCGGCATGCTACCAGTGTTAAAGACTGCGATGGAGCTCCGTATGCCACGGCAAACTGGCTGACACTGACGGTGGCGGTGCACAAATGATGCGCAGCTAGCGCCATTCGACGGCCAACACCGCGGTTCCTGGTGTGTCCGCTGTGCCGTGCGTGTGATCATTGCTTGTACAGCCCTCTCGCAGTGTCCGGAGCAAGTATGGTGGGTCTGACACACCGGTGTCAATGTGTTCTTTTTTCCATTTCCAGGAGTATATATATATATATATATATATATATATATATATATATATATATATATATATATATACAGGGTTAGTTACCTAACATTACCGCTGGATATATTCCGTAAACCACATCAAATACTGACGAATCGATTCCACAGACCGAACGTGAGGAGAGGGGCTAGTGCAATTGGTTAATACAAACCATACAAAAATGCACGGAAGTATGTTTTTTAACACAAACGTACGTGTTTTTTAAATGGAACCCCGTTAGTTTTGTTAGCACATCTGAACATATAAACAAATACGTAATCAGTGCCGTTAGTTGCATTGTAAAATGTTAATTACATCCGGAGATATTGTAACCTAAAGTTGACGCTTGAGTACCACTCCTCCGCTGTTCGATCGTGTGTATCGGAGAGCACCGAATTACGTAGGGATCCAAAGGGAACGGTAATGGACCTTAGGTACAGAAGAGACTGGAACAGCACATTACGTCCACATGTTAACACCTTTTTATTGGTCTTCTTCACTGACGCACATGTACATTACCATGAGGGGTGAGGTACACGTACACACGTGGTTTCCGTTTTCAATTACGGAGTGGAGTAGAGTGTGTCCCGACATGTCAGGCCAATAGATGTTCAATGTCGTGGCCATCATTTGCTGCACACAATTGCAATCTCTGGCGTAATGAATGTCGTACACGCCGCAGTACATCTGGTGTAATGTCACCGCAGGCTGCCACAGTACGTTGTTTCATATCCTCTGGGGTTGTAGGCACATCACGGTACACATTCTCCTTTAACGTACCCCACAGAAAGAAGTCAAGAAGTGTAAGATCAGGAGAACGGGCTGGCCAATTTATGCGTCCTCCATGTTCTATGAAACGCCCGTCGAACATCCTGTCAAGGGTCAGCCTAGTGTTAATTGCGGAATGTGCAGGTGCACCGTCATGCTGACACCACATACGTCGACGCGTTTCCAGTGGGACATTTTCGAGTAACGTTGGCAGGTCATTCTGTAGAAACGCGATGTATGTTGCAGTTGCTTGGGCCCCTGCAATGAAGTGAGGGCCAATGAGGTGGTTGCCAATGATTCCGCACCATACGTTTACAGTCCACGGTCGCTGTCACTCTACCTGTCTGAGCCAGCGAGGATTTTCCACGGACCAGTAATGCATGTTCCGTAGATTCACTGCCCCGTGGTTTTTGAAACCCGCTTCATCGGTAAACAGGTAGAACTGCAACGCATTCTCTGTTAATGCCAATTGACAGAATTGCAGTCGATGATTAAAGTCATCACCATGTAATTGCTGATGTAGCGACACATGAAACGGGTGAAAGCGGTGACGATGCAGTATGCGCATGACACTACTTTGACTCAGTCCACCGGCTCTCGCAATGTCCCGTGTACTCGTGTGTGGGATTATGGCAACAGCAGCTAACACACCAACTGCATCCGCTTCTCCTGTGACGGGCCTGTTACGGACCCGTTTGCGTGCTACGACCATACCTGTTGCATACAGTTGGCGGTAGATGTTTTGCAATGTGCGGCACGTTGGATGCTCTCTGTCCGGGTACCGTTCTGCATACACCCTGCAGGCTTCAGCTGCATATCGTCGACACTCGCCATAGATGAGTATCATCTCCACCTTTTCAGAGTTCGAATACACCACGGTCACAGTTCCTACAACACTACACTGTCACAGACGTCTGGTAACACGGTGTACTACAGTTGGTCTGCGTGCGGAGACGAATGCAGAATAACAATAGCAGCAAGCGCTACATGCGGACACTGCGACAGCTAGACCAAACCACAACAGTGCACTACAGACACACTCGTAAACACGGTCGTCATCGTAAACATGTCCCTGCAGATGCTGCTCGCCGACCGTGGGCCGTGTTTGTTACAACACGCAACTGAACGTCAGAGGTTTCAAGCGTCAACTTTAGGTTACAATATCTATGGATGTCATTAACATTTTACAATGCAACAAACGGCACTTATTACGTATTTGTTTATATGTTCAGATGTGCTAACAACACTAACGTGGTTCCATTTAAAAAAACGTAGGTTTCTGTTTAAAAACATACTTCCGTGCATTTTTTTGTAGTTCGGTCTGTGGAATCGGTTCGTCAGTATTTGATGTGGTTTACGAAATATATCCAGCGGTAACGTTAGGTGACTCACCCTGTGTGTGTGTGTGTGTGTGTGTGTGTGTGTGTGTGTGTGTGTGTGTGTGTGTGTAAGGCATTAGTCGCCTGACTAGTTTGATGTGGCTCATCACACATTCCTCTCCTCTGCCAAATTCTTCGTCTCAGCGCTCAGCGCAGCACCTGGACCATTCACCCTCAATTTGTTGGTGGTTGTATTCGAATCTCTGTTTTTCTCTACAGTTTTTACTTTCGACAGCTTCCTCTGTTGCCAAGGAAGTTATTCCAATGAACTATGGATGAAGACCGACCAACAGAAATTACATGCATTGATCAAAAATGATAGTGCATTGAGAACGTCTAGTTTCTAGCTGAAATCTAGATCTTCCAATAAAAAATTTGAAAAGGACGACTGATAGCCGAAATCTATTATTTACAAGTCAATATAACAATCGCTGCGTGCAACAGCCTGCTGAATGAAAGGTAACCTCATGGTTATTCCATGATGTCACAGCAAATGTCGTCCGCCCCAATAGCTCAGTGGTCGGCGGCACGGTAGCTCAGCGTGTTCGGTCAGAGAGTTCAGCTACCCTCTGTAATAAAAAACTGAGTGAAGAGGTCAACGAACAATCTAAACGGGTGTCATCGGACGTCCGCCACGAATTCAAAGACTAATATAGAACAAAATGAGATCATAAAAAAAAAAAAAAAAAAGTGGTCAGCGTGACGGATTGCCGTTCTACTGGCCCAGGTTCGATTCCCGGCTGGCTGGGCCGCAGATTTTCTCCTCTCAGGTACTGGGTGATGTCTTCATCATCATTTCATCCCCGTCCGCGGCGCAGGTCGCCCAATGTGGCGTCGAACGTATTAAGTACACACGGAGGATAACTGTGTCATTTTATGGGTGAGATGAGAAACATCATGAATTTGGTACTGGTTTTGGTGTTAATAAAAGTGGTTCAAATGGCTCTGAGCACTATGGGACTTAACATCTGTGGTCATCAGTCCCCTAGAACTTAGAACTACTTAAACCTAACGAACCTAAGGACATCACACACATCCATGCCCGAGGCAGGATTCGAACCTGCGACCGTAGCAGTCGCGCGGTTCCGGACTGAGCGCCTAGAACCGCTAGACCAGCGCGGCCGGCTTGCTGTTAATAACAGGATTGTTAATCGGGTTAAGGAATTCCATCCGATTAACAAAAGAATGTCTTACAGAACAATCAAACACCAATGGTACGATATAACATTCATAAATGTCCGTGCACCGACTGAAGATTCAACTGAGGATGAGGAAGACGAGTACTGTGAAGAATTAGAGAGAGCAGTCAAAGTATTCTAACAATAAATATGAGAATTATCCTAGGGGACTTTAACGGAAAAAATAGGTAATCAGGATATGTTCATCCCCACAACAGGAAAACGTAGCAAGCACTCGACCACAAACGAAAATGGATTAAAGATGATCGATTTTGCACTGTCAAAGAATATCAGAATTTGCTCAACGGTGTTCCCTCACAAAGAAATACACAAAGGTACATGGTGCTCTCCAGAGGGCAAAAGAGTAAATCAGAGTGACCATGTTATGACTGATCAACGTTGCACTTCGTTTATAAGAGATGTCAGAACGTACAGAGCAGCTGAAATTGGCTCAGATCATTTCCTAGTGGTAGGATGGATGAAAATCAAAATGATTTGGAATCAACAACCAAAATCCACACCAAAACCTAATTTAGACATCGAACGACTGAAGGAACTGTCTATTAAAGAAACCTATGCGATTGAAATTATTAATCGATTTACAGCATTGCAATAGTGTCGAGAGGGCTTGGAAAAGAATAAAGACTATACTAACAGATGTAGCAGAAAAAGCACTGGGCAGGAAAAAGAAAACGAAGAAACAGAAGCCAACCTCGGTGGCCACGCGGTTCTAGGCGCTGCAGTCCGGAGCCGCGCGACTGCTACGGTCGCAGGTTCGAATCCTGCATCGGGCATGGATGTGTGTGATGTCCTTAGGTTAGTTAGGTTTAAGTAGTTCTAAGTTCTAGGGGACTGATGACCTCAGATGTTAAGTCCCATAGTGCTCAGAGCCATTTGAACCATTTGAAGAAACAGAAATGGTTCAACGAAAAGTGCCAGACAGCAGTGGAAAAGAGGAAAGAAGCCAGGATGCTGTGGACGCATGATAAGGACAGTGAGGACAGGATAGAGACTTTCAAGGCGGTTAGAAGAGAAACAGCAAGAGTTGCACGAACAGAGAAAAGGAAGTATCTTACTGGAGTCCTAGAATCTATAGGAGTGGAAAGCAGGAATGGAAACTCAAAGAAGTTGTTTCAGTATACAAGGAAAGTAAGAGGGGTTATCAAAGTAAAAACCTAATCATAAAAGATAAAAATCAAAATATACTAACAGAGCTGGAAGATATCCTTGAAAGATGGAAAGAGTATTTCTTAGAAATGTTAAATTCAACTGATCCGCACATAACCTTCAAATAACCAATGTCCGAGTGACAGCATTAATAAAGAGGAATGTAGAATCACAGAACAGGAAGTGATTTACGCCATTCAAAAGCTGAAAAATAACAAGGCAGCAGGCGAGGACCACATATGAGTAGAGATGTTAAAAGAAGGCGGAAGCAAACAACACAAAGAAATTTATAACCTTATCACAGTGATATGGAAAACTGAAACACTGCATGAAGATTGGAAAACTGCAATAATTTGTCCCACGCACAAGAGAGGAAGCAGAATGGAATGCGAAATCAGTTTGCTGAACATAACATACAAAATCCTGTCAATGATCAGCCTGGAAAAACTTAAACCTTACTCAGAAAACATTATTCAAGATTACCAGGCTGGGTTTCGAACAGACCATTCCACAACTGATCAGATGTTTACTACACGACCGTTCTTTGAGAATTACTGAGAATTCAAAAAAAAAAAAGAAACATCCACTGTCTCTTCATTGACTTCCAGCGAGCCTGTGACAGCATCCACAGAAGTAACCTCTACAACACGTTACTAGAATTTAACATACCAAGAAAAGTCGTTAGGATGATACAACTGTGCATGTATGGATCCCAGACAGCAGTGAAGTTCAGAGGAACCATATCCCCCACCTTTCCAATTAAACAGGCTTACGACAAGGAGACGTTCTTTCATGTGTCCTCTTCAACCTCGCACTAGAGAAATAGGTTCGGGAGAGTAATTTACATCTATACAATGGTCTCGGATTATAGCACAGTGAAGTAAATCACCTGGCTTATGCAGATGCTGAGTGAGACTAAAGAAGATCTCTCAGGCACAGTGGTAGCAGAATGGGGCCTTTGATTAACCAAAAGAAAACAGAATATATGGAAATAGGTCGAGTTATAAACCCACATCCTTACTTTGAAATTGACCAACATTCTAAATTCAGAAAAGTTCTTCAGTTTGAAAACCTTGGATCACGTTTCAACAGTAAAAACATAATAACAATGGATACAAACGAACGAACAGCCTCAGGGTCTAAATGTTTGTATTCACTGAGCATCCCACTCAAAAGTAAAGCTTTGGCAATCACCACAAAGATTAAGATATACAACACCATCATCTGCCGTAGTACTGTACGGTTCAGAAAGCTGGACGAGGAAAACAGAATGTTTTTGAAAGAAAAATTATTAGAAAAAACTGATGACCTGTGTTGGAGAATGGAGTGTGGAGAATTCATAAGAACAGAATTAAAAAGTAGGAGATTGCAATGGGAAGGACATACGGCTAGAATGGAAAACAACAGAATCACCAAACAAGCATTTGGAGGAACTCACCAGCCAACAAGACCATTGGGCCAACCCCGTACAAGGTGGAAAGGTGACACAAGGACATTGCAGCATTAGGAATTTCCGCAGGGTGGAGAGAGACTGCGAGAGATACACTACTGGCCATTAAAATTGCTACACCAAGAAGAAATGCAGATGATAAACGGAAATTTATTGGACAGATATATTATACCAGAACTCACATGTGGTTACATTTTCACGCAATTTGGTTTCATAGATCCTGAGAAATCAGTACCCAGAACAACCACCTCTGGCCGTAATAACGGCCTCGATACGCCTGGGCATTGAGTCAAACAGAACTTGGATGGCGTGTACAGGTACAGCTGCCCATGCAGCTTCAACACGATACCACAGTTCATCAAGAGTAGTGACTGGCATATTATGACGAGCAAATTGCTCGGCCACCATTGACCAGACGTTTTCAGTTGGTGACACATCTGGAGAATGTGCTGGCGAGGGCAGAAGCCGAACATTTACTGTATCCAGAAAGGCCCGTACAGGACCTGCAACATGCGGTCGTGCATTATCCTGCTGAAATGTAGGGTTTCGCTGGGATCGAATGAAGGGTAGAGCCACGGGTCGTAACACATCTGAAATGTAACGTCCACTGTTCAGAGTGCCGTCAATGCTAACAAGAGATGACCGAGACGTGTAACCAATGACACCATATACCATCACTCCGGGTGATACGCCAGTATGGCGATGACGAATACACGCTTCCAATGTGCGTTCACGGCGATGTCGCCAAACGCGGATGCGACCATCATAATGCTGTACGCAGAACCTGGATTCATCCGAAAAAATGACGTTTTGCCATTCGTGCACCCAGGATCATCGTTGAGTACACCATCGTAGGCGCTCCTGTCTGTGAAGCAGCGTCTAAGGCACCCGGAGCCATGATCTCCGAACTGATAGTCCATGCTGCTGCAAACGTCGTTGAACTGTTCGCGCAGATGGTTGTTGTCTTGCAAACGTCCCCATCTGTTGACTCAGGGATCGAGACGTGGCTGCACGATCCGTTACAACCAGTCGGATAAGATGCCTGTCATCTCGACTGCTAGTGATACGAGGCCGTTCGGATCCAGCACGGCGTTCCGCATTACCCTCCTGAACCCACCGATTCCATATTCTGCCAACAGTCATGGGATCTCCACCAACGTGAGCACCAATGTCGCGATGGGATACACCTCAATCGTGATAGGCTACACTCCGACGTTTATCAAAGTCGGACAGGTGATGGTACGTATTTCACCTCCTTACACGAGGCATCACAACAACGTTTCACCAGACAACGCCGGTGAACTGCTGTTTGTGTATGAGAAATCAGTTGAAACTTTCCTCATGTCAGCACGTTGTAGGTGTCCCCACCGGCGCCAACATTGTGTGAATGCTCTGGAAAGCTAATCATTTGCATATCACAGCATCTTCTTCCTGTCGGTTAAATTTTGCGTCTGTAGCACGGCATCTTTGTGGTGTAGTAATTTTAATGGCCAGTGGTGTAGAAGGCGGTGGAAGCAGATTGTTGATAGAGCGGGTTGTCTACAGGGCCTGTGATCACTGAGAAGAAGAAAGAAGACTTTCTGAGAATATAAGTTTCAGAACGGTATTATATAGAAAAGAGACGTGGAGTTAGGAAGAGTTTCGAAACGTTTGGTGTGTGGTGCTAGGGAAGGACGTTGAAAATTATCTGGACTGATGAGACAGAGAATGAGTGGAAACGGCGAGCAGACGGAGACGGGACAGGACGATAGAACGTGTCAGGAAATAACTTCCCTCGTTCCATAGCAAGCTGTAGAGAGTGTAAATTGCAGGGCGAGATGTAAATCGGAGTATATCTGACAATTAGCAGAGCAGATAGGGGGCAAGTGCTGCTCTGAGAAGAAGAGGATAGGATATCGTGAGTGGCCGCGTATGACCAGTCGCAAGACAGAAACCGGCCTTCTACTGACTTGTCCTTTGGGCAAGTACACGGTGGATATAATTAAACTGACGGTATTCCGATTGCAGTAGTGCGGGCCGTATACACTGTAGGACGCTGAAACATTGTAGGTACACTACCGTATGTGATCAAAAGTATCCGGAAACCTGGCTAAAAATTACTTACAAGTGCGTCACGCCCTAAATTGGTAATGCTGGAATTCAGTGTGGTGTTGGTCCACCCTAAGCCT
Organism: Schistocerca nitens; assembly: GCF_023898315.1. Lineage (NCBI taxonomy): Eukaryota > Metazoa > Arthropoda > Insecta > Orthoptera > Acrididae > Schistocerca > Schistocerca nitens. The sequence goes on from NC_064624.1 coordinate 6,085,380, forward strand.
CGATGACAGCTTCCACTCTCGCAGCCATACGTTCAACCAGGTGCTGGAAGGTTTCTTCGGGAATGGCAGCCCATTATTCACGGAGTGCTGAGCTGAGGAGAGGTATCAATGTCGGTCGGTGACGCCTGGCACGAAGTCGGCGTTCCAAAACATCCCAAAGTTTTTCTATAGGAGTCAGGTCAGGACTCTGTGCAGATCAGTCCATTACAGGGATGATACTGTCGTGTAACCACTCTACCGCAGGCCGTGCATTATGAACAGGTGCTCGATCGTGTTGAAAGATGCAATCGCAATCCCCAAATTGCTCATCAACAGTTGGAAGCAAGAAGGTGCTTAAAACGTCAATGACGGCTTGTGCTGTGATAGTGCCACCACGCAAGACAACAAGGAGTGGAAGCCCCCTCCACGAAATACACGACCACACCATAACACCACCGCACCCGAATTTTACTACTGGCTCTACATACGTTGGCAGATGACGTTCACTGGGCATTCGCCATATCCACACCCTGCCACCGGATCGCCTCATTGTGTACCGTGATTCGTCACTCCACACAACGTTTTTCCTCTGTTCAATCGTCCAATGTTTACGCTCCTTACACCTAGCGAGCCGTCGTTTGGCATTTACCGGCGCAATGTGTGGCTTATGAGCAGAAGCTCGACCATGACATCCAAGTTTGCTCGCCTCCTACCGAACTGTCATAGTACTTTCAGTGGATCCTGATGCACTTCAGAATTCTTGTGTAATTGTCTGTGCTGTGTACATAGCTCCGCGTAGTCAGCGCGTACACAACTTTCCCACTAGAGCGCGCCTCGCTAAGCACAACAGTGCAGGCGCAGCGCTCGTCCGTCTACGCACTACGAGATGGCGCTGTCTTAGAGACGGACGAAATTCTGCTTCCTCCGATCCGCGTATTAATATGTAACGCAGCCATTGAGATTCCTTCTAACGTAGAACCTTTTCTCCTCGCGGATCACACTCGCGCAGTGATACCTGAACGCGCGAGGTATTGTAACGAGTGTACAGACCTCCGATTAGTCAGTCTGCATTAGTCTGCATCAGACTGCAGTCAAGTTTCAGTCTGCGCCTAATAAGATTATCATATTCCTGTACATAGCCATAAAGATATGTGTATAGACACTTTGTCAAGTATCAGAGATTAACTTACCAAGACCAAAGGAACTTCTGATTGTCAATTGTAAACAGAATCCAGAATCAAGTTAAGTAATTTCTATGCTTTTTATTATTTTCATAAATGTATGTGAAAATTAATCAAGTTCTATTTAAAGTAGGTCACCGTCAATCTGCTACTCTAAGCGTGCAAGTGACATTTCTATCGTATGACCTAATGGCAGAAGATAAACACCCCACGATATGACCACGAGACATATTGCTGACACTCGCCTACTTCGTTAGAGCGACAAGTCAAATAATCTGATGGTGTGTCTACCGAAGGTCTTACAGTGCGCACACCACTGTCTGGACAGATGTCTGCCTATCACACATTAGGATCCTCTTCAACTCTCGGCGGTCTGTCAGTCTACAGACGAGGTCGGCCTGTACGCTTTTGTGCTGTTCGTGTCCCTTCACGTTTACACTTCACTATCACACCGGAAACAGTGGAGCTAGGGACGTTTAGGAGTGTGGAAATTTCGCATACAGACGTAGGACAAAAGTGACACCCAATCACCTGACCACCTTCGAAGTCCTTGAGTTCCGCGGAGCGTCTCATATTGCTCTCTCACGGTGTGCTATGACTACTGAGGTCGCTGATATGGAGTACTTGGCAGTAGATGGCAGCACAATGCACCTAATATGAAAAACGTATGTTCTTGCGGGTGTCCGGATACTTTTGATCACATAGAGTATTTTCGTGAATGTTGTTCCAAATTTTGCTAAAGCTATGCATCGTGGATATAATCTTAGCAAGGCTTGGGAACCAGCGATTGGGTTAATCGAGAGTAAATCGAGCAAACGTATAGTTGTGACGACCACGGCGGACAGAGCCGTCACTCCGACGTCATCTCAGACGCCGTCGCAATCTGTTCCACCGCGCGACCGCGGCGCGGGGCGCGGACGGCGGAGGGAGTGCGCCGCGGGCGGAGGGTATTTGAATCGGCCGCCGCCGCGACCGAACCCAGTCCCCTCTGAGCAGCCATAGCGTACGGATCTCCGTGCCGGCACTTTCACAGGAGCTCAGTCCGTCAGTTCACCTGATGATGGCGACATGTATGATCGCCGAAATATTGTGCCAGTTGAACACTGTAAACCGGCAGTACACCCGTGGATGTTTTGATTATCAAATACGCCGGGAAAAAATCGAGAATCACAGTAGTTCCACTTTCTGCCAACAGGTGAAACCAGTCAGTATGTGAAATATATCCCGTTTTAACGTCAGCATGCTGTTTGTCGCTTGGCAAAGTATATTGGTTTCTCTTGCGAAGTGACCGTCGGTGTGAATGGCTAAGAAGGTTGGTTGTTTCCATATGTAACGCAATGGCTATCGAGAAGAAAGACCGCGCGCTGCTGGTCAAATTGTTCTATTAGCAACAACAGTGCTGCTTCGCGGGAATATCGCCTACAGAATCAGCTCTGAAGAGGCCGCACGTCAGTAAATGCGTCAAACAACACGATCGAGAAATGTGAGGAAACACGGGACTGTCGTGGTACAGTAGAGGCAGGGCGGGGGCCCGTTCCCGTGGCAGCCGTCACTGGAGCTACAGCCAGCCGGCCATGGAGCGCGCGCCTCGGGTTCTCCAGCCAGGGCTCCAGCCGCGTCGCGGCCGTCGCCTCTCCCCTGCTGGAAAAGATTTTGCCGCGCTGGTGTACATACAACATACAGGATGTGCACTAAATGAAGCCCCAAGATAGGCTATAACGCTACGACTGTGGCCTTTGTCTTTGGCACACATAGAAATGCGTGACATGTCGGTGGGGAATGTCCTTTGGACGGACTAGGCACATTTTCTGCATCTACACCTACGTGATTACTCTGCTATTCACAATAATGTGCCTGGCACAGGGTTCAATGAACCACCGCCAAGCTGTCTCTCTACCATTCCACTCTCTAACGGCAGGCGGGAAAAACGAGCACTTAAATTTTTCTGTGTGAGCCCTGATTTATTTCATCGTTATGATCATTTCTCCCTATGTAGGTAGGTGCCAACAGAATTTCGCAATCGGAGGAGAAAAATGTTGATTGAAATTTCATGAGATCCCCTGGCAACGAAAAACACCGTTTTTTTAATGACTACCACTCCAATTCACGTATCATGTCTGTGATACTATCTCCCCTATTTCGTGATGATACAGTACAAAATACCCTTCTTGGTACTTTCTCGATGTCATCAGTCAGTCTCACCTGATGCGGATCGCAGACCGCGCAGCAATACTCCAGAAAATGGCGGACAAGCGCGGTGTAAGCAGTCTCCTTAGTAGACCTGTTGCACCTTCTAAGTGTTCTGCCAATGAATCACAGTCTTTGGTTTGCTCTATCCACAATATTAACTGTAATCCCTAAGTATTTAGTTGAATTTACAACCTTCATATCTGTGTGACTTATCGGTAATCGAAATGTACCTGATTTCTTTTAGTACTCGTGTGAATAACTTGACACTTTTCTTTATTCAAGGTCAATTGCCACTTTTCGCACCATACAGGTATCTTATGTAAATCATTTTGCAAGTCGTTTTGATCATCTGATGACTTTACAAGACGGTAAATGACAGCATCATCTGCAAACAATCTTAGACAGCTACTCAGATTGTCTCCTATGTCGTTAATATAGATCGGGAACAATAGAGGGCCTACAACATTTCCCTGGGGAACGCCAGATATTACTTCTGTTTTACTCGATGACTTTATTACTATGAACTGTGACCTTTCTGACAGGAAATCACGAATCCAGTCGCACAACTGAGGCGATACTCCATAGGCACGTAGTTTGGTTACAAGACGCTTGTGGGGAACGGTATCGAAAGCGTTTTGGAGATCTAAAAATTTGGAATCAATTTGACATCCCCTGTCGATAGCACTTATTACTTCATGAGTATAAAGAGCTAGTTGTGTTCCACAAGAACGATATTTTCTGAAACCGTACCGACTAAGTCTCAATAAATCGTTTTCTTCGAGGTACTTCATAATGTTCGAATACAGTATATGTTCTAGAACCCTACCGCAAATCGAGGTTCTTGATATAGACCTGTAATTCATCGGATTACTCCTACTTCCCTTTTTGGGTATCGGTGAGACTTGAGCAATTTTGTCAGTCTTTAGGTACGGATCTTTCTGTGAGCGAGTGGTTGCATATAATTGCTAAATATGGAGCTATTTTATCAGCATACTCTGAGAGGAACCTGACTGGTACACAATCTGGACCGGAGGCCTTGCCTTCATTAAGTGACTTTAGCTGCTTTCTTACACCGAGGATGTCTACTTCTATGTTTCTCATCTTGGCAGTTGTTATTGATTGGAATTCAGGAATATTTACTTCGTCTTCTTTGGTGAAGGAGTTTCGGAAAACCGTGTTTAATAACTCTGCTCTAGTGGCAATGTCGCCAGTGACTTCACCGTTGTTATCGCGCAGTGAAGGTATTGATGGCGTCTTTCTACCGGTGTGCTTTATGTATGACCAGAAACTCTTTGGGTTTGCTGCCAGATTTAGAGACAGAATTTCGTTGTTGAAATTGTTAAAACCACCTCGCATTGAAATACGCGCCATATTTCGACCTTCTGTAAAAGTTTGCCAATTTTGGGGATTTTGCGTTCTGTTAAATTTGGCATCCTCTTTTCGTTACTTCTGCAACAACGATCTGACCCGTTTTGTGTACCATGGGGGATCAGTACCATCACTTATTAATTTATGTGATACATATCTCTCAATTGCTGTTGATACTATCTCTTTGAAAACATTTCACAAGTTTTCTACACTTATAGGATCAGATCGGAAGGAGTGAAGACTGTCTCTTAAAAAGGCATTAAGAGTATTTTTGTCAGCTTTTTTTTAAATAGGTATATTTTGCTTTTCTTTTTGATGGTTGTAGGTGTTACGGTATTCAGCCTAGCAGCAACTGCCTTGTGGTCGCTAATTCTGTATCCGTCACAACACTCACTATTTGTCCAGGACTATTTGTTGCTAAAAGGTTTCATCGCAACCATTTACGTTTCGAGTGGGCTCATGAACTAATTGTTCAAAATAATTTTCTGAGAAAGCAGTCAGGACAATTTCGGATGACGTTTCATGCCTGCCACCGGTTTTAAGCGTATAATGTATCCAGCATATCGAGGGTAGATTAAAGTCACCACACAGACCATATTTGTATGAGCGGAGTACTTATTTGAAATGAGACTCAAGTTTTCTTTGAACTGTTCAGCAACTGTATCTTCTGAATGGGGGGTCGGTAAAACGATCCAATTAATAGCTTAGTCCGATTGTCAGATATAAGCTCTACCCATACTATTTCACACGAACTAACTACTTCAATTTCGCTACAAGGCAAAATATCTCTTACAGCAATAAATACTCCACCACCAACTGTATTTAATCTATCCCTTCTGAACACTGTTAGATCGTTTGAAAAAATTTCGGCTGAACTTATTTCCGGCTTTAGCCAGATCTCTGTACCTACAACTATTTGAGCTTCAGCGGTTTCTATTAGGGCTTGGAGCTCTGGTTCTTTCCCAACACTGCTACGACAATTTACAACTACAATACCGATCGTTTCTACAACTACCTTACTGTGTTTTACCTGCCCACTTTTAGACGGACGTCCCTTGTGTGGTTCTCTGAGAGCCTCTAACCTAAAAAACCTACACGGTTCAATCCCGCGTCCGACCATCCTGATTTAGGTTTTCCGTGGTTTTCCTGAATCGCTCCAGGCAAATGCCTTGTTGGTTCCTTTGAAAGGGCACAGCCGACTTCCTTCCCTAATCCAGTGCGACCGATGACCTCGTTGTTTGGTCTCTTCCCCCAAACAACCCAACCCAAGTCTAAAAACCCGCCCAGTCCCTTCCACACAACCCCCGCTACCCGTGTAGCCGCCTCCCGCACGGAACCGTGATTGCACGCAACTGTCGCATAGGGGGTGATACTTCGCCATATACTGTGCAGGAACAACAACTGCTCTCCGTTGATGTAACCGCGATGTAGTGTATTGACCTCGACACTAATCCGTCGTGCGGATTCGTACCGTGGACCGGCACACCTTCCCGCCCGGAAAGCAGTGCAGCGCGTTAGACCGCGCGCCTAGCTGGGCGGGCTAACCGTGATGTGCTTTCACAAGCTTCTTTATTCTAGTAATCGTCAGTGTCAAAGAAATTCACCAAAAGCCGTGGAACTTAACATGCTATTTTATTTTATTTTGGATGTTACCAGTTTCAGTACTTCATTATGCCATCTTCAGGCCGCTGCGTAATGAAAGAAAAAAATGGTTCAAATGGCTCTGAGCACTATGGGACTCAACTGCTGTGGTCATAAGTCCCCTAGAACTTAGAACTACTTAAACCTAACTAACCTAAGGACATCACACACATCCATGCCCGAGGCAGGATTCGAACCTGCGACCGTAGCAGTCGCACGGTTCCGGACTGCGCGCCTAGAACCGCGAGACCACCGCGGCCGGCCGTAATGAAAGATAATACATGTAGTGTACATCAGTGTGTACAAAGCAAACTTACAGAAATTGACTCGTAAACATAATTGCGCTCAAAGCTTAAAAATGAAAGTGGTGGTGTGAGACCAAATCTCTGTGTACATCCAATACAATGGACAAAAGCATGTGTACATATTTATTGCTGGCGTTAAACTAAATCTGCGTCTGCATCCAGCACAATAGACTAAAACATATGTACATATATTTTAGGCTTAAAACTATTTAACACCACAGATTTACAAGGGAACGTGCAAACACATTAAAAAGATCAGAACTAGAGAATATACAATCAGGAGATCCGTTGAAACAAAGCTTATATATATATATATATATATATATATATATATATATATATATATATATATATATATATATATATATCCCAATTAACGGAGGTGGTGGCATTATATATATATATATATATATATATATATATATATATATATATGGTGAGTCACCTAACGTTACCGCTGGATATATTTCGTAAACCACATCAAATACTGACGAACCGATTCCACAGACCGAACGTGCGGAGAGGGGCTACTGTAATTGGTTAATACAAACCATACAAAAATGCACAGAAGTATGTTTTTTAACAGAAACCTACGTTTTTTTAAAATGGAACCATGTTAGTTATGTTAGCACATGTGAACATATAAACAAATACGTAATCAGTGCCGTTTGTTGCATTGTAAAATGTTAATTACATCCGGAGATATTGTAACTTAAAGTTGACGCTTGAGTACCACTCCTCCGCTGTTCGATCGTGTATATCGGAGAGCACCGAATTACGTAGGGATCCGTAGGGAACGGTGATGGACATTAGATACAGAAGAGACTGGAATAGGCCGGCCGTGGTAGCCAAGCGGTTAAAGGCGCTACAGTCTGGAACCGCGCGGCCGCTACGGTCGCAGGTTCGAATCCTGCCTCGGGCATGGATGTGTGTGATGTCCTTAGGTTAGTTAGGTTTAATTAGTTCTAAGTTCTAGGCTACTCCTGACCGCAGAAGTTAAGTCGCATAGTGCTCAGAGCCATTTAGACTGGAACAGCACATTACGTCCACGTGCTAACACCTTTTTATTGGTCTTTTTCGCTGACGCACATGTACATTACCATGAGGGATGAGGTACACGTACACACGTGGTTCCCGTTTTCAATTACGGAGTGGAATAGAGTGTGTCCCGACATGTCAGGCCAATAGATGTTCAATGTGGTGGCCATCATTTGCTGCACACAATTGCAATCTCTGGCAATAAGCATGTAAAGCATCTCTTACAGCTGTTTATTCTTAGAGTTATACACATTTTTCATCTACGTAAATTATAAATTATGGAACATAATCAAGGCATGACAGAAACACAATCTGACCATTTTAGGAAGCAGGTACGTCGTGAAGACCAGTGGAAACGAAATATGGCAAAACTGAAGAGGTATGTATTATCTTTGTCTTTACATTATGCAGTAAATTGTAGAAATCTGAACATTAGAAACACAGCTCAGGGTGTTAAGAAAAATGTATATCCTATTAATCGTATTTGTGTGAAAGTAATAAATACGTGTGTTGAGTATTATTAGTGACATGATCTAACATTCATCTATGAATAACTTTTTGTTTATATGCGTGATTTCAGATATTCGTCAAAAGGACTTCCTAAGTATCCAAAATGTGGTCATCGAGTCGGATGGGACTGTGCTAGCCTGACAATGACAGATATTAAGTCTTTTCATACCAGCTATTATTCAAAGTGTGATAAAATTTACCAAGATAATTTCCTTCTGAATTACATGAGTCCTTCGAGATGTTGTAGGGGAGAAAGACAAATCAACAGAGGACAGATAATCTCTTATTTCGTACAAAAAAAGTACCTGGTGGGTCAGTGAACGTGAAAGTATGTCGTGAAACATTTTTGAACATTCTTGGTGTTTCAAAACCAAGAGTGCAAAACATCGCACGTCATCACCTCAAGAGTGGAGATATTGCTAAGGAGAGAATAGGAGGTGATCGCCAGACGATGAAGAATGAACCCAAACGACAGGAAGTAATTGCTCTTATAAAAAAGGTATGTTCCAACTGAGTTACATTACTGCAGGGAGAAAAGTTGTTGCGTGTATTTACCTGCGACTCTCAACATTAGAAAGATGTGGCGACATTACAATTCCGTGGTTACTCCTGAAAAGCGAGTCACGCAGAATTTTTTTACGATCACATTTAATACAAAATTTAACATTGGATTTGGGTCTCCAAAAACAGACGTCTGTTCCATGTGCTTCAGACTTTTGGAACAGATCAAAACTGAAAAATGTCACGTTAAGAAAGCTCCACTTATGGGTCGAAAGAGACTTCATAACCTTAAAGCAAACAGTTTCTATTCACTGCTGAAGGAAAAGCAAGACAACCTTCTTACAATGTCCTTTGACTGCCAAAATAATTTACCCTTGCCAAAAATACCTGATCAGAGTCTCTATTACAGTAGGCAATTATACCTATACAATTTTGCCATTGTAGTAGGTTCCTCAAAATCAAAGTTCACCACTAATAATGTCTTCATGTGTACTTGGCTTGAACATGAAAGTAAGAAGGGGATAAATGAAATATGTTCAGTTCTTTACCACCGTTTGTACCATACAGACATGAGCAACGTACAAACTTTGAGATTAATTACCGATGGATACCCTGGGCAAAATAAGAACACAATAGTTGTCTCGATGCTGTGTCACTGGATGTACAAACATGCGCCAGAAGTAAACAAAATAGAAGTTATGTATCCAGTAACTGGACATTCATTCATGCCTCCTGATAAGAGTTTTTGGGCTCATCGAAAGGCAACTGCGGAAACGAGAAGTGATAGTTCAGCCATCGGAGTACCATACCATATATATACACTGCTGGCCACCGTAAATGCAACCCCAAGAAAGACAAGAGGTAGCACAACAAAATTTATTTTGTAGATAACATGTTGACCAAGTATCAAATGATAACGTTTACAGACGTCTGTGACATGTGGTTCCTGCCAGAATCAGTAGCCAGAGTAGCCGCCATTGTTGGAGATCACCGCTGCCACACGTCTCGGCATTGAGTCAAAGAGACGTTGGGTGTGTTCCTGGGGTACAGCAGCCCAAGCAGCTTCCACACGTTGCCAAAGATCATCTGGTGTGGCAGCTGGGGATGTAATCTGGGTCACTCGTTGAGCAACCATGGACCACATGTTTTCTATCGGCGAAAGATCCGGAGAGCGAGCCGGCCAGGGAAGCAATTCAATCTGGTTATTGACGAAGAGCCTTTGGACAATGCGTGCCACGTGTGGTCGCGCATTATCCTGTTGAAATATGGCTGTGGCCGAGCCCTGAAGGTAAGGAAGGACAACTGGCTCCAGCACCTCGGATATGAAGCGCCGGCTATTTAAAGTACCGGCAATGCGTATTAGAGGCGTGCGAGAGTAATATCCAATACCGCCCCATACCATAATACCCGGTGCAAGACCAGTGTGGCGGTGCATAATGCAGCTGTCCAGCATCCTCTCTCCACAGTGTCTCCACACTCGAATCCGACCATCGTGGTGCTGCAGACAGAAGCGTGCCTCGTCAGTAAAGACAATGTCATTCCATTCTGCCTTCCACATCCGTCTGTCATCACACCATTGGCGACGGAGACGTCTGCGGTTCTGCGTCAATGGTAGACGAAGCAATGGACGTCTTGCGGACAGACCACTCTGCTGTAAACGGCGTCGAATGGTACGCGCAGACACTGGGTGATGCGTTACAGACGCAATGTGCTGTGCTACGGTTCAGGATGTCACTGAGCGATCCGTCACTGCCATGCGCACAATTTGCCTATCAGCACGTGCAGTGGTGCACCGAGGTGAATGCGATCGACCACGTCGGTCCGTCGTACCCTCCTGCATCCAACGGTCACATATCCGCATTACAATTGTTTGGTTTCGTCCAACACGACTAGCGATTTCTCTGTATGCTAATCCACAATCTCGGTAAGCCACTAGCCTTCCTCTGTCCAACTCGGATACTTGATCAAACGATGTTCGCTGTTGTCTACGAGGCATAACTGATCGTCTTGTGAAATAACCACAAGGTAAACACACGTGCCGAACGTACACTCGTCGAAATCGCCAAGCCTTAAATGGCGCTATGAGGTGGCGCCACAGGCGCGCGTGATGTGCGTCTGCGTTGAAATTCTAATCAGTTGCATACCTCATCGCTGCATACCTATGGTGTAAATTTCACTTGATTCGGATGCTTCCTTCAGGGTGTTGCATTTACGGTGGCCAGCAGTGTATATTACCGTGAATCACCGAAATTGGAGAATGTCGACTTTCACTGGTGATGTCAACAGATACCAAATACGTCGGTGAAAGATCGAATATTTCATTACATTGTTGTACATTCGGACCCTCTCCGGTGTGTGTCGACAATCACAGATATGCTCTGGTGGAGGTCCAAAACAGAAGACTCAAAAATCAAGCGACTGGCTGTCTCCCGCCAAATCCTTTGTCCTGCTCGGAGCCAATCAGCTTTGTCAGTCCTATGCAAGCTCTGATAACGCGAGCAACGTTTTCTTAATTTTTTTCCGATACCCTAATTTATACTAAATGGATACTGCAGTAAATTGAGATCTTATTCATGGAAAGTTAAATGCATTAATTGCGGATAAACGAGAAACCAATTGTTTCTATTTTTCTCAAGAAAAGCATTCTAAAATTGTTTCTGAAGTGGTTTCTGCTAAAATTAAATGCAACACACCTTTGGATTACAGAGGATTAGAACGTTTTGATATTTTAAAAATTAATGATGGAGAGAAAATTGTACCATTAAAACCAGGGGAAACTAACATACAGTATTATGTTACTAATGAAGAATTGTACAGTATATGGTCAGATGGTTTATCCTTTGTTCAATTTGCCAAGAACACTACATACCACGAAGGAATACGCCATAAGTCCTTATGAAGCCATGTTTGGCGTTAAGGCAAAAAGAGGCATAGCATCGTCTTTTTTGCCTGGCTAACAAATCTCAAATATTCAAACTGAAGAACAACGCGAAGGAATTGTAAATACTTCTGAAACCGGGGAACAGCTTGAAGAAACTGTTAATGCTTATAAAAAAATCTGAGCGGAGGTCATACCGAAAACGATATTCCAAAGAAAAATATTGAACGGGACCTACAACCTACAACGTATGCACATCAAATTCTGTCTGAAAAACACGAGTTTATTACCACAAAAAGAGCGGCCGCGAAAGAAAATCTTCTACTGCAAGCAACAAAGATGTTACGAACCTCACAAAAACAATTTCCTCCTGCTTAAATTGGTGATAATGTACGAATACAAGTCCCTGATGTCGACCGTGGTCGCACAGATAGCCGAAATGTGTTAGCGCTTGTTGTTGGAATAGAAGACTCCGACTTCTATAAAATGGCAAATAAAAATGGTACCCTCAAGCCGCTTTACACACGCAATCAGTTCGTAATTTGTAAAGAGAAGTTACTTTCCATAGATGAGATTTCTTTTCAAGAAATGTCGCTGAGAGAAGCAGCTGCAGCAGAGGCGGGGGACAAGGCTTCCATCGCAGAAGGAAGTGTTCCACAAATAAATGCAGTTCTAAAAGCAAGGGACTCTTGTCCCATTCAAAGTGTCTTAATAGTTTAAGTTGTTGCAATAAATAAGATTTGAATCACATAACTAAGTAATTTTTTGTAACTATTATTTTCTTTTCTCATGTAGAATGTACTGTGTATGTTAAATCCTTGGTCATTCCCTTCAGAAAGAGAGGGGAAAAAATTACGTCACCCTTGTGATGTTTTATAGCGACTGAATTACGGAGAAGAAAATATACGAGTAAATCTCCAACATGTTCAACATTCACCATTAGTGCATTTATCGGTGTAGGTCAGGAATAAGGGTATTTAGCAAATATTTCGGACATACACTAAGCGACTATATGAATGTTGACATTCACCGGTGAAAGTCGACATTCTCCAGATTTCGGTGTTTCACTGTAACATATATATAAAATTCTTATACATGAGCAGACCACTAGTATCTATGAGAACCTATCTTCATTTAAAGTTAAATACCACACAGTAATCAATGAAGTACGAGGGATGAATGAAAAGTAATGCCTCCACCTTCGTTAATTGGGTTTGGATGGGAATATTTTAACAAATCAAACGCAGAAATAATCGTTAGAATGAGATCTTTAGTTACCAATATTCACTTTTCACCATAATAACCTCCCATGAATATCAAGAGCTCAAATGGAGACCCAGTTCTAAGCAAAGAAGGGAAAACATAAAGGTGGAAGGAGTATATAGAGGGTCTATACAGGGACGATGTTCTTGTGGACAATACTATGGAAATGGAAGAGGATGTAGATGAAGATGAAATGGGAGATACGATACTGCGTGAAGAGTTCGACAGAGCACTGAAAGACCTAAGTCGAAACAAGGCCCCGGCAGTAGACAACATTCCAGTAGAACTTACTGATAGCCTTGGGAGAGCCAGTCCTGACAAAACTCTACCATCTGGTGAGCAAGATGTATGAGACAGGCGAAATTCCCTAAGACTTCAAGAAGAATATAATAGTTCCAATCCCAAAGAAAGCAGGTGTTGACAGATGTGAAAATTACCGAACTATCAGTTTAATAGGTCACAGCTGCAAAATAGTAACGCGAATTCTTTACAGACGAATGGAAAAACTGGTAGAAGCCGACCTCGGGGAAGATCAGTTTGGATTCCGTAGAAATGTTGGAACACATGAGGCAATACTGACCATACGACTTATCTTAGAAGAAAGATTAAGGAAAGGCAAACCTACGTTTCTAGCATTTGTAGACTTAGAGAAAGCTTGTGACAATGTTGACTGGAATACTCTCTTTCAAATTCTGAAGGTGGCAGGGGTAAAATACAGGGAGCGAAAGGCTATTTACAATATGTACAGAAAGCAGATGGCAGTAATAAAAGTCGAGGGACATGAAAGGGAAGCAGTGGTTGGGAAGGGAGTGAACAGGGTTGTAGCCTCTCCCTGATGCTATTCAATCTGTATGTTGGGCAAGCAGTAAAGGAAACAAAAGAAAAGTTCGGAGTAGGTATTAAAATCCATGGAGAAGAAATAAAAACTTTGAGGTTCGCCGATGACATTGTAATTCTGTCAGAGACATCGAAGGACTTGGAAGAGCAGTTGAATGGAATGGACAGTGTCCTGAAAGGGGGATATAAGATGAACATCAACAAAAGCGAAACGAGGATAATGGAATGTAGTCGAATTAAGTCGGGTGATGCTGAGGGAATTAGATTAGGAAATGAGACACATAAGGTAGTAAAGGAGTTTTGCTATTTGGGGGGCAAAATAACTGATGATGGTCGAAATAGAGAGCTGCATCAAACCAGTCTCAGGACTGAAGACCAGAACAACAACAACAACCACCCAATTGTACACATTTCTGCCAATGATGATCAAGTTTTCTAAAGCCGTCACTCAAGAAGTCGACACTCTGTTTCCGCAACCAGTGTCTCACAATCCTCTCACTGTCTTCATCAGACGCATAGTGATGTCCCTGCAGATCGTCTTCATTATGGGGAACAGATGGAAGTCAGACGGTGCTAAATCTGGACTGTATGGAGGATGCTGTAAGGTGGTGACATTCAGCGGTGGCACGTCAAGTGTGTGGTTTGCCAAGCAAAGCAATAATATGACCCACACGTTCTTGTGAAATGTCGATTGTGCTTGGAATTTCTCTCTGAGTGTTACGACGATCGTCCTGAACCAGTCTGTCAACATCTTGCTCGTGAAACTCGGTGGTTGCTGTCACAGGACGTCCAACTCTTAGTTTGCCACGCAGGTCAGATGCTGCGGCCTCAACTTCTTTAAACTTACTCGCCCAACGATGCACTGCACTCACATCAACACAGTCACCATAAACTGCTTTCATTCTCTGATGAACCTCCTTCGGGGCGACGCCTTATGCTACCAAGAACTCAATGACTGCACGTTGCTTAAATCGCACCGACTGACCGTATGCACAGGTCCATACTTTACACTGTAACAACACGACCGATCAATGCTGAAGCTTCCCGCCAACTGGAGCCGTAGAGAAGAGCCTACGGAACAAGCCAGTACCTGCCGCATACCAAAGCTGCCAACTGGTGAAGAGTTAACGAAGATGGAGGCATTACTTTTCATTCAATCCTCCTACAATAGTATGCATATTTACGGTCTAGGTTCTATCAGAACTGGTGATATAATTTTTGCCACAGCGTCAAAAAACACCTCAACGCAAAACCCAACGGCACTCGACATACTAAGAAGAAAACAGCATAAAAAGAGCACCCTAAGAATATTCGCAAATACCTTGTGGGCCTACATTGTACAGCAAATCGAAATAAAAAGCTTTGATTTCGTTTCCTTTGTATCACTTACCAAGTCGACATTACCACAGTGAAACACGAACAAGGATCTCAAATCCTACTTAACCAAGCTGAGTCCTCCGAGTTCTCATCTGACAATGTCGTTCTGTTTCCCTGGGAGTGTAAGGCAGTACCCTGACGACCTATCTATAGATGATCCCTCCATCTAGACAATAAGGCATAGCAAGTTGTGTCGTGATAAGTAACGTGGGTATGGAAAGAAAATGGGTGTGCAAAGACTACTATATCACCAAAATTGAAGCCCACAAAGTGAGTAACATCATCAAACTCCAAAAACACCGAAACACATTTTAGAACATCATAAAATTTCCCCTAAGCTATATGGAGAAGTAAGGGCAAGTTACCAACGGAGCAACGCCGCAGGTCGCCGATAAAGTGTCCGGGTCCTAATCCTACTCACAAGGCGGAGTCAAGACGAACGGAATTCCCACAAGTGAACTGGGAAATGTGTCCATTTGGGTCTGGAGGTGGTAGCTCACAATAGATAACTTATGGCTCCGTTTTCCTTTCAGCAGATGAGCCTATTCGGGTGTACAGTGACATTCACGTGTTATAACACACCATTCCAGATTTTGAGGAACGCAACAACCTTGAAACCGCTATTTTTACGCAAAACGGAGCAACGCCGCAGGTCGCTTGAAAGGCAAACGATTTACTTCGAGAAAGCTTTAGTAGTGGCCGCATCATCACCAAGTAATTTCAAGATATGAGGCCTTCCTGATACGCCGAACTAAATCTGTGTGATTTGTCTTTTTGTGGATATCTGAAATATCTTGTTTAGCCAAGTTTTATCCAGGCTGTTCCTGATATACGACGACACATCACGCTGATTACACGGGATATGCTGCGAGAAACTGTCGACCGAGCCGAGGGTGCAGGGCGTTCCTGAGTCAGGAGAAAGTAGTGAACACATGTTGCAACTTGTGACCGTATTCTAATAAGACGCGAGAACCACCATTATCACGTGTTTCATCGTTCCTCCCCTTCACCAGCATCTACACCACATTCTGTCTGCTTACTGACCCATTTTCTTCACGCGCTGTCAGAAAGTGGAATTGTTATTTTTATCAGCTTAATCAACGAGAACACTGATTAATAAACATATCGACACCGAAGCGCCAAAGAAACTGTTACAGACATGCGTATTCGGGAACGCCTCTATAAGACAACAAGTGTGTGGGGCAGTTATTAGATCGATTACTGCTGCCACAATGGCAGTTTATCAAGATTTGAGTCAGTTTGAACGTGGTGTAATAATCGGCGCACAAGCGATGGGGACGCAACATATCCGAAGTAGCGATGAAGTGCGGATTTTCCCGTAGGACCATTTCACGAGTGTACCGTGACTATCAGGGAACCGGTAGAACATCAAATCTGCGACATCGCTGCGGCCGGGAAAAGATCCTGCAAGAACGCGACCGACGATGATCGAGGACCGTGACAGAAGCGCAATCCTTCCGCAGATTGCTGCAGATTTCAGTGGTGGGCCATCAACAGGTGTCAGTGTGCGAATCATTCAACGAAACATCATCGATATGGGCTTTCGGAGCCGAAGGCCCAGTCGTGTACCCTCGATGACTGCACGACACAAAACCTTACGCCTCGCCTGTACCCATCAACACCGACACTCGACTGTTGGTGACTGGAAACACGTTGCCTCGTCGGCCGAATCTCGCTTCAAATTGTATCGAGTGGACGGACGTGTATGGGTATGGAGCGACGACCTCGTAAACCTATTGACCCTGCATGCCAGCAGGGGACTATTCCGTTTGGTGGAGGTTCTGCAACGGAGTGGGGCTTCTGCAGCTGGATTGATATGGAGCTGTTGATACGTCTAGATACGTCTCTGACAGGTGCCACGTACGTAAGCATCCTGTCTGATCACCTGAATCGATTCGTGTCAATTGTGGATTCCGAAGAACTTGAGCAATTGCAGCAGGACAGTGCGACGCCCCACACGTCCACAATTGCTACAAAATGGCTCCAGGAACACTCCTCTGAGTTTAAGAAATTCCGCTGATCACCAAACGCCCCAGACATGTAATGAGCATATTCAGGATGCGTTGCAACGTGCTGTTCAGAAGAGATCGCCACGTCATCGTTCTCCTATAGATCTATCGACAGGCCTCCAGTATTCATGGTGTCAGTGCCCTCCATCACTACTTCGGACATTAGTCGCGTCCATGCCCTGTACACGATATTAGGCAGGTATCATTGTTTTTGGCTCTTCAGTACATGATGTTGCAGTGTGCTACAGTGTATAGGACCCGCACTGGAGCAGGCGGACTACCGTCAGTTCAAAATTCTGCCGGTGTGTGTGTGTGTGTGTGTGTGTGTGTGTGTCGGTGGGAGTGAGTGGGTGGGTGTGTTGATGTGTGGTGGGTGGGTGGGGTGGTGGTAGTGGTTGTATGTGTGTCTGAGAGAGAAAGGGAAGGAGTGAGAGAGAGAGAGAGAGAGAGAGAGAGAGAGAGAGAGTGTCGGGGATTCCCCTTACCGTGAGCGGGTGGCGAGCACGGCCCCCCGGCAGCGAGGCTGCAGCGCCGGGAGGCGTCTGTGTGGGGGTGGAAGTGGGAGGCGCCCGCCACCGGGCTGGTCGGCGCCGGCAGCGCCGGAGGCGGCGTCGGTGTCGGGGGCGGCGTCGGCGGCGGCATCGTGGGCGTCGGGGGCCGCACCGTCACCGCCGGCGGAGGGCTCGCTGGGCCCAGCAGGCTGTCCGCTGTGGACATCAGGGGGTTCCAGCTCCAGGGGCGGCAGAAGCTACTCAGCGGAGGTGATAACAGCAACAGCAGTGATCTAGTCCATGACGAACGGGCACTCGTACATTGTTCCCGGGAGGGGACATAAAACCATACACTTTTATTACAATCTACGATCTGCAGGTCATAAAAGCAATGCACAAAATCTGAATAAGATTTTCAACAAAAAATAGACCAGTGCACAAAGGGTGGCTTTCATCACGTCCTCTGTCGTCTTCTTCTTCACCTTATTCTTTTCCGGCGCTACAATCCATGAAAGACTAAGATCCCGATAAAGACCTCTCTCTTCCATTCAGCTCTCTGCTTCGCGAGCCTTTTCCAGGATGACACTCCTGAGCCTGTCAGAACCGTCTCTACGTCGCCCAGCCACAGCAGTCTCCGTCTCCCCACAGCTACTCCATGCCTACATTCAACTTATTAACCTGAGGGCTATCTCCTCGTTCCTTCCCGAACCTATAGCGGTACTCTGAAACTGTGGCAATCGTTCAGTATCCTAGGGAATATTGTGTACACAGCGTTTCCCAACGGTATGCCTCTATAGTATTTATAATTAGTTTTTTTCACCCTTCTTACGTGATCGCTTAATAATACCTGTGTTCCAGTTTGTTGGCCTCATTTCACTTCTCCATATTATCTGAACCAGTCCGTGCATAACTCTACATCGCCATGTTCGAACATTACACCTGGTATCTTATCTTCCCCCTCAGCTATACCTTCTTAACGGTACCAGCACCCTTCCAATGTCGCTTCCTCTTCATCATCATTATTATCAGTTTGTTCCACATGTTCCTTTCTTTCCTGAATTTCACCAGGTATCAACAGTTCTTTAAAATATTCTTCCCATCCTTCTACAATTCTGGTTAGATTTCCTATCACGTTTTATTCTTTATCTCTACATACTGGTCTTGATGGGACTGTCCTTGTTTTCTCTCTATTATTCCCTTAAAGATTTTTCCAACATACTGGGTGTTCAGAAAGTGCCTATGCAGTGCCATGTTGTGGTGTGCTAAGTCATGACTGACGTGATTGTCAATCATTAATACAACATTTTCCATCATTTACCATATTTGTACCAGGTATTTGTATTTGTTCGCCGGTCCGATTTTATTAAAGACCAACATCTTGTCTGACATCATTGCGATCCAGGCCATCACGCTGACGATTGAACAAAGAGTGTTTCTTTTGGAGCACGTGTTCCGCAATGGAGACAAGTTTACCTCAGCAGTACAAGCTGCATTTGTAGCAAAGTTCCCAGGAGTAGAGATGCCTAAGGTACCTGGCCCCTTCGTTATGTACAAAATAGAAGCTTCTAAGTCATTGCAGTCGACACTTACGGCTATTTATATTAGATATTTTGGTAATCCGTAACTCATTTATTGGCCATTGTAGGCGCTTTGCACTTGACCTGGGAGCGTAACATTTGGCATGAGGCGAGGTTTAGCTGCAATATTTACGACAAAACGCGAAAAGTGTTCATTTGCAGTAAAATGTTGCCAAAAAGTTACTTCTTTGTCATTTGTATATCGAGTATCGTAATGTTGGAATTCTCTGAGGACAGGTTAGAGCTATGGATTTGAAATTTGTGTCGCGTACTAGGATGTCTGGTGCCTTCGAAGTGTACAAAATAGAAGCTTCTAAGTCACTGCAATCGACAAGTACTGCCCTTTATATTAGATGTTTTAGTAATCGATTACTCACTTGTCGGTCATTTAACATGCCTCCGACTTGACCTAGGAGCGTAATATTTGCCAAGAGACGAGGATTTGCAGCAATATTTACGACAAAACGCGAAAAGTGTTCATTTGTTGTAAAATGTTACGAAAAAGTCACTTCTTTGTTACCTAGCTCTGGTCTACTTCCTGCAGGGCAATGGTGAGGGTATTTTTGACACAACGTTTCTCACGGGTGAGGCATGGTTTCGCCTCTGTGGTTACGTGAATGGCCAGAATAGTGGTGTGTGGACTATGCAGAATCAGCGTGAATTTAAGGCGTCCCCACAGCATGATCAAGAGGTTGGTGTTTGGTGCGCCTTGTCTCGCAAACGCATCAAGGTGCAAATCTTCTTTCAGGACACCATAAATGCAGAACGGTACTGCACCTGTGTTGTGGAGCCCTTCGCAGGTGAACAGAATGAGGACGAAATTGAGAATGCCTGGTTTCAATAGGATGGGGTGACTGCACATACCGCCCGCAAGGCGACAAACTTTTTAAAGGACATCTTAGGTGACCGCATCATCTCTAGAGGACTCTGGCCTCCGCGTTCATCCGGCGTGACTCCCCTGGACTATTTTCTATGGGGTACGTTGAAGGGAAAGGCATATGTAGGCAATCCGCACAACGTACAAGAAATCCAAGCTGAACTTAGACGTCACATTCGGGACATCACTCCCAATGTTCTGCACAACGTCTTCAAGAACATGCAGAAACGTGTGCAAGTTCTACGGGATCACTAACATCTGTTATAACTTCCAAGAGTTTAGTACGGCAAATTATGAAGTGCATATTTATTGAACACCCTGTACTTTTCATTTCTGAATACGTAGATATCTTTCGTCTACTTATCTCAAATTCTGTCTTTTTCCTTCTCCAAATAGTATTTGCTTTATACAGGGTGTTAAAAAAAGGTACGGCCAAACTTTCAGGAAACATTCCTCACACACAAAGAAAGAAAATATGTTATGTGGACATGTGTCCTGAAACGCTTTCTTTCCATGTTAGAGCTCATTTTATTACTTCTCTTCAAATCACATTAATCCTGGAATGGAAACACACAGCAACAGAACGTACCAGCGTGACTTCAAACACTTTGTTTCAGAAATGTTCAAAATGTCCTCCGTTAGCGAGGATACATGCATCCACTATCCGTCGCATGGAATCCCTGATGCGCTGATGCAGCCCTGGAGAATGCCGTATTGTATCACAGCCGTCCACAATACGAGCACGAAGAGTCTCTACATTTGGTACCGGGGTTGCGTAGACAAGAGCTTTCAAATGCCCCCATAAATGAAAGTCAAGAGGGTTGAGGTCAGGAGAGCGTGGAGGCCATGGAATTGGTCCGCCTCCACCAATCCATCGGTCACCGAATCTGTTGTTGAGAAGCGTACGAACACTTCGACTGAAATGTGCAGGAGCTCCATCGTGCATGAACCACATGTTGTGTCGTACTTGTAAAGGCACATGTTCTAGTAGCACAGCTAGAGTATCCCGTATGAAATCATGATAACGTGCTCCATTGAGCGTAGGTGGAAGAACATACTGACGAAACTAAAATGAGCTCTAACATGGAAACTAAGCGTTTCCAGACACATGTCCACATATAATCTTTTCTTTATTTGTGTGTGAGGAATGTTTCCTGAAAGTTTGGCGGTACCTTTTTGTAACACCCTGTATTTCATTTCCTCTTACTTTTCTCTGGCAGCTTATGTTCCTCACAGGACCATCTTCTGTATTGTTTCGTTTCTCAGCAGCATTCTGACAATCATTATCGTACCGCTCACATCATCTAACTCAGTCATGCAGTTGCAGAGTGGACGTCATCCTCTGTTCGTTTTCCCCATTCGTTTCCATTGTACTTCCTCCTCAACGACACTCGTCCCTACATCCAAGAGCCTTTGGATCTCTCCTCTTTCCGTCACATTGGTGATGACTGGGTCCACGTTATAGTTCTTGTCTGTCCCTACACGGTTATAGATTGTTGTGGATGTCCTCTACCTGTACTCGACCATCACCGTATAGTGATCCAGGTCAGCGTCTGCCACCCTTCTCGCATTCACGTCTCAGCCGTTCCCCTTGGAGAAGCACACGATCTATGTGCTCGAGTGCGTCCCACTCCAGATATTTCCACGTTCCTTAACGGATGTTCTTTGTGGGAGTACGACGCCACATTTGCTGAGGCTTTTGCTTACGGTAAAGTCGACCAGCCTCTACTCGTTGCCCGCGCACCCTTCATGAAGACCGTCTTCTGACCCTGACACGCTCCCGCCAGTAGACCGTAGCCCGTTGGTCCCCCGCCACCCCGCTGAGGCAGCCACTCACCTGGCTGCGGGCTCACAGTGCGGTCGTGCTCGTCCGTGACGTGTATCTTGGGTGGCGCCAGCAGCGTTGGCGCCAGCGCAGCCGCCAGGTTGCCGTACGGTGCAAGCAGCGCCAGCTGCATGATGCCTGCGAACAAAACGTATCACATGTCACAGCTGGGATGTGGCGTGCAGGCGGCCGGCATGGCCGAGCGGTTCTAGGCGCTACAGTCTGGAGCCGCGCACCCGCTACGGTCGCAGGTTCGAATCCTGCCTCGGGCATGGTTGTGTGTGCTGTCCTTAGGATAGTTAGGTTTCAGTAGTTCTAAGTTCTAGGGGACTGATGACCTGAGAAGTTAAGTCCCATAGTGCTCAGAGCCTTTTGAACCATTTTTGAAGTACAGGGCCCCTCTATGTGAGCTCCTGTCTCAGCACTCTTTATTCATTATCAGCTGTCTCATGCATTCCTCGATTTCGTAACCGAAGTCATGCTTTAGGAGACAGTGATCTACGTTAATGACCTGGACCACATTATTCTGTTACTGATGATCTCCTTCGAGCTGGATAGCAGATAATATTCAAATCCAAGTTTGGAAAAGGGAAAAAGTGCCGCAAAATATGAAACACTACGTAAGTGTAAAGTATAAATAATGACGGCAGTTGTACTACAGGCGACATTACAAAATTAAGAACTCATTCATATCTGGTGTTACAAGGTGCAGTTCGTCGGCTGTGGCAAGATTGTAACACAGAGCTAACATAAAATATACAGATGGTGCAATGTGAGAGGGTGGATATTGTATAGTTAATCACATGACAAGTGCACAAGTCAGTGGCCAGAACATTGATACAATGTAAAGGAGAGTCTTCCGGCATAAAATAGGAATAATTACTGAAATAAAAGAAAATTAATACAATGTCAACTTTATACATTTCAGTGTGAATGTCAAGTTGGAAGATAAACATAAATTAGAAATGTACTAGACAAACTCACAGTACATTCTTCATTCTACATTTTCAGATTTGTTAATACATTTAGTAAAATATCAAGTATTAAACTAAGAACGACGTCTAATTTACGTTATTTGAGTACTCCATCTGTTAAAACATAACTTTAAGAACCTGTGTTAACAACAAAGTGCAAAAGACTCTTAATCTGAGATGAGAATGGAGAACATTAATCTGGTTACAAAAGCAGATATGAATGCAGACGCAGAAAAATAGGCCAAGCCTCAAATGGAGATAAGAATTTGCATTTGTAGCTGGGCACGGGAACAATCAAAATTGACACTGGTCTCACCCCTAAATGATATTTATGGGTGATGATGTTGTTGTGGTCTTCATTCCATAGCCTGGTTTCATGCAGCTCTCCTTACTACTCTATCCTGTGCAAGCTTTTTCATCTCCAAATAACTATTATAACCTACATCCTTCTGAATCTGCTTAGTGTATTCATCTCTTGGTCTCCCTCTGCGATTTGTACCCTCCACACTACCCTCCACTACCAAATGGGTGATCCCTCGGTGCCTCAGAAAATGTCCTACCAACCGATCCCTTCTTCTAGTCAAGTTGTGCCACAAACTCCTCCCCATTTCTGTTCAGTACCTCCCCATTAGGTCTGATACCAATATCAAATACCGAAAAACAGATGGCAGCACTTATCTCTAAGCCTTTACATTTGAGGATTAGCCCGTGTTTCCCCGCATGTCTTCATATAATCTTTCTGAAAGAATATTCCTATGTATTAGCAAATAAATTGCATTGTCGCTTCAATTTTCTTCCTCTTCCTAACTTAGATCTCAAGATGATCTGGTAGTAAGATGGAAATCGCTCATCATTAATAAAACAGTTGTGACCCAGACGTTCTGTTCCATTCGTTATATATTCCATGATGTAGGAACAAACATTTATTTGGGGACTTACACGACCATACATTTCTGTAATGGTAGTGTCTGTTTCTGGGACTCAAGGAATACATTCATCAGATTTACAGCACTGGATAAAGCTTTCCACAAAGTAAAATGACGCTCAGTGTTTGGATCCTCAGAAAAATACGTATACACAATAACGTGATATGGGTAGTTTAAAATATGTACAAGTAAGAGAAAAGAAAGAGAATCAACAACAGAAGTGCTCGTATAAAAAAGACAGTTCTGCAAGAATGGAATCTTTCCACTCTGTTGCTCAAGCTGTTTGTAGATGAAACAAGGGAGAAACATGTTGAGAAGAGATTACATGATGAACATCAAGAAAACTAAAGCAAAGCTAATGAAATGTAGTCAGTTTGAGTTAGGTGACATTGAGGGAGATATAGATTAGTAGATGAGACAGTAAAAGTAGTGGATGTGTTTTGCTGTTTTAGTTGGCTGAAGTAGAGAGGATAAGAATGGACACAGGAAACAACAGGAAAAGGATTTATCAAAAAGAGAAACTTGTTGACCCTGAATATAAAACTGAATGTTGGGAAGCGTTTTAGGAAGTTGGAGAGCATCCCTGTTCAGAAGTGAATCATTGAGGATAAACAAGTCAGAGAAAAAGAGAATAGAAGATTCTAAAACGTTGTTCTACAGAAGAATACTGATGATTAGATAAGTACATCAGAGAGCAGATTCCGAGGAACTGAACAGACCCAAGGTGATTGTTAAAATTAAATTTGTACCCAAACCATCAGTTTCATAGGTCTGACTAGTTTATTAACAACATCTCAGCATTGTAAATTTCCATGAAAAAAGTAACCACTTTCTTATGAAATTTTATTAATATTTAGTACTATTATTATTATTATATGATTACTTTCTCAGACTTTTTAGAAGTCTGGTTAAGAATGGAGTGACGCGGACCTTTATCAAGCGTCACTTCCTTTTTGCTGTACGGTACATGTTATATTGCATTTAGGAACTTTCGGGTAATTGAACATGTATCAATAATTACGGATTTCTGTAATTGTATATATATGTTTGGATGTAGCTGTATTGCATTGATGTATTGGTGGATATTGTGTGGTATGACTCCTGTAGTTGATAGTATAATTGGTATGATGTCAACTTTATCCTGATGCCACATGTCTTTGACTTCCTCAGCCAGTTGGATGTATTTTTCAATTTTTTCTCCTGTTTTCTTTTGTATATTTGTTGTATTGGGTATGGATATTTCGATTAGTTGTGTTAATTTCTTCTTTTTATTGGTGAGTATGATGTCAGGTTTCTTATGTGGCGTTGTTTTATCTGTTATAATGGTTCTGTTCCAGTATAATTTGTATTCATCATTCTCCAGTACATTTTGTGGTGCATACTTGTATGTAGGAACGTGTTGTTTTATAAGTTTATGTTGTAAGGCAAGCTGTTGATGTATTATTTTTGCGACATTGTCATGTCTTCTGGGGTATTCTGTATTTGCTAGTATTGTACATCCGCTTGTGATGTGATCTACTGTTTCTATTTGTTGTTTACAAAGTCTGCATTTATCTGTTGTGGTATTGGGATCTTTAATAATATGCTTGCTGAAATACCTGGTGTTTATTGTTTGATCCTGTATTGCAATCATGAATCCTTCTGTCTCACTGTATATATTGCCTTTTCTTAGCCATGTGTTGGATGCGTCTTGATCGATGTGTGGCTGTGTTAGATGATATGGGTGCTTGCCATGAAGTGTTTTCTTTTTCCAATTTGCTTTCTTCGTATCTGTTGATGTTATGTGATCTAAAGGGTTGTAGAAGTGGTTGTGAAATTGCAGTGGTGTAGCCGATGTATTTATATGAGTGATTGCCTTGTGTATTTTGCTAGTTTCTGCTCGTTCTAGAAAGAATTTTCTTAAATTGTCTACCTGTCCATAATGTAGGTTTTTTATGTCGATAAATCCCCTTCCTCCTTCCTTTCTGCTTAATGTGAATCTTTTTGTTGCTGAATGTATGTGATGTATTCTATATTTGTGGCATTGTGAGCGTGTAAGTGTATTGAGTGCTTCTAAGTCTGTGTTACTCCATTTCACTACTCCAAATGAGTAGGTCAATATTGGTATGGCATAAGTATTTATAGCTTTTGTCTTGTTTCTTGCTGTCAGTTCTGTTTTCAGTATTTTTGTTAGTCTTTGTCTATATTTTTCTTTTAGTTCTTCTTTAATATTTGTATTATCTATTCCTATTTTTTGCCTGTATCCTAGATATTTATAGGCATCCGTTTTTTCCATCGCTTCTATGCAGTCGCTGTTATCCAATATGTAATCTTCTTGTTTAGTGTGTTTTCCCTTGACTATGCTATTTTTCTTACATTTGTCTGTTCCAAAAGCCATACTTATATCATTGCTGAATCCTTCTGTTATCTTTAGTAATTGGTTGAGTTGTTGATTGGTTGCTGCCAGTAGTTTTAGATCATCCATGTATAGCAAATGTGTGATTTTGTGTGGGTATGTTCCAGTAATATTGTATCCATAATTTGTATTGTTTAGCATGTTGGATAGTGGGTTCAGAGCAAGGCAGAACCAGAAAGGACTTAATGAGTCTCCTTGGTATATTCCACGCTTAATCTGTATTGGCTGTGATGTGATATTATTAGAGTTTGTTTGGATATTAAGTGTGGTTTTCCAGTTTTTCATAACTATGTTTAGGAACTGCATCAATTTAGGATCTACTTTGTATATTTCCAATATCTGTAGTAACCATGAGTGGGGTACACTATCAAAAGCTTTTTGGTAATCAATGTATGCGTAGTGTAGTGACCTTTGTTTAGTTTTAGCTTGATATGTCACCTCTGCATCTATTATCAGTTGCTCTTTACATCCTCGTGCTCCTTTGCAACAGCCTTTTTGTTCTTCATTTATAATTTTGTTCTGTGTTGTATGTGTCATTAATTTCTGTGTAATGACTGAAGTTAGTATTTTGTAGATTGTTGGTAGGCATGTTATGGGGCGATATTTAGCTGGGTTTGCTGTGTCTGCTTGATCTTTAGGTTTCAGATAGGTTATTCCATGTGTAAGTGTATCAGGGAATGTGTATGGGTCTGCAATGTAACTGTTAAATAATTTAGTTAGATGTGAATGTGTTGAGGTGAACTTCTTTAGCCAGAAACTTGCTATTTTATCATTTCCAGGGGCTTTCCAATTGTGCGTAGAATTAATTGCTCGGGTGACTTCATGTTGCAAAATTATCACTTCAGGCATTTGTGGTATCATCTTGTATGAGTCTGTTTCTGCTTGTATCCACCGTGCATGCCTGTTATGTTGTACCGGGTTTGACCATATGTTGCTCCAGAAGTGTTCCATGTCTGTTATGTTTGGTGGATTGTCTATTTTAATGTGTGTGTTATCTATTGTCTGGTAAAATTTCTTTTGGTTTGTGTTGAATGTTTGGTTTTGTTTCCTTCTATTTTCACTTTTTTTGTATCTTCTAAGTCGTTTGGCCAATGCTTGTAACTTCTGCTTCTTTTCATCTAATTGCTCCATTGCTTCTTGTTGTGAGATTTTACCTAACCTTTTTCGTTTTTTGTCTGATATTTCATTTCTTATAAATTGTGTTAGCTGTCCGATGTCTTTTCTCAGTTTTTCTATTCTGATCTGTAGCCTGTGTTGCCATGCTGGTTTTGTGGGTTTCTTCTGTGTGTTGGTTGGTTCTGATCTCTGCCTAGTGTGTATATTTAGTGTAGTGAGTGCTCCTACATAAACCAGTAGTTGTAACTCTTCCATTGTTGTATTTTCATTTATTTTGTTGTGTATGATTGTGTTGATAGTTGTTATTGTTGTTTCGACTTGTGGGCTATTTGGTGGTCTATGCAAGAATGGTCTAATGTCTGTATTTGTGTCTTTGTATTCTATATATGTCAGCTGAAATTTCTCTTCTATATCTAACATGTGTGTCACTTCGTGTTCTATTTGTGCTTGTTCTGGTGGCTGTCTTAAGATGTCGTTTTCCTCTGATTGTTTAATTGATGTGTGTTGTTCTTTGTTTGTTTGCTCTGGGATGTTTGAGTCCATTACTGTATTTTCTTCTTCTTCTTCTGATTGCACATTATTTTGTTCTAGTATTTGTTGTACTTGTTGTTTGATGTTTTCTAATTCTGACTGGGGTATCCTGTTATTTTTGATTATAACACGGATCTGATCAGCTAGTCGTTGTTCTGTTAAAAATTTTAATTCTGGGTATCTGGTAATAAATGTTGTGTGTACTTGTGATCTGTATCCAGTTGTGTTGGTTCCTAGGTTTGTTGCTTGGTAATAACAGAACATGAGGTGTCGATTAACTTCATCTGACCATCTCATCCTCTGTCTTTGTTTTCCTTCTAGGGTGGTTGCAGGAAGCATATCCTGCAAAACACCTCTATTTGGATTTAAATCATTTTCCAGTTGGCTAGCAGTGTCGTTACCATTGTGGGCGGGCATAGGGTTCAAGCGTCGTCCCCGACCATGACGGCGCTTGTCCGAGGCTTCTTTAGTTCTGTCCTGAACCAAGTAATCACACTAAAAGGGGGGTTAGCCCTATTAGTGGTTTGTTCTTTTCGTCGCCTTTTACGACTGGCAGAACATACCGGAGGCCTATTCTTTATTATTATTATTATTATTATTGTTGTTAACGTTAATTTACTAAATTTTGATGTATAGGCTGATGATGGTAGTCTACTTTCGACAGCTGTTAAGTTTATAATGAATGTGGAACTTGAATCGGAGCACACAGAGCAAATACTTTAAGCACAACACACACACACTCAACTAAGACTTAATCCAACACTTCATTGTCCTCGATGTCATCATTTTCATTAGGCGTGTTCTGTGAGTTGAGGTTCAGATAAAACTGGGGGTCCATTTCAAGCATGAAATCAGCTAGTTTTGTTAACTCTTTGTAATTCAATGTTCATATTTGCCTTCCACCAAAGTACTTGGCTTCTGGTGTTTACACGGCGTATATAAACTATAGGAAAAAGTCAAATTCTTGTCTCCCCTGGCGTGTCTAGCAGAAAACTGTGACCTGCCAAGACTCCAGTGTAGATTTTATTACTTTAAACAATGCCGAGCGACATGTTGATGATTTCATCGTTGTAAACTTTGTGACTTTTACGTTGTTTCCATGTACATGGGCTTTTGGTTTAGTAGCGATATCTGTAACAATCTCAGAATTTGTGAACACCTCAGCGTCCATTTTACAGGCTGGAATGCTGAAATCTATCTCGAAGTTCCATGCACAGGTCGTGAAACAGAAGCTGACAGAGCAAGACTGGAGCAGTGTCCTTAGGAAGCGAATGAAGGCCAAGGTACACACGGGCTGCCATGCAAAACCAAGATGGTGAAGAGTTCACACCCACTGGGAAAGCTGTATATCCAATGTGTTCGATGGAGAAGATGTCAGTGCCGGAGGAGCAGGACTTTTATAAGTATATTGGGTGCAATCGTGAATCAGAGGCATGTGTCCAATGCTGTCTGGACTATTCCAGGAAAGCGGCGACAGAGGATGAACTTATGAAGAAGACTAGTACACGTGCAGACACGCAGCTGAGGACTGCATCCATAGCTCGCTACACGAAGATTGCAAAGGAAAGATAACTGATGAGCGTAAGAAGAATATTTTACATCAAATAGTGGCCATGTAGCAGGATGGGGTGAAGATGCATTTCGCAGCTCATTCACGTGACTGCTTGTGCTGCAAGTGTCTACATTTTCTGAAACGCCCTAACAATATACTGGGTGATCAAAAAGTCAGTATAAATTAGAAGACTTAATAAACCACGGAATAATGTAGATAGAGAGGTACAAATTGACACAAATGCTTGGAATGACATGGGGTTTTATTAGAACCGAAAAAAAGTTCACAAAATGTCCGGCAGATGGCGCTGGACACTAAAACGTCAGTGACTGCGCATGACAAACGTGTATAAAAGGAGCTGTAATGAGAGAGAGAATCAGATACGCCAGCAGTCGCAGCATGTTGATGTTACCTGAAAAGGCGCTTTTAGTGAAGCTGTATTATCGGAATGGGGAATGTGCTAGTTCAGCGTTACGATCCTATCACCATAGGAAGGGGATTCGTACGGGTAAAGGTCCGTTGACAAATGCAGCTGTGGCGAGAATGATTTAGAAGTTCGAAGCCACGGGTTGTTTAGAAGGTAGACTCCGTAGTGGCCGACCGAGCACAAGGCGTAATGCTGCTGAGACAGTTCAGGAAGAAATGGAGACGGTAGCGGGTTCGTCTATGCACGGGAAAGTCAGCGCTCGTGCAGTCGCACGTCGCGCCGGCATTCCTTACGCTACTGTTTGGTTGGCACTTGGGCGCACCCTCCGAAGCTATCCGTACAAAATCCATCGGCATCGTGAACTGTTACCTGGCGATTTAGTGAAGCGGAGGGCATTTGCGGTGTGGGCGTTTCAAGATACGGCGGAAGGTGACGATTGGTTGAGTAACGTGCTGTGGACCGACGAAGCTCATTTCACGATGCGAGAGTCTGTCAACACCCACAACTGCAGAATTTGGGCTACCGAAAATCCTAGAACTGTCGTGGAAACTCCATTGCACGACGAGAAAGTCACGGCATGGGTTGGTTTTTCCACATCTACCGTTATCGGGCCTTTTTTCTTCGAGGAAATGCGTCATTCTGGTTTTGTAACCGCTACCGTGACGGGTGAGAGGTACGCCGATACGTTACAGAATCTCATCATCCCCAGCCTGGCTGGCAAACACCTGCTGGAACGTACGATGTTTATGCAGGGTGGCGCTCCACCCCATATTGCGAGAAGCGTGAAAGATCTCCTGCGCGCATCGTTTGGTGATGATCGTGTGCTTAGTGCCACTTTCGTCATGCTTGGCCTCCCAGGTCCTCAGATCTCAGTCAGTGCGATTATTGGCTTTGGGGCTACCTGAAGTCGCACGTGTATCATGATCGACGGACATCTCTAGGGATGCTGAAAGACAACATCCGACGCCAATGCCTCACCATAACTCTGGGCATGATTTACAGTGCTGTTCAAAACATTATTCCTTGACTACAGCTATTGTTGAGGAATGATGGTGGACATATTAAGCATTTTCTGTAACTTCCTGGCAGATTAAAACTGTGTGCCGGACCGAGACTCAAACTCGGGACCTTTGCCTTTCGCAGGCACGACTCACGCCCCGTCCTCACAGCATTACTCCTGCCAGTACCTCGCCTCCTACCTTCCAAATTTTACAGAAGCTCTCCTGGGAACTTTGCTCTACCAAGCACTTACCCGCGAAAGGCAAAGGTCCCGAGTTCGAGTCTTGGTCCGGCACACAGTTTTAATCTGCCAGGAAGTTTCATATCAGCGCACACTCCGCAGCAGAGTAAAAATCTCATTCTGGAAACATCCCCTAGGCTGTGGCTAAGCCATGTATCCGCAATATCCTTTCTTTCAGGAGTGCTAGTTCTGCAGGTTAGCAGGAGAGCTTCTGTAAAGTTTGGAAGGTGGGAGACGAGCTACTGGCAGAAGTAAAACTGTGAGGACGGGGCGTGAGTCGCGCTTGGGTAGCTCAGTTGGTAGACCACTTGCCCGCGAAATGGAAAGGTCCCGAGTTCGAGTCTTGGTCCGGCAGACAGTTTTAATCTGCCAGGAAGTTTCATATCAGCGCACACTCCGCTGCAGAGTGAAAATCTCATTCTGGAAGCATTTTCTGTAAAGTACATCATCTTTGCTTTGTCTTACTTTGTGATACTAATTGTTGCTATTCTGATCAGATGAAGTGCCATCTATCGAACATTAATTTGAACTTTTGTATTTTTTTGGTTCTAATAAAACCCCATGTCGTTCCAAGCATGTGTGTCAATATCTACCTCTCTATCTACATTAATCCGTGATTTATTCAGTTTTCAAATTTATACTGACTTTTTGATCAGCCGGTATCTAAGAGCTGATTGTGTGTTCTTCAGCGACACCGCCACACTGATTGAGGTAGTTCACAAAACTACCACCAGAAGTCTCTTGAAACAGATTTTTTCTCCCATGCGACCACCGCCCGAAAATTGTCAGGGGCGAATAGGATTGCAGGAACACCATATCCAGTCACGCGATCTCTATGTCGGGTGTATAGGGCAGATGTGGCAGCTCACTGGTCTCTGTCACAATCAGTGTCTGGAAGAAGAGGAAGGAGAACCGTGGAGTGCCGCAAGCTTCACACCCCAGCAGCGGAATAGGAATAGCCATAAAAGGAAGTATCTTAGATTTACTGCTGTTCCATTTTTCCTTTGTTCTACTACATTTCTGTTGTCTGTGTCGGTGCTTCTTGCTCCTTCTTCTTTGTTCAGTGGCAACCTTCGACGTTTCCAGATCAGCAGCATCCATTGTCGGCCTGTCGGGGCCTGCAGTGACCCCCGAGGTGTCAGGACAAGCACCGGCAGCCGCTCCGTGGACTCCTGGTGCGCACCTGGTCAGCAAGCTGGGGCAGGACGGAGGTGTGCTTGCTGTTCTCTGCGCCACTCAGCGGTGCAATGCTGGTTACCAGCATACGAGCCATCTCAGAAGATTCCGATGCCACTGCAACAAGAATGAGGTGTATATACTGTAGATGAGAAACTACCAGTTCCACCTGGGCCTCTAATGCTTTTCGCTTCAACACACACTGTAACAGCTACAGGTTCGAAACGTTTAAATATCGGTGTACTAGCATCTGTAGGAGCCAACGACTGGGGTGTGTTGTTATACATTGAAATCATATCGAAAAATGTTAAAGTTTTCTGAGCACACATTGGATGGAATGGATCATGCTGAAACGTATATGTGTGACCATAAAGTATTATCCAACTCGTCCCACACCAGACGTTGACTGTGGTGCTTAAAATGAACCGCTACGTCGTAAAGAAAAATTATTCATTAATTAACTTACTGTTTGACTTTTGTTTTCGACAAAGATAGGATAGGTACTGCGCTAAAAAACTCTCTTTTGAATTTCTTGTCTAGATATATACTTTATAACGTTTCTACCTGTCTAATACAAACAGTCTGTGAAAAGCTTTGACTACAGATGAACGTGTTTTCTTCGTGGCTGCGGTAAGGAGAGAACGAGTTAGGCACAGGATGAGTTGGCGGTCGGAGGTTTCTGCTTCTCCGGTTCTCAGAGAACGCCAGGCAAAGTCGGAGAAAACTGCTACAACTCGCGATGAAGGCGAGCTACAATATTCACAGTGGCAGTGGCAGTACGATATCTTCTGGCTAACAAACTGGTCGCTGAGGGAACGTACGGAACATACAAGCTGACGGCGAAATCATTGTACCCCGTTCGGACCGTGATAGTAGCAAATTCGCCCCGTTTTGTTAATTCGCGAAGAAATCACTCTACACTGCATTGCTAAACACAGAAATCGTTCTATGAAGGTCCTGGGATCCAACACCGAATAAACGGGAACGGTATTTCCCTTGTTTTTCAAGTTACATTTTTTTCTTGATAATTGCGGTTACAAGTTGACCTCTGCAGTTCAAATTACTTCTATATGCAAATTTATCTGACTTCAAAAAAGCACAATGTCCAATCTGCATTTCTTATCTCCAACAATTACAAGAAAAACCATACATGCCCCTCTATTTTTTTCAGATGAAGGTGTTGCCGTCAAAGCAAAGAGCGTCGTCGTATGAAATTACGGTAGCGCATCATTGCTAGTATCGCAGCCAGAATATTACAATCATATTACATTACGTAGAGACATTATGTTCTCAAACTCTTTCAAATTCAATATTGAA
The DNA here is from genome assembly GCF_023898315.1 of Schistocerca nitens. Classification (NCBI taxonomy): domain Eukaryota; kingdom Metazoa; phylum Arthropoda; class Insecta; order Orthoptera; family Acrididae; genus Schistocerca; species Schistocerca nitens. Next base: position 6,118,902 of record NC_064624.1, read on the forward strand.
TGGTAATTCAGCACTCTGCGTAAAATCAGGGAGCACATTCATTGATCTGCGACATACCACCATTATAAAATTGTTCGGTCTAGAGCTGGGATTATGCACTGTGTTGGAAGGAGTCAACAGACCGCTGCAATGTGTTAAGACAATGTATAACGACGTTACAGCCTATCTCAGAATGAGTTGAGTGAATGCTGACGATCTACACCAGTGTATCTAGACAGTGCCAAAACAAACTAAAGGACCACTAATAAGTTTGAGAGAAGTGCAGGAGTGCCCCAGGGGAAAGTGATAGGACACTTGCTTCTTTCTATATTCATAAATAATCTGGCAGACAGGCTGGGCAGCAATCTGTGGTTGTTCGCTGATGATGTTGTGGTATACAGGCAGGTGTCGAAGATAAGTGACTGCAGCTTGATACAAGATTACCTAGACAAAATTTGTAGTTGGTGTGATGAGTTTCAGCTGGCTCTTAATGTAGAAAAATCTAAGTAAATGCGGATGAGTAGGAGAAACAAACTCATAATCTTGTGATACAGCATTAGTAATGTCCTGCTTGACTCACTCAGTTCGTTTAAATATCTGGGCATGAAGTTGCGGACCTATATGTAATGGAATGAGCGTCTGAGAATTGGGGTAGGAAAGGCGAATTGTCAATTTCGCTTTATTGCGAGCATGTTAGGAAAGTGTAGGAACACATGTAGAACGATAGTGTGACCTATTCTTCAGTACTGCTCGAATGTTTGAGACTTGCGCCAGGTCGCTTGAAAGAACACATCGAAACAATTCATAGGCGAGCTGTTGGATTTATTACTGGTATGTTAGATTGCATGCAGTTGTTGCGGATATGCTTCGGGAGTTCACGTGGGAACCGCTGGAGGGAAGAAAATATTCATTTCGAAGAACACTACTGATAAGGTTTAGAGAACTGGCGTTTGAAGCTCACCGCAGAACGATCCTATTGCAACCAACATACATTTCGCATAGGTACCACAAAGATAAGATACGATAAAGTAGGGCTCAAAAACAGGTAAATACACTCATCAAAACAAGTTTTTCACCATCCCGGTTCCCAGAAATCCTGAAGATAGAGGTTGACTGTCACAGACGCAGTCCCTTGACTGGTCAGAGATGTCACTAAATCCGCCCAAAGATGTAAACAAAGATGAGCAGCGCCTATTAGACGTAGGGGGTCCAACAGCTGATCAGTTCCAGTCATTTGAACAGGAGAGAGGTACACGGCTCATGTTTTCTGTAGCTCAGACATGCCTAGACTGTCAATACCGCGGTTCGATCGCGCGCACATTGTTACTTTGTGCCAGGAAGAGCTCTCAACAAGGGAAGTGTCCATGCAGCTGGGAGTGAACCAAAGCGATGTTATTGGGACATGGAGGAGGTACAGAGAGACAGGAACTTTCGTTGACATGCCTCGGTCAGGCCGCCCAAAGGCTACTACTTCTGTGGATAACGCCTACCTGAATATTATACCTGGGAGGAACCCAGAAAGCAACGCCACCATGTTGAATAATGCTTTTCGTGCAGCCACAGGATGTCGTGTTACGACTCAGACTGTGCACAATGGGCTGCACGGTGTACAACTTCACTCCCGACCTACATGCCGAGGTCCATCTTTGCAACCACGACACCATGCAGTGCAGAACAGATGGGCCCAACGACATGCCAAATGGACCGCTCAGGATTGGTATCACGTTCTCTTCACTGATGAGTGTCGCATATGCCTCCAACCAGACAATTGTTGGACCTATCTGGAGGCAACCTGGTCAGGCTGAACCCCTTAGAGACACTGTCCAGCGAGTGCAGCAAGGTGGAGAGTCCCTGCTGTTTTGAGGTGGCATTATCTGGGGCCGACGTACGCCGCTGGTGGTCATGGAAGACGTCATAACGGCTGTACGATACCTGAATGCCGTACTACGACTGATAGTGCAACCGTATCGGCAGCATATTGGCGAGGCATTCATCTTCATAGACGACAATTTGCGCCATCATCCTGCACATCTTGTGAATGACTTCCTTCAGGATAACGACATCGCTCGAGTAGATTGGCCAGGGTGTTCTCCAGATATGAACCTTTCGAACATGCATGGGATAAATTAAAAAGGGCTGTCTGTGGACGACGTGACCCACCGACCACTCTGAGGGAACTACGCCGAATCACTGTTGAGGAAGGGGTAATCTGGACCAACAGTGCCTTGATGAACTTGTGGATAGTATGCCACGATGAATACAGGCTTGTATCAATGCAAGAGGACGTGCTAATGGGTATTAGAGGTATTGGTGTGTACAGCAATCTGGACCACCGCCTCTGAACGTCCCGCTGTATGGTGGTACAACATGCAATGTGTGGTTTTCATGAGCAATGAAAAGGGCAGAAATGAAGTTTATGCTGGTCTCTCTTCCAAGTTTCTGTACGGGTTCCGGAACTCTCGGAACCGAGGTGATGCAAAACTTTTTTTGATGTGTGTAAATAGCCGTTTTTCCGTCTCTCTATCTGCGGGGGTAACAGGAAAGGCTACGACTAGTTTTGGTACGGGGTACCTTCTGCCACGCAGTGTATTGTGGCTTGTGGAATATGTATGTAAACGTAATATATCAAACTGAATTCCACGCAGTGGCTGGAGTGGCCGAGCGGTTATAGGCACTTCAGGCTGGAGCCGCGTGACTGCTACGGTCACAGGTTCGAATCCTGCCACGGGCAGAGGTGTGTGTGATGTCATTAGGTTGTTGGTTGTTGTAGTCTTCAGTCCTGAGACTGGTTTGACGAAGCTCTCCATGCTACTCTATCCTGTGCAAGCTCCTTCATCTCCCGGTACCTACTGCAGCCTACATCCTTCTGAATCTGCCTACTGTATTCATTTCTTGGTCTCCCTCTACGATTTTTAAACTCCACGCTGCCCTCCAATACTAAATTGGTGATCCCTTGATGCCTCAGAACATGTCCTACCAACCGATCCCTTCTTCTAGCCAAGTTGTGCCACAAGCTCCTCTTCTCCCCAATTCTGTTCAATACCTCCTCATTATGTGATCTACCCATCTAATCTTCAGCATTCTTCTGTAGCACCACATTTCGAAAGCTTCTATTCTCTTCTTGTCCAAACTATTTATCGTCCATGTTTCACTTCCATACATGGCTACACTCAATACAAATACTTTCAGAAACGACTTCCTGACACTTAAACCTATACTCGACGTTAAGAAAGTTCTCTTCTTCAGAAACGCTTTCCTTGCCATTGCCATTCTACATTTTATATCCTCTCTACTTCGACCATCATCAGTTATTTTGCTCCCCAAATAGCAAAACTCCTTTACTACTTTAAGTGTCTCATTTCCTAATCTAATACCCTCAACATCACCCGACTTAATTCGACTACATTCCATTATCCTCGTTTTGCTTTTATTGATATTCATCTTATATGCTCCTTTCAGGACACTGTCCATTCCATTCAACTGCTCTTCCAAGTCCTTTGCTGTCTCTGACAGAATTACAATGTCATCGGCGAACCTCAAAGTTTTTATTTCTTCTCCATGGATTTTAATACCTTCTCCGAAATTTTCTTTTGTTTCCTTCACTGCTTCCTCAATATACAGATTGAATAACATCGGGGATATGATACATCCCTGTATCACTCCCTTCCCAACAACTGCTTCCCTTTCATGCCCCTCGACTCTTGTAACTGCCATCTGCTTTCTGTACAAATTGTAAATAGCCTTTCGCTCCCTGTATTTTACCCCTGCCACCTTCAGAATTTGAAAGAGAGAATTCCAATCAACATTGTCAAAAGCTTTCTCTAAGTCTACAAATGCTAGAAACGTAGGTTTGCCTTTCCTTAATATTTCTTCTAAGATAAGTCGTAGGGTCAGTATTCCCTCACGTCTTCCAACATTTCTACGGAATCCAAACTGATCTTCCCCGACGTTGGCTTCTATCAGTTTTTCCATTCGTCTGTAAAGAATTCGCGTTAGTATTTTGCAGCTGTGACTTATTAAACTGATAGTTCGGTAATTTTCACATCTGTCAACACCAGCTTTCTTTGGGATTGGAATTATTATATTCTTTTTGAAGTCTGAGGGTATTTCGCCTGTCTCATGCATCTTGCTCGCCAGATGGTAGAGTTTTGTCATGACTGGCTCTCCCAAGGCTGTCAGTAGTTCTAATGGAATGTTGTCTACTCCGATGGCCTTGTTTCGACTCAGGTCTTTCAGTGTTCTGTCACACTCTTCACACAGCATCATATTTCCCATTTCATCTTCATCTACATCCTCTTCCATTTCCATAATATTGTCCTCAAGTACATTGCCCTTGTATAGACCCTCTATATACTTCTTCCAGCTTTCTGCTTTCTTTTCTTTGCTTAGAACTGGGTTTCCATCAAAGCTCTTGATATTCATGCAAGTGGTTGATATTCATGCAAGTGGTTCTCCTTTCTCCAAAGGTCTCTTTAATTTTTCTGTAGACAGTATCTATCTTACCCCTAGTGAGTTAAGCCTCGTCCTTAGGTTAGCTAGGTTTAAGTAGTTCTAAATTCTAGGGGGACTGATGACCTCAGATGTTAAGTCCCATAGTGCTCAGAGCCATTTGAACCATTTCAATTCGACAGATACAAAATACCTTTATTCGGCAAATTTTTGTATGGTAGTGAATATGAAAAAAGAAACTGTACATATTTCCGTTTTATTGTACACAATGTATGATTTTTGGAAAAAGTGTACGTATAATCTCAAACCGTGTATCTGAAATTTTTTTCATAATACTATAAACATTTTCACTGCAACTTTTTTTTCTATATAAACCTATTGCACGCCAATAGCTGATGTAGTCTGCATCATGGCATGGTGGGTGAAACATTAGGAATTTATAGTGAGCGACTGGTCCTGTGGTGATGACCTGAAGAAGAAGAAGAATGGGATACTCCTTCCTGATAAGAGCTAAAAGCGTGGGTCCACCCAACTGTGGCAAAAAAAAAATGTACTCATGTGCTGCTAGTGTATCCACATGGACTCCATTTTGAGCATATTTGTATGTTCTCAAAAACACTTTTCCAAGCAAGGTACCAACTATTTCAGGAAACGTTGCAGGGGTTGGTGGTGTAACGTACATAACATTCAGTCAAAGCACTGAAATCCCTCCAACAGCAAAAGCAAGGTCAAACATTGTGTCCATATTGATGGTGTTTCTGTGGAAATTCTAAGAAACGTCTGTTTAGGTCGTCATATGGGTGTTGATGTATTTTATTTGAGTATAACGTATTCCAGAATCCCAAAAATGTTGGTGAGGGATAATGCAAAGGTCATTATAGCCTTGAAACAAGACCATTTGAATTTAAAGCACATTTACCAAGCACATGTGGAAACAGATATGGCATTCAATCAAATCATAAAGATATGAGGGGGAATGCTGGAATCATAAGCACTACAGATTTCTCGTTATTGACAGAACAAGGAAACTAAATAATGGTAGGCACACAGAAAGACTTTCAAGTGTTTCTGAGCTTGTAGCTACGCAATGAGGTCAGTACATCAGGATACATTGCGCCATGGATAAATTCGCACGCATGTCGACCGCTCAACCTGAGAAGTGGTATACTGGTATACATAGATATAACATTCGCTTGGACTTGGATGCGAAAATTCACACTTTCGAACAATGAGCTGGCAGTGTGCTTCAGGACTTATCTGAAAGATATAAACGGAATTTTGGGAGTGTGCGGTATAATCCATGTGAAAATTAAGACCGAGGTGTTGAGGGAGTGCTCAATAACCTAGAGGAATGTCATGAGCAACAGACTGACGGTTTGCGTGTGGACGTAAAGAGAAATCATGAAAGTATTTTGCAACGAACTGGGAGATTGAGTGAGGGATTTACTCGAATTGAGAGGAGTGTAAGCACAGCTGGAAGAGTAACCGTCGTTGAAAAGCAGAAACCGAAAAAAAAATACAAGCACACCTCTGAGGAAATGTCTACTTTGTACGCAACAAGGTGTGGACCAAATATATGGTCATCCAGGCACGGAAGACTTTCGAGAGAAACTACGCTTGCCAAGGTTAGGACATTTGGAGCGGGACCAAAGACACTGAGAGAAACCTTTAATGCAGTTACTGAATCTCTCGGGCAGCTCTCGGTAAAATTACATGATGGTGACCACCACAGCTGAACATAAAATATTCGGCATCAGCAAGGTGAAACCATGCATGTTTGGCACGCAGAATGTATTGCGTTTTCTGTTAAACTTACAGACAGGGAATTTCGAAAAACACCGAGTCCACTTAACCTTATTTTCCTGTGAGCCTCCAAAATCTTAAATTATTACGCAAATATCTGTAAATGTATAGTTTGACTGATCTGCGTAAGAAAGCAAATGGGGAAGCGAAAAGTCAAATCAGCGTGAAATGCGAAAGCATTATAAAGCATATATTAGATGGTAAAAAAGGCATCAGTGATGGTAAAATGGAAATGCCTTTTGGTTAAGCCCTCCCGTCGGGTAGACCGTTCGCCTGGTGCAAGTCTTTCGAGTTGACGCCACTTCGGTTGCTTGGTGTCGATGGGGATGAAATGATGATGATAGGGACAACACAACACCCAGTCCCTGAGCGGAGAAAATCTCCTACCCAGCCCAGAATCTAAACCGGGCCGTTAGGCAAGACATTCCGTCGAGCTGACCACTCAGCTATCACGCACGAACATCAGTGATGGTATTGAAATTCAATATAAAACAATGAACAACGAGTTACCGCAGTATACATACTACGGCGATCAAAACGAATAAATTGATTGGCTGTGATTCCTCATGGCGTCAGATAGCGTTGGTAATGCTGCTCATTCGAATGAGGTAGCTTCAGTAATTTCAGATCTTAGAGGAGAGGTATAATCGAATACCTATGGAGACAGTAGTCTGAGAACTGCAGAAACGAGCACACAAAACGTACTCTCGTGGACAAGTAATATACGGCCGATTCTGTCCGTCACTCTGGGAATGTGTGGCAGAAAGGCCGTACCCGACATTTCTTTTTCTGGTTCCTTACTTCGCCGAGTGTTTGGCTCAGTTACACTTCTAATGTAATTTGTGGAGTACCCATTGCTCCTCAGGACTGTTTCCAGGTGTTGCATTTCTCGTTTGAGGTGTTGCGGCTCACGTATTCGTCCTGCTCTCGTTACGAGCGTACTAATCATGCCTCTTTTCTGGCTCGGGTGGTGGTTTGACAGTTTGTGCAGGTATCGGTCCGTGTGTGTCGGTTTTCGATACACGCTGTGTCCCAGGTTTTCGCCGTCCCTTGTGACCAGCACGTCTAGAAATGTCAGTTTCTTGTCGTTTTCTACTTCAATGGTAAATGTTATGTTGGCATGGAGGTTGTTCAAGTGTGTTAGGAAGTCAGCGAGCTGTTCTTCACCGTGGCTCCACACCACGAAAGTATCATCGACGTACCTGTACCACACCTTAGGTTTGCAAGTCGCCGAGTCCAGTGCCTGTGCTTCGAATTGTTCCATGAAGAAGTTGGCCACCACTGGACTGAGAGGACTACCCATGGCGACGCCTTCCAGCTGTTCGTAGAAATCGCCATTCCACGTGAAATAGCTCGTGGTGAGACATGCATGGAACAGCTTTCTGATGTCTTGCGGGAAAATGGAACCGATGTGCTCCATAGCGTCATTGAGTGGTACTTTCGTAAATAACGAAACATCAAAGCTGACCAGGATGTCGTATGGTGCAAGTTTCAGTTTCTTCAGCTTGTCAACGAAATGTCCTCAGTCCTTTATGTGTGTGTCAGTCTTCCCCACGTGTGGCTGTAGCAGAGAGGCCAAGTGTTTTGCCAGTTTATGTGTCGGTGAGCCAGGAGCGCTAACGATGGGTCTCAGTGGAACGTTGTTCTTATGGATCTTGGGTAATCCACACAGCCGAGGTGGTAGGGCTTCTGTATTGCGCAGGTTTCTCTGTATGTCCGCCGGCAGAGAAGACGCCTTGATTAATCGATTCGTATTTCGTGTGATACGCTGCGTCGGATCTGCGCTTAGTTTTCGGTACGTCGTCGGATCTAATAGGTCTCGGATCTTTTGCTCATAATCTTCGGTCTTCATTACGACGGTCGCATTGCTCTTATCGGCAGGCAGTACCAATATACTCTTGTCGGCGTTGAGATTCTTAATGGCTTGTAGCTCTTCTTTCTTCAGGTTGCAAGCTGGTGGTTTTGCTCGGCGCAGTATCCTGGCTGTTTCAGTGCGTATTTCCTCTGCCCTTTCACAAGGAAGGGTCCGAATGGCTGCTTCGGTGTTGGCAATGATGTCCTCCATAGGTATAGATCTCGGGGTGATAGCGAAATTCCCTCCTTTTTGAAGAACAGACAGTTCCTCTTCGGTCAGTTGTTCAGTGAGGTTGACCACTGTGTGTGACATGTCGGGAATCGCCTTGTAGGTCTGCTTCCGGCATCTTTCAAACTTTTTCTTCTGTCGCTCGGTGCAGCGCTCGAGTTCGTTCTGCATGCTCCTGCATGCTCGCCGACACGGAAGTTCTGGCTGTAGAGAAGCACTATCACACGCGCTTGTTCAGAGAAGGTGTAGAAATACAAAAACACGCGAACAGTTTGAACAAGAAAGAGGAAAGCCTGAAGGTAAACGGATCCTGGCTTCCCGTACTGCAGCGAAAGGCCATCGCAGGTAGCGAGAGGAGAACCGCACCGTAAATGACCGCAGAGAAGCTCCCGCACGTTCTCGCGCCAGGTACATATAATATATAGTCTGCGGCCGCGAGCTCGGCTCCAGTTCACCACCGGCAGTGGAGGGTGAAGCTCTGACAATGCCAGCCACTCATGCTGGCGAAACGTCAGTAAAATCATTATATGAACGTCGGCCGAAGAACCCGAGACAGAACCCAATAGGCAGTTTGTCAACAAGTGGCCACGAAAGCCTTAACAATTTTGTATTTGCACTTGTTGTTACCTTGGTGTTCTGTTCTGAACTGCCGCGGTGCAAGTCGTGTGCGGTGTTTTTGTAATTCACACTCATCGTGGATGACAGAAAATCTCAGGAGGAGGACAGCCGTAGGCCTCTGCTTATTGAAGGACGCCGCCGCCTCCGGTCTACTCAGGTTTCGCCGCTCCCGGGCCGGCAGGTTACAGGTCACTGGCGTTGAGTCTCCTGCCTTATGTGCAATCTGACAATGATATCTTCACCGCGAAAGTCGACTAGCTGACTATTCTTATCCACAATACTTAGCTCCTGATAATACTATGTCTTAACTGTTACTGGGAGGTATATAACGTTGGTTGGGGTTTCAACGATCCTACTGTCAGTTCCAACTGACGTGAATCAGTTTGTTGCTCAGATAAGAGTTCGTTACAATGTCAAAACTCGACACGGAATTTACTGACAGGGACTATACCCACTTATCAGATCTGTAGAATTTGTTAGGATTCTTCTTCAAAACCTGTCGTTTGGTGAAACGTAGTAGCTCTCCTATTGAACTTTTCTGGTTAAACGAAATGGTTGCATTCGGCGTGTTTATTCCAGATTTAAGTGGACTGGCGTTTGCTTGTCACTCAATCGCTTTCCCAGACTGGTTTAAAACTTGGTTTAAATTATCTCTAACGAATGCACCACGTTCTATTTCCGTGATTTCTTTTTCCCCATTAACGTCCATATAAAGCTGATTGTTAGCCTCTGTGACATTTGGAATGCTATTGTCCATCTCCAGCCTAGTCAGTGCAATACTCCACCCTCCATTATCTCAACCTCAACCGAGGAGCGGATGCTTAATGCACCTCCTTATAAATGCTCCTTCGTAAACGTTAGGAGGAACGTGGTGCACAGATGTCACTACAGGTAAGTATTAAAAACTTAGTAGCAATGGAAATTATAGAGCACTCGTCTTCTGCCAGTGAAGTATCGATGTAACGCTTCTGGTAGTTGCAGATCTGCAGAGATTTACTTAACATACGACATTAAGTGGGTTCCAGGACCCCCAGCAACTTCTAAATTCACAGTTCCACATTCTCAAGATTTCCCTTTGTTCTTTCGCAATGCATCGCGCATAAACCTCGAAAGGCTTGGACCATGCGAACGGTCTACCGGACGAGAGGCCTTGGCCACACGGCATTAACATTTTTACACGATAGAATCTTAGAATGTTGAATATTTTCCTAACACACTTGAACAAATATGTATTTGTAAATGGTCTGTCCGGTTGGGTGGCCAATGAGCTTTTCTTTATTTATGAAGATTTTGTCCATTCTTCTACAGTTTTAGGTACACCATATGAACTAAAGTATCCGGACACCGCCAAAAACTTATGTTTTTCATGTTAGGTGCATTATGCCGCCACCTACTGCCAGGTACTCCATATCAGTGACCTCAGAAGTCATTAGACATCGTGAGAGAGCAGAATGTCGAGCTTCAGGGAACTCATGGACTTTGAATGTGGTCATGTGTCACTTGTGTCATATATCTGTACGCGAGATTTCCACAATCCTAAACATACCTAGGTCCACCGTTTCCGATCTCATAGTGAAGTGGAAACGTGAAGGGACATGTACAGCACAAATGCGTACAGACCGACCTCGCCTGTTGACTGACAGAGACCGCCGACAGTTGAAGAGGGTCGTAATGTGTAATGGGCAGACATCTATGCATAGCCATCACACAGAAATTCCAAACTGCATCACGATCCACAGCAAGTACTACGACAGTTAGGCGGTTGATGAGAAAACTCGGATTTCATACTCGAGCAGCTGCTCATAAGCCACTCATCGCGCCAGTAAATGCCAAACGACGTCTCGCTTGGTGTAAGGTGCGTAAACATTGGACCATTGAACAGTGGGATAACGTTGTGTGGAGTGACTAATCGCGGTACACAGTGTGGCGATCCGATGGCAGGGTGTGGATACGGCGAAATCCCAGTGAACGTCATCTGCCAGCGTGTGTAGTGCCAACAGTGAAACTCGGAGGCTGTGGTGTTACGGTATAGTCGTGTTTTTCATGGAGGGTGCTTGCACCTCTTTTTGTTCTGCGCAGCCCTATCACAGCACAGGCCTGCGTTGATGTTTTAAGGATCTTCTTGCTTCCCACTGTTGAAGAGCAATTCGGTGATGGCGATAGCATCTTTCAACAAGATCGAGCACCTGTTCAAAATGCACGGTCAGTGGTGGAGTGGTTACAAAACAATAACATCCCTGTAATGGACTGGCCTGCATAGAGTCCTTACCAGAATCCTATAGAACATCTTTGGGATGTTCTGGAATGAAGACTTAGTGCCAGGCCTCACCGACCGACATCGATACCTCTCCTCAGTGCAATACTCCTTGAATAATTGGCTGCCATTCCCCAAGAAACCTTCCAGCACCTGACTGAACGTATGCCTGCGAGAGTGGAAGTTTCCATCAAGGCTAAGGGTGGGCGAACACCTTACTTAATTCCAGCATTACCGATGGCGGGCGCGACGAACTTTTATGTCATTTTCAGCCAGGTGTCAGGATACTTTTCATCGCTTAGTGTATAATCCTCTTTCGATGGCTGCCGCTTCCATCAAGTGCTCCCGCTAGCTGTTCCTGCAAGTTCTGTGCGTTCTAGACAGTTCTGGCAATGGCCACAACACAACCAGCCAGTGAACACTTGACTGAGGGACCCGCGAGAGTGGTGATGGGCGAGGGGGTAGTTCCTCCCGTCATGTCTTGGGTATTGGCAAAAGCCTGGCTGCTCTAACCGCTGCCTTATATTTCCGAGCGCTTTTGATTGCGGTCATCGCCGTCAGGACAGTTTCTTCCACATCCCTGCCGTGGCTTCTTCTTCACCGTTGCATTCTTCTTCTTCTGCTTCTTCATCAGCGCACGACGTGCGGCGTTTATAACTTGTTTGAAATTCATACTCAATCCCAACTTAATTACACCATACGTGGTTATGTAGAGGCATATCTCACTAGGGGTAAGATGGATACTGCCTACAGGAAAATTAAAGAGACCTTTGGAGAAAAGAGAACAACTTGTATGAATATCAAGAGCTCAGATGGAAACCCAGATCTAAGCAAAGAAGGGAAAGTAGAAAGGTGGAAGGTGTATATAGAGGGTCTACACAAGGGCGATGTACTTGAGGACAATATTATGGAAATGGAAGAGGATGTAGATGAAGATGAAATGGGACATATGATGCTGCGTGAAGAGTTTGACAGAGCACTGAAAGACCCGAGTCGAAACAAGGACCCGGCAGTAGACAACATCCCATTAGAACTACTGACGGCCTTGGGAGAGCCAGTCCTGACAAAACTCTACCATCTGGTGAGCAAGATGTATGAGACAGGCAAAATACCCTCTGACTTCAAGAAGAAAATAATAATTCCAATCCCAAAGAAAGCAGGTGTTGACAGATGTGATAATTACCGAACTATCAGTTTAATAAGTCACAGCTGCAAAATACTAACGCGGATTCTTTACAGACGAATGGAAAACTGGTAGAAGCCGACCTCGAGGAAGATCAGTTTCGATTCCGTGGGAATATTGGAACACGTGAGGCAATACTGACCCTACGACTTATCTTAGAAGAAATATTAAGGAAAGGGAAACCTACGTTTCTAGCATTTGTAGACTTAGAGAAAGCTTTTGACAATGTTGATTGGAATACTCTCTTTCAAATTCTAAAGGTGGTAGGGGTAAAATACAGGGAGCGAAGGCTATTTACAATTTGTACAGAAAGCAGATGGCAGTTATAAGAGTCGAGGGGCATGAAAGGGAAGCAGTTGTTGGGAAGGGAGTGAGACAGGGTTGTAGCCTCTCCCCGATGTTGTTAAATCTGTATATTGAGGAAGCAGTAAAGTAAACAAAAGAAAATTTCGGAGAAGGTATTAAAATCCATGGAGAAGAAATAAAAACTTTGAGGTTCGCCGATGACATTGTAATTCTGTCAGAGACAGCAAAGGACTTGGAAGAGCAGTTGAATGGAATGGACAGTGTCCTGAAAGGAGGATATAAGATGAATATCAACAAAAGCAAAACGAGGATCATGGAATGTAGTCGAATTAAGCCAGGTGATGCTGAGGGAATTAGATTAGGAAATGAGACACTTAAAGTAGTAAAGGAGTTTTGCTATTTGGGGAGAAAAATAACTGATGATGGTCGAAGTAGAGAGGATATAAAATGTAGAATGGCAATGGCAAGAAAAGCGTTTCTGAAGAAGAGAACTTTCTTAACATCGAGTATAGGTTTAAGTGTCAGGAAGTCGTTTCTGAAAGTATTTGTATGGAGTGTAGTCATGTATGGAAGTGAAACATGGACGATAAATAGTTTGGACAAGAAGAGAATAGAAGCTTTTGAAATGTGGTGCTACAGAAGAATGCTGAAGATTAGATGGGTAGATCACATAACTAATGAGGAGGTATTGAATAGAATTGGGGATAAGAGGAGTTTGTGGCACAACTTGACAAGAAGATGGGATCGGTTGGTAGGACATGTTCTGAGGCATCAAGGGATCACCAATTTAGTATTGGAGGGCATCGTGGAGTGTAAAAAGCGAAGAGGGAGACCAAGAGATGAATACAGTAGTCAAATTCAGAAGGATGTAGGTTGCAGTAGGTACTGGGAGATGAAGAAGCTTGCACAGGATAGAGTAGCGTGGAGAGCTGCATCAAACCAGTCTCAGGACTGAAGACCACAACAACAACAACGGTTTTATCTACTACAAACGGTGCAATGCGCTGCCCTATAATACTGTACTTTCTTGCACGTATTGCTTCGGCTTGATCAGTTACAATTCAGTCCGCAGCGTAACGTCTTGGAGGTCTTTTTGTGTTTGGTATGCAATGTCGCGTTCCAAACACGCCACACGCCTCGCCAAGCAGGTTAACCCATCACCACGAGCCAAAAGTTTCTGAAATTTTGTACCACATATGCAGTAATTATAAACTGAAATGTGGAATTTAACTGAAAGATTATCGAGTGATAATTTTAGGGAAAACCACAAGGAAGTGGACCCACATATTTCGTCAGTTTTATTTCATGGAATACACTTTTTTGCTTAACAAGAATTAGTATGATTACAAATTACATATCAGCGATCACCAAAAATTAAGAATTTGAACAGGATCACTTCATTAATAGCAAACTTTGACAATTTATACCATTATGAACAGGGCTCGATACCAGACATATTCAGTTGCCTAGTAAAAATAAGAAGTTACCCAGCTAGGCGTGGCTGGAGGTGTATTCACCAAACTGAGTTCTACCTGTGAAATAAATTACAAATGACTGCCACTAAATCTACTAGCAATTCCCAAGAATGTGCAACACCTTAAACAAATAGACAACGCCCGCCCAAAATAAAGGAAAGCAAGTCACGCCACTGATTCTGGCTGTTGGAAATCCCTTAATAATCTATAGCCCATAATAATGTCCCTTAAGCAATAAAATACCCAGTCCACCAAAATATTAGCAAAACTTGGGAGGAATACTATTGACATTGTGACTACCAGCTGGTACACACCAGCAAAAACCATGAAAATGATCTTAAATAAATATAAAGTCACCCAAAGTACAAGATAGGCTGGCAAATACAGCAAGCGGCTATCACAGCTGACAGGTCAGAAGAAGGGAAGTTGTACAGTGAGTAAAGGCAGGTAATGAATGCGGATAAAAGGAAATGCTCGACAGTTCACATTCCTAAATAGAAGGCCTTAAAACTTAACACGCTGCAGAAGTAGCGATAAGCGTGCTGGTTTAAACGAGTTGTTAAAGGGCACGTATGGGGACGAGGAACTTCCGGCCTGCAGGATGCGCTTCGAAGCAGGATGCTGAACTCACAGTATTGAATACACCGAAAGTTCTGGGTTAACTTGTGACCCTGAGCTGCCGCACCTATCAAACCATCAAGTCTACTTCAGTTGAGCCGACACAGTGCAGCTAGTAGACGTTGTCGCCGCAGCACAAAGAAAACACGTCTCTGCTCCGGGCCCGGGAAGCAGGAACACCTTGTCCGCTGCAAAAACTACGCTGCCAGCACACATAAGTAGGGAACAGTAAATCTGCCCAAATAAGGCTACAGACGAGAATGCCTAGGATGTAGCCACCAATAACTTATTGCGAAAGAGACTATGCATGCAAGTTACAAGATTAACACTCCTTAAAATTACTTAAAGATTAAAAGAGTGAAATATCAGTGTGTGCTAAGGCATGACTAGCGCATACTCATCAACAAACGGACGCTTGCCTTCGACACAAACTATGTTATAATTTCAATTTGATCAACTCTGTCAGCAACAGAGAATGCTCATACACTTGCACGGAATATGGACTGGAACAAAAAATTATCATCAGTTACACTGACCAATGACTGTGCACATAATCACGTGGAGCCACGTTAATATACACTACTGGCCATTGAAATTGCTACACCACGAACACGACGTGCTACAGACTTGAAAGTTAACCGACACGAAGAAGACGCTGTGATATCCAATGATTAGCTTTTCAGAGCATTCACACAAGATTGGCGCCGGTGGCGACACCTACAACGTGCTGACATGACGAAAGTTTCCAACCGATTTCTTATACACAAACAGCAGTTGACCGGCGTTGCCTGGTGAAACGTTGCTGTGATGCCTCGTGTAACGAGGAGAAATGCGTACCATCACGTTTCCGACTTTGATACAGGTTGGATTGTGGCCTATCACGATTGCGGTTAATCGTATCGCGACATTGCTGCTCGCGTTGGTCGAGATCCAATGACTGTTAGCAGAATATGGAATCGGTGAGTTCAGGAGGGTAATACGGAACGCCGTGCTGGATACCAACGGCCTCGTATCCCTAGCAGTCGAGATGACACCCATCTTATCCCCATGGCTGTAACGGATCGTGCAGCCACGTCTCGATCCCTGAGTTAAGATATGGGGACGTTTGGAAGACAACAACCATCTGCACGAACAGTTCGACTACGTTTGCAGCAGCAGGGACTATGGCCTCGGAGATCGTGGCTGCGGTTACCCTTGACGCTGCATCACAGACAGAAGCATCTGCGACGGTGTACTCTACGACGAACCTGGGTGCACAAATGGCAAAACGTCAATTTCTCGGATGAACCCAGGTTCTGCGTACAGCATCGTGATGGTCGCATCCGTGTTTGGCGACATCGCAGTGAACGCACATTCGAAGCGTATTTTTCGTCATGGCCCGATTGGCGTATCACCCGGCGTGATGTTATGGGGTGCCATTGGTTACACGTCTCGGTCACCTCTTGTTCGCACTGACGGCACTCCGAACAGTGGACGTTACATTTCAGACGTGTTACGACCCGTGGCTCGACCCTTCATTCGATCCCTGCGAAACCCTACGTTTCAGCAGGATAATGCAAGACCGCGTGTTGCAGGTCCTGTACGAGTCTTTCTGCATACATAAAATGTTCGACTGCTGCCCTGGCCAGCACATTCTCCAGATCTCTCACCAACTGAAAACGTGTGGTCAATAGCGGCCGAGGAACTGGCTCATCACAATATCCCAGTCACTACTCTCGATGAACTGTGGTATCGTGTTGAAGCTGAATGGGCATCCAAGCTCTGTTTCACTCAATGCCCAGGCGTATCGAGGCCGTTATTACGGCCTGAGGTGGTTGTTCTGGGTACTTATTTCTCAGTACCTATGCACCCAAATTGCGTGAAAATATAATGACACATCAGTTCTAGTATAATATATTTGTGCAATGAATATCCGTTTATCATCTGCATTTCTTCTTGGTGTAGCAATGCTAATGCCCAGTAGTGTAACTAATTCCACATTAACACAGAAGTGGCCTTACGATAGGAAGCATCAATGAAGAAACAAGACTTAACTCCACTCAGGTGTGAAAGAGCAATGATTTCCAGGCTTCCGAGCAGAGGTGTTGTTGCTTGTAATCCATACAAGAAGTCATCGAGGTGCTGTAAAATTGAAACTTACAGAGTATCGTACACTGGACGAGCGTTGTTCTCCCCGCAACTCACCGCCACCAATCCTCAATTCAGCCGTCAAAGTTTGCGTCTGACTGCTGTAACCACCTGCGGCTTCTCGAGGCCTGTGCCGGGCAGTGGGAGTCCCCCAAGACCAACAGTTTCCCAGCCTCGTGCCCTCCAGCTAACTATCACTACCATGGCCCACCAGAAATCAACAACACACCCATCTACCAGAGACCCTGGCTCCTGACGTATGGTCAGGACTGATATCAGCAACCCAAGCCGTGAGTGGCGCCACCAGAGTGGCGTGCCTGCCAGAACTAAGGCGGCCACGGCTCCTCGACAGTTCCAGTGCCGGGCAGTGGGAGTCCCCCAAGACCAACAGTTTCCCAGCCTCGTGCCCCCCAGCTAACTATCGCTACCATGGCCCACCAGAAATCAACAACACACCCATCTACCAAAGACCCTGGCTCCTGACGTATGGTCAGGACTGATATCAGCAACCCAAGCCGTGAGTGGCGCCACCAGAGTGGCGTGCCTGCCAGAACTAAGGCGGCCACGGCTCCTCGACAGTTCCAGTGCCGGGCAGTGGGAGTCCCCCAAGACCAACAGTTTCCCAGCCTCGTGCCCCCCAGCTAACTATCGCTACCATGGCCCACCAGAAATCAACAACACACCCATCTACCAAAGACCCTGGCTCCTGACGTATGGTCAGGACTGATATCAGCAACCCAAGCCGTGAGTGGCGCCACCAGAGTGGCGTGCCTGCCAGAACTAAGGCGGCCACGGCTCCTCGACAGTTCCAGTGCCGGGCAGTGGGAGTCCCCCAAGACCAACAGTTTCCCAGCCTCGTGCCCCCCAGCTAACTATCACTACCATGGGGCACCAGAAATCAACAACACACCCATCTACCAAAGACCCTGGCTCCTGACGTATCGTCAGGACTGATATCAGCAACAAAAGCCGTGAGTGGCGCCACCAGAGTGGCGTGCCTGCCAGAACTAAGGCGGCCACGGCTCCTCGACAGTTCCAGTGCCGGGCAGTGGGAGTCCCCCAAGACCAACAGTTTCCCAGCCTCGTGCCCCCGAGCTAACTATCGCTACCATGGCCCACCAGAAATCAACAACACACCCATCTACCAAAGACCCTGGCTCCTGACGTATGGTCAGGACTGATATCAGCAACCCAAGCCGTGAGTGGCGCCACCAGAGTGGCGTGCCTGCCAGAACTAAGGCGGCCACGGCTCCTCGACAGTTCCAGTGCCGGGCAGTGGGAGTCCCCCAAGACCAACAGTTTCCCAGCCTCGTGCCCCCCAGCTAACTATCGCTACCATGGCCCACCAGAAATCAACAACACACCCATCTACCAAAGACCCTGGCTCCTGACGTATCGTCAGGACTGATATCAGCAACCCAAGCCGTGAGTGGCGCCACCAGAGTGGCGTGCCTGCCAGAACTAAGGCGGCCACGGCTCCTCGACAGTTCCAGTGCCGGGCAGTGGGAGTCCCCCAAGACCAACAGTTTCCCAGCCTCGTGCCCCCCAGCTAACTATCGCTACCATGGCCCACCAGAAATCAACAACACACCCATCTACCAAAGACCCTGGCTCCTGACGTATGGTCAGGACTGATATCAGCAACCCAAGCCGTGAGTGGCGCCACCAGAGTGGCGTGCCTGCCAGAACTAAGGCGGCCACGGCTCCTCGACAGTTCCAGTGCCGGGCAGTGGGAGTCCCCCAAGACCAACAGTTTCCCAGCCTCGTGCCCCCCAGCTAACTATCGCTACCATGGCCCACCAGAAATCAACAACACACCCATCTACCAAAGACCCTGGCTCCTGACGTATGGTCAGGACTGATATCAGCAACCCAAGCCGTGAGTGGCGCCACCAGAGTGGCGTGCCTGCCAGAACTAAGGCGGCCACGGCTCCTCGACAGTTCCAGTGCCGGGCAGTGGGAGTCCCCCAAGACCAACAGTTTCCCAGCCTCGTGCCCCCCAGCTAACTATCGCTACCATGGCCCACCAGAAATCAACAACACACCCATCTACCAAAGACCCTGGCTCCTGACGTATCGTCAGGACTGATATCAGCAACCCAAGCCGTGAGTGGCGCCACCAGAGTGGCGTGCCTGCCAGAACTAAGGCGGCCACGGCTCCTCGACAGTTCCAGTGCCGGGCAGTGGGAGTCCCCCAAGACCAACAGTTTCCCAGCCTCGTGCCCCCCAGCTAACTATCGCTACCATGGCCCACCAGAAATCAACAACACACCCATCTACCAAAGACCCTGGCTCCTGACGTATCGTCAGGACTGATATCAGCAACCCAAGCCGTGAGTGGCGCCACCAGAGTGGCGTGCCTGCCAGAACTAAGGCGGCCACGGCTCCTCGACAGTTCCAGTGCCGGGCAGTGGGAGTCCCCCAAGACCAACAGTTTCCCAGCCTCGTGCCCCCGAGCTAACTATCGCTACCATGGCCCACCAGAAATCAACAACACACCCATCTACCAAAGACCCTGGCTCCTGACGTATGGTCAGGACTGATATCAGCAACCCAAGCCGTGAGTGGCGCCACCAGAGTGGCGTGCCTGCCAGAACTAAGGCGGCCACGGCTCCTCGACAGTTCCAGTGCCGGGCAGTGGGAGTCCCCCAAGACCAACAGTTTCCCAGCCTCGTGCCCCCCAGCTAACTATCGCTACCATGGCCCACCAGAAATCAACAACACACCCATCTACCAAAGACCCTGGCTCCTGACGTATGGTCAGGACTGATATCAGCAACCCAAGCCGTGAGTGGCGCCACCAGAGTGGCGTGCCTGCCAGAACTAAGGCGGCCACGGTTCCTCGACAGTTCCAGTAGCTACTCGTACGACGCATCTCCTACTGTGCGCGTTGCGCTACCGTGCAGGCTGCGCTTTTTGCGCCCCACTATATCGCAAATCGTCAGTGTCAACCCAGCAGTTCTGCGTTGCAAGAAAACGAAGCCATAAAACAAGTGCTCTATCCACAGTGTCTTATGAAACACTTCATGTGGACTGCATATGGTTCTGAACTCTTCTGCGATTCCTCTCTGTGAAAGCATCCGGAAATTTCAGTGCCACTGCTACACTTTAAGATGTACTTCTCGGATTTGTTTTCTGCACCTTGGAAACTGTGAATATCTCACTGACCAGTTTCGGAGGTATGATTTCTCAAATTCCGTCCTGAATTTTGAAATACATACTGAATCACAATCATTTTAATGCGATTGTATGCCGTAACAGTGAGTCCATTATCGTAAACATCGATTGGTCTCATTTGTATTGTGCTATGTTCTGTTCGATTATAGGGTGCGGTTATTTGTGGGAGGATATCTGTCCACGAGTATGAGCCACGAACATTAAAATTCATCCACATTTGACCTTTTATTGTTCTCTTCAGACGTTCCACTCTACTCGCCCTCAGATGGGTGGACATTTAGTAGTATTCCACATTGTACCATCACAGTTTGGCAATACCTACTACATAGCTCGCCGCCGAGATTTGTTTGAAAGCTGTCTGGGCATCGATTCGTTCCTGTTTGCAGCAAACTCTCAAACACCTCTGCTACGTCCCTTCACAGTTTTGCTTTCCCATTAACTCCCAGGCAGATTTACAGAATGTATCAATAACCATTAAAACATAATTGACACCATTATTAATGCATGAGAATTCCCCCATATCAACACTGAAGAGCCAAAGGAACTGGTACACCTGCCTAATATGGTGTAGGGCCCGCGCGAGCACACAAAACTGCCACAACACAACGTGACATGCACTCGATTAATTTTTGGAGTAGCACTGGAGGGAACTGACACCATGAATCCTACAGGTCTGTCCATAAATCGGTAACAATACGAGTGGGTGGAGATTTCTATTGAACAGCACGTTGCAACACATCCCAGATACGCTCAATAATTTTCATGTCTGTGGAGTGTAGTGGCCAGTGAAAGTGTTTAAATTCAGAAGAGTGCTCCTGGAGCCAGTCTGCAGCAATTCTGGACGAGAGGGGTGTCTCATTGTCCTGCTGGAATTTCCCAAGTCCGTCGGAATGCACAATGAACACGAGTGGATGCAGGTGATCAGACAGGATGCTTGCGTACGTGTAACCTGTCATAGTCATATCTACATGTATCAGGGGTCCCATTTCACACCAACTGCACACGTCCCACACCATTACAGAGCCTCCGCCAGCTTGAACAGCTCACATGCATGGTCCATCGTTCATCAGGTTGTCTCCACAGCCGTACACATTCATCCACTGAACAATTTGAGACGAGACTCGTACGACCAGGCAACATGCTTCCAGTCATGAACAGTGCAATGTCAGTGTAAACGGCCCAGGCGAGGTGTAAAGCTTGTAGTCGTGCAGTCATCTAGGTTACATTTCCGAAAACAAAGGAAGTAGGTTACAGTACACTTGTTCGCCAGCTGCTTGAATACTGCTCAGTGGTGTGGGATCCGTACAAGATAGGGTTGATAGAAGAGATAGAGAAGATCCATCGGAGAGCAGCCCGCTTCGTTACAGGATCATTTAGTAATCGCGAAAGCGTTACGGAGATGATAGATAAACTCCAGTGGAAGACTCTGCAGGAGAGACGCTCAGTAGCTCGGTATGGGCTTTTGTTAAAGTTTCGAGAACATACCTTCACTGAGGAGTCCAGCAGTATATTGCT
This sequence comes from Schistocerca nitens, assembly GCF_023898315.1. Classification (NCBI taxonomy): domain Eukaryota; kingdom Metazoa; phylum Arthropoda; class Insecta; order Orthoptera; family Acrididae; genus Schistocerca; species Schistocerca nitens. Next base: position 6,140,489 of record NC_064624.1, read on the forward strand.
CCCCCCTACGTATATCTCGCGAAGAGACCATGAGGATAAAATCAGAGAGTTTAGAGCCCACACAGAAGCATACAGACAATCCTTCTTTCCACGAACAATACGAGACTGGAATAGAAGGGAGAACCGATACAGGTACTCAGGGTACCCTCCGCCACACACCGTCAGGTGGCGTGCGGAGTATGGATGTAGATGTAGATGTAGATGTACATGTTACATGTGTGGGCCTTCAGCTCCAAAAGCCGATATCGATGATGTTTCGTTGAATGGTCAACATGCTGACACTTGTTGATGGGCCAGCATTGAAGACTACAGCAATCTGCAGAAGGGTTGCTCTTCTGTCACGATCAACGATTCTCTTCGGTCGTCATTGGTCCCGTTCTCGCAGGATCTCTTTCTGGCAGCAGCGATGTTGGAGATTTGATGTTTTACCGAATTCCTCATATTCACAGTACACTCGTGAAATGGTCGTATGGGAAAATCTCCATTTCATCGCTACCTCGAAGACGCTGTGTGCCATCATTCGTGTGCCGACTATTACACCACGTTCAACTTCTCTGACGTCTTGAAAACCTGCCATTGTAGCAGCAGTAACCGATCTAACAACTGCGCCCGACACTTGTCTGATATAGGCGTTGCCGACCAGGGGAAGGTATTCTGCCCGTTTGCATTTCTCTGTATTTGAATAAGGATGACTATACCAGTTTCTTCGGCGCTTAGAAGCGTAAGATCCACCAGCCATAGGTCATCCAAAGCTTCAATCATTATTTTTCTAGGAGGGTATGTTTTGTGTACCGGTTTCTGCTGTTTCCAGACTGCCGTCTCCATACTTGGTCTATTATGTATCTCCAAGGTCTGACGTTACTGAAACAACCTCATTCGAATGTGCACTATTGCCAGTGGCAGCTGATGCCATAAGCAGTCGTAGCCAAGCTATTGGTTTGTTCGGATTGTCATAGTATACACTCCTGGAAATGGAAAAAAGAACACATTGACACCGGTGTGAAAGACCCACCATACTTGCTCCGGACACTGCGAGAGGGCTGTACAAGCAATGATCACACGCACGGCACAGCGGACACACCAGGAACCGCGGTGTTGGCTGTCGAATGGCGCTAGCTGCGCAGCATTTGTGCACCGCCGCCGTCAGTGTCAGCCAGTTTGCCGTGGCATACGGAGCTCCATCGCAGTCTTTAACACTGGTAGCATGCCGCGACAGCGTGGACGTGAACCGTATGTGCAGTTGACGGACTTTGAGCGAGGGCGTATAGTGGGCATGCGGGAGGCCGGGTGGACGTACCGCCGAATTGCTCAACACGTGGGGCGTGAGGTCTCCACAGTACATCGATGTTGTCGCCAGTGGTCGGCGGAAGGTGCACGTGCCCGTCGACCTGGGACCGGACCGCAGCGACGCACGGATGCACGCCAAGACCGTAGGATCCTACGCAGTGCCGTAGGGGACCGCACCGCCACTTCCCAGCAAATTAGGGACACTGTTGCTCCTGGGATATCGGCGAGGACCATTCGCAACCGTCTCCATGAAGCTGGGCTACGATCCCGCACACCGTTAGGCCGTCTTCCGCTCACGCCCCAACATCGTGCAGCCCGCCTCCAGTGGTGTCGCGACAGGCGTGAATGGAGGGACGAATGGAGACGTGTCGTCTTCAGCGATGAGAGTCGCTTCTGCCTTGGTGCCAATGATGGTCGTATGCGTGTTTGGCGCCGTGCAGGTGAGCGCCACAATCAGGACTGCATACGACCGAGGCACACAGGGCCAACACCCGGCATCATGGTGTGGGGAGCGATCTCCTACACTGGCCGTACACCACTGGTGATCGTCGAGGGGACACTGAATAGTGCACGGTACATCCAAACCGTCATCGAACCCATCGTTCTACCACTCCTAGACCGGCAAGGAAACTTGCTGTTCCAACAGGACAATGCACGTCCGCATGTATCCCGTGCCACCCAACGTGCTCTAGAAGGTGTAAGTCAACTACCCTGGCCAGCAAGATCTCCGGATCTGTCCCCCATTGAGCATGTTTGGGACTGGATGAAGCGTCGTCTCACGCGGTCTGTACGTCCAGCACGAACGCTGGTCCAACTGAGGCGCCAGGTGGAAATGGCATGGCAAGCCGTTCCACAGGACTACATCCAGCATCTGTACGATCGTCTCCATGGGAGAATAGCAGCCGGCATTGCTGCGAAAGGTGGATATACACTGTACTAGTGCGGACATTGTGCATGCTCTGTTGCCTGTGTCTATGTGCCTGTGGTTCTGTCAGTGTGATCATGTGATGTATCTGACCCCAGGAATGTGTCCATAAAGTTTCCCCTTCCTGGGACAATGAATTCACGGTGTTCTTATTTCAATTTCCAGGAGTGTATATACTGTGGTAATTGAGTGTTCACTCTTTTGTGTTGAATGTTAATACCGTCACTGATATTTTTTTCACTATCTGATATAGGCATTGGAATGGTTTTGTATTTCACACTGCTTTGGCTTTTCAATTTTCCATTCGCTTTTTTATGGAGATCAGTCGAACACAATATTTCACTATACATTTCCAGACCTTTGGGTGAATAATTTAAGGTTTTGGAGGGTTAAGTAGACCTGGTATTCTTTGAAATTAACTGTCATCCATCTATATTGCAATATCTGTTAAACATATAACGTGCATGCCAAGGAAGTATGGTTTCACCTTGCTGATGCCAAATATTTCGTCTATCCTGTTACCACTGTGGCGGTTAATGAAACTGGTGATAGCATACTGGTCATCATAACGAAATACTACCAAGAGCTGCTATTTCAATCAAAAATCTTACACTGGATGCAATACATCTGAAAAATCAACAGGTTCTTTCTTCACTTTCAGTCCTATACAGAATTCACCGAATAGAGTTTTCTTGTATGTGTGGAATACGGGCTGAATTTTTCGCAAACTTATTGGTTGTCCTTTAGTTTTTTTTTTTTTCCCTCCTTGTATCCATACAGTGGTGTGAATCGTCAATACGCACAGTTTCACTCAGAGACAGGCTGCAGCGTCCTTATACACAGATTCAAACGCAGCCGTCTGTTCAGTCTCTCCAACACACAGGAAATGGAAATGTCGTGTGGCTAGGGCCTCCCGTAGGGTAGACCGTTCGCCTGGTGCAGGTCTTTCGATTTGACGCCACTTCGGCGACCTGCGTGTCGATGGGGATGAAATGATGATGATTAGGACAACACAACACCCAGTCCCTGAGCGGAGAAAATTTCCGACCCAGCCTGGAATCGAACCCGGGCCATTAGGATTGACAGTCTGTCACGCTCACCACTCAGCTACCGGGGCGGACTCCAACACACAGGATAATGCTAGCCCTAGACCGAAAAAGTTTGTGATTGTGGTGTGTCACAGATGAATGGATGTGTTCTGTGATTTCACACGCAGTGATGAGTTATCATACAATGTCGTAACTGAGAGAGTTAGAGCACCAATGTTTGCTGGAACACGAGTTGGATAAAACTTCGTGGCAATCCGCTGATTGATACACGCTCCAGTAAGTTACATTTCATCCAGTCGTGCTGAGGAAACCGCACGTCAACATTTTAGATACATTTTCAGTTTCTATGAACACATGCCACATGTTAGCGTCTACATATTTTGGTATACTGTTATTTAAACTTTTCAAACGGTAGGTGAGTCGTTAGCTACTACACATGCTGCTACACCCATATTTAAACCTGTGTATGTTATATTGTATGTTATTGCGAAAAGCATTAGAGCGCTAGATGGAACTGGTAGCTTCTCATCTACATATCTACCTCTCATTCTTCTTGCAGTGGCACTGGAATCTTCTGAGGTGGCTCCTACACTGGCAACCAACACTGGTCTGTACTTTGTAGGGTAGGACCAGCTGCATTCTTCTGCAGCTCAGGGACAGGCTGGATGTATTCACTGCTCAGTGTCCTGCTGCACAACAGGATTTCATGGTGCTGCTGCCGATGCTTGTCCTGACACATTGGAGGTCACTGCATGCCCCAGCAAACAGGTGGTTATTGCTGGCTGCCTGGACACGTCAGAGGTAACTGCTGAACAAAGAAGTGGAAGCAACGAGCATCCTCACAAACAAGGGAAATGGAGCTGAACAAAGGAAAAATGGAACTGCAGTGAAGCTAAAAATATATACATACTCACTTTTACAGTTATTCGTACTCTGGCCGGGGTGTGCTGCAAGGCCTTCACTGTAGCAGGTAATGCTACATGGTCCGTCTTCTAATTCTTCTCCCAGAGAGTGACTGCAACCGAGACCAGAGAACTGCCCCACCTGCTTTATATAGCCAAGACAGTCATGACATGACAGCATGTGGTGTTACTACACTCCTATTGTCCCCTACCAATTTTCAGGTGGTGGTGGAGGGGAGACTAAATTTTCACTTCTTGCTACTGAACTATTTCAATGCTCTCATGTGCCTCACATCATCACGCGTCAGGAAACAATCTTGTTGGTAATGCAGGAAAGTGCTTCCGTGAGGATGGAGGGCCAGACAGAGTGACCGAGCAGTTCTGGGAGCTACAGTCTGGAACTGCGTGACCGCTATGGTCGCAGGTTCGAATCTTTCCTCGGGCATGGATGAGTGTGATGTTCTTAGGTTAGGTTTAAGTTGTTCTAAGTTCTAGGGGACTGATGACCTGAGCAGTTAAGTCCCATACTGCTCAGAGCCATTTGAACCACTTGAGGATGGAGGAGGGAGACGGGTGTGGTTCGAATTTTGCAGGGAGACGAAGGCAGGAATAGAGGAAGAAGGTTGAAGTCAGTATAGGCTGCAGTAATTGTGCAGTGCTGTGGGCTAGAGTAGCGCGGAGAGCAGCAGCTGGCTGCAGAGCGCAGCAGAGGCAGCGGAGGCCGGCGCGCGCGGAGCCAGCTCCGGCGGACCTTTGTGCCTGGAGTCTGCGTGCAGGCCGACGCCCGGCACCCTCTCGAGCAGCGACAGCACCCTGAAGGCGCCGTACAGCGCCACCGCCGACAGCGCCAGCGGCCACACCAGGAACACCGCCTGCAGGCAGTAGCGCGCCACCTGCCGGCACCCACCTCTGCTCAGCACCCCCCAACTGGAGCGTCGTGAGGTCCGAAGGTCTGAAACTGTCTGCACTGCGGTGTAGGTTTCACCAGGGTCCCAGGTATCACGCCCTGCCGCCACCCTGTCGGGTCATCATTTGCGAGTAATCGATTATAACGATTTCAGAATTTTCTGTGATCCAACAGAGCCTTGAAAATAACGACATTTTGGAAGCGACATTTCAGCTTTGCGTTTAAGTTGTGACTATGTGGTTTTTTAATCGCCTACTGAAAACAGTTCCAATCATCTTTTGAAGATCTCTTCTCCAGCCTGACCTACGAGAAAACGAACACTGTTGCTCGGCTAGACAAACCTGTAGCAGCAACTAACCACATCACACATATTCTAAAGTTGCATCGAAAACTTTTCTAGTATCAGGATTACTGAGCTACTAAATAACAGATTAAATCAAATCTGCACTATATTCTAACGATGTGAGGACAGAAAAACAGTCGGTCCGAACTTAATGATTTTACAATTTCTTCATCCACACGGAATCACCCATTGCTTATAGTCAGTTTATGGTATTCATCTTAAGCTATTATCGTAAAAGTTTCAGACAGTCTGTGAAATAGTACAGTGGCGCTGTATTATGTCAGTGGAACTGATGTAGATTGATTGGCAACTCTATGGTGTGTTGTGTGCACCACGACCAGATAGTGGATAGAACTGGAAGCAAAATCAGCATTGGCCGTATTTTGTTGTTTTATTGTCAGCAAAACCGATTTTCGGTCACGTAGTGACCATCCTCAGTGCTGTAATATACAATTAAAATTGGTAGGAACTGGTATGAAGCTATAACCACAATCTCAGTTTATGTGATCGCTCTAAGCTTGTGGTTACAGCTTCATACCAGTTCCTACCAATTTTAATTGTATATTACAGCACTGAGGATGGTCACTAAGTGACCGAAAATCGATTTTGCTGACAATAACACAACAAAATACGGGCAGTGCTGATATTCCTTCCCATTCTATACTGATGTAGATGATAAACTAAAGCTCTAGAAAATGAACTGCGGCTGTAGGTCATGGACTGGAATTGTAGATAATGAACTGGAACCGTAGGTGATGAAGTGAGGCTCTGTGCAATGGACTGAAACTGTAGGTGATTAATTTGAACTGTAAGTAATGAGCTGAAACTCTTGGCTAGGAACTCGAACTGTACATGATGAACTGAAACTGTAGGTGATTAACTGGAAGAGCAGGTGATGAACTGGAGCGGTAAGTGATGAACAGAAACTTTAGGCAATGAACTGGAACTGTCAGTGATGAACTGAATCTCTAGGAAACAAGCTGGAACGGTAGGTTATGAAGTGGAACTGTAGGCCATGAACTGGAACTGTAGGCAATGAACCGGATCTGAAGGTAAAGAACTGGAACAGTAGGTGATGAACTGATCCTGTATGCAAAGAACTGAAACTGTATGAGATTAACTGAAGTTCTAGGCAATGAACTGGAACTGTAGGTTAGGAACGTGAACTGTAAGAAATGAAGTGAAACTGTAGGTGATGAACTGGAACAGTAGGTGATGAACTAGAACTGTAGGTGATGAACTGGAACTGTAGGCAATGAACTGGAACTGTAGATCGTGAACTGGAATGGTCTGTGTTGAACTGGAACTGTAGCTGAGGGACTGAAACTCTAGCCAATAAAAAGGAACAATGAGTTACAAACTGAAGCTGTGGACAATGAACTGGAACTGTAGGTCATCAACTGGAACTGTAGGTGATGAGCTACAGTTGTAGGCGATCAACAGGAACTGTAGGAGAGGAACTGCAGCTGTAGACAGTGAACAGGAACTGTAGATGATGAACTAGTCGAGTGCCACTACGTGTCTGCATTTATCCACAATGGACAGAAGGATCTGAATAGTTTCTAGCAAACATAACACAGCATATCATTGTGAATGTAGAGAAGTCTTCAGACACGAAAATAGCTGTGAGCGTGCCACAGGGGAATGTTGTAAGTCTATTACTTTTCACAACATATACAAATGACCTGTTAGATAAGCTCGGGAGTTCCATGTAGAATCTAATCGGTCGATACCGAATGTAGTTCCTGGTGTCAGTGCCCTCTCAAGTAGCTGACATTACTGTAGGCGCATAGACTGAACCCTTTGAGGGTACTGTGGTCGAAAAATACATAGGATCCCATTTATGGATGAAACCTATGTGGTGACAGATCGGAACTGAGGGACACCTGACACAAAGAGCATCTGCTCCCAGCGCCTGGTGTGTGCCGTGTGTGACTGTGTACATGGAAGTTTCCAGCTCTCTGCCCCACCATTTCCACCATTCTATTCACTGTTTTAGCTGTTCACATTTCTAACTTCCTTTTTTTCTTTTTCCATTGGGACTCTTTGTCCTAACTAATTTAATCATCTCTACAAATTTACTTCTACATCTACATCTACATCTCTACTCCCCAAGCACCCTGTGATGAGTGGCGGAGGGCACTTTTTCTGCTACTGTCATTTTCTGCTTTTACTGTTCCAGTCATGTACGGTTTGTGGGAAGACCGATAGTTGGAGGGCCTCTGTGTGGGCTCAACACTCTCAGCTTTTAACTTCGTGGTCTCTTCGTCTGATACACACATTGGCTCACTGTTTTGGGAACGTACACTCCCGGAACTTTGACAGTAAACCACACTGTGACGCACGAGGCCACTCCTGGAGCGTCTGCCACTGTAGTTGGTTCATCACCTCTGTGACGCTTTGGTGCCCACTAAATGAACCTGCAATGAAACGTGCTGGTCTTCTGCCTATCTGGCATGGATCTCATACTAACAAACAATATTCGAGTATTGTTTCGTAAGATACTTCCTTTCTTGATGGAATACATTTTCTGAGGAATCTCCAAACGAATCTCAGTCTGGCATCTGCCTTACCCGCTCTTAATTTTTGTGGTCGTTTCGTCCTGAAATCGCTCCACACGCCTACTTACTGATATTTGATGGAAATAACTATCTAGCTATTGTTCTGCAATCGCTCAATCATATAACAAAGAATCTCTCTCCTTATTCGCGATAGTTACATTTGTTCACCTTTTAGGGTTACTTGCCACTCCATTCACTGGGCGCAACAATTTTATGGCATCGAGACTTGTCTGTACATAGCTATATCATCCGCGAAAAGCGTCATGGAACTCCAGAGGTTATCTACCACGCCATTTGTATACGTTGTGAAAAGTAATGGACCTATAACACTCCCCTATGGCAAGCACACAGCTATTTTGTCGTCTGGAGACTTCTCTCCGTTCACAGTGACATGCTGTATTCTCTTTGCTAGAAGCTATTCAGTCCAATGACACAGTTGGTCCGTTACTCTGTAAGCCCCTATCTTCCCCATTAGGCTGCAGTGCGGAATCGTATCGAAGCCTTCCGGATGTCAAAGAACATGTCGTCTACCTGGGCGCCAGTATTTACTGCTTTCTAGGTCTCGTGGACGAACAGAGCGCGCTGGCTTTCTCACCATCGTTCTTTTCCAAACTCATATTGATTCTTGCAGATGAGATTTTCGATCTAGTAAAATCTCATAATCCGCGAGCATAAAACATATTCAAAAATCCTGCGAGTCACCGTCCTTTGTCCGTCTTATCGAGCAAATACAAATGTTAATACGATGATTGAAATGATGTGGAAATGAATTAGAAATGAAAATAATTATATTTAAACCATTTAATTGAATAAAAGTAATAAATGTATAAGAGAAGTAGATTACACATGATGGATTTCTAAGCGAAATCCTTCACCATAGCTATGAAGTAACTTCTGTAGTTTCATGCCAGAGCTATTTTCAAGGCTCTAGTGTATCGGACGAGAGACCAGCACGGTAAATGGCTGCAGCGTGTCATACCTGAGACGATGACCTAAACCAAATCTGTGGACAGGTGGTTCCCATCAACCGATCCTATGCCAAGGTGCATCGCCTTGTCAGGCGAAATAGTTCTTGGCCACTCAGCGTCCTGATCATCAACGACCATATTGAAGAACCTGGCCCACTGAGATACTGATGAGGGTGCCAATATACAGGGCGACAATTATTGAACTACATGAAATAAAATCGTCATAACTTCTGAACGGTTTGCGTTAGGACGTTCAAACTGTACGGTTGGCCGCGGGGCATGATGGGCATGAGTATGGTTTGGTTTAGCCACGAAGCCCACTTTCATTTGGATGGCTTCGTCAATTAGCAAAACTGGCGCATTTCAGGGACTGAGAATCCGCATTTCTCATTCGAGAAGTCTCTTCACTCTCAGTGGGTGGCTGTATGGTGGGCAGTGCCCACTTACGGAATAATAGGTGCTATATTCCTCGATGGCAGGCTGACTACCGAACAGTAAATGAAAGTTCTGGAATATCATTTCATCCCCATTACCCAAAGTGACCCTGATTGAGGTGTTCAGGCAAGACTCAGCTTTACCCAATCGAAGCATGAGAGTGTGTGATGTCCTGGAGGAGCAGTTTGGGGACCGCATTCTGGCTCTGGGGTACCCAGAGATCACTGGCATTGGCCTCGGTTGGCCGCCATTGAACACGTGCGACTTCTTTTTGTGGGGCTGTTTTAAAGACAAGGTGTACAGAAGTAACCACAGAACCATTGCTGAGCTGCAAACAGCCATTCGGGAGGTCATCGACAGCATCGATGTTCCGACGCTCCAGCCCTCTCATGCAGAGTTTCGCTATTCGTCTGTGCCACATCATCGCCAATGATGGCAGGCATCTCGAACATGTCATAACCTAAATCCGGATATCTGTAGTGACGCTTACGTGTTGAACAAAGTGTGTGATCGCCGTAGCTTGTAACTAATTCACGTTTATTTTCATATAGTTCAATATTTGTCATCCTGTATATGTATTAAGGCATTACTACCGTTCTTATAACATTATACTTGAGTACACTTTGGAACAGTGTTAGTTAATCTTTCCGGTATGTGAAGAAACTTTTCATTGTCAACTTTCATTGTGAAAAATCAGGTTTGTTTTCACTGGATCTTGTTAATGGAACATTTAGCAAGTGAAATATTTGCAACAAAAGTGAAGGCTACTCCTCGTGGCTTTATTTGTTTCTGAACATGATTTCAGAGTTACTGAAACGCCTTAAATTTAAAACATCGTAAGGGCATGGTACTTTAAAATAGAAATTTTAATGAGATGTGTGGTACTAATCTTTCAATGTTTTTTTATTTCAGTCTCTGACCACAATATGCGTTACACGATGACCGGCTTCAGTCTGTAATGACCATCCACAGATCTAAAATATATAAATATATACATCTAGGGAACCAATAGAGGGCTTTACATACATCGTGACATGTCTCCCACAGAAAAAGTTTAAACAACATATAAGCATTCAATAAATAAAATGACTGGTTAAGTTCTCACGATCGGTGGGCGCCTACATAAGATCCTAGCGGCCGACCCGCAGAGGGTGCTGTTCATTGATCTGTCTCTTTTTCACCTGTCATATAGACATTCTGTCTTTCATAAGCAATTTATAGGTTCCCACAGGTAATGTATTACGCTATATTAATTGTTGACCGTAAATTCACCATAAGAAAGGGTCGGACCTATACTCTTCATATATTTCCTTTTAATAATTTTACGTGGGTAACTTCATTCATCTTTTAATGTATCACAATTGGTTTCTATGATAGTCATCAATTTTAACAAGTCTGCTACATGCATTTTATCTAATATGTTTTTATCAGATTATGTTTTTGCTTAAATGATGACTGCATATAAGCAAGCCCACAGTAGCGACACCTAGGGAGGGTGTATCCAAACAGGTTTTCTGGACGCTACTGTACTTCAGTAGTTAGTTGGCAATAATCACTATGTAGACGATGTGGCCTATTCTGCACCATATTTTAGATACATGTGCCGATGGTATGCTGATTATATTTATGTGTTTTGACGATGACATTATGACCGTATCGCTTTAGGACATGATGTAAAAAAGGTACGTTATGCCATATTCTATCTGTACATTTCCCTGTTTGCATGACAGTATACTGAGATACATATTGCTGTTTTATGTTAAAAGACACACTGCTCACTAGATGTATATATTTATACATTTTAGATCTGAGGATGGTCATTATAGACTGAAACCGGTCATCGTCTAAAGAATTCATATTGTGATCAGAGACTGAAATAAAACAGCATTTTACAGTACTGGATCACTGTTTATACATGCGATTATGTCGCAGTTGGTGAAACTAATCTTTCAAACTACACCAGAATTCCGATAACAGCACTCCGTTAAAGTTAGCTTACGAGAGTGAGACAGGTGTCTCTTTAATAAAAATCTCATATTACTGTGTTGACACAGTCAAAAGTCATTCATTTACAATAAATTGTTGGATGGGAAGGGGTGGGTGAGTGCTGTCGCCCCGACCTTCTCCGACCTCAACGATGTGAATTCCTTCTCGCGAGGGCACATGAAGTGGCTGGTGTACTAGACACAGACCGACACTCCAGCACAGCTGGCAGCCCGTCTGGCTGGAGCTGGAGCCGTTGTCCGTGAGGCGCGCAGGTCGCTTTGCGCGTGTCCGGCATTAATGTAAGCGGACGACATTCTCAGCGGCGTCCTTAAGACAGCAGCCTCGCACATCAGCTTTGATACGTCTCTGAACATTACTAGGGTGAAAATCTTCATAGACCCCTAGCGGTCCTAAAATTTCGCATTCGATGATTTTTATACCCTGTAGGTGGTATGGACCCCCCACATCAGAAGTTTCGGGTGTTGTTTAGGGACACCTTTGAGTATTTTGGTGTGAGGGAGCCAAGGTCTATACTGCTTCATTACATACAGGGCGACACAGAAAAGCGGCAACATTTCCACAATCCAATAAAACTAGAAGTGATGATGGAAAGAAATTGCATTCATAGTACCTGAAATCTTATTAATTTGCCATTTACGAAACATTGATGGCATCTATCATTGTTGTAAAAAAATTACGTCCTTTAGATGGCGTCCTCCTGTACGAATTCATTCTTGAAATCTGCTGTCGAGATTCCTCATTGACCGCTACAATATCTCAGCCGGGATCCTGTGAATTGCATCCCGAATTCTCTGTTTTAACTCATCCAGGATTCTTGGTCGAGTCGTGTAGACTATGGTCTTGAGGTAGCCTCACAAGAAAAACAATTCTCGCACATATGCCGTTGATTGCCGTGGAGTGTGTGCTGTCGCTCCGTCCCGTTGAAAACCAGGCTTCTTGAACGTTTGGAAAGTTGTTCAATGCAGGTGTAGCGAAAGTTCGTAACATCTGCACGTAACGATCGGTATTGGCAGCTATTGCGTTTCCCTGTTCATTTGTGAAAAAATACGGTCCGATAATCCCATGTGATGGAAGACCACAGCATACTGTAAAGGGCGATCATGGACGTCATTAGGAGTTGTGTTTGTCCAGTAACGAAGTTCTGTTTATTCATATAACCTGTGAGATGAAAATGTGCCTCATCTGACGTCTTCAACCTGTTTAGAAATTCATCGTAATTGTTCCTTTTTGTTATCATTTGTTCACAGAATCCTAATCGAAACCAGTAAACATTGTCCATCAATTGTTACACCATATGCAGTTTGTATGGATGAATTTTAAATAAAGATGAAGAATACTGCAAACACTCTGCCGGGACATTCCATCCACTGCTGTTTGGCTACGAACTGAGCGCCGTGCGCACCGTAAGACAGATTCGCGCACAACATCAATGCTTGCTGGAGAACGCACACTTCTGGATCGTCCTGTTGTCCTGTTGGCTTCTTCTTCAGCGCAGATCCAGTCTCTTGAAAGTTATTCATGAAACGTTTTGTCGCGTACTTCGACGGAACCGCATCACGACGTTCTAAATTACAAAAACGTCGAAACTCCCTCTGCGTCGCTACCAAATTATCACTGTTTGTATAAATCATTGTTACGGCTAACGCGCGCTATTGACCGTTCCTCAGATCCATGATTACTGAAATGGCGGACTGTTTAGTCAATAACTGTCACGAACCCACAGTGCTACCACCTGCCCATGACTGCCACCACTCATTTCAAAACATTTCTGTTATTCTGTCACCCTGTAGTTACTGCGTTTCGTTGGGTTTCTTGCCCTAATTTGCACTGTATCGGTCCTGTACTCAAAATGTTCCACATCAATGCATACGTGCACCGTATGCGCTGTGTGGGGTGTTTCCATCCCCCCACCACCACCACCACCACCACCACCACACCTGCTGTTGACAACTGTAAGTCCTAACCTCGTTCGCCGGCCGAGGTGGCCGAGCGGTTCTAGGCACTACAGTCTGGAACCGCGCGACCGCTACGGTCGCAGGTTCGAATCCTGCCTCGGGCATGGATATGTGTGACGTCCTTAGGTTAGTTAGGTTTAAGTAGTTCTATGTTCTAGGGGACTGATGATCTCAGAAGTTAAGTCTCATAGTGCTCAGAGCCATTTGAACCATTTGAACGTTACCTCGTTCTCCTCGAGTGTGCGTTCACTTCTGCTAGGTGCTGTCTAGTGTTTTGTTTACCCACAGTGTTATTCGTGTGCTGCCAGTGACACGCAGCACTGCTGTGGGTAGGGTTATCGGCCGATGTGCTGCTGTAGAACAGTTGCTCTGGAAGAGCCGGAGGCACTACTCTGGGGTGTCAGACTTCACAGTGTCGGACGCCCTTCTGCCTGGCATGGTACAGCAGCTCGGTATGGAATAGAGTCAACAACTCCAGAAGTGGTTCAAATGGCTCTGAGCACTATGGGACTTAACATCTATGGTCATCAGTCCCCTAGAACTTAGAACTACTTAAACCTAACTAACCTAAGGACATCACACAACACTCAGTCATCACGACGCAGAGAAAATCCCTGACCCCAACTCCAGAAGTATTAAGCCATGCTTCCTATATAGATCTCCATAATTGCGAAAGTGTTGCTGGTGCGCCGTTTTGTTCACGATCTGACCTCTCGTTATGTCCCATAAGCACTCGCGCAATCTTGGTGGTCAAATCATTCAGTAGGATTCTCCAGAATGCACTACAAACATGTTCCGATAAACTGTAGCCGGGCGACATGGCGCGTTGTCATGCATAAAATTCCATCGCTGAATAGCAGCAAATGGTGTGCAAGTATCCGAACATTACAGTTCCCACTCAGTGGTCGGTTCAGTTCGACCAGAGGACCCAGTCCATTCCATGTAAACACAGCCCACACCAACTTGTTGAGAACTCGGTTCCACGGCTTCCTGAGGTCTGCGCCGCACTCGAACCCTACCATCAGCTCTTACCAACTGATATCGGGAATCATAACGAGGCCACGGATTTACTGTCGTCTAGGGTCCAACTGATATGGTGTGAGCCCGGGAGAGGCGCTGCAGGTGATATGTCGGCAAAGGCACTCGGGTCGATAGTCTGCTGCCGCAGCGCATTAACGCCACATTTCGCTGCACTGTCGTAACGGATACGTTCATCATATGCCCCACATCGATTTCTGCGGTTATTCCACGCAGTGTTGCTTGTCTGTTAGCACTGACAACTGTACGCAAATGCCTCTGCTCTCAGTTGTTCTGTGAAGGCTGTCGGCCACTGCTTTGTCCGTGGTGAGAGGTTGTTACGTCTGCCACAGACGGCCTCTGCCAGGCACACTACACTCAAGACAGCCCTGTGTACGATATAACATACGCAAGCACTTGCAGGCGCTATCAAGAGGAAAACAATTCATCAAAATAAACAGAACTTGCTAGAGACTAATGCGAACCTTTTCCTGCAGGGGTCGCCTCACAGACACAGGGAAAGTTGGAGCACTACGCCGGCCTCCGCCGGTTTTATAAGGCCAGCGCAGCAGCGGTACAGCCCTCGCCGAGCTAGGTCCAGCTCCGACGGACCTCACTGGCGCTCTTGTTGAATGGTCGCCTATATGTTATTTGTTTTCTTTGTGTGTATATAGTGATTGTTCGAGAAGTGTAGTTCAGTTTCAATAAACGACATAATACTGAGTGTTCTACAATACTGAGTATTCTTCAGAGGTATCTCCTGAAACCTGGTATTCTTGGCAAAGTCTTGACACTACACATCTCGGAGTATCGAATTCCCTAATGAGTTGGGAAACGGAATTTGCCACACGTCTAGCTCCAGCTACCATTCCGCGTTCAACCTATACTAATTCCCTTCGTGCCACCGTAATCACATCGGAAACCTTTTCTCGTCAATCACCTGAGTACAAATGACAGGTCCGCCAATGCGTTGTCATTTTGTACCTTGTCTAGGCAGTAGTGCCGGCCGCTGTGGTCGAGCGGTTCTAGGCGATTCAGTCCGGTCACTCAGAGCTGCTAGGGTCGCAGGTTCCACTCCTGCCTCGGGCATGGATCTGTGTGATGTCCTTAGATTAGTTAGGTTTAAGTAGTTCTAAGTCTAGGGGTTTGATGACCTCAGATGTGAAGTCCCATAGTGCTGAGAGCCATTTGAACCATTTTGTAGGTGGTACTGCCGCCTTCTGTACATGTGCATATGGATCCCATGACGTTTGTCACTCAAGTGTAAGCTGAGCTCTTCATGCAGCAGCGGCAACCACATAACGAGACTTTCGAGTACGAGGTTTGTCTCATTACTCTGAGTTTCATGTTGCGGCTTTTGGTGACACCATGCAGCAGGCTTTTTCGTTATAGCGATGGTATTTCCGTATAAACGAGGGTGCTCGTGCTAACAAATGGAACATATTATAAGAGGGCTTTTCACAAAGTAAGATCCGATCAGTCAAACGGAAACGACAGCGAAAATCAAAAATATTTTATTCGCAAAAGTTCGCCACACCTTCCTCCTACGTCTCTAAATAGTCGCCGCTCCGTCTTAGACGTTTGCCGTGGCGTTGTACAAACCTTCCAGCAGCCTCGTTACAGGAAGCAGCCGCCTGCGCCCTCCGCCAGTTCTCTAGGCTGGTCTCCCTTTCGTTGTCTGTCAGAATGTTGTCTTAGTAGCCAGCGGTTCATGTGAGCAGGTCTGAACAATGGAGGGAGCCAATTAAGAGATGTATTATGGATGGTCAAACACTTTCCAGAGAAAACGCTGCAGGAGAGTTTTCATTGCCCTGCGGAATGCAGCTTGAAGAACGCATGGCATTTATGTTATGTGGGCTGCATAGCTTCAGGCGAAACCTGTCACTCTGGTACCGCGCGGCGCGGAATTTGAATCCCCGCCAGACGTCAGGGATATCGAAAACCCCAAAGGTCTCTGCACCATCGCGCCGTAAGTTGTGGCAATGTTGCTGTTGCAATGTTTCACGATGGCACCGCTCTTCGTGTGAGGCCACCACAGTGGAACACGAGGTCCCAGCAGCCAATAGCGGCGCCCCCGATGGCATACTTAACCGCCTGCCTCGCGCTCAGCCAGCAGTTTGACATCGCGTTGTGTCTCAGGACATATCGTCTGAGACAGCGTATTGACTTGGTGTTTCTATTCCAGTGGACATGGTTGTCTTGCTTGGTTCGTTACTCTGTTGTCTGTTCTTGTTGAGTCGTTATGTCCTCCGTTGGTCGTGTCTGTCCTCTCCCATTGTGTTGTTGCTCACGGGCCGCTCCGCGGTTCCGTCCTCGTTTCCGTCACTACTACCCCGCAACTGTTCCGGTCGCCGTTACAACACTCACTACATCCACATACTTGGCGGGAGACACTGTTGTAGGCATTTCTACGTGATCTGAACTGAAAAGAGCGACGTGAAGCGATAGACACTGCCCAACACATCTGTGAAAAGTGCCATCGGATTTTCACAGTGGTTTCGTTTAACGCCTAATCGGACCTAACTTTCCGAATACGCCTCGTACTTAGATTACTGCTCCGTAACGAGCTGCCTTATATTGGTTGTTCCTTATATCAAAACACTCAGAAGGTTTCCCTGAACAACCTCTGACACTCTGTGTATAGCAAAGACCACCCACAGGTCTGAAATTTAGTCGAACTGAGAAGGTCCGCGTCGCAGACGGCAGAAACGTAAGCTTAATGACAGTTGCAGTGTTTCATGATGGCACCGCACGATGCCGAGGTGGACGATGAAGCTGACAATGGCTGTAGGAGCCTGCGCTCTCGTCTTCACTTCTACGGTCGTGCGTCCGGTGGCGACAGCACCTGGTGGAAAGACGTTTGGCAGGGAGAGGTGGTCAGCTGGCGTTACCTGCAGGTGGTCGTGGAAGCCGACCACGATGTCGGCGCCGATGAGGCAGCTGAAGTGCGCCGTGATGACCAGCGAGAGGCACGACTTGCGGCGGATTCGCTCCGGGCCGATCTTGAGCTGCAAAGTGGCAGCCGCCGGCACGGTATCAGCACGGCGCAGCGTGGGCGGCACCCCGGCATGGGGCAGTGGAAGCCAGCGAGCATTGTGGGGCTGCCTCCTCTCGCACACACACACACACACACACACAAGCACGCGCACAGACGCGCAGACATAAAGCCAAATGGTAATTCTAGAGTCCATAAACATTTGAAAAAATCGGAAGAGATATATAGCCAAGAACAACAACACAGTTCGTACAATACGGGATCGACGAACTCTCTCATGTGTCAGTAATATATGTGACTAATAAAGACAATCAGACATCTACAAAAGGATAATAAATTAATAACTTCATCCACGATATGCGTACTCGACAGTGGAGGTGTACAGAAATTTGAAGTGGTGAAGGTTCTTTTGTGGTGCTGAACTGTACTGGATGTCTCCAACATTTTGGTTCAAACTGAAATAGGTGATAGTGGGTCCAACAGATTATACTGATACAGGGAACGTATGGTCGTAAATCAGTGTTTATTTCCTGATGATCACACCCAGAGTTCACCACATAACAACAACGTAGCTAATAGTAGTTGTTCAAACCCTACGGCTGCCAGTCTCAATGCACGAGCACAGTCAGTGAGGACAATGCGCACGTCACCCACATCAGTTGCCACTGGCGACGATTTTCCATCAACATATGGGTGGGCATTGTCCAAGATCACACAACACGACCTTATTTTCTGCCTCCCTGTCTGACCGGTCCACGTTGTTGGTGTTCCTGTGAAATTTCGAGGCACAGTTCTTGGAGGCTGTACCCCTTGTCGTGCATGAAATGATATAGTTTCAACGTGACAGTTGTAATATTTCTGGCTTTGCAGCGAACACATTCCGATATAAGAAGCACTTTTTAGAGCAGCTGGAAAGGCAGCAGTGGGAAAATGACGTAATGTGATGTGAGCTACCAGTGACAGATGGTTTACTCGGTATGGGTATCGTCAGACAGACCGCCTAAATTATGGTCCCTCTCCGGAATTGCCTGCTGTGTTCAGAAGAAGTGCGCCAAATGGGTATACTTCTGTTCCTAATATCAGAAAAACTAAATAATGAATTTACTTGCGTTCCATATACCCTGAAGAGCCAAAAAGAATGGTACACCTGCCAAATACTGTGTAGGGTCCGCACGAGCACGCAGAAGTACCACAACACGACGTGGCATGAACTCGACTAATATCTAGTGTTGGATGGAATTGAGACCATGAATCCCCCAGGGATCTCCATAAATCTGTAAGAGTACGAGGGGTTGAATGTCTCTTCTCAGAGACCGATGACCTCAGCAGTTCGGTCCCTTAGGAATTCATAAACATTTCAACATTTTTCACATCTCTTCTCAACAGCAAGTTGCAAGGCGTCCCTGATGTGCTCTGTAATGTTCATGTGTGGGAAATTTCGTGACCAGTGGAAATGTGTAAACTCAGAAGAGTGTTCCTGGAGCCACTATGTAGCAATTCTGGACGTGGGGGCATCGCATTGTCGTGTTGGAATTAGCCAAGTCTGTCAGAATGCACAAATACATGAATGGATTTGAAACGTGAAAATTTACTTTCAAAATCTTTCCTTAAAGAATTTACTTTATTTACTAGCGATTCATCAAGAACATTAACGTGGAAGCAGTTGCCAAGGAGTAACTGATGGAAACAAATTAAATTTCAATCAATGGAAATTTTATTCATAAAAGCCTTTTCAAAAACAGAATTAAAATTTATAGGCAGAAAAGCACCCTCGAAATATCAAGTTACAATTATTCAGAGGCAGAATAAAATAGTTTTTTATTCGTTACAGTAGGAGCCTTCGGGCTGAGAAGCTTGCCGCTCCCTTTCAACATGGCTGTAGTCACGACCGCTCACAACAACCTCTGGAAGACTACACTGGTGCAAATCTGCAACACACCAGATTACTTTTAACTAAAATTTTTAACAACTCACACATACACATTAACTATGCACCCCATAAGAGGGATGGAAATGGTACAGACACTCACACTAAGAACATATTTTCCACCAAAAGTGGAATTTGTTTTTAAAAGGGCTCTTACGGTGGAAGGGTGGCAACTTTATAGAAATGACTATTTAAATAGAACCCATGAAATCCAGACCTACAAAGAGTGTACAACACGCTCTACATTACACATATACCGCCTCGCAAGATGATAGGCAAGATAACAACATATTTCAGGAATTCGGCCCTTACCTTAATTCTATAAATTAGTTAACACCGAATCCGACAAACATGACAGAGGCAGCTATTAACATACAGCAGACCGACAGAAAGACAGACAGAGAGACACTAACTGCCTAACAAATGCGGACGAGAAACCAACCAACAAACTGGGGACGAGAGACTGACCAACAACACAAGTAGAATTTAACAAATAACTGAAACAACATATCACTAATCACTTAACTTCTAATAAACTGCGATTTCTGGCGAAGACCTGGCGCAGCACCCCCAAAACGCTCTCCCGACCCGTCCGCTGCCAGCCGCTCCAACGGACGCAGGAACGCGCCCATCTCCCGACTCACGGCGTCGCAGCTCGCACCGGCCAGACCGATGCCGTGGGTTGACTGCCGTTGCTCTCGTGGCCACCGCGGAGCCACTACCCCTTTCTATACGGCGCGGCCCACTGGACTGACGTGGCGACCTCAGATGCGCCGACGCTCAAGGCGGACAAGTCACCTCGTGTCTCAGTGAGCGACCGACCAACCGATCGATCCAACCGCCAGGGTCCATTGCCTGAGCAAACTCGAGCAGACTGGCGGCCTAACGCATACTAGCACTCCGGACGACAGACAGACACTAACCGCCTCACCAATGCGGACGAGAGACACACCCAGACTCTTCAACTGATCAGACTCCCTAGACTGCATTGAGTTGCGGAGCTCATTGCGCCCCTTAAATGCACGTGAACAACCTACCTTTCCCACCAGAGGGAGACACCAAAGCTGCGATTGCCACAGCGGCGCCACCGCCAGAAACGGAGGGCGACTGCTTTACACTACGCGCTGCAACGCGCTCTTCAAAACAGCAAATTTTGCTACGGCTCAGGATTCAGGTGATCAGACAGGACGCTGGCGTATGTATCACCAGTCAAAGTCGTATCTAGACGTATCAGGGGTCCATGTCACTCCAATTGCAAATGCCCCACACCATTTCACGAATGTACCGTGAATGTGAGGAATCCAGTAAAACATCACATCTGCCACATCGCTGCGGCCTCCAGCAGCTTGAACAGTCACCTGGTGACATACACGGTCCAGGAATTCATGAGGTTGTCTCCATACCCATGCACTTCCACTCACTCGATACAATTTGGAAGGAGACTCGTCCGACCAGGCAACATGTTTCCAGTCATCTACAGTCCAATGTCGTTGCTGGTGAGCCCAGGCTTGGCACGAAGTGTTATGTTTTGTGCAGTCATCAAGGATACACGAGTAGACCTTCAACTCCGAAATCCCATATCGATGATCATTCATTGAATGGTTCAGGTGCTGACACTTGTTGATGGCCCAGTATTGAAATCTGCAGCAATTTGCGGAACGGTTGCACTTGTATCATGTTGACCGACAGTCTTCAGTCGTTGGCCCCATTCTTGCAGGATCTTTTTCCGGCTGCAGCGATATCGAAGATTCGATGTTTTACTGGATTCCTAACTTTCACGGTACATTCGTGAAATGGTCGTACGGGAAAATCCTCACTTCATCGACATCTCAGGTACGCTGTGACCCATCGCTCGTGCGCCAACAGTAGCACCATGTTAAGACTCACTTAAATCTTGGTAACCTGCCATTGTAGCAGCAGTAGCCGATCTAACAACTGCGCCAGACTCTTGTTGTCTTATATAGGCGTTGCCGACTGCAGCTCCCTTTCTCCCTGTATACATATCTCTGTATTTGAATATGCATGCCTGTACCAGTTTCCTTGGCGCTTCAGTGTACAAGCATCTCGCAATAGCTCCCTGTCGTTTCATTATTTCAAACGTGTTAATTACCAGTAGCACTCCATCGTTAGGCCACGAGTGGCCTACCGGGACCATCCTACCGCCGTGTCATCCTCCGAGGAGAATGCGGATAGGAGGGGCCTGGGGTCAGCACACCACTCTCCCAGTCGTTATGATGGTATTCTTGACCGAAGCCGCTACTGTTCGGTCGAGTAGCTCCTCAATTGGCATCACGAGGCTGAGTGCACCCCAAAACAGGGCAACAGCGCATGGCGGCTGGATGGTCACCCATCCAAGTGCCGGCCACGCCCGACAGCGATTACATTCGGTGATCTCACGGGAACCGGTGTATCCACTGCGGCAAGGCCGTTGCCTAATTACCAGTAGAATAACAAGTAATTGCTAAACCAAACGGCACATGAAGCACTTTGGATGTCAGCGAGCTGCGCCGGGCTCGGATGGCGGGTGTGGTGGTTTTGCTGGCAGGTCAGAGCTCGACTGGCAGTCACAGACGACGGACGTGTTGACTGCCGTGGTTGGCATCGATTAAGAACTTAACTAGCGATCACCGGTTTCTTTAACCTATAATTGAGAAGTGGTGTGACAGTGATTAAGCAAACACACATATCATTATTTTGTTTATTTTCTATGAATGTGTGAAGAACAGAAATTATTTGTGATCTATAAAGTGGACTATAATTGTGCAGTTTCTCGTATTCTGGTAATAAAAAGCGACTGGCATCAACCAATTCAAGTTTAATTATTTACACAGTAGCAATTGATCGGTTACAGTTTGTTACAGCCAGAAGATAACGGATTCACGACCTACGTGCTGTTTTCTGTGAAGGGGAAACAACTGTGGAAGACTGCTGTTTGCTGAACATTAGTCAGAACTGATGCTTCCCACTCAGAGCGGTGAAAGCAACCAGGGACCTCGGGGCGTTCTGCAGTCTCTGTACAAATGAGATCGGTGACACGTCATTTGTGGTAACACAACAGTGGTACAAAGGAGAGAAATTTCCGAGGGAACGGGTGTTTGACACACACTCAAATCCCTATCGCCATTTCTCTTTGACTTGCAATAAACGACTTCCCTGGTAGGGATACCTTTGCAGTCGAAGTGCTTTGGAAATATGAGGCAACTTTTATTAGCGAGAATTGTGAAATGTAAGGAACCAGCGTACTGTGTCTAGACTGTAATCCGTGTGAACTCTAAGACGCCAAGAGAACTACACAAGAACTGTCGTAAGTAGGCTTGGAACTTTGTTTTAACTCTTTCTGAACTTCAGTTCAACTACATACTCTGACCCACTTAATATACGGGCACCATGATATGTTAAACTTGTAGCATCATAAGTTTATTTGTAACAAAACAAACGTATCATATAACCAGGTATTATATTGCGTGATGTGTCTTGTATATAACAGCATAAATTTTATTCAGATAACGTACATAAGTTCTTTTATAATACTATTTAAATACAACTCGGTGCTATATTCACTATACTTTAGTATTCGGACACTTTGCAGAACTAATCATTTCAACACACGATTTTGTGGAACAGTAAATGTTTCAAAATTCTGTCTGGTAGTCATTCTGTTTCATCACTTATTTCAAACGCTGCGGCATACTCCAAACGATCTTTTTTAAGTAGTCCGCATGTAGACTGTCCCATTCTTCTTTTAATCGAGGCTTCAGGGTTTCCTTGGACGATACTCATATTTTTCTAATACGTCGCTCCAGTTCTTCCCATACATTCTCAATGGGGTTGAGATCTGAGATGGTGGTTATAAGACTTTGGGACAATAGCACAACAAATATTCCTGCACAATGCGCGCAATTTCGGGTCATTGTCCTGGTAAAACTTGAACATGCTTGATATGCCCATGGTTTTAGCATTTTTCCGTAAATTGTTCTTTAACATGTTCAAACAGACATATTTGTCCATAATACTGTCGATGAACACCAGTTCGCCCAATCCAAATATCGATATACACTCCCAGACAAGAACGCTGCAAACTCCATGCTTTACACTCGGTTTAATATTTCTGACTGCAAATTCTTCGTTCTTCTTGCGCCACACCATGCTTCGTCCATCCGACCCAGAAACGTTAAATTTACTTTTTTTTTGCCAAAAATAACGTCGTTCCACCACATTTCATCCTTCGTAATAAACTTCCTGGCAAAGTAGCTACACATATGGTTTCTTCCTGGCCACTCGTCCTGTGTAGCCGCTTCCATTCAATGGTCTGCAAATCGTTCGAGGATGTTCCTTCTTCCCAGTTTCGTTTAGCAGCTCACGTGCAAATCTCGGTGCTGTTATGTGTGCTTCACTGCTTTTTTTAAATTAATTTGTGCCTGATTTTATTCTGAGAAGCTCAGTAATGTATGTGACTACCGTAAATGTAAGTGTGATTCAAAAAGTACTGGAAAAAATTCAGAAACATCGTCCAGTACGCCTTAGATAAGTTCGTACCGACTAAGGTCCAAAGCGAGGGGAAAGATCCACCGTGGTATAACAATCATGTACGAAAGGTACTACGGAAACAAAGAAAGCTTCATCATAGGTTTAAGAGTAGTCGAATCATAGCTGATAAGGAAAAGCTGAACGAAGCGAAAAAGAGCGTAAAGAGAGCAATGAGAGAAGCATTCAACGAATTCGAACATAAAACATTGGCAAACAATCTAAACAAGAACCCTAAAAAGTTTTGGTCACATGTAAAATCGGTAAGCGGATCTACATCCCCTATTCAGTCACTCGTTGACCACGATGGCACCGAAACAGAGGACGACCGAAGAAAGGCAGAAATACTGAATTCAGTGTTCCGAAACTGTTTCACTGCGGAAAATCGTAACACGGTCCCTGACTTCAGCCGTCGCACGGACGCCAAAATGGAAAAAATTGAAATAAACGATATCGGAATTGAAAAACAACTGCTATCACTTAGTAGCGGAAAAGCATCCGGACCAGACGAGATACCCGTAAGATTCTACAGTGATTATGCTAAAGAACTTGCCCCCTTTCTATCAGCAATTTATCGTAGATCTCTGGAAGAACGTAAAGTACCTAGCGACTGGAAGAAAGCGCAGGTCGTTCCCATTTTCAAGAAGGGTCATAAATCAGATGCGAATAATTATAGGCCTATTTCGCTTACGTCAATCTGTTGTAGAATAATGGAACATGTTTTATGTTCTCGTATTATGACGTTCTTAGATAATACAAATCTCCTTCATCATAACCAACATGGATTCCGCAAACAGAGATCATGTGAAACTCAGCTCGCCCTATTTGTCCAAGAAATTCACAGTGCCGTAGACACTGGTGAGCAGATTGATGCCGTATTCCTGGACTTCAGGAAGGCATTTGATACGGTTCCGCACTTACGTTTAGTGAAAAAAATACGAGCTTACGGAATATCGGACCAGGTTTGTGATTGGATTCAGGATTTCCTAGAAGAAAGAACACAACATGTCATTCTTAACGGTTCAAAATCTGCAGATGTAGAGGTAATTTCGGGAGTACCGCAAGGAAGCGTGATAGGACCTTTATTGTTTACAATATACATAAATGACTTAGTTGACAACATCGGTAGCTCCGTGAGGCTATTTGCAGATGACACGGTTGTCTACAAGAAAGTAGCAACATCAGAAGACTCGTACGTACTCCAGGAAGACCTGCAGAGGATTAATGAATGGTGCGACAGCTGGCAGCTTTCCCTAAACGTAGATAAATGTAATATAATGCGCATACATAGGGGCAGAAATCCATTCCAGTACGATTATGCCATAGGTGGTAAATCATTGGAAGCGGTAACGACCGTAAAATACTTAGGAGTTACTATCCGGAGCGATCTGAAGTGGAATGATCACATAAAACAAATAGTGGGAAAAGCAGGCGCCAGGTTGAGATTCATAGGAAGAATTCTAAGAAAATGTGACTCATCGACGAAAGAAGTAGCTTACAAAACGCTTGTTCGTCCGATTCTTGAGTATTGCTCATCAGTATGGGACCCTTACCAGGTTGGATTAATAGAAGAGATAGACATGATCCAGCGAAAAGCAGCGCGATTCGTCATGGGGACATTTAGTCAGCGCGAGAGCGTTACGGAGATGCTGAACAAGCTCCAGTGGCGGACACTTCAAGAAAGGCGTTACGCAATACGGAGAGGTTTATTATCGAAATTACGAGAGAGCACATTTCGGGAAGAGATGGGCAACATATTACTACCGCCCACATATATCTCGCGTAATGATCACAACGAAAAGATCCGAGAAATTAGAGCAAATACGGAGACTTACAAGCAGTCGTTCTTCCCACGCACAATTCGTGAATGGAACAGGGAAGGGGGGATCAGATAGTGGTACAATAAGTACCCTCCGCCACACACCGTAAGGTGGCTCGCGGAGTATAGATGTAGATGTAGATGTAGATGTAGAAGTGAATCGCAGCTGGACAGCAAGAAACTCTAGCGCGCAATCCCCGCAACGATAGTAGTTGTGAATCTTTGATTATGGACTCAAAAAAAAAAGACAATTGATTTATTAAAAAAAAAAAAGAGGACTGTTAATCTGTATCTTGTGGAAAGAGGCCGTGTTGCTAGGCTGTCGCTCAGAACGTATTGTTACATTTAATAAAAATTGATATTATAGTGGTGAAACCGAGTAACGTATGTGTAAGAGTTGTCAAACATTTATGTATACAAATTTTCTGGAAGTGCAGAATAGAAATATCTTGTTTTTGGAAAAGGAGGACAACTTCATTGTCGCTGCTGTCCATCAATCGACAGAATTCTAAGTGTACAAAGTTCACTAAAATACAGGAAAAGAAATTCATTCTCTATAGTTTTCATTCAATAAGTAACAACTTTTCATAATTTCTTAATTACAGTAGTTGGATTACTCACGAAAAGCAGATTGCTGTTTGATCTCATTTATTTACAACTGTGGTCCTGTGGTGTGCTTACTGTAAGACCTTCGGTACTCACACCGTCAGATTATTTGACTTGTCACTCTAACGAAGTAGGCGAGTGTCAGCAATATGTCTCGTGTCTTATCGTGGCGTGTTTATCTTCTGCCATTAGGTCAGACGATAGAAATGCCACTTGCACGCTTAGAGTAGCAGATTGACGGTGACCAACTTTAAACAGAACTTGATTAATTTTCACACACGTTTATTAAAATAATAAAAAGCATAGACATTACGTAACTTGATTCTGGATACTGTTTACAATTGACAATCAGAAGTTCCTTTGGTCTTGGTACGTTAATCTTATTCTCACATATCTCTGATTCTTGACAAAGTGTCTATACATTTACCTTCATGGCTATGTGCAGGAATATGGTAATGCTATTAGGTGCAGACTGAAACTTGACTATAGACTAATGCAGACTGACTAATCGGAGGTCTGTCCACTCGTTATAATACCTCGCACATTCAGGTATCACTGTGCGAGTGTGATCTGCGAGGAGAAAAGGTTCTACGTTAGCAGCAATCTCATTGGCTGTGTTACATATTCATACGCGGATCGGCGGAAGCAGAATTTGGTCCTTCTCTGAGGCAACGCCATCTCGTAGTGCGGAGATGGACGAGTGCTGCGCCTGCGCTGTTGTGCTTAGCGGGGCGCGCTCTAGTGGGAAAGTTGTGTACGCGTTGACTACGCGGAACTGTGTACACAACAGAATCCCTTAGGTATGAAAAGCTACGAGATATTGGGCTCAAAGCTATCCCCAATACGGCCAAGTAACTAACAGAGTCGCATTTTAAACCTTAAAGCACAATAACTTCTTCCTAATTGTAATACGTCAACAACTGGTGCAGAAGCTGGTCATTCATGGAGGCAGCAACCAAATTTCTGGTACCAGTTACGACTGAAAGTAAAAATCTCAATCAAAAATCAATCTCTCTCTCCAAACACATATATAAATATTCATATTATTAAGATATAAGTCATTTTATAGTGCGCTGGGTCTAGGATCGTTCTTCATTTTCTGTGTTAGCTGCTGCTTGTCACGTGCATTCAGCTTCGGTGGCTGTCTGGCCCTTTGGCGGTGCAGAGTTGACACGGTCCTCATTTCTGAATCGTCTGACGATATCTGCCACAGTACTCT
Source organism: Schistocerca nitens (assembly GCF_023898315.1). Classification (NCBI taxonomy): domain Eukaryota; kingdom Metazoa; phylum Arthropoda; class Insecta; order Orthoptera; family Acrididae; genus Schistocerca; species Schistocerca nitens. The sequence goes on from NC_064624.1 coordinate 6,167,935, forward strand.
TACTTACGTCGAGCGTGGCAGCAGTTTGACTACATGTTTTACCTTTGGCGTTGTGAAAAATCACAAGCTGTCGTATCTCGAAACTAGTATTAGCTTTCTAAATGGTCTTGACGTGTTTGCCGCCGGATCACGTTGTGCAAATTCCACAATAATTCCTCGAAACAACTGTCCGACATCTTCAGGCGGTTCAGCCTTGCTCGTGGCTAGGTACGACTGACGGTATCCGCTCGCCGACGCCTCGTTTTCAGAACACGCGCACGAAGAATACGCCGCCGCGGAAATCGCGCATGCGCACTGATTTGCCATATTCAAACTCCCTCTGCCGAAAATCGCAGAGCGGCTCTCCCGCGCGTGCGGTGTGCGCCGCTTTTGTCAACAGTGCGGCCAGACGGTACTCACCAGTGTTACGACGGGCCTGTCATCGAAGAATATTGATTTTCGCGCCGTGATTTAAGGGGAGCCGGAGGTGCCTATGCTGCCCATGTTAAAATCACTAAGTTTGCGGAACATTTATGAATAAACTACCAAATAGAAAAATTTGAATTTTTTTACATATAGAGTGGTTTAGTGTTGCAGTTATGACAGAGGGATTTTGGAGTATCTTTTTTAGTTTCCTTCCAATTGTTTTTTTTATTAATGACCCAAATTTTTTTTACAATAATTGCTTTATAATTAAACTGAAATGAAACTACTGAACATATTGCCAAATGGCAGTGTTACAATGTAAGTTTGACCACTAGGAGTGCTGTATAAAAATTTCATCTCTCTAGCTTGAGTGGATTTTGAGAAAATGTTCCTTATATTCGAAAAATTCTAATTTACGGGAAATGGCTATCAAAGTTTCTCAATACATTCCTGCACTATAGGATGAATTATCAGGGTCTTCTTCTTCATCCTCCAAAAGCTTCCTCTTCTGTCATCTTTTCTGGCCTGTTGTTCCATCATACTTCATATGCCTTTCTCTTCTTTCTGCTCCTCTTATCCTTTCTCTGTCAATATTTCTTAGTGCTCGTACAGTCTTCACCCCAGCTGTAAATCCTAATGCCTTCAGAACTTCACACTTCACACTGTTCCCTTGGTTGTAGGTTGCTATTGCATCATAAATGCCAAATTGCAGTGTTTTTATGTTTACAAACATCATTTTAGGAGTCACTTTCCAAACCTAGTTGTTTAAGCTGTCATTAGGATTCTGCGTCTTTCCGTGTAGACATTTGTGTAACAATTCTGGCAGTGCTAAGTCATGAAAAATTGGTTTTATTGCATTTATCACAGCTGCTGGCAAACCATGTTTCTGATCATAGTTCTTTCTTGCATTATATTTGCACCAGGAATCTTCTGGGCACAGGCTGTGTTGAGGGTATTCGTTGGAAGAGGCAGTATGAAGGAACAATGCCCACACTGCTTTTCGCATGTCACTAACATTACTAGTATTTTGCCTTATAGCATACCCATAGTATCTCTGTAGACGTTCAATCGCCTCATCAGTAAGCCTGCCTCTCCCTCCTATTGTCTTTCCATCACTGAGCTTACTTGTACCCAAAGTTTGTTTGAGCCTTCGAAGCCGTGCACCCATACGCTTTTGGCTCTGAGCACTATGGGACTTAACAGCTATGGTCATCAGTCCCCTAGAACTTAGAACTACTTAAACCTAACTAACCTAAGGACATCACACAACACCCAGCCATCACGAGGCAGAGAAAATCCCTGACCCCGTCGGGAATCGAACCCGGGAACCCGGGCGTGGGAAGCGACATACGCTTTTGCACATGCCCAATGCATTCCAACTTTTCAACTACAAATTCATTTCCATATGGCTTCAGTTCCTCTATAGTCTTGAAACCTTTGGAGTCACCATCCCCTAGGTAGTATTTGTACCTAACGTTGTATCTGGGAACTGAATGTTCAAAAATTTGTTTCACTCCATCCACTTCCATTGCTCCACTTGATCCACTAAAATTTGCCTCACAGGTTCCACTGTGCTCTCCTTTGATTTTATTTTTGCACCTACAATGTTTTGATAATATTGCAACATCTATCACTTTTGCACTATCACCACAAGTAGCAGTTACAACCCCATTCAGGGATTTATGACCCCTCTTTTGCCAGGAACCATCTAATGACACTACCAAATCCCTAGAACCATCGTTCATTTCTACAGATTCCTCCACTGCTTCCTTCATGGTTTTCAAAGCCACATCTTCAACAGAGGATCCTACCAGTTCACAGTAGTACCCAAATTTGCTTGGAGGCGATGGAAAGTTCATAATACCACAAAACAGTTTACCAGCAGCAGACCCTTTTCCAATGGATCGAAGACCATACACAAGCCGAACATTCACATAAAACACTCTAGATCGTCCATTTTCACCAAAGAGACTGGCATGTGAATTGTAGAAAGTCACATGATACTTGCAACATGCACAGATTATCTTCATCTCACAAGCTAAACCAAAGTGCTTTGTTATCTCTAGTCCCACTCCTACACTTGAACGCATTTTGCACAGAACACTTTCTTTCAGCACAGAAGATAATAATCCAATATTCGGTACTTCGTTAATATCATCACTGTCACCAACATATTCAGGAAATCTGTCACTTCCACCAGTCAGCTTCTTGCTAGAAGATGTCACAGGGCTATGGCCGGCCATGTGTTGCTTAGCAGAAGAACGCACTGTTTCAGTAATTGTAGTATCGAAACTTGGTATTAGTCTAAATTTTCTTTTCCCTACTTTCTTCCTCTTCTTATATACACGGTTACTAAAACGTGACATCGTAACCAGAACAACGCTTCACACAAGAAGTATAATACTACCTACAAGAGGCGCGACACTGAACTAATTCGAAACGGTAAACAGCAAAGGGAGGATGTTCCGCGCTCTTAGCGCTTCATTTGTCACAGAAAACAATGTAGCCAACACTTGCACACTCGCTGTATGCGTAACATAAGGCGCTGTATGCGTAACAGGCCGAGAAAATCCCAAGCAGTTCGCCAGGAAGTCACGAGAGGGTGTTAGATGCTTTCAGCAGCCGCCCATTTCCTCTGCAGGCGTGGGGGAAAATGGTAATAACTCCACTTCTAGGGCGAGTACAACAATAATTCAAAGTTTATATTAAAGAGGAATGTTCCAATTAATTTTCGGTACAAAAAAAATCGTAATTTTTTGGATTTGACCACCTCCGGCTCCCCTTAATAGCTTTGCCTGGCATCGTACCACCTGGACAGTCTACCGCGCTTGTGGAAATGGAAATGGGCGTTTGGCGTCGTTGGCCGGGAGGCCCTTTCCGAGGCAGGTCCGGCCGCCTCGGTGCACGCCTTATTACGTTCGACGCCACATTGGGCGACTTGCGCGCCGAATGGGGATGAAATGATGACGAAGACAGCACAACGCCCAGTCGCTGAGCGGAGAAAATCCCCAACCCAGCCGGGAATTGAACCCGAGTCCGTAGGATACCAATCCGTCACGCTGACCACTCAGCTATCGGGGCGGACTACCGCGCTTGTAAACACACACTTTCCTTCTGACTCGAAGTATTTACCCCGGTGTGAACGCTGAAAACAAATGCGGTACTGCCGTATCTCCGAATACTGAACTAACGTGACGATCGAATAGTGATTTATATCAATCGCATCATTTAACAAGTGGTGTACGTTCTGAAAACATGATTCATACTACTATTTACTACACGTCTACCTTCATATAATGTGTGGATGTATTATGTTTTACTTTTATTCAGAATACAGTTGTGATGCTGCAAAGTAAAAATCTCTTAGTGTCCGAATATTCAGGTTATTCACTGTACAGAGTGGTCCAAAGATGTATCCACTGTTTAAAAATCCATAACTTGCAAACTAATTGACGAAGTTGTTTCATTTTTGGTGAAAGTGTAGCTTAAAAAGCACTCCGTCTTCAGGCCGCGAGTGGCCTACCGGGACCATCCGACCGCTGTGTCACACTCGGGGGAGGATAGGAGAGGAGGGGCGTGTGGGCAGCACGCCGCTCTCCCGGCCGTTATGATGGTATTCTTGACCGAAGCCGCTACTATTCGGTCGAGTAGCTCCCAATTGGAATCACGAGGCTGAGTGCACCCCGAAAAATGGCAACAGTGCATGGCGGCCTCGATGGTCACCCATCCAAACACCGACCACGCCCGACAGCGCTTAACTTCGGTGATCTCACGGGAGCCGGTGTATCCACTGCGGCAAGGCCGTTGCCTAAAGTGTAGCTTAAAGTCCAACTTAAAGATATCTTTCTACGTGTTCGAAAGGGTGACCATTAACATACACACGCAAACGATGCCGCCGAACTGAAGCACGAACTACTGACAGCAACGTGTTCAGTCGGATATTTGCACATGAATGTACGATGGATTCTCGACGTTCATCCAATGTGCGTGGCTTTTGTCGATAAAGGACGTCCTTTAGTGTTCCCTACAGGTAAAAGTCCAGAGGAGTTAGGTCTGGGGAACGTGGTGGGTACTCCACAGCACCTGTACTGCCTACACATCTTCCTGGTAGATTTTCATCGCGATACGCCCTAACAGGATGTTGCGAGTGGGCTGGGGCACCATCTTGTTGAAAGTAAAATTTTCCTTGTCCATACAAGTCTCGGATGGGAGGTAAAATAGATGTCTGAAGCTTCTGAAGGTACACCTTACCGGTAGCTGAGCCGTCATAGAAGAGTGGCCCAATCGAGCCCCGGTAAGACAACCCACACCATACATTTACTCCTGGCAAATTCACGGCTTTGTCTACATCGACGTTCGGATTTTCGGCGGCCGAGTAGATGCTATCGTGGCGATTTACTGTACCATTGAGTTTGAACTGAGCCTCATCAGACCACACAATCATCCCTGCAAACTCTTCATCGTTGCGCACCACGTTAGTAAACCACCCACAGCATTCCATTCTACGATCTGGGTCGTCCTCGTTCATTGCGTGTAGCAATCGTGGGATGTTGCACTTCCACTCTGCTGTCTTCAAAATTCGCCAAACACTCGAGCGACTCACTGCAGTTTCACGGGCACGCTGTCAGACTTCTGTGGTGAGCGAGTGAATTGTTGTAACACACGACGGGAGTTAGCCGGACTTGTTACTGTTACAGGTCGTCCAGGTCGTTGCTTGTGTACATCTGTAACGCAGCCTTCGGCTTCACATTTGTCTCGAATGCGTCGAATCGTTAAACGTGTCAGTGGATCTGTGTGAGACTCATTTCGCCATTGCCGTTGAACCTCATTAATGTTTTCTTACTTGAAATACCTCTTCAAAACTGACTTCCTTTCATCGAATGTAAGCCTTGCGCCAGCCACGTTTACTCGAGTAACTAGGTGCAACTACGAACAAAACACTGGCTATCTGGCGACTGTCATCCGTTAAAACAAAACAACGCAATACAACGCTTGTGTGGCATTTGCCGGAACTACAAACTATTACACTACCAAAGATGAGACAACTCCGTCAATTAGTTTGCCAGTTATGGACTTTTAAACAGTGGGTACTTTTTTTGGATCCCTCTGTATAATAAGTGATGCCACAAAATTGTTTTTTTTTTATGTTACCATGAAAGTAGTATCGATATAAATCAGAGATAGGGAGTACTGAAGTGCTGCGAGAATAAAAGTTAACGGTGTGTGTGTGTGTGTGTGTGTGTGTGTGTGTGTGTGGTCGATTGGAATGCGTTACAAATCGTCACGTGCAGAACCTGAACCGGCAGCAGTAAGTCGGGGATGAAAAGTACCGTAGGTGTTGCGCTTGCATACCGTAGCCTAACAAGGGAATCTCCCCATCGCACCCACCTCAGATTTAGTTATAAGTTGGCACAGTGGATAGGCCTTGAAAAACTGAACACAGATCAATCGAGAAAACAGGAAGAACTTTTGTGGAACTATAAAAAAAAAAAGAAGCAAAATATACAAACTGAGTAGTCCATGCGCAAGACAGGCAACATCAAGGTGGCTGTGAGACATGGAGCTCCCTGGTCCCGTGTTTAGCGTGAGCAGCTGCGGAACTAGAGGTCCTTGGTTCCAGTCTTCCCTTGAGTGAAAATATTGTTGTCTTTATTTTCGCAAAGTTATCATCTGTCCGTTCGGTCATTGACGTCTCTGTTCACTGTAGTAAGTTTAGTTTCTCTGTTTTGCCACCGCACCGCAAAACCGCGCGATTAGTAGACGAAAGGACGTGCCTCTCCAATGGTAACCGAAAACATTAGATCGCAAGGTCATAGGTCAACAACACCGAGCGAGGTGGCGCAGTGGTTAGCACACTGGACGCTCATTCGGGAGGATGACGGTTCAAACCTGCGTCCGGCCATCTTGATTTAGGTTTTCCGTGATTTCCCTAAATCCCTCCAGGCAAATGCCGGGATGGTTCCTTTGAAAGGACACGGCCGACGTCCTTCCCCGCCCTTCCCTAAACCGATGAGACCGATGACCTCGCCGTTTGGTCTCTTCCCCCAAAACTACCCAACCTCTCATAGGTCAACCGATTCCTCCACAGGAAAACACGTCTGATATATTCTATACGACACTGGTGACGGCATGTGCGTCACATGACAGGAATATGTTGTCGACCCACGTAACTTGTACACTTGGCGAATGGGGAAAAAGATCCTTCTACCTTGCCCGATTTAGGTTTTCTTGTGGATGTGATAACCAGTCCTAAAAAAGTGATGCAAACGTTAGAGTTTGTCACATAAACTGCAACATATGAATGCAACAGTTTCACAGTCGCTCAGCTTTCCCTGTGCTCTGTCAAACCATATGTTTTTAACGTTTTCAAATTTTTCCGTGTGTAGACCGTCAAATCCTGCATATGTCCAAGCAAATCTGAACATGTCCTGGAATTTCGGAGAGCGGAGTTGATTATGTGTGAATGCCTGAACTTTGATAATTGTCTGAAAATAAAAAAATTAAACTTTTCACTCGAGGGACGAATTTGAACCAAGGACCTGTCGTTTCGCAGCTGCTCACGCTAACCACGGGACCACGGCGCTCCTGAGGTTACACTCTCCTAGATGTTGCCTATCTTGCGCATGGACTACTCAGTTTGTATATTTTCCTTATTTTTTTCATAGTTCCACACAACTTCTTCCTGTTTTCTCGATTGATCTGTGTTCAGTTTTTCAAGGCCTATCGACTGTGCCAACTTGTAACTAAATCTGAGGGGAGGGGGGTGGGTGCAATGGGGAGGTTCCCTTGTAAGATTTGTCACTGGAATATTAGTATTAGTAAAATGTCTGGCGGAAAAGGAAGTGAGATAAGTTCTCAGAACTAGAGGCGGAGTTCAGTCACCCAGTAGTAGTAACAATCCGTTCGATCAAATTCAAATAAATGTAACCGTGCCAAATATGGGTAAAATAATATATCAAATTTCGTCAAAAATAATTCATGTGAAAACGTAGATTCAGACTTTGGCGATGAATCTGAAATAGTAAACTCAATAACCAGTGATCTGAATGAGAATTTTGAAGTAGCCACGAATGATTTCGCTGGAAATGCAGAGTTAACTAACAATGAGGGCAGTGAAAATGTTGATTTAGTGGAAAACAATGGTAATGTACCCCAGAATATGTGGTACCTAGTCAAAATGAGGTGATGGGTGGGAATGAAGGTGCCATAGAAAATGACACTGGCGTCGACATTACTAATGAGCCAACAGACAAGTTACGTACATTAAGTCACGGTACAGCATGGGCTGACACTTTGCCGACTCAGGATGACCATCAGGGTATGAGGTCTACGCTGTATTTAATTGTGCAAGAACAAAAACTACCAACGAAAGAGAATAAGGAGTAATTAAGAAATGCAAAAACATAAAATAAATTAAAATAGGGTTTTAGAAAAAGTCAGTTTAGGAATAGCTCAAATTAACGCTAAGCTCAATGCTTTGGAACAAAAGGTTAACATCTTGAAGCTAAAACTGAGGAAAGTTGCAAGAAAATAGATTTTGAAGAAAAGAATGGGCTAAAAAATTAAAAGTTTGTATGTCACAACTAAATGACAAGGTTCACCATGAAATGAAAAAGTTGACCAAGAATTGGCAGCAATTAAAGACATTAGTAATGTAGGGCAAGAGCAAAGTAAAGCTATCGAGGCATGTAATGATAAGCGTAAGATATAATCGAGTAATTTACAATCAAAAATGACCATGAGATACTTAGATGTAATGTTTCACATGTATAATCCTCTTGTAAACGGAACACAAATGCGATTCACGGTAAACTGAGAGAAATGGAAGAACAACTACTTCCTGAGATGCAAGAGAAAATAGAAAATGAACTTAAACAAAAAGTCAAAATTTGGAGCGAACAAGAAACAAGGAATCGTATTGTTCATGTCATTGACGTAATAAATCACGCTAATGCACGTAAATTCCATCACTTCTCTAGTAAGGTAACTGCACGCTCCGTATCCTTCATTAAACAGTTTGATGGCGTCATTACTGAAAATATGATAGTGAAACAAAAAATCATATTCGCGGCCAGCAAGTTAGAAGGCGAAGCAATGCCGCGGGGAACAGGGCTTAGCAGTACATGTAAAACATATAACCAATTTGTTCATACATTCTTGACTCAATACTGGTCTTTCGACACACAAAACAGGGCGAGAGGTGGAGTATTTGCGGAGAGAAGGGCTTTTGGTGAAAAAGTCATTATACGACAGACCTGTGGCACTAAGGTAGTAGAAGGTCCCGAACCGATGTTCAATGGCGTCAAGGTACCAATAAACAAAGACTTGACACCACCTTCTGTCAGATACTTCTAGCAAAAGATGATCAAAGGCATACTGCATTCGTCTCTGGGAGACAAAGCTGTCAGTTCAGTTCCAAGAAGCATGCTTTCAGGGTGGATTACGTGGTCGAATTTCAGAAAGTTGTGAAAAAAGTGCCTCATTCTACCACAGAAATACCGTCACAACAAGTGTAAGGTGAAATGTCAATCAGTGACAAAGAAAAAAATACTATTAGATACGAACCTCAGGGGGCAGTAACTTTTTTTCTATTGGTCCGTAAGTGCCAATTACCTGCTGCCCCACTTAACCGACATCATATTTCATTCTCTTTGCTTGTTGTTAGTTCTTCCCCTTCTTTCTTTCAGAACTATTTCTGCCTTCTTTAAGAAACTTCACTATCAACGGTAAGATGAGAAAATTTCCTTACGCTGAGTGCGACAACAAAGAAACAAACTAAGACAGAAACAAAGAATTGATTGGCGACTCCATGTTGTCCTGTGCACCACGACCAGATAACAGGTTTACTTGAAAAAAAGAGACAGCATTGGTCGTATATTTTTAGTATTGCAAAATCGATTTTCAGTCACTGAGTGACCATCTTCAGTGCTATATTGTATAAGAGAATTCTGTTTTATGCCGAACGGTATTAGGTGTGCTCATAGGTACTTCATTCTTAGCAGGTTCATCACCCGAAATCTGTACACCAATATAAAACGGGTTAACACCCTGAAATAACATATTCTTACACTTGCATAGTTTCTCTAAATCTACCCATGAACTAACTTTTGAAATATCAGCACTACATTCTGGTTTCGAATATGTAACAAATCTAAATGCAGTACGACGCCCATACTTCCGCCAGGGTACACCTGACGACTTATCGGGCTTCAAACTAAACGGCCCTAATTTGTTACTACAAGCAATACGAACCCTCTCAAGCACTCCTTGGTCCTCAAAGATTTTTTTATTTGCCCTATCATCCAATGTTAATCTCTCAACCCTAACGTTGTATAAAGCCAGCCGTAGATCGTCAGGATAGTTCCGGATGTGGTCCCAATTTTGGTAAAAAAACTCCAACGCAGACATTAGCTGTAAACAATAAGCTTTATTCAAAAAGTGACCGTACCCTTCCTTTTACAAAAAGTCATGTAGACTCTATTACGTACAACAAAGTACCTATGAGCACACCTAATACCGTTCGGCATAAAACAGAATTCTCTGTACGCAAGTCTGAATTGTTCAATAAGTTCCTGCAAATTAGGTTTATAGAACCACTACTGGCTTTATACAATATAGCACTGAAGATGGTCACTCAGTGACTGAAAATCGATTTTGCAATACTAAAAATATACGACCAATGCTGTCTCTTTTTTTCAAAGAAACAAAGAAACCCATCAGAAGAAACATCTGCATAGCACGGGTGAAAAACAGACATTTGACATAATGTATGTGGAAAAGCCAGAATATGCAAAGTATAAGATTACAGATACAGCCGGCCGGGATGGCCGAACGGCTCTAGGCGCTACAGTCTGGAACCGCGCGACCGCTACAGTCGCAGATTCGAATCCTGCCTTGGGCATGGATGTATGTGATGTCCTTAAGTTAGTTAGATTTAAGTAGTTCTAAGTTCTAGGGGACTGATGACCTCAGAAGTTAAGTCCCATAGTGCTCAGAGCCATTTTTTTACTGATACACGAGAAAGAGAACACAAAATTTAGTTACAACAAGACACCAGTACCATATTAATGCACATAAAAAAGAACAGAGTTTAAAGTGTGTAATGGAACAATTTTTAAATATTTACACCGATAAACAAACCTTTGAAAATATTTTAAGAACAGGGAAGCAAGACGAGAGCTATTATATACAACTGATTAAAATAAGCTGAAGGCTGTGGAAAAAGAGGGCCATGCTAAATCAGGCAAGTGAATCTGACATTGTACGACAGAATAAATTGTGGTGGTAAAAATAATGGAACTAACAAAATGTTGTCTAGAGATGATGTTCACATTGTTCTAAAATGGTTGAAACAGCGAAGTGGTTTCCGCTGTAACGAATTATGATACACTGATAGGCTAATAATAATAATGGCAAAGAGGTTTATGATAAATGGAAGGTTATAACTATTAGGCGACAGAATATTTACGAAGGGTTGTAGATTAGGCGACAGAAAAGGGCCTATTATTTCCATAGATAGAGAAAGGAGAAGTATGGTTATCAGGCGACTGAAAAGTATGGCAATCATTTAAGAAGAGTGAGGGAGTAAAAGGCCATTAAGTAGTATTTATTGGCGAAGTGGTTTCTGCCAACTATTTTATGAAGCACGAGGGCGGAGACATATTGCCGATACAACACTAACACGAAAATCTCATAACAGACATGAATGTAGTAAACAAGGTTTAAATAGAACGTTACGTAATATGAAGTACTTAGAACAATGAGACACCCTGGTTTTAAATATGAAAGGAACGTGGAATAAAAGTCTGGCTCGAAATAAGATAATTAGCCCCTGCATTTTACAAAACCACATAATGCTTGTATATGAAAGACGCCAGAAAATACACAGCCGTTACAGATCCACTGTTACGATTTGCAGCAGCAGTGACACTCAGAGGTAGAAGGAATGACAACTTTATTTTGGAATTGTTGCATTTGGTCCGTGTTTGCATAGAAATACAACAATATCGGAATTGTGAGCCCGCCTTGACGCGAAACACTTTGTTATTAGTTTACTTATTTATTCCCCAAACTGGTTTGGCGACAAATATCGCCATCATCAGTGAGTTCTATAAATCTTATTTATTGTATGTTATGGCTTGTTTTTAAGAAATATTATCGCTGTTTGCGTAATATTTTCTGTGCTTTTTCTGTTGCCGTTTTTTCTCAGCGTAGATAATGACATCTGCAAGTTCGTTAAAATCTTCAAATGTGTGTGACATCTTATGGGACTTAACAGCTAAGGCCCTCAGTCCCTAAGCTTACACACTAATTAACCTAAACTATTATAAAGACAAACACACACACCCATGCCCGAGGGAGGACTCGAACCTCCGCCGGGACCAGCCACACAGTCCATGACTGCAGCGCCTCAGACCGCTCGGCTAATCCCGCGCGACCCAAGTTCGTTAAACGGCATGTTGCTGTTCCTAGATGGCGCAATGTTCTGGATCATAAGCAAAGTGAGAAAGTTTTGTTTCTCTGTGTATAGAATCAGATACATGCCAAGGAGCGAACTAGCAGATGACACGATGTACGCTGAGGAAAAGCGGCAAAAGAAAAAGCACAGAAAATATTCCGCAAACAGCGATAATAATTCCAGAATGAGATTTTCACTCTGCAGCGGAGTGTGCGCTGATATGAAACTTCCTGGGCCGGCCGCGGTGGTCTCGCGGTTCTAGGCGCGCAGTCCGGAACCGCGCGAGTGCTACGGTCGCAGGTTCGAATCCTGCCTCGGGCATGGATGTGTGTGATGTCCTTAGGTTAGTTAGGTTTAAGTAGTTCTAAGTTCTAGGGGACTGATGACCACAGCTGTTAAGTCCCATAGTGCTCAGAGCCATTTGAACCATTTGAAACTTCCTGGCAGATTAAAACTGTGTGCCGGACCGAGACTCAAACTCGGGACCTTTGCCTTTCGCGGTTTCAGCGATAATAATTCTTAAGAACATAACATAAAGTACAATAAATAAGATTTAAAGAACCCACTGATGATGGCGACATTTGTCGCCGAAACTAGTTTGGGTAATAAATAAGTAAACTTATAACAAAGTGAAATTACAATGAGACCCAGACCTTTAGCTGCTTACAAGCGTTGATAAATGTCGACGGGGACAGTTGAAAATGTGTGCCCCGACCGGGTCTCGACCCCAAGATCTGCTTACATCGCAGACGGTCTATACGACCCTTTTTTTTTCGGTAATGTTCGTTGCGTTTGGTCTGGGCAGACGTCACAGGAAATCCTTTCAAGTCGATCGTTGATCAGACATAATGTCTGATAGGATAGCCGCAATCAGTAATTTTACAATGTTACTTATAATCCGTCTTGACTGCAAAATGTTTATTCATATGACCGGTTTCGACTCATCTAGAACCATCTTCAGATCTGATATTTCGGTTACAGGAGTAACCCGTCGAAATATAGCAACTTTCCCATGCTGCGTCATGTGACACATTTTGCAATCAAGACGGATTACAAGTAACATTGTTCGTTGATTCCATAACTCAGTTCTGTTTTTATTCCGGAGGGCCAGCGCCCCTTTGACCGAACACGCTGAACTACCGTGCCGGCATCCGACAGAGCCATCGAGGACACAGAGGATACTGCGACTGCAGGGACTTATCTCTGGTACGCTTCCCGCGAGACCCACATTTCCAACTTACTGCCCGCACACAACATTTGTTGTGCCCCTGCCCAATATACTCATCACTCGCGGCAGTCAGTCTACCGATTCCCGTAAGAGTTTGAGCAATGTGAGTGCACCTGCACTGAAGAAGATCATTGACCGGCAAGCCTTATCTGTATGAATGTGTCCGAAAGAACAGATACCATCTTCATACACAATAACAAAGTCTTTTTGATGAAGGCGGACTCACAGTTCCCATATTGTTGTTGTAGTAGAAGGAATGAGGCAACGATGTTCTAAAAGGATGAATGCGCATCGTGTTTGGAACAAGATTCTGAAAGGCTCTCTCAATCTATCTGTGAAACGCGGTTGTAAACCTCCTGACGTAAGACTTAGAGAGCTCAGCAGGTCATTAGTAACAGACTGTGCAGGCAAGCACCGAGCTCTTTAGAATGCGAAGGGCAGTGTTTGTTTTCTGTGAAAGTGCGAAGAATGGAACTTATTTGCGATCGATAAAGCAGACTATAGTTGTGCAGTTTCTCGTATTCTGCTAATGAAGAACGAGTGGCATCCCGTTTAAAAAAAACCAAGTCAACATTTTATTACTTACGCAGTACCAGGTCCTCGCTAACAGTTTATTACGGCCAGAAGATAGCGGGTTCACGACCTACGTGCTGTTTTCTGCAAGTTGGTCAACATTATTCAGAACTTACGCTTTCCACTCGGGGTGGTGGAATCAGCTTGGCACTTGGCTTGTACTGCAGTCTCGGTACAAATGAGATCGATCAGCAAGACGTCACTTGTGGTAACACGGAGGAGGTATGAAGGGGGGAAATTTTCAGGGGAAGGGGCTTATGATAGACACGCCATTTCTCTCTGTTTTCCTCTTTCACTTACGGGGGACCAGCCGACTTTGATATTAATGTCCGCGAGCGCCTGGACGAGACGTACCCTCACCGCTGGGTTGGATGGGGAGCGGCTGCCGGATCCCACACTTCTGGAATTTTCTCCTCTGGGGTTACGTCAAGACGTTGCAGTACGAAATGGATGAAAAGTCGCTTTCTAGGGTCGAAACTGCCTGTCTGCTGGTACAACAGATGACCACGTATCGTTGAGAGACTGCGGCAGAACCTGATGCGCCGTTGCAATGCAGGTATTGAGACTGGCGTATAACGACGCTGTTGTTATACGGTGTCCGCTTTGTATGGCCACAACAGAGTAAAAATGGACCTCCGAAAATTGGTTCCCTATGTCGTTTAATCGGTTGTCGACCCACAATCACCTCTTTCAATTTGACACAAAATGTTTGAGACACAGCGTATATAGTTACAGTAACGTTCTTGGTAGAAGCAAATAGGAAAGTGTTGTGTTGGCAGACGAGCCCACACCGTGCTACGAATGGAGGCTGAAATGCACGCGTTTTAGCTCACTCAGGCTGGTGGGAGGAGGGAAGGACTATACTGACGTGAGGTCTGGAACATGACAAGGAATTAGAACTCAGAAAGCGGACGGAATTACTTTGATACTTAACTTTAATCCATTAACAATGAACGTCGCTCTTGACGGTACATGATTCCCAATATTATCTGTTCAGGATACATAGGAACTGAAGATGGCGCCTTGCTAGGTCGTAGCAAAGGACGTAGCCGAAGGCTATGCTAAACTGTCGTCTCTGCAAATGAGAGCGTATGTAGGCAGTGATCCATAGCTAGCAAAGTCGGTTGTACAACTGGGGCGAGTGCTAGGGAGTCTCTCTAGACTAGACCTGCCGTGTGGCGGCGCTCGGTCTGCTATCACTGATAGTGGCGACACGCGGGTCCGACGTATACCAACGGACCGCGGCCGATTTAAAGGCTACCACCTAGCAAGTGTGGTGTCTGGCGGTGACACCACAGAAAAAATGCTAATATGACAAACTGCCTATTTGATTTTGTCTCAGGTTCTTCTGCCGACGTTCGTCTGGTGATTTTACTGACGTTTCGCTAGCACGAGTGGCTGGCATTGTCAGACCTTCACCCTCCATTGCCGGTGGTGAAATATATGTATGTATACCTGGCGCTCCAATGTCCGGGAGCTTCTCCGCGGTCATTTCCGGTGCGGTTCTCCTCTTGCTACCTGCGACGGTTGTTCGCTGCAGTACGGGAAGCCAGGATCCGTTTCCCTTAAGGCTTTCCTCTTTCTTGTTGAAACTGTTCGCGTGTTTTAGTATTTCTACAGCTTCTCTGAACAAGCGGGTGCGATAGTGCTTCTCTACAGCCAGAACTTCCGTGTCGGCGAATTTTATTACGTGGTCGGTCTCATTCAGTGCGTGCTCTGCCACGGCCGATTTCTCCACCTGCCCCAACCTGCAATGTCGCTTATGGCAGAGCACACGCTGAGTGAGACCGACCACGTAATAAAATTCGCCGACACGGAAGTTCTGGCTGTAGAGAAGCACTATCGCACCCGCTTGTTCAGAGAAGCTGTAGAAATACTAAAACACGCGAACAGTTTCAACAAGAAAGAGGAAAGCCTCAAGGGAAACGGATCCTGGCTTCCCGTACTGCAGCGAACGACCGCCGCAGGTAGCAAGAGGAGAACCGCACCGTAAATGACCGCAGAGAAGCCCTCGGACGTTGGTGCGCCAGGTACATATAATATATAGTCTGCGGCCGCGAGCTCGGCTCCAGTTTACCACCGGCAGTGGAGGGTGAAGCTCTGACAATGCCAGCCACTCGTGCTGGCGAAACGTCAGTAAAATCATCAGACGAACGTCGGCCGAAGAACCCGAAACAGAAGCCAATAGGCAGTTTGTCAACAAGTGGCCACGAAAGCCTTAACAATTTTGTAAGCTTAATATGCTTACACAGACTCTGGATAATACACCTGTACCGGCGAAACATTCCATTTGATAGTGCGGATTACGTCGAGTGATGTTGGCTGTACCGAAATAGCTGTTGTTGTGACAGCAGCCTCTGTACACATAGCAGCCGATTCTGTTTTCTGTTCCATCTCGTAAATGTAGGCTATTGAGAAATGAGAATATATATAAGATTTCGTTTTGAATATGGTACCACAATGACAGAAAATAAACAAGCGCTTAACAATGTAAGCATCATCCACTGCAGCCGGCCGTTGTGACCGAGCGGTTCTAGGCGCTTCAGCCTGGAACCGAGCTGCTGTTACCCTCGCAGGTTCGAATCCTGCCGGTCTAAGGCTCTGCAGTCGTGGACTGTGCGGCTGGTCCCGGCGAAGGTTCGAATCCTCCCTCGGGCATGGGTGTGTGTGTTTGTCCTTAGGATAATTTAGGTTAAGTAGTGTGTAAGCTTAGGGACTGATAACCATAGGTTAAGTCCCACAAGATTTCACACACATTTCAAAATTTGAACATCGAATGCTGCCTCGGGCATGGATGTGTGTGATGTCCTTAGGTTAGTTAGGTTTAAGTAGTTCTAAGTTCTAGGGGACTGATGACCTCAGAAGTTAAGTCCCATAGTGCTCCGAGCTAGTGAACCATTTTGATCTCCTGCATCCATTCTTGTGCACGGTGCATTCCGACGGACTTGCGCAATTCCAACAGGACAATGCGACAAGCCACAAGTCCGAAATTGCAACACAGTGGCTCGGGGAACACATTTCGGATTTTAAACACTTCCGCTGGTCACCAGACATAAGCGTTGTTGAGCAGATCTGGGATGCCTTCCAACGTGCTGTTCAGAAAAGATCTCCACGCCTTCGAACGCTTACGGATCTATGGACAGCTCTGCAGGATTCACGGTGTCAGTTCCGTGCAGCAGTACTTCAGACGTCAGTCGAGTCCATGCCACGTCGTGTTGCGGCACTTCTGCGTGCTCGCTGGGGCCCTACACCATATTAACCGGATGTACCAGTTTCTTTGGCTCTTTAGTGTAACTCGTATTGGCGGATCTCCGTGTTTGGGAACGTAGCAAAACAGAAATGTATCATACGCTCGTTTGTAGGTCTTCGCGAGATATCATTCGACGTCACTAAAATCCTGCTTCTCGACCCACCAACTAGTCTGGCCCCACCATATGTCAACTCTACATCTCTGCTGAACTTGCACCTATGATAGCAATACAAGCAATTCTCCCACGAAATTACGCCTACCTCGTGCAGCTCCAGCGAACAACTCGCTAGCCTCCATGCAATATTCAATAAGCGACCATCAAAACTCACAAACGCATAGCGCAACTTCGACTTTTAACGATCCATTAGCAACTAGAATCAACAGTCGGTGATCTCGTGTGGTGGCCAGCTGCTCCACAGCGTCGTACCATCTCTGAAGTCTGCGCTGTCCAGTGGCTGATTTCTGCTACGTCTTGCGTTCTCACAATGTACAAGATACAAGGACGTTGGATGTACAACATGTTGACGTATACACAGTCGTGTACAGAAAAAAACAGTACACCTTGAACGACTAGAGTTAGAACGTCCATATTCACAGAATATGTACGTTATTGTGTTCTGCAGACATGATTAGCATTCGGACCGTGTCGGCCAGCGGGTTCGAGGCCAAGGCTACCTACCTGGACGAATCCAGGTTCCATTCGTTTGAAAATGATGGCCGCATTCTGGTTCGCTGCAGACAAGGAGAGTGGACTCTCAGTGACTCTACTCGTACAACGCATACAGTGGACTCATGGTGTGGAGTGCCATTGGGTACCATCGAAAATCACAGTTGGCGCTATTCCAGGGCGCTCTACCCGGTGTGACGTATGTGAATGACGTCGTGCGACCCTTCCTGCACGACAGCGCAGGTGCCGTTTTTTCAGCAAGACAATGTACAACCACATGTTGCTGCACGAACACGTGCGTTCACGGTGTCACAGGATGGCAGTCATTTTGCCCTGGCACGCCAGATCACCAGACTTGTCACCAATTGAAAGTGTGCAGGATATGGTGAAACGGCGGGTGCAGCACTATGACCCACTGTTGACCACCATAAATGAAACACGCGCATGCAACGTGGATGGCTGTATCACAGGACGCCATTCGCGCCTTATACACGTCACTACCATCACGCACGGAAGAGGTTATCAGGGCCACCTGGGCAACAGGGCACATGCTGAACCGAGGTGACTGAAATGCTGATAATTTCTGTAGAACATACTAATGTAGAAGCCCTGTGGATATGAACATCGTCTGGTCGTTCAACGAGATTTTGTCCCATATCGATAGGCGGAGTTTGTGGGACTTGGCAACATCGCGTCCCTGCCGCAGTGAACTGACTGTTCCGAGACGCCTGGTCGGAGAAACATTATGCACCACACAAACTACCGTCTTCTTCGAATTTCTGGTACCACTTCCTTGTTCTGGTGCATCTGGAAGTCACCACAGACTGCTCTTTACTCACTACCAGTTGGTAATGGCCAAATTCTATTACACGAAATGCTCACTGAGCCGTGTTGCCTTTCACGAAGTCTATCATTTGTTATGTTGAGATTGGCGATTAATCGATACCGATTGTTCAAAATCTTTGATGGACTTCAGAATTACCCTGTGTAATACGATTGACGAAAACAAATAGCCCCTGTCGACGTTATGACTTGTGTGAAAAAAATTACGTATTTTCCTTTCTTTACTGAAAATAATAAAGACAGCACACATGAATACAACGTTCAAACAGCCTACTGGACTGCAGTCGGATAACGTCTTCGACAACCGCCGGTGTTTCCACAGCTGCCCACTTCACCATTTTCAAGGCAGAAATACAAAGAAAGAGAGCTCAGCGGGCAAACTTAAAACATTTACTGGCAGGAACAGGCACCAGGAATTGGATGGCGACGACTTTGAACGTCGTGTACAGTTCTGCCACTGGGTCCAAACGAAATTACGGGACAATGACAGATTTTTTGCACGCGTTCTATTTAGCGACGAAGCGTCGTTCAGCAACGCACACACATACCCATGCACACGCGTCATAAGCAACTATCACCACCACACAATCAAATATGACCAGCGTCAGAAGTTCGAGACGTGTTGATTTCTGCTTACTTTCTAACTAACAACGAGATCTATGAACAGTCACACGGAGTTCCGATGGGTTGCCCTTTGTGGACTATTCTTGCCACTCTGGTTGTAGAAAATTTCGAAGAACGTCTCGCTGGAGTTGGTTACATTGAAACCTGCGGACACTTCTTGATACACCAGGTGGTCCATTGATAGTGACCGGGCCAAATATCTCACGAAATAAGCATCAAACAAAAAAACTACAAAGAACGAAACTCGTCTAGCTTGAAGAGGGATACCAGATGGCGCTATGGTTGGCCCACTAGATGGCGCTCGCATAGGTCAAACGGATATCAGCTGCGTTTTTTTAAAAAAGGAAATCCCTATTTTTAGTACATATTCGTGTAGTACGTAAAGAAATATGAATGTTTTAGTTGGATCACTTTTTTCGCTTTGTGATAGATGGCGCTGTAATAGTCACAAACGTATAAGTACGTGATATCACGTAACGTTCCGACAGTGCGGACGGTATTTGCTTCGTGATACATTACCCGTGTTAAAATGGACCGTTTACCAACTGCGGAAAAGGTCGATATCGTGTTGATGTATGACTATTGTGATCAAAATGCCCAACAGGCGTGTGCTATGTATGCTGCTCGGTATCCTGGACGACATCATCCAAGTGTCCGGACCGTTCGCCCGATAGTTACGTTATTTAAGGAAACAGGAAGTGTTCAGCCACATCCCAAGCGTCAACCACGACCTGCAGCAAATCATGATGCCCAAGTAGGTGTTTTAGCTGCTGTCGCGGCTAATCCGCACATCAGTAGCAGACAAATCGCGCGAGAATCGGGAATCTCGAAAACGTCGGTGTTGAGAATGCTACATCAACATCGATTGCACCCGTACCATTATTTCTATGCACCAGGAATTGCATGGCGACGACTTTGAACGTCGTATACAGTTCTGCCACCGGGCACAAGTGAAATTACGGGACGATGACAGATTTTTTGCACGCGTTCTATTTAGCGACGAAGCGTCGTTCAGCAACAGCGGTAACGTAAACCGCCATAATATGGACTATTGGGTAACGGAAAATCCACGATGGCTGCGACAAGTGGAACATCAGCGACCTTGGCGGGTTAATGTATGGTGTGCTATTGTGGGAGGAAGGATAATTGGCCCCCATTTTATCGATGGCAATCTAAATAGTGCAATGTATGCTGATTTCCTACGTAATGTTCTACCGATGTTACTACAAGATGTTTCACTGCATGACAATGGCGATGTACTTCCAACATGATGGATGTCCGGCACATAGCTCGTGTGCGGTTGAAGCAGTATGGAATAGCATATTTCATGACAGGTGGATTGGTCGTCGAAGCACCATACCTTGGCCCGCACGTTCACCGGATCTGAGGTACCCAGATTTCTTTCTGTGGGGAAAGTTGAAGGGTATTTGCTATCGTGATCCACCGACAACGCCTGACAACATGCATCAGCGCATTGTCAATGCATGTGCGGACATTACGGAAGGCGAACTACTCGCTGTTGAGAGGAATGTCGTTACACGTATTGCCAAATGCATTGAGGTTGACTGACATCATTTTGAGCATTTATTGCATTAATGCGGTATTTACAGGTAATCACGCTGTAACAGCATGCGTCCTCAGAAATGATAAGTTCACAAAGGTAAATGTATCACATTGGAAGAACCGAACTAAAATGTTGAAACGTACCTACGTTCTGTATTTTAATTTAAAAAACCTACCTGCTACCAACTGTTCGTCTAAAATTGTCAGCCATATGCTTGTGACTATTACAGCGGCCCCTATCACAAAGCGAAAAAAGTGGTCCAACTAATATAGTCATATTTCTTTACGTACTACACGAATATGTAATAAAAAATAGGGGTTCCCATTTTAAAAAACGCAGTTGATATCCGTTTGACCTATGGCAACACCATCTAGCGGGCCAACGATACCGCCATCTGGTTTCCCCCTTCAAGCTAGACGACTTTCGTTCTTTGTAGTTTTTCCGTTTGACGCTTATTTCGTGAGATATTTGTCCCGGTCACGATCAATGGACCACCCTGTATATCCGACACTTTTGTTGTTCGTCGTTACGGAAATGAGAATTTAAACAGGCTTCAGAACGTCTGAATGCAGTCTCTTTAGATACTAGCTACTTGAGTAAGGTGGAAAAGTCGTGAAGTAGTACTTTGTTTTAATGCATACGCCGTGCGATGATTCCCTGGTGGCATACCGAAGTGTTAAATTACCTCGCGTAGCGCTCCCTCGTTGCAGTTCTGCCTGGAGACTGGTAAGGTGCGCACGTGTCGGAACGTCGGCGGTTGTCGAAACGCCTCGTAAGTTCTTGCAACATTTTGTACACAGGGAGAAAATGAAGTTTCACGAAGACAGCGTCTTATTACATTTCAGAGTGTAGTTAAAGTAAGATGTTACAGTTAAGATTAAATTTTCCTTGCAGGTCTTGCTTTTCCACAAAAAAGTCAGACGCTCATTGGAGAGTAGTTGGCATTTCGAGGGTAAGTGGACCACCTCCGCGCCAAACATTTCCACTGCCACATTTGTTTTTAATGTAAGTACCTTGTGTCGACAGCACTGTAAGACATTTACTAAACCAGATTACGTGCCTATCTTACGATGGTGCGCATTTTCCCACTGTCATCTTCAACAGCACCTCCTCCATATTCTTCTTCCTTTCCCATCCTGACTGTCCTATACCTGCTGGCGTCAACGCACCCACCGGACTTAGCTGATGAACACTGAAACCTCCCCTTAGAAAAATTTATGAATTACTGTGCTTGGATACCCCTTACGTTACTTTATTTTATCAAACAGCTGAGCAGAACTGAACGTACTCAGACATTTCTCTCTTTACTTACTCTGATCATCACTACACTGATACACAATATTTTTAGCGCAACACAATCTGACTTTCAATAATCCCTACAAAAGAATGGCCATGATGACTAACAATAACCTATACATTTCATGAATCACATACCTCAAAAAACCTTCATTACTCGAACTACTGCAATACAGCGAGCGCCAATACTGCCAGCTTAATAAAAGAAGGCACTAACTACTGATAGGCATAGTTAGCAAATGATAGATTTTGATAGAGAACAGTGTTCAAAAGTCGTAATATATATATCAGTCCATGACATCCAGTCTTACAAAAGTTACTGTCTCTGATGGACACACGTCCAGATCGTCCGCTCTCAAAACTCCGCCATCTCTCTCCCCACATCCTCCACTGCTGGCGGCTCACCTCCAACTGCGCAACGCTACACGCTGTTCACATCCAGCTGCCCAACACTACAATGGCGAGTAATACAACAATGCCAACCAGCTACAGACTGCACACAGCACAGCCAGTGATTTTCATACAGAGCGCTACGTGGCGTTACCAATATAAAAACCTAAACCGCCTACATACAACACCTGCAACCGCCGTCCGACATCAAAGATACCAGCCAGTTCCTACATTGTCTGGAACCCGTGCCGTCCCTTTCCCACCACACACCGTGCTCGTCACCATTGATGCCACCTCCCTCTGTACCAACATCCCCCACGTATATGGTCTGTCTGCTGCTGAACATTTCCTCAGTCAGCGTCCCCCTGATTCCAAACCCATGACATCCTTCCTACTCACCTTAGTCAACTGTATACTTACCAACAACTACATCACCTTTGAGGGGCAGACATACAAACAGATGGGGGGCAGGGCCATGGGAACCAGGATGGCTTCTTCCTGTGCCGACCTCTTCACGGGTCGCTTGGACGACGCTCTCCTGGGGTCCACAAGTCTTCAGCCCCTGGCTTGGTTTAGGTACACTGATGACATCTTTACCATATGGACTCGTCGTGAGGTGACCTGATAAAATTCCTGAAATCCCCGAATACCTCCTCCCAATTAAATTTCGCATGATCCTATTCCGAATCCCCTGGAGTTTCCTTGATGTGATCTCGCCCTCACCGCAGGCCATCTGCACACTTCCGTCCACAGTAAACCTACCAACAAACAACAGTACTTACATTTTGACATTTGCCATCCTTTCCACGTCAGACGTCGCCTCCCATGCAGCCTAGGCATCCCAGGCAAACGTATTTGTTCTGATGCAAACTCTTTTCAGCAATACACTAGCTTTCTCATCTCAGCCTTCACTGCACGTAATTACCCCACGCGCCTAGTTAAAAAGCAGATTTCCCAGGCCATCACATCCAGTCCTTCTACTGCTGATCCCTCCACAAAACAGCTTCACAGGATACCATTGGTGACTAAATATTATCCTGGTCTGGAATGTGTTAATCAGCTACTCCGACAGGGCCATGACTTCCTAAATTCATGTCCTGAAATGAGATCCATTCTGTCTGAAGTGTTGCCCACCACATCTAAAATAGCTTTCCGTCGCCATCCCTATCTCCACAATATTCTTGTCAGACCCTGTGCTCCTTCTGCATCCATCTCCCTACCCTATGGCTCCTACCCGTGTGACCGTCACCGGCCGGTGTGGCCGAGCGGTTCTAGGCGCTTCAGTCTGGTTAGTTACGTTTACGTAGTTCTAAGTTCTAGGGGACTGATGACCTCATATGTTAAGTCCCATAGTGCTCAGAACCATTTGAACCATTTTGAACCTGTGACCGTCCCCACTGTAAGACTTGCCCTATGCACCCTCCTACCACCAACTATAATAGCCTGGTGAGTGGCAAAACATATACTACCAAATGGAGACCCACCTACAAACGACACGTCATATACCAGCTTTTACGCAAACACACTTCATTTTGCTATATCGGAATAACTACAGCCAGATTATCAATTTGGATGAATGGACATAGGCAGAAGGTATACAATGGAAACTCGCAATATCCTGTTGCAGAGCATGCTCCACAACATGACCTTCGTGACCTGGGCGCCTGTTTCACCACACGCTCCAACAGGATTCCTCCCCCTGACACCAATCTCTCACAACTCCGCAGGTGGGACTGGCACTACAACCTGTCCTTTGTTCTCACCACCTACCTCGCCTTAATTTACGGTAATTTCTTCCGTCTCAGCATTTCTTCACATTAACTACTCTTTGCTTCACTCCATTTTAGTTTTCTTCATCTTTCACTGTCATTCTCGTCTGTTTTTCACCGCTCCCCCTTTCCATTTCTGTTACGTACAATGCACTTAGTTTTTTGCTCTTATTAACTCACGCATGGTGTTGAAGCAGTAATCTCTGTCTGCATGTTACCCTGCCTTACTTACACCTTTACGCTCCAAGTTTATCAAGTCTCATCCGATGCAGTCACCAACAATCGGTTTTTCCTTCTCCCCTGTCCCGCGGTTCTGGGTCACTTTCCCGAAATCTACCCCTTTTCCTAGACCTCTCCAGTCTTTTCCCTTCGTCCTTCTTCCTTCCCCTTGAACGCTTCTGCCTGAAGAAGGAACCACTGGCTCCGAAAGCTTCCAAATTACAATAGTCTGTTATGTGTGTTTTCTGCCGCCGCTTGGTGAGTAATCTCTCCAACTGAATCATTTTCTCTGATATTAGATACGAATGCGCAGTCGGATGTAAGGAAAAGCTCTCGTGAGCCTCTCTCCCCTTCCTGCTGTTTTTGCCTCCTGCACCTGCTTCTCATTGTTTTTCTGTGTTTCTCAGCATCATTCATCTGCATTCTCTTTATCAATTTCTAATTTATCACTTGTTTGGCTAGTGATTTTCTTCATAATACGGGTAGACAGATTAAAATGTTCATTACATTTTCTGTGGGTCCCTCCAAAATGGTTTTAAATTCTCTTCATTCGCAAAAATCCTCAAACTGCTAATGTGTTATATGCTGCAATTAGCTTATCTGGTATACCACTGTACATAAATTTTAATTTGAAGTTTGGAAAGCAAAGTTACTTAACATATTGCTTTTTTTTTACTTACTTCTGTCGTTCCCTGTATTACTGAAAATGTGAAACTCCTAATCATTACATGTTGCATCCAACACTCGGTGGACATGGCTCCTTTGTATTACTAAACAGAACTCTCTTAACAGATCTCATATATATATATATATATATATATATATATATATATATATATATATATATATACTCCTGGAAATTGAAATAAGAACACCGTGAATTCATTGTCCCAGGAAGGGGAAACTTTATTGACACATTCCTGGGGTCAGATACATCACATGATCACACTGACAGAACCACAGGCACATAGACACAGGCAACAGAGCATGCACAATGTCCGCACTAGTACAGTGTATATCCACCTTTCGCAGCAATGCAGGCTGCTATTCTCCCATGGAGACGATCGTAGAGATGCTGGATGTAGTCCTGTGGAACGGCTTGCCATGCCATTTCCACCTGGCGCCTCAGTTGGACCAGCGTTCGTGCTGGACGTGCAGACCGCGTGAGACGACGCTTCATCCAGTCCCAAACATGCTCAATGGGGGACAGATCCGGAGATCTTGCTGGCCAGGGTAGTTGACTTACACCTTCTAGAGCACGTTGGGTGGCACGGGATACATGCGGACGTGCATTGTCCTGTTGGAACAGCAAGTTCCCTTGCCGGTCTAGGAATGGTAGAACGATGGGTTCGATGACGGTTTGGATGTACCGAGCACTATTCAGTGTCCCCTCGACGATCACCAGTGGTGTACGGCCAGTGTAGGAGATCGCTCCCCACACCATGATGCCGGGTGTTGGCCCTGTGTGCCTCAGTCGTATGCAGTCCTGATTGTGGCGCTCACCTGCACGGCGCCAAACACGCATACGACCATCATTGGCACCAAGGCAGAAGCGACTCTCATCGCTGAAGACGACACGTCTCCATTCGTCCCTCCATTCACGCCAGTCGCGACACCACTGGAGGCGGGCTGCACGATGTTGGGGCGTGAGCGGAAGACGGCCTAACGGTGTGCGGGACCGTAGCCCAGCTTCATGGAGACGGTTGCGAATGGTCCTCGCCGATACCCCAGGAGCAACAGTGTCCCTAATTTGCTGGGAAGTGGCGGTGCGGTCCCCTACGGCACTGCGTAGGATCCTACGGTCTTGGCGTGCATCCGTGCGTCGCTGCGGTCCGGTCCCAGGTCGACGGGCACGTGCACCTTCCGCCGACCACTGGCGACAACATCGATGTACTGTGGAGACCGCACGCCCCACGTGTTGAGCAATTCGGCGGTACGTCCACCCGGCCTCCCGCATGCCCACTATACGCCCTCGCTCAAAGTCCGTCAACTGCACATACGGTTCACGTCCACGCTGTCGCGGCATGCTACCAGTGTTAAAGACTGCGGTGGAGCTCCGTATGCCACGGCAAACTGGCTGACACTGACGGCGGCGGTGCACAAATGCTGCGCAGCTAGCGCCATTCGACGGCCAACACCGCGGTTCCTGGTGTGTCCGCTGTGCCGTGCGTGTGATCATTGCTTGTACAGCCCTCTCGCAGTGTCCGGAGCAAGTATGGTGGGTCTGACACACCGGTGTCAATGTGTTCTTTTTTCCATTTCCAGGAGTGTATATGAGCTCAATGACATGGCCCATTTTCACCCCATCTATCTCCGTGTCGGCTACAATAAGCAATGGCAAAATTAGACATGCAACACTTTTTACTCAAGCGCCCACAAAAAATGTATAGAATACATATTTCAACCATCAGCTGTTTTTATTTTAAACCGAGACATCAACCAGTTTTGCTCTTGGACGACCAGCACGGCCGAAGGGTTAAAATGGTTTAAGCCACCGTATTGCATTGGTCATTACTTAATATGTGTAGTGCATGTCACGAATGTAAATTTATGACACAGGACTTTAAAAGCAAACAAACGAATAGTAAATGTATAAAGAGCAGTGTGTTTGCTTTTAAAGTCCTGTGCCGTATATTTACTTTCGAGACATGCACTACACATTTTAAGTAATGACTAATGCAATACGCTGGCTTAAACCATTTTAACCTTTCTTCCGTGACGATGGGCCAAGAGCGAAATCGGTGGATGCCTGGGTTTAAAATAAAAGCAGCTGATGGTTAAAATATGCATTCTATACATTACTTAACGGCTGCTGACAGCAAACTTCTAAAAATGTCCAAATAAAAGGTGCATTTCATAATGTCTTCTCCATCTGAACTCTCACATAAAATTTATTTTCGAACAACCTTTTTTTCTTCCGTCATTAGACTGGTTCGGTGCCACCCGCCACAGATTCATCTCCTGCGGCCCCACACTTTCTCGATTACTTTTTGTGTATATTCCAGTCTCTGCCTTCTCCTACAGTTTTGCGCTTTACAGACCCCTGTAATACCACGGAACTTATTGCCAGATCGCCGCGCGGGGTAGTCGTCGCGTGGTTCAAGAGGTGTCTTGTCATCACGGTACGCGGCTCTCCCCTCCCCGCCTTCCACTGCAGGTTCGAGTCCTTCGTCGGGTATGGGTGTGCGTGTCGTCCTTAGCGTAAGTTAGCTCAAGTTAGATTAAGTAGTTATGACAAATTTCCAAATTTCTTTTTTTGCCAGATCTCTTAAGGGAACCCATAGTATCCTCTTTAACTTGTTTATTATTGTTTCTTACGACTACCCGAAATCACGAAGAATATGATTAGGGCAAAAAAGAGCGGTCAGACATTTAGTGTTGGAAATTTTGAAGTTTCTCAGAATTCTAATTACGCCATCCCTGTACATTATTTCCATCGTGGGATTTGTTGTTGACAATATTCAGTAACCCAGAACAGACACCATTCATTCAGTAAATCCCAAGCGGAAAAAGTGATACGATTTTGGATAACATTTCCGAAAACACTGTACGGAAAGGTGTGCACTATTTACCAGGTTTCATTTCCAATGGGCTTTCAGCAGAACTGACCTAAATGGAGTGGTAAACTGCAAGTCTTCAAGTACAAGCTGAAAGGTTTCCCTGTAGCACACTTTCTACTCGGTACACGAGTTCCTCACATAGAGAAGATCTTTTCTGTGTATTGGGATGTTTCTTCATATAGTCTGTCACAATTCTTGTTTGTGTGTGACTAATTCATTACAATAATGAATACAGGCGAAAGCAATGAATTAAAATTGGTACCATGGGCAGGTTTCGAACCTGGTCCTTCTGTTTTGGGTTGTGTTCAGTGTCATACACTAAGTCGCGAATTCGTTTGTGTGTGGAACATACAACGTCATCTGATTAATGTATCATCTATGCCTGAGGTACAGGCAGGAAAATCCCCTTTCCGTTCAATGCAAAGGTGCTATTCCAGTGTTGGAGACCGTCTGCAATACTCAACCAAGTTAAGAAGGTGAGCATCAAAATGGGCTGAGGCGTACATTGGCGTTTGTGTTAGGAAGGGAGACGTCCTATGGGAACCCGTGAAGCTGTGTTAACTGCAAAATCAGGGTTATGCAGCTGTTGTGTAATGCTCTTCCGTAATGAGCAGAAGGCGCACGCTCTATACCTGGCCTTGGTACAAATTTTTATTCATAGCTTTAGCATGCATTAATTATCATAGATAAATTTCAGATTTGATATGTCTATGGGACATATAAATTTGTTGCTAAATTTTGTAATGAGCTTTCTGTAAAGAATGTACTGACTCGTCCAGTGTCCAAGTGGCTTGTACGGTAACGTGGAACATGATAGTCAAAAAAATAAATAAAGTAAAATCTATCTCAGCTTATCAATCCGTCTAATTTTCAACATCCGCTTACAATGCAACACCTCAAACGCCTCTGTTTTCTGCATTTCTGGTTTTCCCACAGTCCGTGACTGACTGCCGTACAGCGCTGTGCTCCAGATGATCATTCTCGAAATTTCTTTCTCAGCTTTGGGCCATGTTTCGCACTAATAGACTTCTTCTGAATAGGAGTGCCCTCTTGACCTCCACCAGTCTACTTATTATGTCTCTCTTGCTTTGTCCGTCTTTGGCAGTTTCGTTCCAATGTAGCAGAATTCCTTCACTTCGTCTACTTTATAGTCCCCAAATTCGATGTTAACTTTAACCTCAGTTTCACATCTATTGCTCCTAATCACTTCTGTGTTTCTTTGCTTTACTCTCAGTCCTTACTGCGTGGTCAGTAGACTGTTGATCTGCTTCGACAAGCCATTGAGTCGAGACAAGCGCTGCTGTATCATTTGACAGCTAGAGAGGCGAGCAGGTGTGGCGCGACTTACCCCAGTTCACTGCTAGTATCGCGCCACATCACGACAACGCATAGGAGCGTAGCACACAAGTATCGCAACATAATTTAAGAATGGAACTGTAAGTTAAAGTAGCTTTTCCAAACTTTGTCACCTTGTGCTTTAGTGTATTAATGTTTAAACTGTCAAATCTCGAATTGATCACACGAATATTTTTCCCTAAATCCATGGTTACAAGAAAAAAATAAGCGGCCCCAAATAATAAAGTTAGGAACCCAAAATTTGGTTGTAATGTGCAGATGTGTGTCATAATTAATTGATACAAGTCTCAACGTGATTGACGCAATATTTTGGCCAGAATCCACGTTTCTAAGAAAAAAATGAAGGCGCTAAGTATTAGACTTAGAAATGTGAAAAATTGTATGAAGCTTCAGTTTAACATAAAAACATTACCTATGTAACCGCATTGAGCTACCTGAGTAATTTGCTGAAAACTAAATTTGGACCAAAAATGTCCTTATTTGTAGTAGATTAAGTATATGTTATATTAATGCTAGAAAGATTTGGTTACAGCACGTGATGAAACCTACTAAATAATGTAGCTATAACAAGTTTCAAGATGGGCAACGGCCTTGCCTCAGTGGATACACCGGTTCCCGTGAGATCACCGAAGTTAAGCGCTGTCGGGCGTGGCCGGCGCTTGGATGGGTCACCATCCCGCCGCCACGTGCTGTTGCCATTTTTCGGGGTGCACTCAGCCTCGTGATGCCAATTGAGGAGCTACTCGACCGAATAGTAGCGGCTCCGGTCAAAGAAAACCGTCATAACGACCGGGAGAGCGGTGTGCTGACCCCATGCCCCTCCTATCCGCATCCTCACCTGAGGATGATACGGCGGTCGGATGGTCCCGATGGGTCGCTTGCGGCCTGTAGACGGAGTTAGTTTAGTTATAACAAGTTTCAAGGCTTGGATGTAAATAATAACAACTACAAGCTCTCTTTAAGTTGTAGTTCAGAGGTCATATTCCACTGTCAGTTCTAAAAATTGTAGACGGCAAACGTTAACTGCAGGCGAGCTAAAACTTTACCTGTTATTTTATCCAACTTAACTACATTCATACAAAAATTACGAAGATTCTAAATTGGTTCATGACATTGTTATGCGTCTGAGAAAGCGACCATTTAGAGGCTGTTACTGTGGGCATAGAGCGGATAACAGCAGGTGTTCCTTTGCCCGTCCGCTGCCCAGTATACAAATGGTTCAAATGGCTCTGAGCACTATGGGACTCAACTGCTGAGGTCATTAGTCCCCTAGAACTTAGAACTAGTTAAACATAACTAACCTAAGGACATCACAAACATCCATGCCCGAGGCAGGATTCGAACTTGCGACCGTAGCGGTCTTGCGGTTCCAGACTGTAGCGCCTTTAACCGCACGGCCACTTCGGCCGGCCCAGTATATAGGGTGGTCCACTGATCGTGACCGGGCCAAATATCCCACGAAATAAGCGTTAAACGAAAAAAACTACAAAGAACGAAACTCGTCTAGCTTGCAGGGGGAAACCAGATGACGGTACGGTTGGCCCGCTAAATGGCGCTGCCATAGGTCAGACGGATATCAACTGCGTTTTTTAAAATAGGAACCCCCATTTTTTATTACATATTCGTGTAGTACGTAAAGAAATATGAATGTTTTAGTTGGACCACATATTGCGCTTTGTGACAGATGGCGCTGTAATAGTCACAAACATATGGCTCAATTTCAGACGAACAGTTGGTAACAGGTAGGTTTTTTAAATTAAAATACAGAACGTAGGTACGTTTGAACATTTTATTTCGGTTGTTCCAATGTGATAGATGCACCTTTGTGAACTTATCATTTCTGAGAAGGCATGCTGTTGCAGCGTGATTACCTGTAAATACCACATTAATGCAATAAATGCTCAAAATAATGTCCATCAACTTCAATGCATTTGGCAGTACGTGTAACGACATTCCTCTCAACAGCGAGTAGTTCGCCTTCCGTAATGTTCGCTCATGCATTGACAATGCGGTGACGCATGTTGTCAGGCGTTGTCGGTGGATCACGATACCAAATGTCCTTCAACTTTACCCACAGAAGGAAATCCAGGGACGTCAGATCCGGTGAACGTGCGGGCCACGGTATGGTGCTTCGACGACCACTCCACCTGTCATGAAATATGCTATTCAATGCCGCTTCAACCGCACGCGATGTGCCAAATATCTATCATGTTGGAAGTACATCGCCATTCTGTCATGCAGTGAAAAATCTTGTAGTAACATTGGTAGAACATCACGTAGGAGATCAGCATACATTGCACCATTTAGATTGCCATCGATAAAATGGGGGCCAATTATCCTTCCTCCCATAATGCCGCACCATACATTAACCCGCCAAGGTCGCTGATGTTCCACTTGTCGCAGCCATCGTGGATTTTCCGTTGCCCAGTAGTGCATATAATGACGGTTTACGTTACCGCTGTTGGTGAATGACGCTTCGTCGCTAAATATAACGCGTGCAAAAAATCTGTCATCGTCCCGTAATTTCACTTGTGCCCGGTGGCAGAACTGTATACGACGTTCAAAGTCGTCGCCATGCAATTCCTGGTGCATAGAAATAATGGTACGGGTGCAATCGATGTTGATGTAGCATTCTCAACACCGACGTATTTGAGGTTCCCGATTCTCGCGCAATTTGTGTGCTAGTGATGTGCGGATTAGCCGCGACAGCAGCTAAAACACCTACTTGGGCATCATCATTTGTTGCATGTCGTGATGTCGTGGTTGACGTTTCACACGTGGCTGTACACTTCCTGTTTCCTTAAATAACGTAACTATCCGGCGAACGGTCCGGACACTTGGATGATGTCGTCCAGGATACCGAGCAGCATACATAGCACACGCCCGTTGGGCATTTTGATCACAATAGCCATACATCAACACGATATCGACCTTTTCCGCAGTTGGTAAACGGTCCATTTTAACACGGGTAATGTATCACGAAGCATATACCGTCCACACTGTCGGAATGTTACGTGATACCATGTACTTACACGTTTGTGACTATTACAGCGCCATCTGTCACGAAGCGAAAAAAGTGGTCCAACCAAAACATTCATATTTCTTTTCGTACTACACGAATATGTAATAAAAATGGGGGTTCCTATTTAAAAAACGCAGTTGATATCCGTTTGACCTAAGGCCATCTAGCGGGCCAACCATAGCGCCATCTGGATTCCCCTTTCAAGCTAGACGAGTTTCGTTCTTCGTAGTTTTTTCATTTGATGATTATTTCGTGAGATATTTTTCCCGGCCACTATCAATGGACCACCATGTATAAATACAGCCCGGAAGGCAAGTTTTCAGCTGGCACCCAGCTACCGTACGATCCGCGTCAGTGAAACGCCGGAGTGCGCGCTAGGCTGTTACTTCATCTTCATCTTCTCTTCAGCTATCAGGCAGGAATTGCCTGTTACGGTACCCATCTCTGTCGTGATTTTCCTCTGTGTCTTCTCCCATGGCACTTATAATTTCTTACCTTTAAGGGAAGTCTCTCACTCTCCATTCTTTGTAGATGCTCGTTTCATTTTCTTCTGTTACCTTGAATTTTATCACTATGGCTAAAGATTTGCAGTTCTGCTCTAATATCTTGATTTCTTAGTCTATCTTCTCTTGTGCAATCTGTAACACCTGTATGGAATTACATTTCTTATGCCTGAAATCGGCTTTCTTGCTTCTTGGTAATCACGCAGGTTTCACTTCCATAGAGGAGTGTAGGAATTGCAACAGTTTTGTAAAATTTGAGTGTCTTTCCTGGTTTTGTATTTTAGATTTCTGTTAATTGTTCCACATACACAGCTCAATTTACTAAGCTTAATTTCAATATCTCTGCTGTAGCTATATATTTCACATCCGAGGTAATTGAAATGGTTTACTTGCTGTAAAGGCTTGTGATCGATCACTATTTTGGTTCTGATTGGTACTTTCCCCATGAAGGCCATTGCCTTAGTTCTTTCTTTTGAAATTATCATGTTACATTTTGCACTTATTTGTTTTATCGAGTAGATTCCTTTCTGAAGGTCATCTTCCTCATCTGCTAGGATCACTGCATCATCAGCATATAGCAAATTATTGAAAAGAATGTTGCCGTTTAGGTTGATGCCTCTCTGAATTTCTGATTTACATATATTTCATTAATGTAGATGTTGAACGAAGTTGGAGAGATGCAGCAGCCCTGCCGCACCCCTTCGTTAGTTGGTTATCTCATTAGTTGTTTTACCATTGAGGTCCAGAGTGATATTTGTGTCTCGATATAAAGTTTATATCTCTAGGCTGTTACTAAACGTATATTTTCAATTATAATAGAAAGTGAAGTTGTCACGACCATACACCGTCCTGGATCGCTTAGATTTCGCAGAAGTAACTGTTAGTGTGCCGCCTGTAAGGTTAAGAAAATCTGCGTAGCAAGTGGTGACAATTATTTTCCACTTTTGAGGCGACCAATTATTTTGATTGTCAGTAGTCAGGGCGAAAGACAATTTGGTAGGAACTTACCGTAGTGGTCGCTTCTTCACTGCTCATAGTGCTGTTTAGCATAGAGAGATTGATTATTAGTGTTAACACAATGAATATTACGTTGTTGTGCGCGGCGTGAAACTATACCCAATATATCAATCAATCAGAACTCGAAATGTCCATTTATAATGATAGTACTGATACCGCTGAGGAAATAGAGAAGAGAAACTTTTCTTTTGGTGGGCTGGACAAGAATGTGGACTTGCAGACTGGGAAGTATGGTCAGTAAGTTCTCCATTGCTTTCTGGCTGACTGCTGAAATAGCTTCCAGGCTGTCGTAAAAGACGGCGAACAATATTGCAAATTTCCTACTACTTATGATTTATGATATATTGCTATTATTATTATTATTAACTTGCCGCCCCACACCGTGAATATCTTTCTTACTTTTTATGCAGAACAGATGCTCATAAAGAAAGAAAACAGTACAGACGGAGACGGTGGCCTACCTGGGTGAGCTGGAAGAAGGCGAGCTGGATGAGGCAGAAGGCTGACGTCACGCAGGGGAATCCCACGTCCCAGAGCACCGAGCCGATGACGCGCGGCATCGTCTGCAACAGAGGCGGGGGCAGCGGCTGGATAGCTCAGTGGGAAACTGCCGACCGCAACACCAAGTTTGTTACTGGTCACAGCACGGTCGCACTTCCGCATCTCGACAAACACCAGTCTGCTCTAAGCTCCTGGAGAGTGAGAATGCCTTCCTACGTGAACCTGTCTTTGGTCAGCGGTTCCAGCCGCGATGCGGTGGTCCCTTGACCAACTGTATACTGGGTGCAGAATGTGATTTTCACTCTGCAGCGGAGTGTGCGCTGATACGAAGCTTCCTGGCAGACTGAAACGGTGTGCCGGACCGAGACTCGAACTCGGAACCTTTATCTTTCGCGGGCAAGTGCTCTAGCATCTGAGCTACCCAAGCACGACTCACGTCCCGTCCTCACAGCTTTACCTCGTCTCCTACCTTCCAAGCATTCCAGAACCTCTCCTGCGAACCTTGCAGAATTAGGAAAGGTCCCGAGTTCGAGTCGCGGTCCGACATACTGTATCCTCGAAGGCATGCAAATAATATAATATGTTATTCTACAAGTAAAACTAAAGAAAATAGTTCATATTTACATAGGTCCACAAATTTTAAGTTACGGAGATAAGGCTAATAAAAAAAATTGCCTGAAATATAGCAATTATGCTAATATGAAACCATCGCAAAACTGTAAGAGGTTAAAGTAAAGAACGATTTCGATTTCTGTGGTTGTTGATGATCTAGTGAATCTAATACACTACTGGCCAATAAAATTGCTACACCAAGAAGAAATGCAGATGATAGACGGGTGTGCATTCGCCAAATATATTATAGTAGAACCGACCTGTGATTACATTTGCACGCAATTTGGGTGCATAGATCCTGAGAAATCAGTACCCAGAACAACCACCTCTGGCCGTAATAACGACCTTGATACGTCTGGGCATTGAGTCAAACAGAGCTTGGATGGCGTGTACAGGTACAGCTGCCCATGCAGCTTCAACACTATACAACAGTTCATCAAGAGTACTGACTGGCGTATTGTGACGACCCAGTTGCTGGGCCACCATTGACCAGACGTTTTCAATTAGTGAGAGATCTGGAGAATGTGCTGGCCAGAGCAGCAGTCGAACATTTTCTGTATCCAGAAAGGCCCGTACAGGGCGTGCAACATGAGATCGTGCATTATCCTGCTGAAATGTAGGGTTTCGAAGGAATCGAATGAACGGTAGAGCCACGGGTCGTAACACATCCGAAATGTAACGTCCACTGTTCAAAGTGCCGTCAGTGCCAACAAGAGGTGACCGAGACGTGTTGCCAATGGCACCCCATATCATCAAGCCAGGTGATACGCCAGTATGGCGATGACGATTACACGCTTCCAATGTGCGTTCACCGCGATGTCGCCAAACACGGATGCGACCATCATAATGCTGTAAACAGAGCCAGGATTCATCCGAAAAAATGACATTTTGCCATTCGCGCACCCAGGTTCGTCGTTCAGTACACCATCGCAGGCGCTCGTGTCTGTGATGCAGCGTCAAGGGTAACCGCAGCTGTGGCCTCTGAGCTGATAGTCCGTGCTGCTGCAGACGTCGTCGAACTGTTGGTGCAGATGGATGTTGTCTTGCAAACGACCCCATCTGTTGACTCAGGGATCGAGACGTGGCTGCACGATCCGTTACAGCCATGCGGATAAGATGCCTGGCATCTCGACTGCTAGTGATACGAGGCCGTTGGGGTCCAGCACGGCGTTCCGTATTACTCTTCTGAACCCACCGATTCCATATTCTGCTAACAGTCATTGGATGTCGACCAACGCGAGCAGCAATGTCCAGATACGATAAACCGCAATAGCGATAGGCTATAATCCGACCTTTATCAAAGTCGGAAACCTGATGGTACGAATTTCTCTTCCTTACTCGAGGCATCACAACAACGTTTCACCAGGCAACGCCGGTCAACTGCCCGTTGAGTATGAGAAATCGGTTGGAAACTTTCCTCATGTCAGCACGTTGTAGGTGTCGCCACCGGCGCCAACCTTGTGTGAATTCTCTGAAAAGCAAATCGTTTGCATATCACAGCATCTTCTTCCCGTCGGTTAAATTTCGCGTCTGTAGCACGTCATCTTCGTGGTGTAGTAATTTTAATGGCCAGTAGTGTACAACACGTCCCAGTCGTGTAAGTGCAGTAGTTTCCCACAACATGGAGAGAAGCAAGTTATTGTAGAAGTAAATTTGTTTACTTTTCATTAAGAATATAGAAACTTTTATGTCACTGTTGGCAATCGTTAGTGAGTTGCTTCAGTCGTTTCCTGAGCTTGAAACGAGTTATTTTTCTGTATTCTTCAGTGACAGAACATAATGACAAGACAATATTTAAGTGAAACTACATAGTAAATGTTGTAGTTTGTAGATTGTTTATGAAATAAACCCTCCGTCTTTAGGCCACAAGTGGACCATCGGGACCATCCGACCGCCGTGTCATCCTCAATGAGGATGCGGATAGGAGTGTCGTGGGGTCAGCACACCGCTCTCCCGGTCGTTATGACGGTTTCCTTTGACCATTCGGTCGAGTAGCTCCTCAATTGCCTCACGAGGCTGAGTGCACCCCGAAAAACAGTAACAGCGCATGGCGGCCCGAATGGTCACCCATCCAAGTGCCGACCACGCGCGACAGCGCTTAATTTCGGTGATCTGACGGAACCGGTGTATCCACTGCGGCAAGGCCGTTGCCTATTTACGAAACAAAGATGCGTTTCAAATTTACGACGGAGCAAAACCCCGATATGGAGTTTATTTATGGCAAATGTGGTGGTAATGCTATGGCTGCAGTTAACGAATATCGCGTACGTTATCCAACTAAGAGGATTCCGAATGCACGCACCATTAACGGAGTATTTTGAATGTTACGGGAGACTGGTTCTCTACCCGGTGTTCATAATTAGTACGAGCGCTCGATACGTGAAGACAATGATGAGGATGCAGTGCAACGTAGCCAGGGTTCCAGTACACTTTGTACCTCTCAACGATCAGGCATTTCACAATCTAAGGTATGGCGTACACTGAAGCACAATAATCTGTATCCTTACCACAAACACAAAGTCTACCATTTACATCCGGGAAATCCTATCCTTTCTTACGTTATTACCATAGTTTTCCTAAAATTTAATTCTCTACAACTTCTGTTGAAATTTGTGCAACTGTCAAGGATTTAAAATACAAATTGGGCCAACTAGTAAATAAATTAAAAATTTTACAAAATTACGTCTTTGATTCTCTTGATGTTCTCGAAAACTACTGCAGATACACGTCTGGGACTTGTCTTATTAGATTCATCAGACTAATAACAACAAAATAAGTGAAACCGTGCTTTACTTTAAACTCGTACAGTTCCGCGACGGTTTCATATTAGCAATGATGCTAAATTTCAGACAAAATTTTTTATTAGCCGTAACTCCGTAACTATACATTTGCGGGCCTATGTTTATATGAACTTTTTTCTTTAGTTTTACATGTAGAATAACATATTAAAGTATTTGCATATGATCGTGAATCACCCTATATAGACATAGCCTGTGTTACACCCGAAATGTCTGTGGCTGAAACGTTTCCAATAATGTAGGAGGCATTTTGGAATCAATTTCTGTCAAAAAGAATCGTGCTTCGTTGGTACAAGACGGGTTTTTGTGTGAAGGTTTGAACTCAAGCTGCAGAACTTTTTATTGCACATTTCAAGAACTACACACTTTTACGATAATGATAATGTTTATGATTAGTTGCCACCTTTAGGACTTGCCTAAATAGTTTTGCAATTCGTTTTGTTCTTTTGACGATCTCGTGAGACTGTAAGCGACAGCATCATCTGTATAATACATACATTTTTGGATATGGTCCGACTTAAGCAAAACAGAATTTTATTTTTTAACCCAAACGTGTTTCACTGCAGTTGCAGCATCTTCAAAAACGTTTCAAATGGCTCTGAGGTCATCAGTCCCCTAGAACTTAGAACTACTTAAACCTAACTAACATAAGGACATCACACACATCCACGCCCGAGGCAGGATTCGAACCTGCGACCGTAGCGGTCGCGCGGTTCCTGACTGAAGCGCCTAGAGCCGCTCGGCCACCCCGGCCGGCCAGCATCTTCAGTGGGCTTTTATATTATGTCTGTTAAAGAATGTTCTTTACTGTTTGTATACATGTAAATATTAGGTTTTAAGTCGTAATTACAGATATTCGAAATACACATAAAATTATTAATGTATTATGTTTCTACAGTGACTGTTTTGTTTCACAGTTTGTCATCTGCAACGACTTACACCTTGAAGTAGACAAATTATTTAACCCAAAATTACGATTTGAAAATTGTTATGGCTATGCCGGAAATTAATTAATTCTGTGTGTGTGTGTCTGAGTGTGTGTGTGTGTCTATTTACATTATGTTACACTAAGCAGATTCAGAAGGATGTAGGTTGCAGTAGGTACTGGGAGATGAAGAAGCTTGCACAGGATAGAGTAGCATGGAGAGCTGCATCAGACCAGTCTCAGGACTGAAGACCACAACAATAACAACAACAACGCTTACGTATTCATTTTCCTCATCTTCATCAATTGTGAAACACTGTATATTGAGCTGTCACTGATTCACTGTTTACCAGGTGTAAAAACAAACATGGCGGACAGAGGAACAGTTGGAGGTGTAAAAACAAGATGGATGACAGTGGAACAGTTGAAGGTGTTCCTGGCAGTTATTCTGAATGTTTCAGAGATGTCTGTGCTTTTTTGTGTGTGCGTGTGTGTGTGTGTGTGTGTGTGTGTGTGTGTGTGTGTGTGTGGGAGAGCGAGAGAGTGCTAGAGAGAGAGAGAGTGGGTTTCAGGATTTTTCATTGTTATTACTGTTATTCCTTTGGTGTGTGTCTGGGAAAAGGGAGAAAACGAGAGAGAGAGAGAGAGAGTGAGTGAGTGTGACAGTAGGTTTGACTTTTTATCTTTTCTTTGTGTGTGTGTGTGGGGGGGGGGGGGGGTGAGGGGGTTGAGAGCTCATAGGTTGGTCTTGTCTAATAAGGGCAGAAACACAGAGTTCCATTGTGGAGAGCTGTGCATTTGAGCATTGTGTGTGTGTAGACTCTTTTCACACACACACACACACACACACACACACACAGAGACTTAATTAATTTCAGGCATAGCCATAACAATTTTCATATCGTAATTTTGACTTAATTTGCCTACTTCAAGGTGTAAGTGGTTGCAGATGACGAACTGTGAAACAAAACAGTCACTGTAGAAACATAATACATCAGGAAAACCACTACCATGTGGTAAAAAGGTATGAAATCATAATTCCATGTGTTTTTTTTTTCAAATATCCGTAATTACGATTTAAAAACTAATATTTACATTTATACAAACAGTAAAGAAAATTTTTTCTCTTTGACAGCCATAAAATAAAAGCCCACTGAAAATGCTGCAACTGCAGTGAAACATGTTTGGGTTAAAAAACAAAACTGTGTTTTGCTAAAGGCGCACCCTAGCCCACCTTATCCAAAAACGTATGTATTGTTAAAGCAAATGTGGGAGAAAAGAGCTTCAACCCCAAGATGGTTGTCATCTGTATACTGACAGATGTTCTCACATTGTGTCGTAAATTGTTTTTATTAACTGGAAACAGTAGAGGGCCTACACTGAGCTGAGAAAAGTCATGGGTCGGTGATATGCACATATATGGATGACAGTAGTATGGCGTGTGCTGTGGCCTTCTCCACCAGACATCACGGCGCCTAGAATATCAGCAACCAAACTGACAGCCTGCAGCCGCGGGTTGCCCGCCTCGCAGGCACACCGAAGCACTACACAACCGACGGGCAATATTGATGAACGGCCACAGCAACAACCACAACAACACCACTGCAAAGACACCAGCGGCCATCGGGGGCCACTACCGGCCCACATAAACATAGGGAAGAGGTGGCTGCAGATCCCGGAACTATTTTCACACGTCAAGCCACGTGACGGAAAATAGTTCCGAGTACTCATCCGCGGAAGCGCTATAAAGGCCGGCCGGCGCTCGACAGCACATCGGCAGTTCAGCGACCGCGAGCAGACGTGGATAGCTGCCACGCTGGCAGCCCGGCTCGGATCTTCTCGCTGATCTCTGGATTAGGCTCGGTATATCGGAGAAGTCTCTGGCGGAGACTAGTAGGAAATTATTTCAGTTGTTTCCTATATTATTCTTGGATGTATTTGTGATTCGAAGGCGGATCACTGTTTTGGTTAATTGGTCCAATAAATTGTTTTCGGACTTTGATCGTTAGTTTCTTCTGCTTACGCAGACATATCAGCGTGCATGAGGTATAAAAGCTGGAGGAGCTGTCATTTGTTCGCAGGTATTTGAAAATCTCTCCACGACGGAAATTAACCGACTTTGAAAGCTGAATGATAGTTGGAGCTAGTCGCATAGCATATCCCATTTCGGCAATTGTTACAGAATTCAATATTCCGGAATGCGCAGTGTCGAGAGTGTGCCGAGAATTTCGGCCATTACCTCTCACTTCAGACAGAACAGTGACCGACGGTCTCCACTTAACCACCGAGAGCAGCGGCGTTTGCGTAGAGTTGTCGGCGCAACACTGCGTGAAGTGGCTGTGCGGACGTATCCGTTAGGGCAGTGCCGTGGAATTGGGCGCTGATTAGCTACGGCGAGTGCATTCGCTGACAGCACGCCATCGCCCGCAGCGATTATGCTGTGCTCGTGACCACATCGGTTGGATCCTAGACGACTGGAGTAACCGATTAGACGAGTCCCGATTTCAGTTGGTAAGATCTGACGGTAGATTTCGAGTGTGGCGCAGACCATCGACCCAAGTTGTCCAGAAGGCGCTATGCGAGCTGGTGGCGGATGTGGGCTGTGTTTATATGGAAAGGACTGTGCCCTCAATCCAGCTGAATCATCACTGAGCAGAAATGGTAACGTTCACCAGCTTGGAGACCATTCGCAGCCGTTCGTGGACTACATGTTCCAGAACAGTGATGGAATTTTTTATACTTGACAATGCACTGTGTCGCCGGGCTACAGTTGTTGACGACTGATTTGAGGAACATTTTGGACAGTTCGAGCAAATGATTTGGGTACTGAGATCGACTGCCACGGACGCCATCGAACATTTACGTAACAGAGTCGAGAGGGTATTTTGTGCACAGAATCTTGCACCGGCAACACTTTCGCTGTAGAGGCAGCGTGGCTCGGTATTTCTGTAGGGGACTTCCTGTGACATATTCAGTGCACGCCTCATCGTTCTGCTGCACCACACAGGGACAAAAGAAGGTCCGACACGATACCAAGATGTATCCCGTGACTTGTCTCACCTCACTGTACACCACTTCCGTCGTGAACTGCAGATGTCACTCTGTTTCACTCAATGCCTTCCAATCAATTACTGTGAACTGCGGACTTTCTATCAGCAAATCACAATTGAGACGATACTGGACAGGCTTCCTGTTTGATCAGAGACCGCTTGTAACGAACAGTGTCGATAGCATTCCGAAAACTTTAGATCTCCCCACTCGTTACTTCGCGTGAATAAAGATCCAGCTGTGTTTCAAAAGGATATTTGCTGAATGTGTGTTTCCAATGTGTCAGTACACTGTTTTCTTAGATTTATTTCATAGTTTTGTGATTCAGTGATTGTTCCAAAAGTTGTGCTGGAGTTACTCCACCTGCTGGCTCAACACTGGCAGGATGAAAAGTCTTGCGCCACGAGGGGGATTCGAACTGTCTGCCATTGAGTCTTGGGCGCGTGTTAGTGACCTCAGTTACACACTTCTGTATGCCCACAGACACACTCACACACACATATGCCCACAGACACACTCAGACACACACACACACACACACACACACACACACACACACACACACATAGATGCACAGTGTTCTTAAACCTTGCTTAGGAACATTGACATGCACAGTGCTACATGCAGACTCACCTCCTTGAGGTTGTAGGGGTCTATGAAGAGGCAGCCGGCCCTGGAAGCGCCGAGAAGACACAGGAAGCCGTTGATGGACGACATGAAGGGGCGCGCCGAAATCAGCGACCTGGAACAACGCGGGAGTTTCCGGGTCTGCACAGAACGCTCTGCCAGTAGGATTCACCTAGCCTACTGAAGATGGCACCTGACTTTCATCAAGTACCACATTTTTTCCGAGCTCTTCAAGGATACTGCTATAGTACAGCAGTTGTCTGTGTGCCAGTGTAAGCTGTCCGGTCGGCAAAGATGTAGGAAGAAGATGGATAGTAGGCGCTGCCTCAGGTGCGCCTATCACGAGAGAAGCCAAAGACAGACTAGCAAGCAACAAGCTGCCAACGCCCTGTGGACCGCCAGTGTTCAGATGGCCGCCACCAACCAGAGGGTGCAGTCAGGCTCTCCTCACTCTCAACCATTAGCTTAGCCGCTTGTGGACTAACTCCCATCCTAATTGGCATCTGTCAGTACACTGCGACCAGCGTAGTGTTTATATTGGGATTTGTACTTCACCAGCAGTGACACTAACGTAGACTGTTACGGTATATCTTGTACCACAACATGTGGACTCGATTAAGGTAGGTAGCTTCCTGTTTATGTAAATGAAGTACCCTGTTAATACATGTGTACAGTTGTGTTGTGGAAAGAGGATACTGGCCATCAAACAACATCCTCTCCCTTAATTCCTATGGTAAAAGACTCAACAGTGGCAAGGAACATACAGAACTCTGCGCAAAACTTGAACAGTTCTGCAGAATACCGCGGAGAAAACGAGAATAATGGAGAAAATTGCACTCTCGTAAAAAATTTATTTGGCAGTTAGCGAAAAAATTTTTGATCACTATTCGTAATAACTCGCCAAGAGTTCCACAGCTGAATTTTGAGCTACTCCCATCATAGTTGTTGACGAAATACAGGATGTCCTCAAATTGTGTTTACAACTTCAGACTTTAATAACTATAAAAGTACACCAGTCATTAACTTCTGGTTTGCTGTCTGTGAAGCAATTTTGACTCAAAATTGAAGTTGATATCGTGATAAAATACGGATGACAAAGGAGAAAGTTCATTGAGTGTTCCAGTTTATTCAGACGACGTCTAGTAGCGAGTGCAACGAAACTTTGGATCACGGTGTGGAAGCCAACGAGCGTCCCAACCAACTGCTCAGACTGGCAATATGTAGAAACAAGTAGAGTTTTCCACAGAAATGTCGTGGGTCGCTGATATGTTTCAGACGCCTACGTGGACAAGGCGAGGCAGGCGTTCTCGAGGAGTCTGGCAAAATCGATGCGTACAGTGGCCAGAAAGTTGGAAATAAGACATTCAATAGTGGATAATATCTTGCATGAGAGGTTACGGCTACATCCCTATAAGATACAGATCCTTCAGGCTTCAGGCATTAAATTTACGGGGAAACTTCTGCACGTACAGTTTGTAGTGGAAATGCTAGGAAAGACTGATGCAAACATTTCTTGGAGAAGTTTTGTTTCTCCCTTGAGGCACCATTTCATGTATCTGGCAAACTGAATCGTCACAACATTGGCACGTGGGGTTAACAGAACCCTCTTGTTAGATGTAAACTGGAAAGAGAAGTCCCAAGGTCAATGTTTGGTGTGAACCGATGCACAATTGCATCAGTGATCCTGTCTTTGTCATCGAGTCTGCTTGTACCTGGACATGTTACAGGTGTGCCACAATTGGAACACCTGATAACGGATGTCATATTCCAGCAGGGTGGGGCACCAACCAATGCTCCCTAAATGTCAGTCAGCTTCTAGATGAAAACTTTCCAGATGTTTTGAACGAGATGATGAAGATGCCACGATCCCCTGACCTCACGCCACTGGACTTCTTCCTGTGAGGTTTTGTAAAGAATCTAGTAGGGGGAACCAAGGTTAGGGATCGACATGACTCGAAGGCACGCATTCATGGTGTTTTTGAATACCTCACCATGGAGTTCTTGAGGGATATGTGGAGAAAACTGGGATTCCGACCAGACATTACCCGCGCCACTTGCGGCGCATTGAGGTCTGAGATTGCCAGAACCAAACTTT
The DNA here is from genome assembly GCF_023898315.1 of Schistocerca nitens. Taxonomy (NCBI): domain Eukaryota; kingdom Metazoa; phylum Arthropoda; class Insecta; order Orthoptera; family Acrididae; genus Schistocerca; species Schistocerca nitens. Next base: position 6,212,285 of record NC_064624.1, read on the forward strand.
ATGAGCTACCCTAAACCATGTTAAAACAGTTCATTAATATCTGGTATAGTTTTAAAAGTATTTGAGTCTTAAGCTGTAAAGATAAGTTTATGGGCACGCTGTACTTCCCGGATGAACATTCGGATTACTCCATTTTTGTGGCGCATTATACGGGAAGATTGGAGGAATTCTTCGGAACGTCCGCTTACCGAGCACCTCGGAGAACGGAAATAGGGGGTGTACAAGATCGTCTCTGGCGTCGGAAGGCGCGCGGAAGTTGAATACGGGCCAGAGAGTACGGAAGTGGATACGCACTTGGGGTGTCTGTGCTCTTGCGCGCGGCTGCGCCGCGAGCCTCGCCGTGTGAGTGGGCCAGTTCCCCGTACCACGTGACATGCGCGGCCAATCGTGTTTCCCGCGGTCCTGTATTTAGGTGGCGGCGCGCCGCTACCCCGGCAGTCTGGTACTCGCCTTAGGTCGTGCGTGCGTCTCGGCCGTACTGCGCTCCAGCTCCCTGTCACCAAGTGTCATTGTAGAAGGCTTCCTGCGTTACTGTCTTGCAGTGTCGATCACCTCAGTCCTTGCTCGGTTGCGTCGCGTTGTGCCCTGATCCGTCGTAGTGTCTGTCGTCCCCTGCTTGTTGGTCCGTCCTGTCTGTTCGTTGCTCGCGATACCTGCAGCGGCTCCCCTGCACGGCGGCTTTGCGTCTCAATTGTCTCCCGTGCACTGCACGCTGGTCGCTCGCGGCTGTAACATCCTACGAACGTCATGTTGACGTACGTAGGCCAAACGCAGTCTACTTTCGAAAATCGTCGCCGAGAACACCGAAGGCACGGCAGTCTTCGTCAGCCAAAAGGGTCGGCTGTCGCGGAATTACGCGGTTCGGAATAGGAGCATACTTGGTTTGCGACGCTGCCTTGTAACTTCTGGGACTGTGTAATACGGTACTCGCCATTAAAATTGCTAGACCAGGAAGAAATGCACATGACAAACAGGTATGCATTCGCCAAATATATTATAGTAGAACCGACCTGTGATTACATTTGCACGCAATTTGGGTGGATGGATCCTGAGAAATCAGTACCCAGAACAACCACCTCTGGTCGTAATAACGGCCCTGATACGCCTGGGCATTGAGTCAGACACAGCATGGATGGCGTGTGTAGGTACAGCTGCCCATGCAGCTTCAACACGACAGCACAGTTCATCAAGAGTAGTGACTAGTGTAAGGTGACGAGCCAGTTGCTCGGCCACCACTGACCAGACGTATTCAGTTAGTGAGAGATCTGGAGAATGTGCAGGCCAGAGCAGCAGTCGAACATTTTCTGTATCCAGAAAGGCCCGTACAGCACCTGCAACATGCGGTCGTGCGTTATCGTGCTGAAATGTGGGGTTTCGCAGGGATCGAATGAAGGGTAGAGCCACGGGTGGTAACACATCTGAAATGTAACGTCCACTGTTCAAAGTGCCGTCAAAGAGAACAATGAGGTGACCGAGACGTGTAACCAATGGCACCCCATACCATCACGCCGGGTGATACGCCAGTATGGCGATGACGAATACACGCTTCCGATGTGCGTTCACTGCGATGTCGCCAGACAAGGATGCGAACATCATGATGCTGTAAACAGAACCTGGATTCATCCGAGGAAATGACGTTTCGCCATTCGTGCACCCAGGTTCGTCGTCGAGTATAGCATCGCAGACGCTCCTGTCTATGATGCAGCGTCAAGGGTAACCGCAGCGACAGTCTCCGGGCTGTTAGTCCATGCTGCTGCAAACGTCGTCGAAGTGTTCGTGCAGATGGTTGTTGTCTTGCAAACGTCCCCATCTGTTGACTCAGGGATCGAGACGTGGCTGCGCCATCCGTTACAGCCATGCGGATAAGATGCCTGCCATCTCAACAGCTAGTGATACGAGGCCGTTGCGATCCAGCACGGCGTTCCGTATTAGCCTCCTGGACCCACAGATTCCATATTCTGCTAAGATTCATTGGATCTCGACCAACGCGAGCTGCAATGTCGCGATGATGAACGCCACCGCGATAGGCTACAATCCGACCTTTATCAAAGTCGGAAACGTGACGGTACGCATTTCTCCTCCTTACACGAGGCATCACAACAACGTTTCACCAGGCAACGCTGGTCAACTGCTGTTTGTGTATGAGAAATCGGTCGGAAACTTTCCTCACGTCAGCACGTTGTAAGTGTCGCCACCGGCGCCAATCTAGTGTGAATGCTCTGAAAAGCTAATCATTTGCGTATCACAGAATCTTCTTCCTGTCGGTTAAATTTCGCCTCTGTAGCACGTCATCTTCGTGGTGTAGCAGTTTTAATGGCCGGTAGTGTAAACAATTTACTGAGACTCGAGTAAGGGAGCCGGCGATCGGTCGTTGGGTGGCTACATGCCTGGTAAGTCCTGGGAAGCCGCACTGAGTGCCATTAAGAAGCGTGAGTGCCCGTCCCGCAGTGGACTGGTTTCGGGAGCAGGCAGACCGGCATCCCCTGCCCTCCTCACAATAAAGTTAGTTCATGTCTTTAGCCTTCTTACGTCTTTCGCTTGTGATGTAGATGGTACAGTTTTGTAGTTAATTCTACTGATTTTTTTCCCTTGTTTCTTTATGGGAATTCTTTTTGGTCGTTATGTTAATGCATTGTGACACTGTACCATTGTGACAGATCATTGCTTTGCAATGTGATAGCCGATGCACAGGTTGTATGCGGATAATCGTTTATGTATATTTTGTCGATTTTATTGTTTTACTCTGATAGTGTTTTATGTGTTCACATTCTTAAGTTGTATTACCTCCCACCCCCGCCCCACTAGCCAAAATACGTTTTATATATTGTGCTGTAATTTTTTTTAGTATTGCTTTGTGATTTTTTAAGCTTGTATGATATCATTTATGCGCACTACTTCCGTAGTATTTCTTGATAATTTTATTGTTATTTTCGATACCGTTACATGTGAGACATATTGATAATTTCTATTACCCATTCACAACCCACTTTTAAAATGTGGGATGTTATATTATTGCTTTCTTGTGGGTGTTGTTCTACTGGATTTGAGGAGTATTAATTGCTTGTAGAGGCTGAAAACTGTTTTTATATATACGAGGGTCACTCGAAAAGAAACGCACACTATTTTTTTTAACCCCATCTTTTATTCTACGTGTTTGAAAGTTTTACAGTTTGTAGATACATCGTTTAGGAACAATATTTTCATTTCTCCACACAATTTCCATCCCTCTCAACTGCCTCACGCCATCTTGGAACCAGCGCCTGTATACCCGCACAGTAAAGTTCTAGGACCAACCTGTTGGAGCCACTGTTTGGCAGCGTGCACAAGGGAGTCATCATCTTCAAACCTTGTTCCACGAAGAGAATCTTTCAGTTTCCCAAAGAGATGATAGTCATATGGGGCTAGGTCAGGACTGTAAGGCGGGTGTTTCAGTGTTCTTTAACTCTCTGCACATTGGCTGGAGTGTGTGCAGTACGAGGCATGCCGCTGCGAGTACAGTCCTCAATATTGCCGTGCCCGCTTTCGTCACGTGACCTGCTCGCCCATCGACTAACTGTACTGCGATCGACAGCAGCATCTCTGTACACCTTTATCAATCTCTTGGGGCTGTTTCCCACTGTCTCGTTTTCGCAGCACAGGAATTCTATGACAGCACGCTGCTTCTGACGAAAATCAAGTGTAGCAGCCACCTTGAAGACATGCTGTGACGGCGCCGCTCACGGGAACAGGTTGAACTAGGTTTGAAAACAAGCGGGAAGGATGTATCCATACATGCAAAATGAAAACTGTATTTTTACAAAAATAGTGTGCATTTCTTTTGGAGTGAACCTAGTATTTTTGATTTAATATTTTTAACTTCTCCATTTATTGGTCACACACAACATAATTAAATGTTTAATTATTTACACCATAAGACCCTGATTTTTCCTTGGTTCTCAATAACTTTTATAAGCCCACTAGTTATTTGTGTGAAGTTCCATACAGATGTCATACATTTAGATATTGCGCACTGACCACTCACAGGAAATGTATTGCATGCGACTCCTGCTTCACTGCAAGCTAGATCTGTGTGCTTCATTATTTTAGCCACACATCTGGACATAAAACAATGTATTATTCGCAGGCCTTTTGCGTACTATCACTAAGGTACTCTTTATTAAGTTATTGAGCTGTAACACTATGTATCTGGTACTGTTTAACCCTGGTTTTCTTATTTCCATGTTGATGTAGCTTCTCAGTAATCTCTGGGAACAGTAATCATAGTTATTTGTTTTCGTGTTCCTCTCTGTTGCGACATGTGATACCTCGATTTATACATTGTACCTAAGATTTGCACTTTATTTACATTATTATCATGAAATGCTTACTCAAGACACAGAAAAAGAGAAGAACTGGTTTGATAAGTGATGGTGGTTTTGTACGGTTTTCGCTTATGACTGTATCGTAATTGTTTTTGTCTTAATGTTATCATTATATGTCATCATTTATCTGTATCGTAATTGTTTTTATCTTAATGTTATCATTATATGTCATCATTTATATCGAGTGGACATCTTCTTGGAATGGTATTTGAGGTTACAAGTGCTTGTAATATTATTGGGATTTCCGTCGTATGAAAGCTGTGAGTACCCTTGGAAAGGCATTCTCCTATCTGTATGTTAAATGATCAACTTATGAGATGAGACCTATTCTTTGAAACACATTTGTTTTATATAATTTACGTAACTGCAAAGATGCGCATCTAGCGCGGACGCTAATACATCGATTGCGCAGTCAAAGAAACATTTTTAACAGAAGCTGAAATGACGTTCCGCTTCGATCTCAATAAAAGATGACAGTAAAACTTTTGTAGATCTTCAGATTTTGTCGTACTTCTGCTTGTAACGTGAAAGCGTGAAGAAGGTCGACTTTAAGCTAGAAAAGTGAACGGTCTTGCCAGCGTGCAGACAACATTATTAATTAACAAAATTCGAGTAATTTATGTTCGATACTGTAAACCGGCGAGTTATTGTTATGCAGGTGTTGAACGGTGCAAGAATTGTCTTGAAGGAAGGAGAAAAGTAATGACTGTAATTTGTGATAAAAACGTGAACCAAGAACTAGTACAGGACAGGCTGAAATCTGATCGCACCTTACAGTTAGAAAAGTACTTGTGTAGGTTATACTGTTTATAAAGAAGCTCTAACTTGCTAGTGAGAATTGTTTGAATACATTTAGTGTTTACCAGATTTCTTATTCTATTCTTTTGCTTTATATATATTTTTTTTTACCTTCATGTCATATTATTCTTATAAATGTCAAACAGTCTTTACTACAACAGAGAATACTGCGGCATCCTGGTCGTACACAGAAGGCCGCTCCTTGTCTTCAATACAACTCATAGCTGCCCCATTTATTAATGATTCCATTTGAAAATGCAATTTTTTTGTTATTGTTCGTTGTTAAAAGTCCCTTAGGTGATAATAAAATTCATATTGATTACGCAAAGAAATCCAGTTTCTTCTTTTCCAAACAATAGAAGCCTTTGCGTAATCAAAAACTAGCCTCCTTCTGACAACGATCAGGAGCCGACTACAAGACGGACGTCTTCGACCGCTTTCGTGTTTCCTTTGGCAAAGGAACACGACATTCTAGTATGAAACACAATCTCTATATAATTCTCAGATTAAAACTGAAAAAAAATGAAATATATTTAATCTATTTGTTTTTTTTTCTTTTATCATACTAGAAGCTTTGGCTTCTAATGCTATGTCCTGACTACATATCCCCAGTTACTCATTGCGTGTGCATGAGGAATACTGTTGATGCATGAAAAGTGTTGGTATTACATATTATTGCTCATGAAACTGACAGTTAATACGACTGTATGATTCAGCGTGGTCGACATGTAACCAATTGTTTCGTTAGTTACCTTTCTCGATTTCATATCTTTATGAATTTTTGCACATTAGGTTTTGCTGTCATTTGCGTTTTCTGATGTTCATTCAGGCGCCAAATGATGGTCAATGACCGAAACCTGAAGCAAATTGATGAAATTTTCTTATTCAGCCAAGTTTCATGAATTTCCTGACACACTAACTGCCAAAAGCTTCGCCCGTCCCCAGAAGAACTACATGTCGGCAATTCTTCTACACTGATAAAGGACATTTTGTGATTTGTAAAATACACTCCTGGAAATGGAAAAAAGAACACATTGACACCGGTGTGTCAGACCCACCATACTTGCTCCGGACACTGCGAGAGGGCTGTACAAGCAATGATCACACGCACGGCACAGCGGACACACCAGGAACCACGGTGTTGGCCGTCGAATGGCGCTAGCTGCGCAGCATTTGTGCACCGCCGCCGTCAGTGTCAGCCAGTTTGCCGTGGCATACGGAGCTCCATCGCAGTCTTTAACACTGGTAGCATGCCGCGACAGCGTGGACGTGAACCGTATGTGCAGTTGACGGACTTTGAGCGAGGGCGTATAGTGGGCATGCGGGAGGCCGGGTGGACGTACCGCCGAATTGCTCAACACGTGGGGCGTGAGGTCTCCACAGTACATCGATGTTGTCGCCAGTGGTCGGCGGAAGGTGCACGTGCCCGTCGACCTGGGACCGGACCGCAGCGACGCACGGATGCACGCCAAGACCGTAGGATCCTACGCAGTGCCGCAGGGGACCGCACCGCCACTTCCCAGCAAATTAGGGACACTGTTGCTCCTGGGGTATCGGCGAGGACCATTCGCAACCGTCTCCATGAAGCTGGGCTACGGTCCCGCACACCGTTTGGCCGTCTTCCGCTCACGCCCCAACATCGTGCAGCCCGCCTCCAGTGGTGTCGCGACAGGCGTGAATGGAGGGACGAATGGAGACCTCAGCGATGAGAGTCGCTTCTGCCTTGGTGCCAATGACGGTCGTATGCGTGTTTGGCGCCGTGCAGGTGAGCGCCACAATCAGGACTGCATACGACCGAGGCACACAGGGCCAACACCCGGCATCATGGTGTGGGGAGCGATCTCCTACACTGGCCGTACACCACTGGTGATCGTCGAGGGGACACTGAATAGTGCACGGTACATCCAAACCGTCATCGAACCCATCGTTCTACCATTCCTAGACCGGCAAGGGAACTTGCTGTTCCAACAGGACAATGCACGTCCGCATGTATCCCGTACCACCCAACGTGCTCTAGAAGGTGTAAGTCAACTACCCTGGCCAGCAAGATCTCCGCATCTGTCCCCCATTGAGCATGTTTGGGACTGGATGAAGCGTCGTCTCACGCGGTCTGCACGTCCAGCACGAACGCTGGTCCAACTGAGGCGCCAGGTGGAAATGGCATGGCAAGCCGTTCCACAGGACTACATCCAGCATCTCTACGATCGTCTCCATGGGAGAATAGCAGCCTGCATTGCTGCGAAAGGTGGATATACACTGTACTAGTGCGGACATTGTGCATGCTCTGTTGCCTGTGTCTATGTGCCTGTGGTTCTGTCAGTGTGATCATGTGATGTATCTGACTCCAGGAATGTGTCAATAAAGTTTCCCCTTCCTGGGACAATGAATTCACGGTGTTCTTATTTCAATTTCCAGGAGTGTAGATTTAATAAAAATGAAGTATCACTGAGGATACACACACACACACACACACACACACACACAGTGTGAGTCAAGTAAGACTTAACAGCCCTTTTATGTCGTGAACGGTTACACATAAACGCGGTTTTAGCCTTTACGCCAAATGTTACAACTTTCAGGGGCAAGTGTTTTGTTGTTTGGTATCAGGAGATATTGAGGCAAGTACAATTTTTTTAAAATGGAACTGTACACTTTTTATTCGATAGCTCTTGGGAAGTTAGCTACAGCGATGAAGCGTTTGCTAATGTTGACATTGAAACCTGTAGCAAACAAGAAGAAAAATTTAGAGAAATGTTCTACAATTTGAGAGCGCGGTGGCCGGAATCGGATTACTGGTGCAAACACCGCCAAATCAAGTGCTGTGTCAGAATGACGACTCATCTGCCTTTTTGCTCGTGTCTGCGCTGCTGGCCGCTCATTGCTGCGAGCAGACACGTACACCAGTGAGAAGAAGTCGGGTGTGCTCCTTTCATATGGTGAATTCAAAAGAAATGCAGTGCAGTGGTATAGGGCTATCTATCCGGATCGCCAATGTGCGACGGGCACAGGCAATTGCACGAATTATTAAAGACGCTTGTGTTGACAGGCTGCGTGGACGTCAAAAAGAGGGCAAGATAGAAGACTACAAGTGACACAGAACAAAAAGAAGCTGTTCTGGCTCTGACGCTAATGAATACGCACAGTGGTACGAGACAGATTGGCAATGAATGTCGAATCAGCCAGACGAGTGCCATTCCAATCCTGCCTCGACACAATTTCCATCCCTGTCATTTGCCACCACTTCAGGCACTCGACGAGCGCGATTTTGAACGTCGTATAGAATTCCGCCGACTTGCCCTTCAGCAACTGAGAGACGACCCCACGTTTTTCTAACGAGTGAAAGCGAAGTTTTCTAACCATACTAATGTAAATTTGCATAACATGCACTACTAGCAGCCGAAAATCCACACTCGTGTCATCAGGTGCGACGTCAACGGCCGTGGAGCGTAAACGTATGTCGGAGGGTCATAGGAAAGTACAGTGTGAGGCCTTACTTCGCCTCAGGCGTTCTAAACGCCACCATGCTCTCACAGTCTAGGACAGTTCTCGATTTTTTTACGACAGGTTTCAACGTCAACATTAACAAACGCTCTATCTCTGTAAACGTCTTCTCAAGATCTATCGAATGCAGTTATAAAAAGTACATGGCTCCATTTACAGAAAGGTACTTGCTTCAATTCCTACGCTGATACAGCGCTAAAACGTTAACCCAACAAAAACATACCTGCCCCTAGGTGCTCTAACATTTGCTGACAACTCTGTTTCGATGAGTGTAACAGGTCACGAAATAAAAAGGATGTTACGTCTTACGTGACTCGCCCTGTATACGAAAATTTTTGCATACGAGAAATTAAAGGTATCAATGTAGCAAACAAATTACAAATTGCGCAAGTAATTTAAAAGTATTGAAAATAAAGTAAGGTCTATCTCTTATTGTTTGTGACAAGTACATTACACTGTTTCTATCATATTCTATAGTAAAGAATCATTAGTAGGAAATAAAGCAAAAAGGATTATAATTAACTGTTGAGAACACTTTCCTTTCCATCAACATTGTTCTTCTTATACTTTAACTTTACATTTTGTTGATCTGAGTGGAGGAAGCTCATTGATTAAGTCATTGAAGTCAAATTTGGCAACTGTTTCGTATTCTGTCGACATGAATTTGACAGTCTGCTTCACCTATGCTCGTCGTATTACCTCTTTTTATCATCTTTAATTTGCTGAGACTGTATCCAAATGCTCATACTTCGAAAAAAAAAATATGCAAACGTGAACCTGAGTGCGTGATCTTCATCGGCTCTTTCTACTGGAATTTGTAGGCAGTTATTTCATTAACTGAGTTCCGGTGTGTAAATATTTCTATTTTTTTTTTCACTAAAATCGGCTGCAGATTTTTCCAGATAATGTACAGAGCTCTCATTTAACGCTTTCCTGATAGGAAATTGAAGTGAGATGAAATGGAGTGTTGTATGTCGGACCTGTTTCCAATTTCATTTACAATATTATTGTGTCGAATACCCTGGAGGACTCCGGGTGAAACAGTTCCAGTCCACTCCTCAGTTCGCAGAAATCGGCAAAAAGAAGAAAGCTTTGGCTCCAACGCCCGTTGGCGAACCTTTGAGGTCCTGCAACTCTAGGGAAATAACAACAAAACTGCATTGTGGTACATTAGATAGATGTGTTGGCACGAACTCTACGAACCAAGCGGGATGTTGACACACAACGTGAGTGACGCGTGTTCGCTAGCAGACATTTCCTTATGACGCTGCTTGTAGCACATTGCACTCTGCGTGACAACAACTTGCGTTTGAGTCTCGTGCCGAGGGAAAGACTTCCTCTGACAGGCGGAAGACCGGAACCAGTGGCAGTGAGGCAGGTGAGCACACGTCCCTCTTCCGGTGAATTCCTAAATCTCCTTTCCCGTCTCTGTTTTTTTTTTTTCCATTTTTCAACGGGTCGCCCCCTCTGTGCCTGCTTCCTGGGTCTCAGCCTCGGCACATCACTCAGTAAGGCGACCGCTAGCTGCGCGATGATCGTCGTGTCTGTTGCTGACAAGAACTACACGGCAGTTCGCTACTGCAGCAGCCACCTTTGGAAACCCGTTCATTCGGTGGACTATCAGCAGGTACGAACCGATTTCATGCGACACCACGCACTCGATGATTTGTCTACGTGTTCCGACACGTCTGGTCCCTAGCGGTGTGCTCTGCAACTACAGCAGGCTGCGAGTTACGAATCGAAACATGCAGACGTGCTCTTTCGACTCGTACGTGTCGTTCCTTTTCGTATGCCTTTTAATTTTCCTGCAGTCATCTCGAATCACTAGAGGTAATTATGAGTTACCCTGCGAGAATATAAATGTGAGTAGCCATCACTTCAAATGAATGTCTCACTCCTAAACTAGTAGGACTGCTATTTATTTTTAATAGACAATGGTTGGTTGCTGTTAAAAAAAACACACAGACTGTTGTCCGTGTTTTTTAATTGTCTGTCTATTATTTTTCTGCTTCCTGTGTATTTTTTATTATCTTCATCTTTTTCAAACAAATTCTGTAGGCTTAAGAGCGGCGTAATAAGCTGCTGCCAGCCCGCCCCCTTCAGGGGGAATCGCAACTCAATAAAGGAAAAAAAAAGTTGATGTTATTACTACATTCAAAGAACTGATCTGTACGTTCCATTACATGGAAAGAATAGTAGTATGGAACCGAATCGTGACCAGTGATGAGGAATGGGTTTCCTAAGGTAATGTGGAGCAAATTACGAGGGTCGTTCAATAACAAATGTCCGACATTTTTCTTAAAAAGCCATTAATATACACAGACAAACGTCCTTGTTGGTGCTTCTTTTGTGCGCCGGTGAAGTTTCGAATGGTTCTGGTAGATGGCAGAGCAGTAGTACAACGTGAAAATGGTGTCCACATATGACCTACGCTGCAAGCAGCATGCCGTTATTGAAGTCTTGCGGGCAGGAAAAGAAACCGTGGTGAACATCCGTAAACGTTCGTGTGCAGTTTATGGCGATGCTGCACTTGATAGGAGTACAGTTGGGCGACTGGTAAGGAACGTTAAAGCCTCAGGAAATGCCGAAACAGAGCTCCGTGATCAGCCACGCTCGGGACGTCCAGTCACAGGCACTGCTCCAGACGTGCTGAATCGTGCGGGTGTCATTATTCGTGCCGACTGGCGCACCACAGCTCGACAACTGGTCAGCATTGGAAGTGCGTCTGCAATGATCGAGACTCTCGGATATTCAAAAAGCTGCTCACGATGGGTTCCACGAATGCTCACAGCCAACCACAAGACTCAAACCATCTCGATTGTTGGAGCATATGCAGACCGACGGAGAAGCCTTTCTGTCACGGATCGTTATTGGGTACGAAAGCTGGATCCACCTCTTTGCGGCGGAAACAAAAAGGCAGTCCATGGAGTTGCATCGTCCTCATTCACCACGAAAGAATAAATTCGAGGCAACCCCCTCTGCCGGAAAAGTCACGGTGACAGTCTTCTGGGATTATGATGGCGTCATTCTCGTGGATGTGATGCCATGAGCGTTTCAATTCAGGGGCATACGTCAAGACTCCGAATGAACTCAAGAACCGTTTCCGACGTGTTCGATCGGACAAGAATTCAGCAGAAATCTTGCTGCAACACGATAATGCACGCCCACACACAAGTGTGAGAACCAGGGAAAACATCGCCAAATTGGGTTGGACATCACTGTCTCATCCACCCTATAGTCCTGACCTGGCACCCTCAGACTTATATCTGTTTGGGCAGCTTAAAGATTCTCTACGGGGAACACACTTTGAAGAGGACGAGAGTGTCAGCCGTGCAGTGAAAACCTGGGTCGCCTACAGGACCAGCAGGGAATACAAGCTCTTCCACAACGTTGGCTACAGCCATAGAACGTGATAGAGTCTATGTAGAAAAATAGGACATAGGACATACTGATGCAAATTTTCACCAAATTCTGACTCTTAATAATAAATATGTTGTGAAGAAAAAAAAGTGGGACATTACTTATTGAACGACTCTTGCATTGTGCGGCCATAACGCTACCCTCAAAAGACCAGAAAGGCAGGCCAAACTGTCCATTCATAACGGTTATGGAACCCTTTTCTGGAATCTATAAGAAATCGTGTTTGCAGATGTTATGAAATGTGGAGAAACAATCCGTTGTAAAACCACAACGAGCTCTCAGAGTGGAAATACCACCAGGAGCATGGATACAAAATTTGAAAAACTTCTCATCAGTCTGATCTAAATATTTGATTTTTTTCACTTACTAATTTTGCATATTTGTTTAGTGTCACCTGTTTCTTATTCCTTTTAGGGTATTAGTATTGCAAAATACTAGCATTGCGCAAATGTAAAAACTTGAGGGACCTAAGTAAAATTCCTTTTTTAACAAGAAAAGTTACTTCTCTGAAAAAGCAGTTGACTGCATAGCTAGCACATAAGCATTGCAGCTCCAAGTCGCTGGTTTCATCCTTGGTAATAGCAACTTCCTTTCTCTTTTGGTTTAAAGTCTATATTTATTAACAAAATAAAATGTTAATTAAATTCTGAACTGTTATTTGCTGATAATAGTAACATCTTTTCATACGTAATTACAATTTATGAAACTACAAGTATTCACTATGTAATTTAGACCAAAAATAAAATAAAAATAGTTTTTCATTTCTACCCTCGCCATCTTCCACATCCCTCCTGCATTCACCCCTTTATCGATCCACCTTCTCCTCCTGACTCTCTCTATCTCATTCTCCTACATATTTCTATACACGTACTTTTAACCCTCCCTCTCTCTCTCTCTGTCCATCTCTTCCTACCCCTGTCTCTTTCCAACTTCTCCTCCACATACAAAGTCCGTCCATCACCTGGTCCTCCCGCCTTGTCCATTTCCTCCACCTCCCCTCACTGTCTGCAAATCTTCACCTCCCCCCTCTGTCTCAGCCCTTCTCCCACCTCTCTCTTTTCCATCTCCACCTCCTCCAAATCCTTGCCTTCCTAACCCTTTCAGTATAAATCTCCCCCCCCCCCCCCCCGTGACTCAGCTTATCTGTGGCAAACAATATCTATTCCACTTGAAATGGATTCCTATACTACTCACACATTGAGAAAGTTTTGCAATGTTGACTAAATGTCAGGTATTATAAACTCTTTCCATACTTACTGTCAATTGTATATGAGGTAGGTGGTCATTAGTACAAAGTACTCCCTTCCACACCGTAAGTAGGATATGTACCATATGTGGTTGCAATAAAACCAGTGGTTTAAGAGGAAATGTGGAACATACATACATGTGCGAACACACACACACACACACACACACACACACACACACACACACATTCACACACACACACACACACATATATATATATATATATATATATACATATATATCCATTTTATATGTAAATATAGATAATGATTCAGTATGTGTTAATTATCATTTACATGAGACATAGATATAAAACTTAAATAAGAATGAGGAAGAAGTTGTTCCTTCTGAGAATGGAACCAGCAACTACACAATAGTTAAACTGATACACTGGTCACTCGACTGCTGGTAACACCACTACAAGTTTTAAAGTGTTTTATACGTAAGAGCGCTCGGAAATTTTCTAATCTCCCAAATATATTTTTCGATTTTTTTTTGACACAATTTAGACGTAATATTTTTTAAATCTTCCCTCCAAATGCTTTCGACTTCTCCTCGCCCTAATAAAAGTGGTATTGGCATCCAAAGCTTTGACTGCAACAAATCAGTCCGAGATATTCACACAGACTGACTGCATAATAGGTGGTAATATCTTGTCCATAAGAACCGTGTCAGCTCGTTAAGATATATGACAAACGCTTGAATCTGGATGGTGATTATGTGGACAAGTAATAAACTCTGCAGACAAGAAACAAGTCAGCCCCTCAAAGCTGCTCGCTATGGCACGATGTAGAATCTGTACATCTGGCACCAGGCGCTCTTGTTACCCTTCAAGTAGTCGCAAGGATTTGCTGACATGACACTCTGAAACTTCCTGACAGATTAAAACTGTGTGCCGGACCGTGACTCGAACTCGGGACCTTTGCCTTTCATGGGCAAGTGCTCTACCAACTGAGCTACCCAAGCACGACTCACGCCCCGTCGTCACACCTTTACTCCGGCCGGTATCTCGTCTCCTACCTTCCAAATTTTACAGAAGCTCTCCTGCAAACCTTGCAGAACTAGCACTCCTGAAAGAAAGGATACTGTGGAGACATGGCTTAACCACAGCCTGGGGCATGTTTCCATAATGAGATTTTCACCATGCAGCGGAGTGTGCGCTGATATGAAACTTCCTGGCAGATTAAAACAGTGTGCCGAACCGAGACTCGAACTCGGGACCTTTGCCTTTTGCGGGCAAGTGCTCTACACTCTGTTGGGTGGAGACGCACAGTATGGTAGGTCAGCATGGAGGTGTGGCACAGTGACAGAAAACAGGTGTCATGTTTGGACATGTCCTTGGCCAAACTGCGACTGAAGTTTCATGAATTGCTGATGTATCAACGGAAACAGTGCAGTGTGTCTGCAAGGAATGGCGTAGCCCTTGCAACAGTGTTACATGGTGTAGGGACGATGGAGGAAATGGGATGCTAACTGGCAGGTGTCAGAAACAAGTGTCGGCCTTGTGGGCGACAATCGGTTTCAAACCTGAAATTACTGCTTTTAATGAATACTGGTTCATCTCAACCAGTGTCATCCAGCTTCTGACCGAACACTGCGAAGGGGACTGCGTGCAAAGTAGATTTGGCACTTCTCACAGCAGCTGATGATGCTGCACTCGGCCCAGATAACACAGGTCGTGTACGGTGGTTGAATGTAGGCATTGTGGTCTGAGTAGGCGTTGTGTGGGACGACAGTCTGCTGACACGGTGTAGTAGATGCTTTTTGGCTGCTTTCTGTTCTGTGAATAGGGCTTACCCATTCAACTTAGCGTAACTATGAACCAGGATGTTTATTTCCACTTTCTCGGTGACCAGAACACTCCCGTGTTCCAAGGTGTAAACGGCCTTATTTACACATACGTTCCTGGTTTGGTGAACAACTGGGCGCCATTTCCCACCTCGATAGACCCGCTAAGCACCCCATCTTAGGCTCATAGAAAATGTCAAGGATGATTTGAAACAGAGGATGAAATGTGGCCACTGATATCCCCACAATCTGTTAGTACCCCAATGTATATCGTAAGTGATTGGTCTCAGCTGGACACGTCAGGACTCTCGTGGAGTCCCTTCCACGTCCAGTTCAGGCCATTGTAATGGTTGGATGCAGTGATACACGGTAATACCTTCACGTCTCTAGCAGGTGAATGTTTCCTTTTCCAGTGCAACTACAAATGCACGTTAAGATCTTTTTGCCAAAGTCATTTTACTATTTCATTATTCCATTGATAACACAGGGGAGGGTATCACCTGGCAGTCTTTGTATTTACTCCACAAGATACCACAGATCGGATACTGTATGAGGTAGGCCCTATTGTTAAATTCTATTAGCGTCTTATGTCCGTCAGTGAATATTCAGCTCTGTCAAATAGCAATCACGCTACGTAAAAAACCTGTATATGATTCTAAGTAGTGCTGGGAACTTCTTCTCGATGAAAAGACTGGACTGGGGTAACGCAGCTTTGTGATTTCAACTGAGGAGCTACTTGAGTGGGAAGTAGTAGGTGGTAGGTCCAGAAAGGGTCAGTAGCAGTTTAGACCGTGGAAGCTTCATCACATTCTAGCAAGTATAATTGACGACATTGCCCTCTGAAATGCAGTATATTGTAGTGAAGCTGTTCTGTTCATTCGACCACTTTCGTGAGGCCCGAAATACTGAAGACCTGCCTTATAGTCGTCGCCTGAGGTCAACATACCCAATACACACAATGCCATACAACAGCCCCACGTGACTAGCGCCTGAGATGAGAGACAGCTAGTTCGCTCTGCCATTCACGATCCTAAAGGGAACTTCTTGTATCTTGAGTCAAGAAGTTGGTACAATTACAGAGAGAAAACTAACTGTACTGACACTGAAACGACGTCCGGAGCACTATAGGCCATCAGCATGACGACCGTTACTGTGGGCAGTATGCCGACCACTGTCGTGACTTCCTCTGACGCGGCAGAAGAGAGAGGTGCACTGACAGCGGTGTGGCCAACACGAACACTGGTCACAGGGGTGGTGGGGTGGTGCCGTGGCGTGTTTCAAGACGCGTCTCGGTTCTGCGTGTGGCACCAAGACGGAGTTATACGTCTCTGGAGGATATGAGGAAAACAAATGTTATTATCTCACTTTCGCACGAAAATATTATGAAGAGGGTAGATTGCTACTCACTGTAAAGATGACACGTTGAGTTGCAAACAGACTCACTGAAAATACTGTTACACGTTGAGCTTTTGTGCAAAGCGTTCTTCAGGAAAGAAAACACTCGAGCACGCATCCTGCTGTCTCAGTCATTTGTGGCCAGATTGCAACTCTCTTATTGAACGAAAGCAGGAATCCAGATCTGGGCTGGGAAGGGGGAGGGGTAGCAGATTTATGGGTGTCTGAGGAGAGGACTGCCATCTATGGTGGAGATTGAGGAGGAAATGGTGAGCGGAAAATGACAGCAACAGGTTCCCGACGTCGCAAATGGCAGCCTTGTCCAGTCGCCATCTAGTTCTGGCGCACTCTGCCGGACAGCGCATTTCTCTCTCCCCACTCATACCACGCCCTCCGTCTCGCTTCCCAGCTCAACTCTCGATGGCTGCTTTCGTTCAATGTGGGAGCCGCGTTCTAGCCACCGTGGCCAGAGACAGCACAAGTGTGTGTATGTGTGTGTGTGTGTGTGTGTGTGTGTGTGTGTGTGTGTGTTTCTTTTTCTGAAGAAGAATTTGGCCAAAAGCCCGGAGTGTAACAGTCTCCTAATTGTCCCTGCCTGCTACTCAGTATGTCAGTGAGAAGTAATTTATGTCTCTCATAATACTGTTGAATCCAACATGAACTTTTACTGTCATATACGCCCAGCACCTAGGCTGCCATTGGGTACATAACACGATCACTGCAGGTTCGCATGCTATAATTGGACAGCTACCATGAAATTTCCGATCTCTTGAGACTGGTGGCTGTGACATTCCTTCGACATTTTACGTGATGTTATCTTTGAACAAAGTAGCACCATCCCACATGTTGTCCTACATGTCCTAACCTGCATCCACGTTCAATGTGGCCCTACCTAGCATTTTCTCCAGACATCTCACACACTGAAAAACTTGTCGCAAGTTACCAAGAGACTTTCTCGCGAACATTCTCCAGCCATTATGGTTCTTGTAGAATAGAAGCAGCATACAACGTTCTCCCTCAGTGTACAGGTTAGTACGGCTGTTACTTTCGCAGGTGGCAGCAATGTAAACTAAATTTCGCCTCTTAGATGCAACAAAAACACCTACAAATTAAATCATGCATTGCTTCTACTTTACTGTGTACACACTATTCGAAACAATTACCATTGTGATATTCTTAACGGTGTTATAATCCTTAATGACCAACATTTTAGGTAAATGTGGGTCTTCAACTGAGACAGTAGGTGGAGAAGAAGGCATAGAAGCTGAGCAAAGAAAAGAGGTGGGGAAAGACATATGTATACAGTAGGAAGTCTTACCTGAGGTTGAGGACAGAAAAAAAAAGTATAGAAGTTAATCACAAACAAGTGGAAGGTGAAGCAATACAAGTGCAGCAGGAAGGCCTACCTGAGGTTGAAGATGGAGAAGAAGTCATAGAAGGCGAACATGAAGTAGAGGTAGGTGAGGATGGAAAAGAAAGTGTAAAAGCCGATCACAAACAAGTGGCAGGTGAAGCAATACATGTGCAGCAGGAAGGCCTACTAGGATTGAGACTGGAGAAGATGGCGTAGAAGCAGAAAGAAGAGTTGGGCAACGCAACTACTGTGCAGCAGGGAGGCCTACCTGAGGTTGAGGATGGAGAAGAAGGCGTAGAAGGCGAGCACGAAGAAGAGGCACGCGAAGCCGTACGTGTGCAGCAGGAACGCCCACTTCAGATCGCGCCGGATGTCTTGCACTGTGGGTGCCAGCACCAGAACCAGCGCGTGCCTGCAACCAAAAAATACGTCGTTCCTGAAGACGTGGTGCTAGTGGCAAAACGCCTCAGCTAGCTGAAACTCCTCACTCTCTTCCTTCCATGCTTAACACATCTTGTACATTATGTACCTGTAGCTCTGCCAAAGGCACTGTGTATATCTGCAATGGTACCTGATAAGCCACTCTACAAAACATTATGTTTGTAAATTGTCGAAGAATCTGTAGCAAGATACACAAGTTAATGTCTGAAATAAACTGTAGCAATGCCAATATTGTATTAGGTACCGAAAGCTGTTTGAAACTAGACATAAAAAGCAGTGGAATTTTGAATTCGGATTGGAAAATGTTTGGGACGGATAGGACTGATGCTATGGGAGGTGATGTTTTCATTGCAGTTAAAAGCTGTTTAAACGCAGTTGAGATCTATACTGGGTCGGACTGTGAAATAGTCTGGATAAAGTTGTCAATCAGACAAGGACTGAGCATTGCATTAGGATGTTTTTATAGACCACCAGCATCCGCAACAAACGTCGCAGAACGTTTCAGGGAAAGTCTTGAGTACATAGGAAGTAAATATCCAAATTATCCATTAGTTTTTGGTGGACACTTAAATCTAGCATCCAGTGAGTGGGAAAATTACATTTTTATCACAGGGGGCAGAAGCAAAGATTCGTGGGAAGTTATTCTAGGAGCGCTCTCAACATACAACCTTGAGCAACTGGTTAGAAAACCATCTCGAGATGGGAACAAAATGGTTCAAATGGCTCTGAGCACTATGGGACTTAACTTCTGAGTTCATCAGTCCCCTAGAACTTAGATGTCCCTAGAACTTACTAGGGACATCACACACATCCATGCCCCAGGCAGGATTCGAAGCGTCGACCGTAGCAATCGCGCGGTTCCAGACTGTAGCGCCTACAACCGCTCGGCCACTCCTGCCGGCGACATGGGAACATGTTAGATATCTTGGAGACAAACAGACCTGATCCTTTTGAGGAAGTTAATCTAGAAGAAGGTATTAGCGACCATAATGTCGTTAAAAAAAACCAAAGAAACAGCGTAGTGTTTTCCTGTTTGGGAAAGCAAATAAAAGTGTCATTAATGAACATAGTCAGCCCCAAGCATTCACTGCAGGACACAATGTTATTGAGCATCTTTGGTCGGAATTTAAAGGTATTGTTCACCATGTGCTAAAGAAGTATGTTCCTAGCAAAAGTATAGGGGAGGGTAAGGATTCACCTTGGTACACAAACATATTAGGAAGTTGCTGAGAAAGCAGAGAATTTTGCACAGTCGTTTTCAACGTAGTCACTGCCCCCGTGACAAACAGAATTTATGCGAAATGAAAGCAGCTGTCAGAAGGACAATGAGAGATTCTCTTAACGAATTTAAAAGCAATATTTTATCTGAAGATTCTAAAAATAACCCCAAAAAAATATTGGTCGTACCTAAAATCTGTGAACGCTACAAATAATTGAATACCTTCTCTTGCTGACAGTACGGGTAATGTAACTGATGATGATAAACAGAAGGCCGGAATTCTAAACCTAGCTTTAAAAAAAAAATGGTTCGAATGGCTCTGAGCACTATGGGACTTAACTTCTCACGTCATCAGCCCCCTAGAACTTAGAACTACTTAAACCCAACTAACGTAAGGACATCACACACATCCATGCCCGAGGCACGATTCGAACCTGCGACCGTAGTGGTCTCGCGGTTCCGGACTGTCCTAGCTTTCAAAAACTCGTTTACGATAGAGGACTGCAGCCCCATTCCCGCTTTCGGTTATCGAACAAACGAAAGGATGGCTGACATAGTGTTTAGAATATCTGGGATTGTAAAACAGTTAAGATACTTGGACGCCAGGAAGGCATCTGGCCCAGATGGTATCCCTGTAAGATTTTATGTTGACTATGCTACAAATATCGCACCATTCTTATCCAACATGTATCAGAGATCATTGGAACAGCGGAAAGTTCCACGGGACTGGAAGAAGGCCCAAGTCATAGCAATCTATAAAAAGGGTAGAAAATCGGATGCACATAATTACCGGCCAATTACACTGACATCGATTAGGTGTAGAATCATGAACCCATTTTGTGTTCAGAGATAATGACCTTTCTAGACTCTGAGAATCTCATCTGCAGAAACCAGCACGGTTTTAGGAAAGAGCGGTCATGCGAGACACAGCTGGCCCTCTTTGTGCATCATATACAACTGGCTCTAGATACCGGCTCCCAGGTTGATGCCATATTTCTCGACTTTCGAAAGGCGTTCGACTCACTTCCCCACTGTCGCTTGCTACAAAAAGTGCAGGCTTACGGTCTATCCGATGACATATGCGGTTGGATAGAAAGTTTTCTAACAGACAGGGAGCAGTATGTCGTCCTGAACGGGGTGACTTCAACAGAAACAAGCGTAACTTCAGGTGTGCCCCAGGGCAGCATAATAGGTCCTCTGCTTTTTAGTATTTACATAAACGATCTGGTTGATGGTATTGACAGCGGCCTTAGACTTTTTGCCGATGATGCTGTACTCTACAGTAAAGTAGTATCACACGAAAATTATGAACAAATCAATGAGGATTTGCAGAAAACAAATGCGTGGTGTAATGACTGGCAGTTATCTCTCAATATTAGTAAGTGTATCCTACTGCGTATAACAAGGCGAAAATCCCCATTACTGTGCGATTACAAAATAAATGATCAGTCTTTGGAAGCGGTAACGTCTGTCAAGTATCTGGGTGTGACTATTCGAAATGATCTCAAATGGAATGATCAGATTACACAAATAACGGGCAAGGCGAACTCTAGATTGCCGTTTATTGGTAGAATCCTGAAGCGATGCAGTCCTTCAACAATGGAAATAGCTTACAATACTTTAGTTCCTCCAGTCTTGGAGTACTGTTAGTCTGTATGGGACCCTTACCAGTTGGGTCTGATTCAAGAGATTGAGAAGGTTCAAAGAAGAGCGGCAAGATTCGTGACGTACGTTTAGCCGTTGTGAGAGCGTTACAAATCTCATAGAAAGTTTGAAGTGGGACATACTAGCAGATAGATAGCGCGTTAAACAGAAGGGGCTGCTCGCTAAATTCCGAAATCCGATCTTCACCGAGGATGCAGAGCATATATTATTACCACCAGCTTTCAAATCGCGCAATGATCACCATTTAAAGATAAGGGAAATAAGAGCTCGTACTGGGGGGGGGGGGGGGCGGTCATGTGACTTTGGCACGAATTGTGCCCTCCGCCACACACCGCTTGGTGGCTAGTAGAGTATATATGTAGATGTAGAAATTTCCTTTACTTCACGTCTATGGTCACAAATTTTTGTCATCAGACTACCGGTTTCGGTCTATAATGACCATCTTCAGATCTTTTTCTTAAAAACATGTTCTAATGTACTGGAGCCATAGTGACATCGTCAAATGTTAAAGACAAAATTAGCACCAGCATCGTCAAATGTATATAAATAACAGCATATGCAAGAATCATCTTGTCAGCAGCACTACTGTTCAAACCAATACTTTACAATACTTGAAGTCAGCTAGTATACAACACTGCAGTAACTTCAGGCACATCATGTTACGTTGTTATGGTCTCAGGGCCTTTACTGCCGCAAACTGTACACTGCGTATCATATTTAAACTCTGTTCTTCTTTTCCCTAGCATCTGTCTTGTATACCCTAGTGTCTGCTGTTTCAGGATTTGGCAGAATTTTTTTCTAATTATCTTATTACCTGGATGCCCTCCCAAGGGCCAGAGTTGACATGTCAACTCAAGGGAGGAACGTCGTGTGTCTACTAGATTCTGTGAGCCAGGCCTCGGCTACAGTACCGAGGATGAGCGGTTAGCAGCGGGCGGTAGAGCAGCACAGTATGACTGTCATGTTTATGTTTACATTGAGTTCAGTGGCGATATGGGATGGCCAGCTAGGCTAGGCAGGAGTGGTAGGGCAAAAAAATGTTGCCGTTATATCTCCACCACTCATCACTCATCCTAGACATTATTGAGGGTCTTTTCCGGTTGCTTCAAAGGTTTCGTGCCGTGAAGATGACAGAAATGTGAAAACTGACAGACCTCAAGTGAAGGACTTTGCTTTTGGAAGGATATAAAATTAACTTTTCAGGTAACATTTTAATCAGTTTCATATAAATATTTTCATTAGCCAAGGAATAATTATTTTGTTATTACATACACGAATTGGACAAGATATAGCTCACCTAATAGCTAGCAAAATCTTATTGTAACACTAAATTACGTCACCAGTAATTATCAAAGAATAATGGGTAATGATTAAAATAGGTCATTAATTTATTCCTTATTTCTGTTACTCCTGCAGTTGGCCTTCGATATTGACCTGGAACAGCATCTGATGAATTTCTCAACTCATTTGTGTCTCTTCACAGAGAAATGATATGTAATCTGCATTATTAATACCACCCTGTCTCTGACAATATTGTGCAATATGCACGCAATTTGCACAAGCTCGTTTATTTTGAGACATCAGGGACTTATAAACATGTTCCTAAAAATCGCCATTTCCTCAATAGTAGTGCACAGCCGCTTCTGGTGCACTTCGGATACCAAATTGATATCAAATTAATTGTGAAAGTAAATTAATCGATCAATTAATTAGCCCCACACACCACCAGATGATGTCATGAGTTTTCCCCAGGTGGCACGAGGGTCCCCCTGATGGAACTCCCAGCTCCCCCCCCCCCTGCCTCCCCCTTCCTTCCGGAGACATAATCCAAGATGGAGGCCAGGGAAAGTATTCGCAGGAAACTGAGAGCCTGTGTCGAGCTGCTGGGCTGGAAGGAGCACACTTTCACCTCACCTACCCCCTCCCTTTGAAATGGCTGCAAATTCACATCTCAGAGGGAAATTCTAAAAAATGGCGAGAAATTCAAATTTATTGGTGGGCGTATCAAATTTTGTGTGTGCACCAGCTGACCTAGTTCACAATGCCACCACCAGAGGACGCTGTTGCCACTCTCCAATTCCCCACTTTCCTCTCCCCTCCCATCCGCCATCTGAAAATTGGCAGGAAAGGGACTCAGTCTCTGTTAGGCTGTCAGATGGGATGGAGGTAAGACTTCATTGCTTTGTACACAGTGCAGAACATTGTTTAGTTAAACAATCTGAGTTGCCATTAATCGAGGTTTAGACAGTAGCTCTACCCAGGTTTATCAATATCTACTAGATGTCGAGTGGATATTTTCCTTATTAGACCAGCACTGGAGAGGTGCTATAGCCAGTCCAGCCAACAGACCTGTATGGGAAGGACAGGTGGTAATAACAACAGGACAGCAACCTGTCACTGAAGTACAGGTGAGTAGCCTCCTGCCAGTCTACACCTGAACAGCGGCTTCTGGAAGGGACATAAGAATGTGTAATAATAACATTAGAACAATAGCTCACTGTCCAACTGGTCCCATTATTTTTTCCTTATTGGGTTTCGATTTCACCACCCCCTATCGGCAGCAGCTTAGGGTGCTGCTCTTCAGCCACAAGAATAGTTGAAAACAGAATAAGAAGAAATAAAAACAGGCGATAAAAACGGTGACTTTGTAAATCTCAAAACGGTAGAAAGTTGGAGAAATGAAAAATATAAAAACAAAGGGTTGGTGATGCTAATTAAGACACACAGTAAGCAGACAGACAATTAAAGAAACATGGTCACAGTCTGGTTTCTTTTCACAAGAGATTAAAATCAACCAGCGACTTTATGGTGTGTGTTTCCAACACTGCAAAAGGTGCACAACACTTAACACACACTTAACACTGAACTAAGGGAGATTGGTGGGGGAAGGACCTGGACTGACGAAGGGAAAAATGGGGGGAGGAGAGGAAAAGCAAAAAGGGGAGAAGCTGAAGAACAGAGAGGACACATAAAGGGTGGGGCAGGGTGGCTGCGAGAAGGGTTGGGGAAGACAGAGGAGCGGAATGCAAAAAGTACTCAGGGGAGAGAAGGGAGTCAAAGAGAGGGTAGGTGGGGACGAAATAGGATGGAAGGGGGAGAGAAGAGGGAGACTGGGGAAAGAACACAGGTTGGGAGGGGGAGGTGATCAGAGTTGATAGGAGGGATAAATGAGAAGTCACAGCGACAGAAGGAGTGGATGGTGTGTCCTATGATGATTGCCTGGGTCCTGGGGGGGGGGGGGGGGAGGGGGGCGTTGATATGAAGGAACTAGTGGTTGCACCAAGTGGAGAACTTGTCAAGGTAGGTTTGGAGAGTTCAGAAAGTTGGAGGAGATTAACAGCTGGGGGAGGTTTAGGCATTTTCAGCAGTATACAAGAGATAGAGGAGAGGGGAAAGGACAGAAGTTTGGGGCACACCAGTGCAGGGATAGGAACTACGGGAGTTGGAATTGAAGATAGTGACATAGGAAGGACGACAGGAGAGGAAGGAAGCAACGAGATGGACGAAATTGATAGGGAGAGCATAGGTCTGGAGTATGACGAGGAACCCAGAATGACAGATACGGTTGTAGGTGTTCTGGAGGTCGAGGGAAACAAAGATGTCACAGCAACGGGAGCTAAGTTGAAGCGAAAGAAGGTTGGTAAGGCTAAGGAGCTGGTCATTAGCTGAGAAGGACTGCTGAAAGCCACACAGGGTAAGGGGAAGGAGGTGGTGCTGGTTAAGGTGGCGATGAATACGGCGGGAGAGGATGCACTCGAAACCTTACCGAACACAGAGGTGAGGCAAATGGGATGATAGGAAGGGGGTTTATTGGGTTTAGGGAGCAGCAGGAGATGGGAAGACATCCACTGGTCAGGGTAAAAGCCAGTGGAGAGGAGGACATTGTGAAGGGGAAGCAAGGGCAGCCAGGAAGAATGGGGGGGAGAGGGAGATTCCTTCAGCTGATGTTAGGTTACACCATCTAGATCAGGGGCAGTGTTGTGTTTGGAGCAGAGGATGAGTCGTGTGTGGTGATGGGAGTGTTGATGTCTGAAGGGGTAACTGATCCAAGTACTGGAAACTAGGGGCGATCAGTGGGACAGAGGTATCAGTGCTTTTGTGTCAGTAGGGAAGAGGGAGTATTCGAAACGGGCATAATCAGGAATGGAGTCGACGGAAGACCTCAGATAGATGGGAAACAAAATGGTTAGCCTCACTAAGGTTGTCAGGAAAGGGGTGATTATCGTGGAGAACAGGGTAATGCAGGGTGGAATGGCTACCAGTAAGGCGGTGGAAGGCTGGCCAGTACTTGGTGGAGTTGACAGGAGTGGGGGGCGGGGGGGTAGGGGAGTAGAGGTGTGTGTATATCAGGCGCCAGTCCCGCCGTTTCCTTGCTGTAAGCAGGTTCCAGATGTATCGCTGTAATTGCCAGTTGCAGATGAGTGTGTCCCGGTCACAGGTGCTGAGGAAGGAGCAGTAGAGCCTGCAGGATCCACGAAGAAGAAGGATGGTCTGTGGAGGAAGTGTAGGGCGGTGAGGGTGGATGAGTTTAGTAGGAACGTGCTTACTCCTGTAACATTCTGCCCCCTATGTACAGCACTCCTGTAGCAACATCATTTGGGATTGAAACACGCTTTACGCGTCGCAGGTCGCATCCTAGACAATAGAAATACGGAAAATGTATTGTACGATACTTTTTTGCGGATGTAGCGCTCATTAACTTACCTGAACACTGTGTCTCAAGGCGAATAAGAAAACTGACCAGCCACTTCGAGTCGCCTCCAGTCTAGTCCAGCGCCATATAGCGAGTGCATTGTGTACCTGAAGAGCGGGCCAGCCGAGAAACCGCCGGTCGCCAGAGGCCGAGCTAATCCGTGACTTCCTGTCGCTGCCTGACCCTCTCATGACTCCCACTGCCGACCGCCGTACAGTGCGAGTCGAGCACCAGCGGCTGGGATGTATACACTAGTTCCGTCCCTAACATAGACTCCTCAGTTTAAAAACTCCGAAACGGATTGATTGACTTGTCAATACACCTCTAATCTCTCACGTGAAATCTAGATTCCTCCAGTTTATATGATTTCATTTCGAATACGGAAGTAATCTGACCATACACACGTTTTCACATCGCTTTAAGTATCGTCATTTGCAACGCTGTGGCATGGGCTGACGCCTTCTCTCATCAGATAAAAAAGAAAATCTATTCAAGTCAGCTTAATAGCTGTTTCGTCCTGCATCATGGGACTACGATATTATAATCATTTTTTCCTAATGATGGACTGCTAACAACTACCTTTGTCACAGGATTCCTCCTAACTGTCGAACTCCCTTGAAGTAACGAAATGCTTCACCACATACAAAGTCTCTTAAAGTAAGAGCGCAGAGAAGTTCTAGATACCAGGTTTATAAATTCGGAAATATATCTGATTTTATTTCGATCGTCGTGATTTCCTGTGTAGGTCGGAGGTTCAGATCTTATAAAAAACACTCATGAATCATGTGGTACTGTGCCACGTCATACATATCAAATTTATAGGCTAATTAATTAAACCGAACATGAGAATCTCTTTGCATGGCGAGCAATTTTTTTTTTTCTTCAGTAGTCGCATTTCACTCGCTAGATAGCCCAAATGGGAATACCTGTAGGAGAGACAATCTTTTTGTCAAGGAATACTATTGAGAACCGCAGAAGGGTCCTACCACTGCCAACACATGTTTCGCTAGTCGTGTAGGCTCCTAATGGAACCATCCCTCTTGCCGAATTTAGAAAGTAGGTCGCCTAAGGAACGTGGTATTAAGCCAATATTTGCAACCCCCTCATGCCATTGCTAGATATTGCTTACTCTAACAAATAGTATTTGTAGTCCGCAGCTCGTGCTTGTGCGGTAGCGTTCTCGCTTCACGCGCCCGGGTTCCCGGGTTCGATTCCCGGCGGGGTCAGGGATTTTCTCTGCCTCGTGATGACTGGGTGTTGTGTGATGTCCTTAGGTTAGTTAGGTTCAAGTAGTTCTAAGTTCTAGGGGACTGATGACCATAGATGTTAAGTCCCATAGTGCTCAGAGCCATTTGAACCATTTGATGTATTTGTAACACATTCTAGATGGTGTCACAGAGTTTTTGTGACCTGTCCATGGGGTATAGGAGAGGAAAGATGAAGGTTGATTGAGAATGATCACAAACAGTAGAAATTCTGTCAACTACTTGAAATCAAGTTCCTCCATTCTGCCATACATTTGCGTTTGATCCTATGGAGACGTCTTTTAATCATGACATTCCCCCCTCCCCCCCTCCTGGCACTCTCGTGTCTCCGAGCGAGTCATGTTTTTCGAACACATGTGCTAAGGACCCAATAGAGCAAAACTCCAGAATGGTTTCAGGTAGCCTTTCTGCATCTTGTAACTGTCCCTCAGTGTCCATCCTGCCCTCCCTGTGGTTTTGTCCAGTGACCATTCCAAGTCGCAACTGAGTGGCAGTCAGAGAGCGCTATGTATACCACATACTGCATCTCGTGGAGGAACAGGTTGAGCTGAATTAATGCGACAGGACCATGTTCTGACCAGAGCTCTGCAAACCATATACAATGGCCAGTGCCAAATGAAGCTTTCTGCTGCAACGAGAGGTAATAGAAAAATGATATTAGCAGTTACAGTGGTGTTCCTTAACAGGAGAATTACGAAGACTTCATATCATATGGGAACTCGAAGAAGGACCAGGATTTTGTTACTGCACTGCAGTCTGTTTACAAACTGCTGAAGAATATCAGCCATCCCCGTGAGTCATTCATGTCTGTCACACAAACATTCTCTCACTCCTTGTTATTCTGAACCATCCAAAAGAGAAATACTGTAAACTATAAAATTTAACTACCATCGTCTGGTAGAAACCATGGTAATATATTACCACACCTCTCTCTTACAATGTATTGAAAACAAATACCATATGCTTGCTGATATTTGGCGTATATGGCGATCCTATTAAACATGCTGGTACTGGTCCATTGGAGCCGCTGGGCAGTGATGGAAGTCACTTGTACAGGTCAGCGTAAGGTTTTGTCACCTGTACTCGAGGAAGATCTTATCGACTGTCAGTCAAAAGGAGAGGGTTCTTGTGTAGTAGTTTCTTAAGCAGTTTGACACATGGTCTTTTTCTGTAATGCATCGAAGCAGTCTGTGACTAGAGCTATGTACACAACCACGCATTTTGTTTCTCTACTGTGACTTCGAGGTCTGTGCCATGCGCTAAACCGGCATTTCGATCCATTGGCTCTCACTGACAGCTGTACATCGCATGCTGTAAACTAAGCTGCTCTCACAATAATAAGGATCGATGAAATGAAAGGCAGAGGTGGGGTTTCCTACTGACAAAAAATGCGGAATGCATCACAATATATGGAAACTGGAAGAGTTTGCAGCATCGTGGAGAGTTTCTCTATTTAAACTCACACTCCACAATGACACGATAGAAGATGGCCTCGTGCTACGTTTTTGAAGAGACCAGGAGCAATGATTCTTTACATTGCAGCCATGTATGCGACCATTCTTTCAGTTCTTGCCAACCCTGGAAAGTGATGCTCCCACCAAGACTCTCCATCTCAAGCAACCAGTGTCAGTCAGTAATCAACAGTTTAGCAGTGGACAGATGGGATGGAAAAGACACTGTAAAATGAGAAAATGTACTGCAATAAGCACCATATTGGATAGTGTGATCAATTTTATCAATGAGAACGATGTCTTTCGTGATGGCACTGATATGTAAAACATTCCCGGTTTTCTTGCTGCGTCAGTTGGGGGTAAAATCTCAAGCTTTCGACGATAGCCTCCATCATCATCGTCAGGACCGCCACCGCGATTATTCCCAGTTCTACTCAGTACCTCCTCATTAGTTATGTGATCTACCCATCTAATCTTCAGGATTCTTCTGTAGCACCACATTTCAAAAGTTTCTATTCTCTTTTTGTCTAAAGTGTTTAGCACTTCGATACATGGCTACGCTCCGTATAAATACTTTCAGAAAAGACTTACTGACGCTTAAAGCTATACTCGATGTTAACAAATTTCTCTTCTTCAGAAACGCTTTCCTTGCCGTAGCCCGCCTACATTTTATATCCTCTCTACTTCGACCATCATCAGTTTTTTGCTGCCCAAATAGCAAAAGTCATCTACTGCTTTAAGTGTCCCATTTCCTAAACTACTTCCCTCAGCACCACCTGATGTAATTGGACTACATTCCACTACCCTTGTTTTATTCATGTTGATGTTTTAAGACACTGCCATTCCGTTCAATTGCTCTTCCAGGTCCTTTGCTTTCTCTGACAGAATTACAATGTCATCGACAAACCTCAAAGTTTTTATTTCTTCTCGATGGATTTTAATTTGTATTCCAAGTTTTCCTTTTGTTTCCTTTACTGCTTGCTCAGTATACAGACTGAATAACGTCGAGGATAGGGTACAACCCGGTCTCACTCCCTTCTCAACCACTGCTTCCCTTTTATGCCCCTCTCTTAGAAATGCCATCTGGTTTCTGTGCAAACTGTTAATAGCCTTTCGCTCCCTGTATTTTACCCCTACCACCTTCAGTATTACGAATAAAGTATTCCAGCCAATTTGACTGTTAAAACCTCTCAAAATAAGATATGTCTGAAATAACTGACTGTCGATTTTTTATCCCTATTAATCCCAGTAATCAATGTAGAAATCGAATGAAGTGTTAAAAATGTCGATCTCTCAGTTTCTACATACATACAATGAAAATATTAAATTAAATTTAGAAAAAAAGCTTGGCCAGTCCAGTATTTGGTGTATCATTGAAAAGTGATAAGTAGCTGAAGACTATAAAAAAGTCAATTGTAAATTTTTTGAAACCCCTCATAAAAATCATGTTGTCAGGAATTGTACCATTAGTTTGATATTACAAAGTGCTGACAGCTGAAATCTGAAGTTGAAGAACTATGTTTTTCCTATTAACCTTCTGCTTTCAACAGCTGCAAGCAGATAGTGTCATATGGTGTAGATACAGACAGCAGATCAGCTGCTTTCTATTTATATTGCATGCTATGAATGAATTATGGCTATTTTCATTTATTATTGTTACCACAATTTGATTCATCTTTTGTTATTTCATAGTAACGGCAGACAAATCTTTAATATTTTAAAACAGGTGAAGCACTGCACTTCATTGCTTTGTAAAAAATACACTGAAGTGCAAAAGAAACTAGTATTGGCGTGCGGACTCAAATACAGAAATATGTAAACAGGCAGAATACGGCGCTGGGGTCGGAAACGCTTATATGACAACAAGCGTCTGGTGTAGTTGTTAGAATGGCTACTGCTTCTACAATGGCAGGTTATCAAGATTTAAGTGAGTTTGAAATTGGTGTTATAGTCGGCGCTCGAGCGATGGGGCACAGCATCTCTCAGGTAGCGATGAAGTGAAAAATTCCCATCCGACCATTTCCGACTGAACGATGAATGTCAGGAATCACGTAAAACATCATATCTCCTACATGGCTGTGGCTGGGAAAAGATCCTGCAAGAACGTTACCAACGACGACTGAAGAGAATCGTTCAGCGTTACAGAAGTGCAACTCCTCTGCAAATTCCTCCTGATTTCAGAGCTGGGCCATCAACAAGTGTGAGTGCGCGAACCATTCAACGATACGTCATTGGTATGGGCTTTCGGAGCCGAAGGCCCACTCGTGTAGCGGTGATGAGTGCATGACACAAAGCTTTACGCCTCACGTGGGCCTGTCAACACTGAGAATGGACTGTTGTTGACTGGAAACATGTTGCCTGGTCGGGTGAGTCAAATTGTATCGATCGGATGGACGAGTATGGGTATGGACACAATCTCATGAATCCATGGACCCTGCATGTTAGCAGGGGACTGTTCAATCTGGTGGAGGCTCTGTAATGGTGCGGGGCGTGTGCAGGTGGCGCGATATCGGAGTATCGATACGTCTAGATATGAGTCTGATAAGTGACAGGTCTGTAAAGCATCCTGTCTGATCACCTGCCTCCACTGAATCTTCATTGATCCAACAGCTGGCATAAACTTGTTGATGCAATAACTTACCAACAGCCGTATGTATTGTAGAAATTTATTTTATGTTATGAACTTCTATGTGCTACCAGTTTCGGCATTACATTGATGCCATCTTCAGGCTCCACACGTCATAGTCGTAAAATAGCTATACACGGAAGGACATATATAACTGGATCCGTGAATGAAAACGTCATGCAACAGCTCTTGGTGGCCAGGCGACACAGACTCTAAATTTCTACAATACATACGGCTGTTGGTACATTATTGCATCAAGAAATGCATCCATTAGTGTGCATTGTGCATTCCAACGGACTTGGGAAATTGCAGCACGACAATGCGACACACCAGATGTCCAGAATTGCTACAGAGTGGGCCCAGGAGCACTCTTTTGAGTTAAAACACTTACGCTTGTAATACGTCCTGGTCTCCTGACCTTCATTGCTTACATATTCCGCCCTCACAATCGTATTCTGCACATCAAGACGCTTCATTCGAACCCGAACTCAATAAGATAAAGTCGGCGTTGTATGAATTCATGTAAACGATATGCAAATAATTAGTAAATCGCAAGTGTGCACCGAGATTGAAATACTCGAGGCTGTCGTGCGCACACACATTGAAGACACTACAGTCGCTGGGACTTTTATTTCAGCAGAGACAGACCACATGCCAGGAGGCCGGTCCCTTCTGAGGACAAGTCAGCCTATCTACGTCAGCCAGTGACCGCCCATAGAGCAGAAAGTGCTTGTACGAGTGAAAGGGGAGTACGACTCAGTGTTCGGCTTAAAAGCAAATTCCACTACATTGTGTGGGAGCGCCGAGCCTATGCATTCTTTACAAATACAGCATGCAGTTTCAGAGGTTTTCACAGGGAGACAGAAAACGCCAAACGCCGATGCTACAGATTTCCGGATTGGTCGTCTTAAGCGAAACGTCATTCTCCCGTTTTAGAAGAGCAATGCTGATTGGCAGACGATATTCCTGACGCCTTGAGCTGAAGGAATAATGGAAGAGACTGAAAGATATACCCCTTCACGTCTGGCATGGAGAGGGGCCGTTCAATGGTCGCTCTTGGAGCGAGAACACGTAACGAGAGCGTGTGCGCTCATACGTGCACACAAAGAGCGAGGAACAAGTCTCTCCTCAGTACTTTACTGGGAGGGCACCTCTGTCGAGAGCGAATCAGTGTGTGGCTCTATACTGAGTCTTTGCGATTATGTGTTGTTCACTGTGTTGGCTGGTACACTTATTGTGCGGTGTGAACAGACAGAGTTATAGTTAAACGCCTGCGAGCGAATCTTTGAGTGGCACCACGGTGGACTGGTTATCTGACCGGTGTACCACGCCAATAGTTAGACTAGGGGCGAATAGGAGTCCTTGACTTCATCAAGGCGTAAGAAGAATTTGATTGGCAAATGTCAATCCAGATGGAACGAGAGTTATCTTATTTGTCAGCGGCGAGCGGCGCAGACAGCAGTCATCGCAGCTTACGGTATTGTGCGCTAAAACTCTTGCGAGCCCCATATTTCCTCCACAACAGTACACTTCACTGCATTTCACACGAGACAGCCTCGACCGTACCTAGCAACATTCTAATGGATAAGTATTCAAGTTGAGTAGGCGCGGCTCTCAACCATTCTGCCAAGTCAATAACAATCTTAAACTTTGTATAGGAATTTTTATTAGCGAATCCTATCCTTAAGAGGTAACTTCACATTCCGAAAAGAACCCGGAAATAACTTGTTCAGTTCATAACTGAAAGTGCCATTGTGATTTCTCAGAATTTTTGCAAAATAAATAATAATTTTCGTTAGTTTCATGCTTTTCTTTCAGTAACTGGCACTACTCCAGTACCCAAGTATCCCACTAGTTACGTAAGAAATTTTGTGAATTTTTGTGTCATTTCCGTACAGCGGACAACTCCAGAAGATATTTATTGCTGAAAGTTTTTCAGGCATTTCTCTTTAGAACGTTAGGAGCGCCTGTCTGACTTCTGTAGTAGTGTGGGGGAGGCACTGGGTAAAGGGTACATCTCAGATTAATCCGTTGTGCAGAACGACAGAATAGAACCCACACGCTCACACGCTGGCCACCAAACTCCCCACACATGAAAATTATTGAGCATATCTGGGATGCCTTGCAACGAGCTCTTCAGAAGAGATCTCCACCCCCTCGTCCTCTTACGGATTTATGGACAGCCCTACTGCATTCATGGTGTCAATTCCGTCCAGCATAGCTTCAGATATTAGTCGAGTCCATGGCACGTCTTCTTGTGGCAGTTCTGCGTGCTCGCGATGGCCCTACACGGTATTAGGCAGGTGTACCAGTTTATTCGGCTCTTCAGTGAATTTAGTGAGCTACAGTTCCTATGTGCCACCTCACTTAGTATACAAGGAACTCACACTCGTGGCTGGAACATGGTAGTTGCGTTTGGTCGCTACACTAACTGACGTTATGGTTGTAAGTAAACCAGCGATTTCCTGACTTGAGTACAGTTTTTCACTATTATCCTACAGAAGGATGCAGTTATTAACAATCCTGTCACACATCCCCTCTTAAGAGTTGAGTTTCCTCACCAGCGAATGCTCTCGCAACACTTTTGGGTTTTCTCGGAGTTAGGATTCAGCCCCTTCCTTTTCAGAAATGATCACTTTCAATCAGTAAGAAGCTCGGCTACAAATTTTCAACTCGTGACCTGTCTGCCGCTCGACAGAGTATCAGGCCATCATTGCTTATCGCGGTAGCTCGAGGGGACTGCCATCCCGTTCCACTCTCTTCCCACCACGAAAACAAAGTTGTTTTGTCACAGTTACGGTCAGCTGCCTCGGCCTGCTAGGTCTGCGAGTCAGTCGGAACTCAGGTGTGGACCGTTTGCGCTACGTGGAGGTGGCCGGACCGCATGTGGTCTGCCGTGTACTCGGCTCCCCAGGTGGAAGGGCGCTCGTTCCTGCCGACCTGACGGTATTCTGGCGTCACTGCTCACAGTTCCCACCTCGAGCTCACCCACACGACAGAAATTACATGAAGAATTACACGCAGATTCCACCAGAGTGTATAGAGAGAGAGAGAGAGAGAGAGAAGCAACGTATCAATTGGCGTCGTGATCTCCGCAATAACTGCGGCTGAGTGCTATAAACGTGAGGATTCACCAACTGACATTGATCATGTAGATCTTATAGTTTTCCCTGAGACATTTAAGTCTCATCTTTACCAGCAATAATGATGGAAACAAAAGAAAGGACTTCAAATTTGCGCCATAGCCCAGCTTCGGACCCAAGCCTTCTTACTTACTGGGCAGAAAGATTAGATTAGATTAGATTAATACTAGTTCCATGGATCATGAATACGATATCTCGTAATGATGTGGAACGAGTCAAATTTTCCAATACATGACATAATTAATTTAACAACATAATTAAGTTAATATAAATCTATTTTATTGATTTTTTTAAAAAAATTTTATTTTATAATTTTTTTGTTTGGTTTTTTCTTTTTTTCTTAATTTATATCTAAAAATTTCTCTATGGAGTAGAACGAGTTGTCATTCAGAAATTCTTTTAATTTCTTCTTAAATACTTGTTGGTTATCTGTCAGACTTTTGATACTATTTGGTAACTGACCAAAGACTTTAGTGGCAGTATAATTCACCCCTTTCTGTTCCAAAGATTTAATCTTGAAGACTGAAGATCATACTTTCTCCTAGTATTGTTGTTATGCACACTGCTATTACTTTTGAATTGGGTTTGGTTGTTAATAACAAATTTCATAACATAGTATGTATACTGAGAAGCTACTGTGAATATCCCTAGATCCTTAAATAAATGTCTGCACGATGATCTTGGGTGGACTCCAGCTATTATTCTGATTAGACGCTTTTGTGCAATAAATACTTTATTCCTCAATGACGAATTACATCAGAATAAGATGCCATATGCAAGCAATGAGTGAAAATAGGCGTAGTAAGCTAATTACTAAGATGTTTATCACCAAAATTTGCATAAGTAGCTGAACTCAGACGTTTCAGCAGATCATCAATGTGTTTCTTCCAATTTAATCTCTCATCAATGGACACACCTAAAAATTTTGAATATTCTACCTTAGCTATATGCTTCTGATTAAGGTCTGTATTTATTAATGGCGTCATACCATGATGTTGACCATTACACCACCGCAGAACTACAGTCAACGTTACTGCATGAACTACCCAAGTCCAGTGCCCTCCCCGTCACAAACTTCAATTCCCATCGAAATTCTTCCAATCCATATGTGGCATACAGCAAACCAGTGCTTAACAGTATTGGTTAAAAACAGTCTTGGTTGCAATTTTAGTTTTCTGCTTTTCAACCACGCGTTTCGCCTCATTTGGGCACCTTCAGGTTATCTTAATTTGGTATTTCTTAGAAGGGTCCTTTAGTGAGTGTAGCCAAAGGGCATCGTCGAATATATCAGGCCAACAGCGCCTTCGTAAGTAAAAACTTTTCTAGATGGACACGAGTGACACCAAGACCTGCATAACGCGTTACCGTTCACAGGAGCGAGTAACAACGGCGATGTTGGCCTGATATATTCGACGATGCCCTTTGGCTACACTCACTAAAGGATCCTTCTAAGAAATACCAAATTAACCTCAAGATGCCTAAATAAGGCGAAACGCGTAGTTGAAAAATAAAAAACTTCAATTGCCATCTTCAGCTTGTTTTCCCCTACATTATCACTATTGTCAGGGCTTTCCGGCATTGGAATAGCGCCCCAGCGTTGGACGTAATGGGAAATTCCTGTATAGTGACAATGTAGGGGGAAAACAAGCTGAAAATGGAAACTGAAGTTCATGTTGAGTAGTTCGTGCAGCGTGGTTTTCCATAGTGATGTGGTGATGTAATGGTTAGTATTTCTGTCTCATAAGCAAGAAAACCTGCGTACGAGTCCTGGGCGTGGCACTTATTTTCATACCTTTCTTCTGCTTCCATTATTATCGCTGACATCTATCAGTTCCAAAACAAATGAATTTGAATAAAATGTGAGATTTAATCATGAGACGTGTTAGTCTGGAGCGGACTGATTTGGGGGAAGACACCAAACAGCGAGGTCATCAGTCTCATTGGATTAGGGAAGGATGGGAAAGGAAGTCGGTGCCCTGTCAAAGGTACCATTCCGACATTTGCCTGAAGCGATTTAGGGAATGTTAGTCTGGCAATGGACTATCGCCAATCAGTACATTCCAATCTATGATTCAATACCAAAATATAATTTTGATGCAATGAGAGAGTGTGCTTACTGTCCCATATTCTGAGCATTTTTGATACCCAGTCTTTGTAGGGCTGTCTTGACAAAAATCTTTTGCCCATGAAATAATTTCGCACATCGCATTGCACAAAGTTGTCATTTCTGCTTTCATTCGTACATTGAAATAATTTCATACCAATGCCATCCCGCACAGCGGTACCACCCCTCTTCTTTTTATTTATCACTTTTCCTTCGTAGGGGGCCAGACGTAAAGCTTCTCTCTCATCTTCCATTTCCATGGACAGGCGTTTTCGTTGCGACGGAATCTTCTCACGAAATTCCAA
The DNA here is from genome assembly GCF_023898315.1 of Schistocerca nitens. Lineage (NCBI taxonomy): Eukaryota > Metazoa > Arthropoda > Insecta > Orthoptera > Acrididae > Schistocerca > Schistocerca nitens. The sequence goes on from NC_064624.1 coordinate 6,249,062, forward strand.
TCACCAACTTCGAATGCGAAAATAGTTTGTTGACACAGACTTACATAGGAAGGAACGATCACCAAGACAAAATAAGGGAAATCAGAGGTCGTGCGGAAAGATACAGGTGTTCATGCTTTCCGCGCCCTATAGGAGATTCGAATCATAGAGACTTGTGAAGGTGGTTCGATGAAGCCTCTGCCAGGCATTTAATGTGATTTGCAGAGTATCCTTGTAGATGACGATGCTCCATTGCTCAGTATACGTCTTCCGTATACCCTTGCGTCTCTTTGTTACTTCCCCTTTCTTGTACAATATCCAACTGCGTCCATCCTCAGTTTCTCTTACCTCACATACAGCTCTTCTCGATGTTTATCGAGCCTACTTCAGGCGGGCCAATCACGTGAGCCGCTCTCGGGTTTGAAATGGGTGTCCTCCAACGCCGTTTCCAAAGAATTTATAATTTCCTTTCATATTATACTTTTTTTTGGCAGTTTCTGGTAAATATTTGAAGTTGTTCTTTTGAAACTGCATTGTAACATAATTTTATTTTCGCTATGTAAAGGAGTCCTTCTGCTTTTGGACCTTTCATGACGTCCAGTCTTTCTCTTTCACTATGTGAAGCAGGTATATATGGCAGAAAGAAGTACGGTTGCACTCTGGGATGGCGACGTGAATGGAATAAAAACACATCTAATGTGAAGAAACAGCACACCAGTTGCGTTAAAAAATAATTTTTAGTGCGAATTGCGTGCTATTTCTTCACATCGGCATTCTTCAAGAACAGTTCCAGAAAATGGTGGACAAAAATCTAGATTACAAGATTGTCCTTTGTGGTGGGCGTGTAACACCATAGCTCTAATGCTATTCTACTTTTGTTTCATTTAATATTACATCGTTACAACCTGTAAATGTTTTTGATTGAATAGATAACACAAAATTGTATACTCTTTTCTTTGTTAAAACTTTGATGTCGTAGTTTGCTTCAATGCAAAGTAGGGTATCTGTACTGTAAATACTTTGTCCCATTTGGAGGGAACAAAACTTACTGTATATAATTGTAATTCTGAGTGAATAATTTTTTTTTGTAGAAGTGTCATAATGTGAAAATGTTCTGTTTTATTTAATGTGTTTGTTTGCTATTATGTAAACTGCTGACCTTCACTTAGGGCTCTTAGTTATTCTGTATGTAAACGGTGTAGTGGTTCCCCTCGGGAACGGAACTGTGTAGCGCGCGCAAATTGTGGTTGGCCTAGGTGGAAAAGGGGAACTGATAGTCAGTCGAGGACGAGCCAGCAGTCAGAGATGAGCTACGAGTCCGTGCACTGCCGTGTAAAAGTTGCATAGTGCTGGTTTCGAGAGAGGCTTTTCTGTTATTTTCCAATGCCTCGGATGGATGGATAAATAGCTGGGCTATTCTGGAGTTTGTATCTATCATCGCCACCAATAAATGACAGATTCCAGCAATTCTGCCTGCAATTCCACCTACCAACATGCAGTTGCCACCACATTGCGCAATCATTGCAACGTAACACGGTAATGATGTACAGTGAAGGATCAGCTTAATGGATGTTATTTTGCTGAAATATAAAGTAATTTATATCTGAATTTATGTACCAACCTTGATTTTCTCCTCATCATAACACCTCTCAGGTTCCTCTACGTTTGAACTAAAGTGATTACCGAGTGTCCTTACTGAAAGTACATTAAAAATCCAGTTTTCTAATTAATGCCTCTTGAACATAGTAAAGTGAAAGTTAAAGTTAATGTGGCAAGAGAGTGAGTTAGAGTTAATGATGCTTGCTGAAAATAACATTCTTAGTAAAAATGCTTATTAATGTGTTGTTGCCAACTTCAAATTAAAATCTCTCAAGACTGAGGCTTATAGAGTTTTGCTTAGTAAATGATCACATTACTGCCTGTTGTTGATCTCAGAAAGTGGGTCAGTGTCTTACATTAATGTTAATTTTATGTCTCACGGTAGTAGAAGTAGAAATCTGCATAGTAGGAAATTATATGTTCATGATTACTAAGTGCTTGTCTGTCTTGTGTGCATATTAACAGTATAAAGACCACTCAGTTTGTGTAAGCCCTGAAAGTGATAGTGTTTTTCTGTACCTGTTATAATTTTGCAAATAGTTTGTGCTGCTCCAGTTGTTAGCTTCAATCTTAGAACATATGTGTGTCAGAGTTCATTGCACTCGCGTGTGGCCAAGTCTAGGCTGTGTTTGTCCGTTATAGTTACTTATACCTACTTTCTTAAACGAGAATGTTAATCATTATCTTGCCTAGTTAGGCTGGTGGCCGTTTTCTTTATCTGTTGAACAGTGCAGATAGGCAAAATTTTGTTTGGTACTGTTCAAATATTTACGTAATTCTGATTTTCATTTCCGGTAAGCCATTTCCGTTAGGTACAACACGGTCAACTTAACAAAAATCCTCCCAGAGGGTAACACTGCTCTGTTGCTTTATACCATAATTGCTATAACAGAATAGTTTTATTTCAAAGCCTGTTTCCAGCTTTAAGGTTATGGTACAATAGCAGCAGACAGGAGTGTTATAGGCGGACGCATGTGAGGAGAAATGCTGACGTAATCGGCGCTCGCCACTACGAGCAGAAACTGCAATGTTTGACTTTACCACAAAATTTTGACACTACGACTGCTAGGTCGCTGACGTTTGCAGAAATGAAAAATTAAGGAAGTCGACATGAAGTGTTGCTGACGAATCCGATGTTTGTCTCTACTGAATGATGGACCCATCAGACACCTTTTATCATGCCACTTACATGCAGTAAAGTGGTTATTCCAAGCGTTAACATGCATCATTTTCATGTCAAATCTTGCTGTAAGGGGCATAACCTGGCTGCCAGCTTGTTGATGTACATACTGTATAATACTACATCAATACTTAATACACAGCTCTAAAACCAGCAGCCAATATTTTTATCGGCTGGTACATTGATACACTAGTGTCCAAAATTCCGCTATTTCCCCATCCTTTGTCAAATTCACACTATAATCGTAAACGTAGTGGGGCAACAAGGACATCAGTGCATTTTGTTAGTGCGGGTTACCTACACTCAGTGGCAAGTACACATTTAGGAGGAAACCTAGTGTTCTCTTTTGATTGACAGCTCCTTAAGCTATTCCTTTGCTAAGAGGTTTATCACCACTGGGAATAATCCTTCCTTTTGATTCACTGGTCCTTAACATATTGTTCCCCACCCATCCCCCCCCCCCTCCTCTTCCTATCCCTACCCCTCCTCTCCCCCATCTGACTAGGAGCTTCACTTGACAATACAAGCACACGTTTGATATAAATTTGATTGACTACTTAATGAAACATATCAATTAATTAACCCAAAACCGTCTCGTAAACCCTCCAAACCCTCCCCTCCTCACACCCCTAAATGGAAACTGGTAGCTCTGCTGGACAGGAAATTCAGTTACAAAGTATAAGGTACATTTTTTATTTATAAAATATTCGTTTTGCGGGGGTTGGATCTCCCTTGCTCATCATTCACTGCTGTTTGGGAAGATGGCAGTCTTGTAAAATACATCAAAAAGAAGTAATTAAATGGATCGATTTTATCCCAATTGCACAAGGAATACATGAAACACCCATCACATGTAATTACTCTATTGAAAATATTACGATTGGGACGCACGCACCATCCGTCAGCCATCCACTGGCCGGCACAAAATGCCTGCTCGCACCACCGTACAAGCAGGTTGCATGGGATCTCGCAAAGCAATGCGTCCATCAGCAGGTGTGACACATACCAGTGACCAAGAGTGTCCACTCAGGCAATGCGACTGACAGACTGGATGTCATGCTAACACCTGAAGAAAGCATGTGATGGTGGTAACCCTTTGCTGTTGATACCCAAGAAACTCCTGTCGAAACACGTGCTCTCTCTCTCTCTCTCTCTCTCTCTCTCTCTCCTATAGAATTCCACTGCATGGCTTGCACCCGCCATTGGTCATGATCGGACCCAACCACAAAGAAAGCAGCATTTACCCAGTAAGCCCCTGTAGAATACCAACACATGTGAGAACAGCTTCTAAGGAAAATGGCTAAATGGTAATTGATTGAGAAATAATTAATTTCTTGTCAGGTAATCGTGATGTAGGTGATATAAGGTAGACACGGTAGCTATCTCAAACATAAGCAAATTGACGATGTCACAGACTTGTGGCTGCCTGACCTGAAACACAGTTTAAAAAAAGAGCATTGCATACAAAAATAGAAAGAGATGTGGTTAGCTTTGCAGATGACATAGAAACTAGCATGGGATATTTCATTCCTCCATAGGCTCCAAACTGCCCCAGCCTTCCTGGTGCACTTTCTTGTGTTGCATTTCATGAACTGCTTCAGGAGTTATAAATCTGATGTTGAACTGCTTCAGGAGTTATAAATCTGATGTGGAATATCGTGTCTTGAATATGACACATATTGTACTCCACAGGATGTGAAACAGGAATGATAGCTGGAATTTCAACTATTTAGGTGTTTTAAACCCTAACAAACAGTGTTTATAATGTACTTCTCTGTACTCTATGTCAGTCACAACCTTGCGGGTTCAGCTAACAAACAGTTGCTGAAGGGCAACATTCTAATGGATATCTATAGAGGTAACAGGGATAAATGCAAGTCAACTTCTGTTTTTGATGCTCTCCTGGAAAAGAGAGCTATTTGTTTCTAAACATACATGGATCTGCGTTAAAGGACGATACAAAGCAGATGGAGTATCGGTTGAGAGGGAGAGAGGGAGATGTTGCTGCAGATCATTTATCATGCATTTAATCATTTTTTCTGTTGTTCTCTCAGAATACATTAATTGTAAGGTACAAGGGCGATCAACTCATATACAACTGCATGTTCTGTGTGCGACTTGGAGCACTATGTACCTGGGACTGTTAACAGAAAACAACTGCAGCCACTGGAGGACTTCCAACTCATGTGTGATGAAACATGTCTATCGATGGGAAACATGTTTCTGGACCCTCCTCTAGGCAAAAGAAGATGTATTCTAAGCAGGCCATTTCTGTGCCACATGTTGGATGACATCGAGTCTTCAGTTTCACATAGGTGCGAAACGACTGTTACTATACTTTTCATGTTCATCCTACCCAAAGGTCATGCAAGTGGATCATCAGGGAGAGGGCTAGCCTAAGGATGTTTTAGTAGCACAGATGTTCTCTGTAGAAAATCAAGCAGCACATGAGTAAGTCAGCAACATGTCCATATACATAAGGAAAACTGTGGAAAAAATATGAAAGATAGAAAATCGATTAAAGTTGAGAGAAACCTGGTATAATCTCTTTGTATTCAAGGATCTTTTTTTAAAGTATGTTTCGAGTCAGCTGGCTACTAGTTTCTGACATCGTCAATTTGCTTGTGTGTGAGATAGCTACCATGTCTGCCTTACATCACCTACATCACGGTTACATGGCTAGAAATTAATTATTTCTTAATGTCAGCAGTATCTTTGGATCGATTCCCAATTGGCCATTTGCCTTGGAAGTAGTTGAAATGGTTCTGAGCACTATGGGACTTAACTTCTGAGGTCATCAGTCCCCTAGAACTTAGAACTACTTAAACCTAACTAACCTAAGGACATCACACACACCAATGCCCGAGGCAGGATTCGAACCTGTGACTGTAGCGGTCGCGCGGTTCCAGACTGTAGCGCCTAGAATCGATCGGCCACCCCAGCCGACCTTGGAAGTAGTTCTCACATGTGTCGGTGTTCTACAGGGCATTAATGGGTAAATACTGCTATGTATGTGGTTTGGTCTGATCACAACCGATACCACATGCAGGTACAGCAGTGATAGGCTACAGGAGCGAAGACAGACAGAGAGAGAGAGAGCACATGTTTCGACAGGAGTTTCTCAGGTATCAATATCAAACAGTTTCTGCCACCTGACGCTTTGTTCAGGGATTAGAGTGACATCCGGTCTGTCAGTTGCAGGGCCTGAGCAGACACCGGTGCACAGTGCAGCTGCTGACGGATGCATTTGGATCCCAAGCAACCTGCTCATATGGTGCTGCAAGTGGGCATTCTGTGTGAGCCAGTGGACGGCTAATGGTGAATGGCGCATCATTCACAATCTAAAGATATTTAACAGTGTAATTACATGTGTTTCATGGTGGTATTTCCTGTGTCATCAGAATAAAAGCGATCGATTTAATTACTTCTTTTCGATGTATTTTACAAGATCCGCATCTTCCGAAACAGGAGAGAATGATGAGCAAGAGAGTCCCGACCCCTGCAGAATGAACTTTTTATAACTGAAAAATGTATCCTCTACTATGTAATTGAATTTCCTGTCCAGCAGAGAGGCGTCAATTTCCATGTAGGGGATGGAGAGAGAGGGGAGACTTTGGGGATTAGCACAGTAATTAATTAACTGATAAATTTAAGTGAATAGTCAGTGAAATTGATATCAAAAGTGTGCTTGTGTCAGAGAGGGAATTTCGCAGATAGGTGGTGAAGGAGGAGGGTGAGGTGGAGGAAGAGGGGAAGGGGATGGGTGGGGGAACAATAGGTTAAGGACCAGTCAATGAAAATGAAGAACTATCCCCAGTGGTCATAATTCTCTAAACAGAAGAATGGGTTTAGAACCTGTCAATCAAAAGAGAATACTAGGTTTGCTCCTAAATGTGTACTTGCCTCTGAATGTAGCCAACCCACACTAACAACACGCACTGATGTACTTGTTGCCCCACTACTCTAACAAACTGTCGACATATGTCCATAGGATCAATTTCTGCACCGAAGATGACTCAATGTACAGCCATGCCACTAATGGTGACATGGCACCCATCTGATGGGGTACTGTTTGAAGGGTAGTCCCACATCTACAATCGCTGTGTATACATTTGCAGATAAGACGCTTACCAGACTCTGCAGTAGAGGGTCATAAGAAGTATGGAAGCATGACAGTCACAAACTGATGTGACCCAAAGGCTTAATGTGAATTGTTGTGTCGTTTGTCGGATGTGGCGACAGTTTATAGATACCAAAACTTTATCACGAAGACTGGGGCAGGACCTACTGTGTGTGACATCACAAAGAGAGAACTTTGCATGATGGTAGGTCTTAGTACTGCACAGAAATTGGCACCTGACCTCGCAGTATCTACTGGACCTGTTGTATCACGGCAAAGGGAGTACAGAATACCTTAGCAGAGTGACCTTTAATATCAGAGACTTGCTGTATGTGTACCTCTGATGCATCTTCATGGAAGGGAACCTCTAGAGTGGAGTCGTCAGTATGCCACCTAGATGGTAGAAAAGTGGGCCACTGTTCCTTTTGCAGATGAGTCTATATTTGGTCTGGAGAGTGATTCGCTATGGATGTTCAGCCAGAGGGAATGTGGAATACGATTCTGGCACACAGACATTGTGGAAAGAGACCGATATCGAGGAGGATGCCCAATGATGTCGGCAGGGATAATGTTGACCACCCAAAAGTCTCATCATCAAATTGCACGGGTGATCAGCAAGGTTCAAATGCTGTCAGGTATCGTGATGACATCTTGGGACCTCACATGCAGTTGCTGTGAGGTGATGTGGGCCTAGACTCCGTGCCGATAGAGGATAATTCTCGATCTCGTAAAGCACAGCTATTGATGTTTTGTTGGAAACGCGAGATACTGCATGTATTGCGTGGACTGCTCGCTCTCCCAATTTGAATCCCATAGACCACATCAGGGATTCACTAGAAGATGGGTTGCATCGCGTCAGCATCTACCAACGAATCTGTGAGCCTTGTGAGAAACTCTGCAGGAAGAATGGGCGTTATTGTCTGAATATGAGATTTATCATTCGTAGAATGCCCTATCACTGTCAGGCCTGTAACACTGCCAGAGGTGGTCACAGTCATATTCAACATATTAACCAATTCTGTATTCTTTACATTGTTTCTACTTTAGTATCGGTAGTTTGTATTGGTTTGTTGCAAATCTTGCTGTAAGGGGCATAAGCCAGCTTGTTGATGTACAGAATGAATAATACTACATCAGTACCTAATATACAGCTTTGAAACCAGCAGCCAATATTTTTATAAGCTGGTACATTGATACACTGGTGTCCAAAATTCCGCTTTTTCCCCATCCTTTGTCCAATTCACACTATAATCGCGAAAGTAGTGGGGCAACAAGGACATCAGTGCATTTTGTTAGTGCAGGTTGCCTACATTCAGAGGCAAGTACACATTTAAGAGCAAATCTAGCGTTCTCTTTTGACTGACAGCTCCTTAAGCTATTCCTCTGCTAAGAGGATTATGTCAACAGGTGATAATCCTTCCTTTTCATTCACTGGTCCTGAACATATTGTTCCCCCACCCATCCCCCTCCCCCTCTTCCTACCCCTACCCCTCCTGTATTGGTTTGTTGCAAAGTAAACGTAACATTGGCAAAATGTGCGTTTGTTGCCTTAATTTTAGACACCAATGTACCTTTTCGTCTATATATCGATAGTTGATAATGAAATTTTTTAAATAACGATATATTGGATTCCTAATTTGTTAAAAAATATGAAAAGTCATAGTGTGAACTTAGAAGCCCGTGTGATGTAGGCGTCGTGACAACTGAGAGAAGGCGACTGTGGCCGTTTGACTGGGGCGGGGGCGGCGGTGGGGGCGGGGTGGGCGGTAGGTCGCCACGTCGCTGGCTGATTGCAGCCTTTGATCTGCGCCGCCCAGTCGCCCCTCCCCAGTGGAGTGCCGAGTCCCTCCAGGGTCGCCCTCTGCGCTGCAAGAAAGCCGTTCCCGCCCCTGCCCGTGACGTCTCCAGTGAGGGAAAGGCTCGTTCTGAGCTGTGTGTGCAGCAAATGCAGGGAACAGGCCACAACGTTGCAGCTGCAGGCAGGCAACGAATTCCAAAAAACTATCAGTTGTGAAAAGAGTTTTCAGAGACTGCTCCCAGACACAAGTTCTTTTCTTCTTGTTTTTCTTCCTTTACTTAGATTATGTAATAAGAAGCGTGCTCCGAGGCACGAAGATGAATAAACATTTATGAAGCTTAGAATAGTATATAGTTCATTGTCATCTTCCAATAGAGATTTCATCAGCAAGGTGAGCAGAAGACGCTGTAAGTGACAGATACCAGAATGGACACCCCGAAACATACATCTAAACAGACTTTGATTTTACTGCCACCTCGCTTGTGCTGCGTAATGGAGGTAGTTGAGATGCTGACTGTCCAAAACAATGATGGACAAGAGCCACAGGAACGGAGGAGGCAACTGAACACCCCACAAGAAGACACCCATTTGATAGGAAGAACGAGATTGATCATTTAAGAATAAATTAGTGGGAACAGCAGGGTAACAAAGAAATGAAATGTTCTTTCATAGTGTTATCCTTCGCTGTCTGCGAACGATGGCCATGGACTGTAGAGAAAAATTTTGATGTGTAAGAGGGTTTCCCAGAAAGTAAAGTGCCGCATTTTTCCCTTCAACATTTCTTTATTGAACATAATCAGAATTAAACACACGAAAGAACGGTGTTACGTATTCACCCCCCAATTTGGCACCTTATGTCCCTCCCATTCTACGGCCTTCCTCCAGCACGAAATGAGGGCTTGTCCTTGTGGCAGATCCAGTGTTCCACTCATCGTCCACTCATCGTCCTCCAAATGTCTTCCAGGTCCAGCATCAAGTGCTGAGTCGTAATGCGTCTGTCCTCGCGAATGACGACATCAGCTCGCTGCACTGTGTCAGGTGTGACAGCCGTGGATGTCGACAGCAGATGCTCCATAGAATTTGCACAACCGCTTCTGAACATTCCCCACATTTCCTTTCTCTACAGTGGGAAATTCAATGACGGCAATAACGTACATCACCTGCAGACGCCATATTGAAACTGTCCTTGAAGCATCCCCAACTCTCTTGTGGTTCCCTTTTTAGATACTCCACGTCGACGTCTGCTCGTAGATACGTACCGTCGGTAGGTTCTCCAGCTTTACTTCCCGACGTGACAGCGACGACTCTCCGATGAGGTGCGAGCCTTGTGTCTTGCTATTACTGCGAGTCTTGTAAATGTCGCTTTTATTTAGTAATTTGCCCGCCTAAAACTCTCCCCTTTTATGATTAACACAGCCTTTCGGAGGGAGTGGGGACGTCAAAGAGTCACAAAAGTTCGTATTAAGCAGTCCGTCAAACACGTAAGCGTTCACTTCGGTTAGCGTGTCAGTTAACGCCTACGCCTTCCGCTAGATGGTGCTGACTTACTGCTGAATAGCTTTGGCGCTGTAAAATGGCAGGCTCTGAGCACTATGAGACTTAACATCTGACGTCATCAGTCCCCTAGAACTTAGAACTACTTAAACCTAACTAACCTAAGGACATGACACACATCCATGCACGAGGCAGGATTCGAACCTGCGACCGTAGCAGTCGCGCGGTTCCAGACTGTAGCGCCTAGAACCGCTCGGCCACTCTGGCCGGCTGGTGCCGTAAAACCTTTACTGATTAGTAGCAGGTAAATGAAATAAGTGCAACACTCTTGTATTTCACTTTCACTCTATATTCAAGGATTAAGTTGGTGATGGATAATGGTCTATTCAAAAGGTTCCTTGCCTAGAGGAATCTAAATAGTCCGCAAATGCCGATATGCACGCGCTCTACGTCCAGATTTGCAACTAACGGCACACGACACTTTCAAAAGTCCACACGTTAATATCTAAATACCGGTACCTCTGAATTCACTCGTATCAGCAAATAATTTGAGTTTCTGTCGTCTATATGTCCGTAAAGTTCCAATCTAGCACTAAAGTGCTACCAACAGTCATCGTACACTATATCACTTTTAATCTCTGTAATATTCTAACAGTTTATCGTGAATCTTAACACGATAAAGTGCAACCTCATCATTGTCTCGCTGACTGACACGGATTCCCCGTCCTTTAAGGAAACAATCAAGGAAGAAAAAGGCGGCAATATTGACGATCAGGCGTTTTTATAGGTTTTTCATCACAAGAGTTTAACGTCACTGGCTTCTCCGTGACGGAGCTTCCGTGGCTTTGCTGTACTTAGAAGTTAAACTACTTGCTGATGTACTATAATTTTCATCTGCAATTACCGAACTCTGATTCTACACTATTTTCCCCTCTAAAAATTCGATTCTTAATTTTAAATTATTCTTTCTACAGCTTTTATCACTGTAAACTGAACCGAGGTGTTACATCCTGCAGCTACGCTATCTCTCGGAAGTGACGGGAAACTGGCGCGCTCACTCAGGAGAGTTCAAATAATACGTAAGCAGTGTTTCTCATTCGTAGCATTGTTTCCGGATGAGAAAAAAAATGCGATGCATTACTTTCTGAGCAACGCTCGTACATGCACCTTGTAAAACGCATCTTGCATTGCTGCTGTCAGTTGAAGATGAGGTTTTTGCCTCGAGACATGTAGCTCTACTGAACCATTTACATACGCCAAGAAAAGCATGTGCGTGGTAGCGCTCTCTTATCATTGTTGTGAAACAGTCACGGTCGATTGGCAGCGATTATGACTTTCAACCGTCAGTTATATAACAGCAGGTCGTGACGCTCCACGGAACTCACGGACTTCTAACGTGGTCAGGTGATTGGGTGTCACTTGTGTCACACGTCTGTACGCGAGATATCCACACTCCTCATCACCCCTGTTTCCGATGTGATGGCGAGGTGGAAATCTGAAGGGACACAGACAGCGCTAAAGCGTACAGACCGAACTCGTCTGTTGACTGACAGAGAGCGCTGACAGTTGAAGTCTTAATGTGTAGTAGGCAGACATCTCTCCAGACCATCACACTGGAATTACAAACTGCATCAGGATCCACTCCAAGTACTATGAAAGTTAGGCGGGAGGTGAGAAGACTTCGCATCACGCTGGTAAATGCAAACGACGGCTCGCTCGGTGAAAGGAGCGTAAACATTGGACGACTGAACAGTGGAAAACAGTTGTGTGGAGTGACGAATGACGGTACTGAATGTGGCGATATGGTGGCAGGGTGTGGGTATGGCGAATTCCCGGTGAACGTCATCTGACAGCCTGGATAGTGCCAACATTTAAATCCTGAGGCGGTGGTGTTATGGTGCGGCGTGTTTCTCATGGAGGGGGCTTGCACCCCTTGTTGTTCTGCGTTGCACTGTCACAGCACAGGCCTACATCGACGTTTGAAGCACCTTCTTATTTCCGAATGTCGAAGAACAATTGGGGGATGGCGACTGCATCTTTCAACACGATCGAACACCAGTTCATAATGCTCGGCCTGCCGCGGAGCGGTTATACGACAATAACATCCCTGTAAAGGACTGGGCAGCACAGAGTCCTCACCTGCATCCTGTAGAACACCTTTGGGACGTTTTGGAACGCCGACTTTCGTGCCAGCCCTCACCGGCCATCGACACCTCTCCTCGGTGCAGCACTCCGTGAAGAATGGGCTGCCATTCCCCAAGAAACCTTCCAGTGCCTCGCTGAACGTATACCTGCGAGAGTGGAAGCTGTCGTCAAGGCTAAGGGTGGGCCAACACCACATTGTATTGCAGGATTACCGATGGATCGCGCCACGGACTTGTAAGTCATTTTCAACCAGCTGTCCGGATAATTTTGATCATATAGTGCATGTCGTGCTCAGAGTGAGGTGCGCAAGTGGCGAGGGGTGAGGGCCGTGTTGGTGGCCGCCCCGCCACTCGTGCTGCCTTGTTCGTTTGTCTGTCTGTCTGTCGGCGGAGTGACACAGTGTAACAACAGAGGCGGGAAGGAGACCCTAACCGACACGGACCCGGGGGCGGCTGCTGCGTCTGCTCCTGATGACGATCACTTGTAGAGCCGAAATAACTGGACGCAGCTATATCACAGCCAGTTTTCGAGATACATTGCGAAGTTATGTGGCGGCTCCCAGACCGATGCACGGTTCTGCAGACTTTATAACCTCTTAACCTCTAAACATCTACGATACGAGCAGATTGAAGCGACGAATGGAAATTTGTACTACTGCCGGGATTCTGACGCGGATCTCCTGCTCACTAGGCAGATGTGCTGACCACTACACCATCCTGCCACAGCAGCTTTGCACAACCACCCTAGCACGCCTCCCTCCTAACCAGGCCTCAACCTATTTGGTACTCCACCCACACTCGAAGAGAATTGCAGGGGCACTCGAACTGTGCTGGAGCAGCACCTTTGCATCGAACAAATACCGAGGACAGTTTATATGCTGTGTAACTTTTTTGTGATTATACAGTAAAAATGGTTCAAATGGCTCTGAGCACTATGGGACTATATGAGGTCATCAGTCCCCTAGACTTAGAACTACTTAAACCTAACTAACCTAAGGACATCACACACAAGCAGGCCCGAGGCAGGATTCGAACCTGCGACCGTAGGAGCAGTGCGGTTACGGACTGAAGCGCCTAGAACAGGGGCGGGCAGGAATCCTGCACGTGTGCGGTGCACTTGCACGTGTGCAGTTAACAGGTGTTCTGCGTGCACACAGCTGGAGGCTGGCCACCCGCTTCTCTCCCCTCCCCACCATACCGCCTCTCCCCTCCTTCCTCTGTAATGCGTTTTGTTTCCTAGCTTGCTTTATTGAATGAGGGAATAAGGTAAGTAGGAGTACTTGAAAGAAATCATGGTTTGAAAGAGTACCTATTACCTACGATACGTTTTATTTAATTATCAGAGGCGGCGTTTACAATACGTTTAATGTGTGGGACAAAATTCCTACATACAGACAAACGCAATCATTTACGTAAATTTTCATTACTGATGTTTGCTCTTAACCGGGACTTATTAATTTTCATAACAAAAAAATATCTCTCACAAACGTATGTCGAGCCAAACATTGACATTATCTTCGCGGCTTCACGATGGAGACGAGGAAACTCTTGCTGTGGAAAGTCGTGATAAAAATCTACTATGCGTCTTCCCAAAAGGAACTTGTCTCTCAGACGAGAATTACGCTGTAGAGTGTAGATCTATTAACTCCATTTGCAAACTGGGATGAATATCATATACAGAAACAGCAAATTGTTTCGAGAACTATTCAAAACCTTGGGATAAGTATGATATATCCCCAAATCGATTGAGAAATTCCTGTTTTATTACACTAAGTACGGGAACGTATTGAAATTTATTATAATGGCGTTCAATATTAAACTTCCGCTGAGCAGCGAGAATACTGTCACATATTAAATGTTGTGGCGTAACAAGACAGCCACGCCACTCGGAAGTAGCCGAAAGGCACGCATTAACTCACGCAGGCTAGTGGATAGGTCTGAAACAGGAAACGTAATGAATGCTATAAAAAAAAAAGTACGTAGCTCCTGGAATACTTAACTTTAATCCATCCTTGTGGTACATCGCTCTTGACGATACAAGTGAGACTCTGTAGATACATGCAATGTTACTAATGGCGCCTTGCTAGGTCGTAGCCATTGACTTAGCTGAAGGCTATTCTAATTATCTGCTCTGCAAATGAGCGAGGCTTCGTCAGTGCGCATCGCTAGCTACGTCGTCCGTACAACTGGGGCGAGTGCTAGTAAGTCTCTCGAGACCTGCCGTGTGGTGGCGCTCGGTCTGCGATCTCTGTCAGTGGCGACACGCGGGTCCGACATGTACTAATGGACCGCGGCCGATTTAAAGCTACCACCTAGCAAGTGTGGTGTCTGGCGGTGACACCACATTAAACATTTCGAGTTTTCACGTCTTTGCACAAAGAAAAAATTATTCTCCCATTACTTTTTAAAAGATAGCAGATGTCCACTTCTCCGTTTCCTCGATTCACTCTGCATTTTCCGGTTCTTGAAATACAACGCTCACTACATAGTGCTCGCTTCGCATCAGCGTCCGCAGCTTAGCCTGGCACTACACTGCCGCAACCTGCCGGCTGTCGCCACAGCCCCGGTCGACGGCTGCACGCGTGCAGCACACGTGCAGCGCTGTGCGCTCATGAGCCGCGTGCAACGTTTGCCCGCCCCTGGCCTAGAACCACGTGGCCACACCGGCCGACTGATTATAAATTAACGTTTGTTGAGATCGAGACTGAGAGAGATGGACTAAGACGACGGTGGCCAGTCGGCTAGCCGCGCGGTCTAACGTGCTGCTTCCCGAACGGAAAGGCATGCCGGTCCCCGTGACGAATCCGCCCGGCGGATTAGTGGCAATGTCTGGTGTGCCTGCCAGCCTGTGGATGGTTTTAACGGCGGTTTCTCCATCTGCCTCGGCGAATGCGGACTGGTTCCCTCTTATTCCACCTCAGTTACACTATGTCGGTGATTACTGCGCAAACACTGTCTCCACGTTCCTGTACAATTACTCTACGACGCCAACATTGGGGCTACACTTGCCTGGTATGAGACATTCCCGGGGAGTCCACTGGGGGCCGAACCGCACGATTACCCTGGGCTCGGTGGGGTGGGTGGACTGCTGTGGCCTGTTGCGCCATTGTGGACAACTGAGGGCTGCGGCGGGAGGAAGCCTCTCCGTCGTTCCTAGGTCCGCAGTTCCATACAAAATACACACACTATAATGTGGACGGCGGTGCCTTCGCCGCGGCGGCCGCTCTACCGAGCACTGCTGCAACTGAAGAAGATCCTGCCGGCGGCTGTGCTCACATCTCACTTTCGATCAGGTTCAGTTGAATCCACTGTAACGAAGGAAACAACATCGAGATACTTGTAACTCATACATAATGGTGTATTGTGGCAGCCTGTCTTCTGACATCTGTTAGTTGACCTCTGTCCACGGACACCTGAGTCTTATCGTATTTAGAGAAGGTCTGGAACACGATGTTAGGAGGCGCCCCGTCACTTTGGTCACCACTTTGTATAGAATATTGTAATATTTCTGGCTTTGTGACTATCATACTCAGGTGCATGAATCTCTTCCAGATCAGTTGAGAAGGCAGCTGTGACAAGATGACGTAGTGTGGTGTGGCCGCGCGGGATTAGCCGAGCGGTCCGAGGCGCTGCAGTCATGGACTGTGCAGCTGGTCCCGGCGGAGGTTCGAGTCCTCCGTCGGGCATGGGTGTGTGTGTTTGTCCTCAGGATAATTTAGATTAAGTAGTGTGTAAGCTTAGGGACTGATGACCCATAAGATTTCACACACATTTGAACATTTTTTTGAACGTAGTGTGGTGTGAGGTACCGTGACAGATGGCTTCTTAGGCACGGGTATCGTGAGAAATACCGCCTAAATTGTGGTCCTTCTCCGCGATTGACTGCTGCATTCGGAAGTTGCTCGCCATAATGACAATTTTCTGTATTAATATTAGACAAACTAAGCAGCGTATTTACTTGCATTTCATATTTAAAGCATTTCTCAATAGCTTGCTAACATTCCACTATTTCAAAGTACTAATAACCAGCAGAATAATAAACAACTTTGAAACGAAAACGCAGACGAAGCAATTCGGTGATCTTCGGATTGCGCCTAACTTGGATGGCAGGCGAGGTGGTTCGGCTGTAAAGGCGGACCTCATTCGGCAGTGTCGGAAGACCGACATGTTGTCTTGAGCGCTTTCAGCTAAGACTTAGTTAGCAAATGTCTGGTGTCTAAACCAGAGCTGGTTCGGCAGTGTCGCAAGACGGACATGTTGTCTTGAGCGCTTTCAGCTAAGACTTAGTTAGCAAATGTCTGGTGTCTAAACTAGAGCTGGTTCGGCAGTCTCGGAAGACGGACATGTTGTCTTCAGCGCTTTCAGCTACGACTTAGTTAGCAAATGTCTGGTGTCTAAACCAGAGCTGGTTCATCAGTGTCGCAAGACGGACATGTTGTCTTGAGCGCTTTCAGCTAAGACTTAGTTAGCAAATGTCTGGTGTCTAAACCAGAGCTGGTTCGGCAGTCTCGGAAGACGGACATGTTGTCTTGAGCGCTTTCAGCTACGACTTAGTTAGCAAATGTCTGGTGTCTAAACCAGAGCTGGTTCGGCAGTGACGCAAGACGGACATGTTGTCGTGAGCGCTTTCGGCTAAGATTTAGTTAGCAAATGTCTGGTGTCTAAACTAGAGCTGGTTCGGCAGTCTCGGAAGACGGACATATTGTCTTCAGCGCATTCAGCTAAGACTTAGTTAGCAAATGTCTGGTGTCTAAACCAGAGCTGGTTCGGCAGAGTCGGAAGACGGACACGTTGTTTTGAGCGCTTTCAGCTAAGACTTAGTTAGCAAATGTCTGGTGTCTAAACCAGAGCTGGTTCGGCAGTCTCGGAAGACGGACATGTTGTCTTGAGCGCTTTCAGCTAAGACTTAGTTAGCAAATGTCTGGTGTCTAAATCAGAGCTGGTTCGGCAGTGTCGGAAGACGGACATGTTGTCTTCAGCGCTTTCAGCTAAGACTTAGTTAGCAAATGTCTGGTGTCTAAACTAGAGCTGGTTCGGCAGTCTAGGAAGACGGACATATTGTCTTCAGCGCCTTCAGCTAAGACTTAGTTAGCAAATGTCTGGTGTCTAAACCAGAGCTGGTTCGGCAGTGTCGCAAGACGGACATGTTGTCTTCAGCGCTTTCAGCTAAGACTTAGTTAGCAAATGTCTGGTGTCTAAACCAGAGCTGGTTCGCCAGTGTCGGAAGACGGACATGTTGTCTTGAGCGCTTTTAGCTACGACTTAGTTAGCAAATGTCTGGTGTATAAACCAGAGCTGGTTCGGCAGTGTCGCAAGACGGACATGTTGTCTTGAGCGCTTTCAGCTAAGACTTAGTTATCAAATGTCTGGTGTCTAAACTAGAGCTGGTTCAGCAGTCTAGGAAGACGGACATGTTGTCTTGAGCGCTTTCAGCTAAGACTTAGTTAGCAAATGTCTGGTGTCTAAACCAGAGCTGGTTCGGCAGTCTCGGAAGACGGACATGTTGTCTTCAGCGCTTTCAGCTAAGACTTAGTTAACAAATGTCTGGTGTCTAAACCAGAGCTGTTTCAGCAGTGTCGCAAGACGGACATGTTGTCTTGAGCGCTTTCAGCTAAGACTTAGTTAGCAAATGTCTGGTGTCTAAACTAGAGCTGGTTCGGCAGTCTAGGAAGACGGACATGTTGTCTTGAGCGCTTTCAGCTAAGACTTAGTTAGCAAATGTCTGGTGTCTAAACCAGAGCTGATTCGGCAGTGACGCAAGACGGACATGTTGTCTTGAGCGCTTTCGGCTAAGATTTAGTTGGCAAATAACTGGTGTCTAAACTAGAGCTGGTTCGGCAGTCTCGGAAGACGGACATGTTGTCTTCAGCGCCTTCAGCTAAGACTTTGTTAGCAAATGTCTGGTGTCTAAACCAGAGCTGGTTCGGCAGTGTCGGAAGACGGACATGTTGTCCTCAGCGCTTTCAGCTAAGACTTAGTTAGCAAATGTCTGGTGTCTAAACTAGAGCTGGTTCGGCAGTCTCCGAAGACGGACATGTTGTCTTCAGCGCTTTCAGCTAAGACTTAGTTAGCAAATGTCTGGTGTCTAAACTAGAGCTGGTTCGGCAGTCTAGGAAGACGGACATATTGTCTTCAGCGCCTTCAGCTAAGACTTAGTTAGCAAATGTCTGGTGTCTAAACCAGAGCTGGTTCGGCAGTGTCGCAAGACGGACATGTTGTCTTCAGCGCTTTCAGCTAAGACTTAGTTAGCAAATGTCTGGTGTCTAAACCAGAGCTGGTTCGGCAGTCTCGGAAACGGACATGTTGTCTTCAGCGCTTTCAGCTATGACTTAGTTAGCAAATGTCTGGTGTCTAAACCAGAGCTGGTTCGGCAGTATCGGAAGACGGACATGTTGTCTTCAGCGCTTTCAGCTAAGACTTAGTTAGCAAATGTCTGGTGTCTAAACCAGAGCTGGTTCGGCAGTCTCGGAAGACGGACATGTTGTCTTGAGCGCTTTCAGCTAAGACGTAGTTAGCAAATGTCTGGTGTCAAAACTAGAGCTGGTTCGGCAGTCTCGGAAGACGGACATGTTGCCTTGAGCGCTTTCAGTTACGACTTAGTTAGCAAATGTCTGGTGTCTAAACCAGAGCTGGTTCGGCAGTGTCGGAAGACGGACATGTTGTCTTCAGCGCTTTCAGCTAAGACTTAGTTAGCAAATGTCTGGTGTCTAAACCAGAGGTGGTTCGGCAGTGTCGGAAGACGGACATGTTGTCTTGAGCGCTTTCAGCTAAGACTTAGTTAGCAAATGTCTGGTGTCTAAACCAGAGGTGGTTCGGCAGTGTCGGAAGACGGACATGTTGTCTTCAGCGCTTTCAGCTAAGACTTAGTTAGCAAATGTCTGGTGTCTAAACCAGAGGTGGTTCGGCAGTGTCGGAAGACGGACATGTTGTCCTCAGCGCTTTCAGCTAAGACTTAGTTAGCAAATGTCTGGTGTCTAAACCAGAGCTGGTTCGGCAGTATCGGAAGACGGACATGTTGTCTTCAGCGCTTTCAGCTAAGACTTAGTTAGCAAATGTCTGGTGTCTAAACTAGAGCTGGTTCGGCAGTCTCGGAAACGGACATGTTGTCTTCAGCGCTTTCAGCTATGACTTAGTTAGCAAATGTCTGGTGTCTAAACCAGAGCTGGTTCGGCAGTATCGGAAGACGGACATGTTGTCTTCAGCGCTTTCAGCTAAGACTTAGTTAGCAAATGTCTGGTGTCTAAACCAGAGCTGGTTCGGCAGTCTCGGAAGACGGACATGTTGTCTTGAGCGCTTTCAGCTAAGACGTAGTTAGCAAATGTCTGGTGTCAAAACTAGAGCTGGTTCGGCAGTCTCCGAAGACGGACATGTTGTCTTGAGCGCTTTCAGTTACGACTTAGTTAGCAAATGTCTGGTGTCTAAACCAGAGCTGGTTCGGCAGTGTCGGAAGACGGACATGTTGTCTTCAGCGCTTTCAGCTAAGACTTAGTTAGCAAATGTCTGGTGTCTAAACCAGAGGTGGTTCGGCAGTGTCGGAAGACGGACATGTTGTCTTGAGCGCTTTCAGCTAAGACTTAGTTAGCAAATGTCTGGTGTCTAAACCAGAGGTGGTTCGGCAGTGTCGGAAGACGGACATGTTGTCTTCAGCGCTTTCAGCTAAGACTTAGTTAGCAAATGTCTGGTGTCTAAACCAGAGGTGGTTCGGCAGTGTCGGAAGACGGACATGTTGTCCTCAGCGCTTTCAGCTAAGACTTAGTTAGCAAATGTCTGGTGTCTAAACCAGAGCTGGTTCGGCAGTATCGGAAGACGGACATGTTGTCTTCAGCGCTTTCAGCTAAGACTTAGTTAGCAAATGTCTGGTGTCTAAACCAGAGCTGGTTCGGCAGTATCGGAAGACGGACATGTTGTCTTCAGCGCTTTCAGCTATGACTTAGTTAGCAAATGTCTGGTGTCTAAACCAGAGCTGGTTCGGCAGTATCGGAAGACGGACATGTTGTCTTCAGCGCTTTCAGCTAAGACTTAGTTAGCAAATGTCTGGTGTCTAAACCAGAGCTGGTTCGGCAGTCTCGGAAGACGGACATGTTGTCTTGAGCGCTTTCAGCTAAGACGTAGTTAGCAAATGTCTGGTGTCAAAACTAGAGCTGGTTCGGCAGTCTCGGAAGACGGACATGTTGTCTTGAGCGCTTTCAGTTACGACTTAGTTAGCAAATGTCTGGTGTCTAAACCAGAGCTGGTTCGGCAGTGTCGGAAGACGGACATGTTGTCTTCAGCGCTTTCAGCTAAGACTTAGTTAGCAAATGTCTGGTGTCTAAACCAGAGGTGGTTCGGCAGTGTCGGAAGACGGACATGTTGTCCTCAGCGCTTTCAGCTAAGACTTAGTTAGCAAATGTCTGGTGTCTAAACCAGAGCTGGTTCGGCAGTGTCGCAAGACGGACATGTTGTCTTGAGCGCTTTCAGCTAAGACTTAGTTAGCAAATGTCTGGTGTCTAAACCAGAGCTGGTTCAGCAGTGTCGCAAGACGGACATGTTGTCTTGAGCGCTTTCAGCTAAGACTTAGTTAGCAAATGTCTGGTGTCTAAACCAGAGCTGGTTCGGCAGTCTCGGAAGACGGACATGTTGTCTTGAGCGCTTTCAGCTAAGACTTAGTTAGCAAATGTCTGGTGTCTAAACCAGAGCTGGTTCGGCAGTGACGCAAGACGGACATGTTGTCTTGGCGCTTTCGGCTAAGATTTAGTTAGCAAATGTCTGGTGTCTAAACTAGAGCTGGTTCGGTAGTCTCGGAAGACGGACATGTTGTCTTCAGCGCATTCAGCTAAGACTTAGTTAGCAAATGTCTGGTGTCTAAACCAGAGCTGGTTCGGCAGAGTCGGAAGACGGACATGTTGTCTTGAGCGCTTTCAGTTACGACTTAGTTAGCAAATGTCTGGTGTCTAAACCAGAGCTGGTTCGGCAGTGTCGGAAGACGGACATGTTGTCTTCAGCGCTTTCAGCTAAGACTTAGTTAGCAAATGTCTGGTGTCTAAACCAGAGGTGGTTCGGCAGTATCGGAAGACGGACATGTTGTCTTCAGCGCTTTCAGCTAAGACTTAGTTAGCAAATGTCTGGTGTCTAAACCAGAGCTGGTTCGGCAGTATCGGAAGACGGACATGTTGTCTTCAGCGCTTTCAGCTATGACTTAGTTAGCAAATGTCTGGTGTCTAAACCAGAGCTGGTTCGGCAGTATCGGAAGACGGACATGTTGTCTTCAGCGCTTTCAGCTAAGACTTAGTTAGCAAATGTCTGGTGTCTAAACCAGAGCTGGTTCGGCAGTCTCGGAACACGGACATGTTGTCTTGAGCGCTTTCAGCTAAGACGTAGTTAGCAAATGTCTGGTGTCAAAACTAGAGCTGGTTCGGCAGTCTCGGAAGACGGACATGTTGTCTTGAGCGCTTTCAGTTACGACTTAGTTAGCAAATGTCTGGTGTCTAAACCAGAGCTGGTTCGGCAGTGTCGGAAGACGGACATGTTGTCTTCAGCGCTTTCAGCTAAGACTTAGTTAGCAAATGTCTGGTGTCTAAACCAGAGGTGGTTCGGCAGTGTCGGAAGACGGACATGTTGTCCTCAGCGCTTTCAGCTAAGACTTAGTTAGCAAATGTCTGGTGTCTAAACCAGAGCTGGTTCGGCAGTGTCGCAAGACGGACATGTTGTCTTGAGCGCTTTCAGCTAAGACTTAGTTAGCAAATGTCTGGTGTCTAAACCAGAGCTGGTTCAGCAGTGTCGCAAGACGGACATGTTGTCTTGAGCGCTTTCAGCTAAGACTTAGTTAGCAAATGTCTGGTGTCTAAACCAGAGCTGGTTCGGCAGTCTCGGAAGACGGACATGTTGTCTTGAGCGCTTTCAGCTAAGACTTAGTTAGCAAATGTCTGGTGTCTAAACCAGAGCTGGTTCGGCAGTGACGCAAGACGGACATGTTGTCTTGAGCGCTTTCGGCTAAGATTTAGTTAGCAAATGTCTGGTGTCTAAACTAGAGCTGGTTCGGTAGTCTCGGAAGACGGACATGTTGTCTTCAGCGCATTCAGCTAAGACTTAGTTAGCAAATGTCTGGTGTCTAAACCAGAGCTGGTTCGGCAGAGTCGGAAGACGGACATGTTGTCTTGAGCGCTTTCAGTTACGACTTAGTTAGCAAATGTCTGGTGTCTAAACCAGAGCTGGTTCGGCAGTGTCGGAAGACGGACACGTTGTCTTCAGCGCTTTCAGCTAAGACTTAGTTAGCAAATGTCTGGTGTCTAAACCAGAGCTGGTTCGGCAGTGTCGGAAGACGGACATGTTGTCTTGAGCGCTTTCAGCTAAGACTTAGTTAGCAAATGTCTGGTGTTTAAACCAGAGCTGGTTCAGCAGTGTCGGAAAGCGGACATGTTGTCTTCAGCGCATTCAGCTACGACATAGTTAGCAAATGTCTGGTGTCTGACCTAGAGCTGGTTCGGCAGTCTAGGAAGACGGACATGTTGTCTTGAGCGCTTTCAGCTAAGACTTAGTTAGCAAATGTCTGGTGTCTAAACTAGAGCTGGTTCGGCAGACTAGGAAGACGGACATGTTGTCTTCAGCGCTTTCAGCTAAGACTTAGTTAGCAAATGTCTGGTGTCTAAACTAGAGCTGGTTCGGCAGTCTAGGAAGACGGACATATTGTCTTCAGCGCCTTCAGCTAAGACTTAGTTAGCAAATGTCTGGTGTCTAAACCAGAGCTGGTTCGGCAGTGTCGCAAGACGGACATGTTGTCTTTAGCGCTTTCAGCTAAGACTTAGTTAGCAAATGTCTGGTGTCTAAACTAGAGCTGGTTCGGCAGTCTCGGAAACGGACATGTTGTCTTCAGCGCTTTCAGCTATGACTTAGTTAGCAAATGTCTGGTGTCTAAACCAGAGCTGGTTCGGCAGTATCGGAAGACGGACATGTTGTCTTCAGCGCTTTCAGCTAAGACTTAGTTAGCAAATGTCTGGTGTCTAAACCAGAGCTGGTTCGGCAGTCTCGGAAGACGGACATGTTGTCTTGAGCGCTTTCAGCTAAGACGTAGTTAGCAAATGTCTGGTGTCAAAACTAGAGCTGGTTCGGCAGTCTCCGAAGACGGACATGTTGTCTTGAGCGCTTTCAGTTACGACTTAGTTAGCAAATGTCTGGTGTCTAAACCAGAGCTGGTTCGGCAGTGTCGGAAGACGGACATGTTGTCTTCAGCGCTTTCAGCTAAGACTTAGTTAGCAAATGTCTGGTGTCTAAACCAGAGGTGGTTCGGCAGTGTCGGAAGACGGACATGTTGTCTTGAGCGCTTTCAGCTAAGACTTAGTTAGCAAATGTCTGGTGTCTAAACCAGAGGTGGTTCGGCAGTGTCGGAAGACGGACATGTTGTCTTCAGCGCTTTCAGCTAAGACTTAGTTAGCAAATGTCTGGTGTCTAAACCAGAGGTGGTTCGGCAGTGTCGGAAGACGGACATGTTGTCCTCAGCGCTTTCAGCTAAGACTTAGTTAGCAAATGTCTGGTGTCTAAACCAGAGCTGGTTCGGCAGTATCGGAAGACGGACATGTTGTCTTCAGCGCTTCCAGCTAAGACTTAGTTAGCAAATGTCTGGTGTCTAAACCAGAGCTGGTTCGGCAGTATCGGAAGACGGACATGTTGTCTTCAGCGCTTTCAGCTATGACTTAGTTAGCAAATGTCTGGTGTCTAAACCAGAGCTGGTTCGGCAGTCTCGGAAGACGGACATGTTGTCTTGAGCGCTTTCAGCTAAGACTTAGTTAGCAAATGTCTGGTGTCTAAACCAGAGCTGGTTCGGCAGTAACGGAAGACGGACATGTTGTCTTGAGCGCTTTCAGCTAAGACGTAGTTAGCAAATGTCTGGTATCAAAACTAGAGCTGGTTCGGCAGTCTCGGAAGACGGACATGTTGTCTTGAGCGCTTTCAGTTACGACTTAGTTAGCAAATGTCTGGTGTCTAAACCAGAGCTGGTTCGGCAGTGTCGGAAGACGGACATGTTGTCTTCAGCGCTTTCAGCTAAGACTTAGTTAGCAAATGTCTGGTGTCTAAACCAGAGGTGGTTCGGCAGTGTCGGAAGACGGACATGTTGTCCTCAGCGCTTTCAGCTAAGACTTAGTTAGCAAATGTCTGGTGTCTAAACCAGAGCTGGTTCGGCAGTATCGCAAGACGGACATGTTGTCTTGAGCGCTTTCAGCTAAGACTTAGTTAGCAAATGTCTGGTGTCTAAACCAGAGCTGGTTCAGCAGTGTCGCAAGACGGACATGTTGTCTTGAGCGCTTTCAGCTAAGACTTAGTTAGCAAATGTCTGGTGTCTAAACCAGAGCTGGTTCGGCAGTCTCGGAAGACGGACATGTTGTCTTGAGCGCTTTCAGCTAAGACTTAGTTAGCAAATGTCTGGTGTCTAAACCAGAGCTGGTTCGGCAGTCTCGGAAGACGGACATGTTGTCTTGAGCGCTTTCAGCTAAGACTTAGTTAGCAAATGTCTGGTGTCTAAATCAGAGCTGGTTCGGCAGTGTCGGAAGACGGACATGTTGTCTTCAGCGCTTTCAGCTAAGACTTAGTTAGCAAATGTCTGGTGACTAAACCAGAGCTGGTTCGGCAGTGTCGCAAGACGGACATGTTGTCTTCAGCGCTTTCAGCTAAGACTTAGTTAGCAAATGTCTGGTGTCTAAACCAGAGCTGGTTCGGCAGTCTAGGAAGACGGACATGTTGTCTTCAGCGCCTTCAGCTAAGACTTAGTTAGCAAATGTCTGGTGTCTAAACCAGAGCTGGTTCGGCAGTGTCGCAAGACGGACATGTTGTCTTGAGCGCTTTCAGCTAAGACTTAGTTAGCAAATGTCTGGTGTCTAAACTAGAGCTGGTTCAGCAGTCTAGGAAGACGGACATGTTGTCTTCAGCGCTTTCAGCTAAGACTTAGTTAGCAAATGTCTGGTGTCTAAACCAGAGCTGGTTCGGCAGTCTCGGAAGACGGACATGTTGTCTTCAGCGCTTTCAGCTAAGACTTAGTTAACAAATGTCTGGTGTCTAAACCAGAGCTGTTTCAGCAGTGTCGCAAGACGGACATGTTGTCTTGAGCGCTTTCAGCTAAGACTTAGTTAGCAAATGTCTGGTGTCTAAACTAGAGCTGGTTCGGCAGTCTAGGAAGACGGACATGTTGTCTTGAGCGCTTTCAGCTAAGACTTAGTTAGCAAATGTCTGGTGTCTAAACCAGAGCTGATTCGGCAGTGACGCAAGACGGACATGTTGTCTTGAGCGCTTTCGGCTAAGATTTAGTTGGCAAATAACTGGTGTCTAAACTAGAGCTGGTTCGGCAGTCTCGGAAGACGGACATGTTGTCTTCAGCGCCTTCAGCTAAGACTTAGTTAGCAAATGTCTGGTGTCTAAACCAGAGCTGGTTCGGCAGTGTCGCAAGACGGACATGTTGTCTTGAGCGCTTTCAGCTAAGACTTAATTAGCAAATGTCTGGTGTCTAAACTAGAGCTGGTTCGGCAGTCTCCGAAGACGGACATGTTGTCTTCAGCGCTTTCAGCTAAGACTTAGTTAGCAAATGTCTGGTGTCTAAACTAGAGCTGGTTCGGCAGTCTAGGAAGACGGACATATTGTCTTCAGCGCCTTCAGCTAAGACTTAGTTAGCAAATGTCTGGTGTCTAAACCAGAGCTGGTTCGGCAGTGTCGCAAGACGGACATGTTGTCTTGAGCGCTTTCAGCTAAGACTTAGTTAGCAAATGTCTGGTGTCTAAACTAGAGCTGGTTCGGCAGTCTCGGAAACGGACATGTTGTCTTCAGCGCTTTCAGCTATGACTTAGTTAGCAAATGTCTGGTGTCTAAACCAGAGCTGGTTCGGCAGTATCGGAAGACGGACATGTTGTCTTCAGCGCTTTCAGCTAAGACTTAGTTAGCAAATATCTGGTGTCTAAACCAGAGCTGGTTCGGCAGTCTCGGAAGACGGACATCTTGTCTTGAGCGCTTTCAGCTAAGACGTAGTTAGCAAATGTCTGGTGTCAAAACTAGAGCTGTTTCGGCAGTCTCGGAAGACGGACATGTTGTCTTGAGCGCTTTCAGTTACGACTTAGTTAGCAAATGTCTGGTGTCTAAACCAGAGCTGGTTCGGCAGTGTCGGAAGACGGACATGTTGTCTTCAGCGCTTTCAGCTAAGACTTAGTTAGCACATGTCTGGTGTCTAAACCAGAGGTGGTTCGGCAGTGTCGGAAGACGGACATGTTGTCTTGAGCGCTTTCAGCTAAGACTTAGTTAGCAAATGTCTGGTGTCTAAACCAGAGGTGGTTCGGCAGTGTCGGAAGACGGACATGTTGTCTTCAGCGCTTTCAGCTAAGACTTAGTTAGCAAATGTCTGGTGTCTAAACCAGAGGTGGTTCGGCAGTGTCGGAAGACGGACATGTTGTCCTCAGCGCTTTCAGCTAAGACTTAGTTAGCAAATGTCTGGTGTCTAAACCAGAGCTGGTTCGGCAGTATCGGAAGACGGACATGTTGTCTTCAGCGCTTTCAGCTAAGACTTAGTTAGCAAATGTCTGGTGTCTAAACCAGAGCTGGTTCGGCAGTATCGGAAGACGGACATGTTGTCTTCAGCGCTTTCAGCTATGACTTAGTTAGCAAATGTCTGGTGTCTAAACCAGAGCTGGTTCGGCAGTCTCGGAAGACGGACATGTTGTCTTGAGCGCTTTCAGCTAAGACTTAGTTAGCAAATGTCTGGTGTCTAAACCAGAGCTGGTTCGGCAGTCTCGGAAGACGGACATGTTGTCTTGAGCGCTTTCAGCTAAGACGTAGTTAGCAAATGTCTGGTGTCAAAACTAGAGCTGGTTCGGCAGTCTCGGAAGACGGACATGTTGTCTTGAGCGCTTTCAGTTACGACTTAGTTAGCAAATGTCTGGTGTCTAAACCAGAGCTGGTTCGGCAGTGTCGGAAGACGGACATGTTGTCTTCAGCGCTTTCAGCTAAGACTTAGTTAGCAAATGTCTGGTGTCTAAACCAGAGGTGGTTCGGCAGTGTCGGAAGACGGACATGTTGTCCTCAGCGCTTTCAGCTAAGACTTAGTTAGCAAATGTCTGGTGTATAAACCAGAGCTGGTTCGGCAGTGTCGCAAGACGGACATGTTGTCTTGAGCGCTTTCAGCTAAGACTTAGTTAGCAAATGTCTGGTGTCTAAACCAGAGCTGGTTCAGCAGTGTCGCAAGACGGACATGTTGTCTTGAGCGCTTTCAGCTAAGACTTAGTTAGCAAATGTCTGGTGTCTAAACCAGAGCTGGTTCGGCAGTCTCGGAAGACGGACATGTTGTCTTGAGCGCTTTCAGCTAAGACTTAGTTAGCAAATGTCAGGTGTCTAAACCAGAGCTGGTTCGGCAGTGACGCAAGACGGACATGTTGTCTTGAGCGCTTTCGGCTAAGATTTAGTTAGCAAATGTCTGGTGTCTAAACTAGAGCTGGTTCGGTAGTCTCGGAAGACGGACATGTTGTCTTCAGCGCATTCAGCTAAGACTTAGTTAGCAAATGTCTGGTGTCTAAACCAGAGCTGGTTCGGCAGAGTCGGAAGACGGACATGTTGTCTTGAGCGCTTTCAGTTACGACTTAGTTAGCAAATGTCTGGTGTCTAAACCAGAGCTGGTTCGGCAGTGTCGGAAGACGGACATGTTGTCTTCAGCGCTTTCAGCTAAGACTTAGTTAGCAAATGTCTGGTGTCTAAACCAGAACTGGTTCGGCAGTGTCGGAAGACGGACATGTTGTCTTGAGCGCTTTCAGCTAAGACTTAGTTAGCAAATGTCTGGTGTTTAAACCAGAGCTGGTTCGGCAGTGTCGGAAAGCGGACATGTTGTCTTCAGCGCTTTCAGCTACGACTTAGTTAGCAAATGTCTGGTGTCTGACCTAGAGCTGGTTCGGCAGTCTAGGAAGACGGACATGTTGTCTTGAGCGCTTTCAGCTAAGACTTAGTTAGCAAATGTCTGGTGTCTAAACTAGAGCTGGTTCGGCAGTCTAGGAAGACGGACATGTTGTCTTCAGCGCTTTCAGCTAAGACTTAGTTAGCAAATGTCTGGTGTCTAAACTAGAGCTGGTTCGGCAGTCTCGGAAACGGACATGTTGTCTTCAGCGCTTTCAGCTATGACTTAGTTAGCAAATGTCTGGTGTCTAAACCAGAGCTGGTTCGGCAGTATCGGAAGACGGACATGTTGTCTTCAGCGCTTTCAGCTAAGACTTAGTTAGCAAATGTCTGGTGTCTAAACCAGAGCTGGTTCGGCAGTCTCGGAAGACGGACATGTTGTCTTGAGCGCTTTCAGCTAAGACGTAGTTAGCAAATGTCTGGTGTCAAAACTAGAGCTGGTTCGGCAGTCTCGGAAGACGGACATGTTGTCTTGAGCGCTTTCAGTTACGACTTAGTTAGCAAATGTCTGGTGTCTAAACCAGAGCTGGTTCGGCAGTGTCGGAAGACGGACATGTTGTCTTGAGCGCTTTCAGCTAAGACTTAGTTAGCAAATGTCTGGTGTCTAAACCAGAGGTGGTTCGGCAGTGTCGGAAGACGGACATGTTGTCTTCAGCGCTTTCAGCTAAGACTTAGTTAGCAAATGTCTGGTGTCTAAACCAGAGGTGGTTCGGCAGTGTCGGAAGACGGACATGTTGTCTTCAGCGCTTTCAGCTAAGACTTAGTTAGCAAATGTCTGGTGTCTAAACCAGAGGTGGTTCGGCAGTGTCGGAAGACGGACATGTTGTCCTCAGCGCTTTCAGCTAAGACTTAGTTAGCAAATGTCTGGTGTCTAAACCAGAGCTGGTTCGGCAGTATCGGAAGACGGACATGTTGTCTTCAGCGCTTTCAGCTAAGACTTAGTTAGCAAATGTCTGGTGTCTAAACCAGAGCTGGTTCGGCAGTATCGGAAGACGGACATGTTGTCTTCAGCGCTTTCAGCTATGACTTAGTTAGCAAATGTCTGGTGTCTAAACCAGAGCTGGTTCGGCAGTATCGGAAGACGGACGTGTTGTCTTCAGCGCTTTCAGCTAAGACTTAGTTAGCAAATGTCTGGTGTCTAAACCAGAGCTGGTTCGGCAGTCTCGGAAGACGGACATGTTGTCTTGAGCGCTTTCAGCTAAGACGTAGTTAGCAAATGTCTGGTGTCAAAACTAGAGCTGGTTCGGCAGTCTCGGAAGACGGACATGTTGTCTTGAGCGCTTTCAGTTACGACTTAGTTAGCAAATGTCTGGTGTCTAAACCAGAGCTGGTTCGGCAGTGTCGGAAGACGGACATGTTGTCTTGAGCGCTTTCAGCTAAGACTTAGTTAGCAAATGTCTGGTGTCTAAACCAGAGGTGGTTCGGCAGTGTCGGAAGACGGACATGTTGTCCTCAGCGCTTTCAGCTAAGACTTAGTTAGCAAATGTCTGGTGTGTAAACCAGAGCTGGTTCGGCAGTGTCGCAAGACGGACATGTTGTCTTGATCGCTTTCAGCTAAGACTTAGTTAGCAAATGTCTGGTGTCTAAACCAGAGCTGGTTCAGCAGTGTCGCAAGACGGACATGTTGTCTTGAGCGCTTTCAGCTAAGACTTAGTTAGCAAATGTCTGGTGTCTAAACCAGAGCTGGTTCGGCAGTCTCGGAAGACGGACATGTTGTCTTGAGCGCTTTCAGCTAAGACTTAGTTAGCAAATGTCTGGTGTCTAAACCAGAGCTGGTTCGGCAGTGACGCAAGACGGACATGTTGTCTTGAGCGCTTTCGGCTAAGATTTAGTTAGCAAATGTCTGGTGTCTAAACTAGAGCTGGTTCGGTAGTCTCGGAAGACGGACATGTTGTCTTGAGCGCTTTCAGCTAAGACTTAGTTAGCAAATGTCTGGTGTCTAAACCAGAGCTGGTTCGGCAGAGTCGGAAGACGGACGTGTTGTCTTGAGCGCTTTCAGTTACGACTTAGTTAGCAAATGTCTGGTGTCTAAACCAGAGCTGGTTCGGCAGTGTCGGAAGACGGACATGTTGTCTTCAGCGCTTTCAGCTAAGACTTAGTTAGCAAATATCTGGTGTCTAAACCAGAGCTGGTTCGGCAGTGTCGGAAGACGGACATGTTGTCTTGAGCGCTTTCAGCTAAGACTTAGTTAGCAAATGTCTGGTGTTTAAACCAGAGCTGGTTCGGCAGTGTCGGAAAGCGGACATGTTGTCTTCAGCGCTTTCAGCTACGACTTAGTTAGCAAATGTCTGGTGTCTGAACTAGAGCTGGTTCGGCAGTCTAGGAAGACGGACATGTTGTCTTGAGCGCTTTCAGCTAAGACTTAGTTAGCAAATGTCTGGTGTCTAAACTAGAGCTGGTTCGGCAGTCTAGGAAGACGGACATGTTGTCTTCAGCGCTTTCAGCTAAGACTTAGTTAGCAAATATCTGGTGTCTAAACCAGAGCTGGTTCGGCAGTGTCGGAGGACTGACTTGTCAGCTGCGGTTGGTGTTTATTAAGACTTTATCACCAATATATGGTTATTTGGACATATAGTTGAGAGCAGTGAGACACCAATTACGGAAATACGCACTTCATTAATTTGTTGAAGACTAAAAACCATGTGTGACTCCAGAATGGAATCTAATTATGTATTTTCTCGTGTTCTGCTAATAAAAAGCGTGTGACATCCCGTGTAAACAAACTGATTGGACACTTAATTATTTCCAAAATAACAATTACTCGCTAAGAGTTTCTTACAGCGTCGACATTACGGATTCACGACCTGCGTGCTGTTTTGTCTGCAGGGAGCAACAACTACAGAAGGAACTTATGCATTCCACTCAGGGCACTGGAACAAAATAGGCACCTCGCGCGTGTACTGCAGTCTCAGTACAAATGACATACGTCATACGTCATCTGTGGTAACACAGAGGCGGAGTGAAAGAGAGAAATGTTTTAGAAGGAAGGGGTCGATCGCAATTACCCGATCTCATCCAACTTGCAGTAATGTCAGTGACGACATTTGCTGGTGACATTCCTGTTCTCAGTGGTAGTGATGAGGACCTTGAAAAGCCCTACTTAAGTCCGCAGGACAGAACAGGGAATTGTGGAAAGGGGCCGAAAGTGGTTGTCAGTTACACTCAAACACATATAACTTTATTTACTTGTCCAAACAATACGGGAAAATTTTTGAACTAAGTTATCGGCTGAATAGGCCACACTATTTTATGCCTGATGGGCACAACCACTTACATTTAAAAACGACTGAAAAATTCAGACTCAAACAGAATATTTAGAAGGCGGAAGGCCTCACGTAAGTAAGTTCTATAACTTGGCTGAAGGCCCAACAAATCTAACACTTGAAAGGCAAACAAGTTTAATTTAAGGACGGCTGAAGGCCCGTGATTTAAGACTGCAGGTAAAATTAATTAAAAAAAAAAACACACAAGGCAGAAGGCCTTATCTTCAAGTAGACTGAAGGCCCCACACACTCTGATACTTGAAAGACAAGAACTTTAATTTAAAAACGGCTGAAGCCCGATTACTTAAAACAACTAAAATAATTTTTAGTAGACAGAAGGCACAAGGCTTTATCTTTAAACAATATTTTACACAGGCTGAAGGTCCAAACAATCTAAGATTTAAGAAGTATGGAATTTAAATTTTAAAGTGTCTGACAGCCCATTATTGAAAAACACAACTACAATAAATTTTCAAAAGGCCGAAGGCCAAAAGTTTCTCCAAAAAAAAAATTTACATGAGACTGAAGGCCCAAACAATGCAAAACTTGACAAGTAAGGAACTTTCAATTTTAAGCGGCTGAAGGCCCATTATTCAAAACCCAACTAAAAGCATACAAATTCAAACAATCGGCTACAAGCCATTAAAATACACAGTCAAACACCAATAAGAAACGACAGTACAGCCAGTGGCGCTCAGAAGTTTCCGGAGGTCGGTCTGCACTTGAAATATTTACGTTCACTCAGGGGAGACAGGTGGTCAGCCCAACTATATCCGATCCGCCCGCAACCCAACCGAGAGACAGTCAACGGACCCACCGACAACACGACTTGCTTCCCACTCGACCAGTGCACAAGGAACTCCAAAGCCAAAACGTAAAAGGCGTAGCCGCCCCCAACCAAGTATGCGAGGGGTTGTTTGGGGGAAGAGACCAAACTGCGAGGTCATCAGTCTCATCGGATTAAGGAAGGACGGGGAAGGAATTCGGCCGTGCCCTTTCAAGGGAACCATCCCGGCATTTGCCTGGAGCGATTTAGGGAAATCACGGAAAACCGAAATCAGGATGGCAGGACGCGGGATTGAACCGTCGTCCTCCCACATGCAACCAAGTATGCATAAGCAGTCAAAACTACACACACGTGTTGGACAGCGACAACACGGTGAGGAAAGGACACTGCCTGAATATTAGGTCAGCGGCCAGGGCTGGTAGCCGGAGCGCAAACGGCCACAAGGCAGAAAATTCTGCTGCTGTACTGGGACTTCAAGCAACCAAAATAAGGAAGATGCCACGCACCGGACTCTTAAACGGGATCCCACAGCAGCACTTAGCAGGAAGACAGGGGAGCTACTGAGGAACACTTGCCTCCCAGACGAACCAGTCAAGAGTCTACGAGCAAGAGCAGCAAGGCCACCCAGGTTATACGGTCTAGCCGAGGTCCATAAGGATGGGGTCCCGTTGAGACCTATTGTTAGTGCTATTTGGTCTCCTACATATCGGCTGGCAAAATACTTAACCAAATTATTAGCACCTATAGTCGGACACTGTGGCCATCATATTAATAACTCAAAAATTTTTGTTGACACCATAAAGCAGATGAGGATAGGTCAGAATGACATCATGATCAGCCTAGATGTTGTATCTTTGTTTACAAAGCTACCATTGGGAGATACGTTAAAACAGTTGGCTTCTCATCTCTCTCCTGAAATACTGAAGTTACTTCAACACACTTTTACGACCACATATTTTTTGTATGGTGGAAAATATTATGAAATGACTGACGGAACAGCCATGGGTTTGCCATTGTCACCAGCCATAGATAACTTCTTCATGGACGATTTGGAAGAACGAGCGTTGAAATGTGCTCCCTTACGTCCTTCCTGTTTCATCAGGTATGTTGACGATACATTTTTAATGTGGCCACATGTCAATGAGGCGCTGTAGCAGTTTTTTGATCGTTTGAATGGTATACACAAGACCATAAGATTTACAGTGGAGGTGGAGAAGGATGGGAAGCTACCCTTCTTAACTATGCTGGTGGAGCGAAAATCAGATGGACGTCTCGGACATTCTGTGTACAGAAGACCGATGCCTACAGGTTTATATCGATACGCACGTAGTTTTCACCACCCAGCTCAGAAGAGAGCTATGCTGAATACCTTGGTACACAGAGCAAGGACTATTTCGGACAAGGATTTCTCGGCTCCGAGATTAACCATCTGACGACGGTATTCAGAAAAAATGGATATTCCGATCGTGTTATCAGATCTACTCTGGTGAAGAAACCTAGGAAGGACGCTCTTCGAACAGATGAAGAGGACCAACACATCGCGCGGCTACCATTCTGCGGTGCAACGACCAGCAAGGTCGGCAGAGTGCTGAGCCGGCGGGGAACCGGACCAGTCTTCCGGCCAGCCAGGAAGATTAAGGAAATGTTGCGACCCGTGAAAGATAGTCTCGGCCTGAGAGTACCGGGAATTTGCAGCATTCCTTGCGAGTATGGTGAAAATTATGTGGGCCAGTCTATAAGAACTGTTGCCGATCGCTGTGTGGAACATCAGCGTCATCTGAAATACAGGTATCTAGAAAAATCAGCGGTGGCTGAGCACAGTTTGTTAAATAAACGCAAGATTCTATTCGATGAAACAAAAATACTTGCTTACGCTTCACCTGACCGTGACATCGCTGGCCACAGCTCCTGTCGCAGCCGTCGGCGTCTCAGGGCGCTACCGCCGACGGTAGAGGTCGCGCCACAGCCGAGCTCGGGTCCGCAGCGCCCTCTGCCTTTTGCATATAAGGAGGAGGTCGACAGTCTATGGTCGATTGTCTATTGCTAGCCTT
Organism: Schistocerca nitens; assembly: GCF_023898315.1. NCBI lineage: Eukaryota > Metazoa > Arthropoda > Insecta > Orthoptera > Acrididae > Schistocerca > Schistocerca nitens. The sequence goes on from NC_064624.1 coordinate 6,283,365, forward strand.
TAGTGGAGTTTATAGCGGAGCCATTGCAGTGTGATATTTGCTATTGTATGAGACTAGGCTCAGTACACGGACTACTCTCGGATATTACTCGGACTTGTATTGCTGGTTCACGTTTCGTCAGAAATAAAGATAAGTTATCTCTTCATTCAGGCTGCAGCAATTCTTGTCATTAATTATTTTTCGGCTACATCCTGGTGCACAATTTGTGGTGGCTGCTCCAAAAGTACCTCCGAGGACCTTGGGTTTAGGAGCCGTCACAAACGACTCCATCGCAAAAGACTTCGTAGTCAAACCAAAATACAGTGAAACTCCACTGGACGGTGGCCAAACTTTAGCCAACTCCAACACTCACTGTTGCTCACGGGAATACCCTCAACAGCCAACCATGAAAACCAATGGCACAATGTGAACAGACTGGCTTCGGTAATTAAATCACCACTCAACTTTGATGTCCTGGATCGGTGAGCCAAGAAACCTCGTAGCAGTCGGAACAGCTCCCACATGCTCGACACTGCGTAGAGACCGTCAGCAGGTCCGACCCATTGCGCCGGGTGGAGATTTCCTGGCTGATCCACAGCGACCGACCGACTCGCTGCCAGTATGCCGTCAGTATTTAAAACAAGTTGTCAGTGGTAATGGCACCAACTACACACATAGTTCGACAAACACTTGCACGAAGACTTGAACGACACTAAGCTGTGGCTGTGCAATCACGGAGACAAATCGGGAATCGATTCACACACGCAGCCAACCTATAAGCGACTGGCGAGCCAATTCATGTCGTCCAGTAGGACGACCAACCGACGATCCACGATGTCCATCCCCAGCTGAAGTGATGCGTGGCGGCAATGGTTGGGCGAGCCACGGACATGCGGGCGTCACTGCTGCTCCAACTGACTGAACTGGTGCCGCGTTCCAGCTCCCCGACCGGCAGGCCCGAACTGCACTCCTGGCACATTCCAACTGACCCCACGACAGACGACAACCAGGAAGTAATAGCAGTGCGGCAAGGGTAAGACGTGAGGGCTATTCTGATAGACACTGCTGCTGTGGCTCACGGGCAGACAAAAGCAGAAACTCAGTGACAACAGAAATTGATACTAACATACCGAGGTGGGAGCAAGAAAAAAAAAAAAGCCAGATGTAAAATAAGAAACGGCATGAGCACGAGCCATACACGGCTCACACCTGTTCAGCCGTGGCGCAGGCAGGCAAAGCGAACAAGAGAAGTAATGAGAAGTAATCAGAAAACACATTAGAGGTAAACCCTGGCGTCCATGTAGTGGACAAAGACTAGAGTGATGAGGCACATGCAGTGGCGTCAAGGGACAACTACCACGCTTCTAGAAAAGATGTGTAGAGCGCAGAGTTTGAGATACATACAACAAACAAACCAGAACTTTCTGTGCAAGTACTACACTGAAATGATATTGATGACGCAGGTGAGAAATTCGTGGGGTGCACGTCAAACGAGTCTGAAGATTATTCACATAACAACGAAATATTAAGACTGTACATTATACATGGTCAACGGCTTTGCCACAGTGGTAACACCGGTTCCCGTCAAATCAAGTTAAGCGCTGTAGGTCTGGGCTAGCTATTGGATGGGTGAACATTCGGTCTGCCGAGTGCTGTTGGTCAACCAGGATGCACTCAGCCCTCGTGAGGCAAACTGAGGAGCTACTTGATTGAAAAGTAGCGGCTCTGGTCTCGGAAACTGATATACGGCTGGGAGAGTGGAGTGCTGACCACATGCCCCTCCATATCCGCATCCAGTGACACCTATGAGCTAAGGATGACACGGTGGCCGCTCAGTACCGTTGGGCCTTCATGGCCTGTCCAGGGGGACTTTAGTTTATTATACACACCCGCCCAACTAGCCGTGCAGTCTGACACTCTGCTTCCTGAGGGAGAAGGAAGGCGTGCCGGTCCCAGCACCAGAGGATTAGTGTCGAGGTCCAGTGTGCCAGCCAGCCCATTTATGGCTTTTAAGGCTGTTTTCCATCTGCCTCAGCGAATGCGGGCTGGTTCCCCTTCTTCCGCCTCAGTTACGCTACGTCGGCGACTGCTGCACAAACACTGTCTCCACGTACACATACACCATAATTACTCTACCACGCAAACATCTGGGGTTACAGTCATCTGATATGAGATGTTCCCAGGGAGGGTGGGGGGGCAGGGTCCACTGGGGTCCGAACTGCACAATAACCCTGGGTTCAGTGTGGGATGGCAGTGGAGCAGGTGGACTGCTGTGGCCTGTTGTGGAGGTCGCGCATCACTGAGGGCTCTGGGGGCACGAAGCCTTTTCCGTCGTTTCTAGGTCCCCAGTTTAATGCACAGTACACACACATTAGAATGATGGCGTCGGCCGATCGACAGATAATAGTGCATAATGTAGAATGTAGGGAGATCAGCATGCCGGAAAACACCAGTGATATGTACTAAGACCTGGGCTACACAAACAATGCTAAATAGGAGGAAAGGCCCGTTATTCGTCTATTATGCGTCTGGTCCTGAATCACATGAAACGATAAGGACCGAGATAAGAAACTGAGGTAACTTGCCAACACCGATCTGAAGTGGAATGACCACAAGCAATAACGCTGTAGGAAAACCAGATCCAACTTCACGTTCTTTACGAGACGTCTAAGAAACGTCTATCTATGTCCGCAAACCAATGTGAAGTGCATGACAGATGCTAGCCCCCACAGTAACAAGAGGGGAAGGAGGTTATTATGATGATGATGATAATGTTTGGTTTGTGGGGCGCTCAACTGAGTAGGTATCAGCGCCCGTACAAATTCCCAACCTTTGCTCAGTCCAATCTCGCCACTTTCACGGATGAAGATGAAATGACGAGGACAACACAAACACCCAGTCACCTCGAGGCAGGTGAAAATCCCTGACCCCGCCGGGAATCGAACCCAGCACCCCGTGCTCGGGAAGCGAGATCGCGACCGCGAGACTACGAGCTGCCGACAAGGGAGGATAGAATGAGTCTTTAAACGCTGGTGTCACTGTAATGTTGTCCTCACGTTCCGTGTTGAAACGATAGATACGATGTTGAAATACACTCTAAGACAAAACAAATCGATACCCCACGAAGGAATTATCCAACTCGGACGAAAATCGATAGATGTGAAATGCATGTACAAGAAATGATTACAATGACAAAAAAATTGGCCGATCTATTCGAGAGAAAGAGTTCAGAAACTGCTCAAGTCAATAATTCGTTGGTCCACACAGGCCATTAAGCAAGCAGTTTTGGGCTCGGCATTGATCGATAGAATGGTTGGATGTCCCCTGAGGGATATCGTGCCAAATTCTGTCCAACGGACGTGTTACACTGTCAGAATCATGACACAGTTCGAGGCCCTACTCCATAATGCACCAAACGATATCAGTTGGTAATTGGTGAGAGATTCGGTAGCATGGTGGCCAAGGTAGGGTCTGGTAAGCAAGAGGAGAAGTACAGGGGAACAATATCCTCTTGAAATGTAAGCCCAGCATGGGTTGCCATGAAGGGAAACAAAACGACCCCTAGACTATCGTCGCTGTGCCACTCCACTGTAAGGCTTACCGTGGACGACATCTGAAGAGGTTCTGCTCTGAACTGAAACGACACCCCTGACGGTCACTGCTGATTGTCGGGACCTCCCGTCGGAAACAGTCCAGTAGGCATCCCACGTCTGTCTGGGGCGTCACCAGACACGCCAGGCAGGCCTGGAATCTCATTGACTGGAGAAGAATTGCGATCGGATCTGATTCCTGATAACTACCGAAGACGGATCTGGAGCCCCACGGTCAGTAGTGGGAAACCGACCTGACAGCCACCCACCACAGGACCCAACAACCGGGAGCGACGGTCTGGGATCTCTTTCCTTTGGTTGTTATTTGCAGCAACTGTTGAACATAGTGGTACGTCGACGATATTCTGCACTCCGCCTTCTTGCCTTCCACGGCAACATATACTGTGCTTGCATTCCAGCGAGATGACGCTCTCTCGCACATGGCAATAGTTTCTACTACTGGTTTTCGAGCTTGCCAAACACTTCTTTGACCAGAAAGCTCATCAGATATCTCCCCAACTGAGAATGTGTGGGGCATTATGGGCAGCGTCCTCCGCCTAGCTCGAGATTTTGACAATGAAACGCGTCTTTGAACAGAATTTGGCACGATATCCTTGAGGATATAAAACAGCAAGACTGACAATAACTGCCAAGCCAAATAATTATTTGCATAAAGGCCTGAGGTGGGTCACTGCATTATTGACTTGCTCAGTTTGTGAATAAATCGTTACAACTTTTAGACATTGTACTCATTTGTTTGTCTCTACATGAACATCATACGTATCAGTGACTCTCCCATTAGAATAATTCTATCACGATTCGTTGCTTTTTTTGTCTTAGATCATGCACTGAACCGGCAAAGAAATTGATATAGGCATGTATATTCAAATACACAGATATGTAAACAGCAGAATACGGCGCTGCGGTCGGCAAAGCTTATATAAGACAAGTGGCTGTGCATTGATAGAGATCTGTTACTGCTGCTGTAACGGGCGTTCGAAAAGAAACGAGCCGGAGGCATAAGTACAGAAAACAGTTCCTGTACGTTAGAAGTACTGACCCTGGCTGTTGAGACACCTGTCCCACTGTGACACAAGGTGGTTAATGGCTGTCTCATAAAATTCTTGGGGCTGCGATGTTAACCAGTTCCATACGTACAGCTGGACGTCGTCGTTCACACGAGTGTAGGAAAGGTTAGTCTGACGTTCTTCTGCGAGCAAGATGGCTCCCTAATGATTTACTTCCTGCATCACGGGACAACAGTGAATGCCGACCATTACTCGCAAACCTCGACCACCCTTCGCCAAGCGATCAAATCAAAAAGAGGAGGCAACCTCACCCGTGGGGTCATTCTGCTCCCCGACAATGCAAAGCCTTATAGGGCCAACACAGTCGCGGCACTCCTGTAGAAATTCAAATGGGAGGTCTGCCTGTAATTGCACCATTTTTGGTCCCATTAAAAAGGCTCCGAGGGGCAAACGATTCACCTTGCACGACGACGTCCAGTTGTACGTGCGGAATTGGTTCACATCACAGCCCCGGGAATTTTACGAGACAGTCATTCACCAACTTGTGTCACATGGGTCTCAACAGCCAGGGTCAATACTTCTAACACACAGGTACTGGTTTCTGTAATTATATCTCCGGATCGTTTCTGTTTGAACGCCCCTTAGAATGGCAGGTTATCATGATTTTGTGAGTTTAAACGTGGTGTTATAGACGGCGCAAGAGCGACGACACAGTAGCTCAGAGGTAGCAATGAAGTGGAATTTTCCCATACGACCATTTCACCAATGTACCGTGAATATGAGGAATCCGGAAAAACACCAAATCTCCGACATCGCTACAGCCGGAAAAATATTCAGCAACAACGCGACCAACGACAACTGAAGAGAATCGTTCAGAGTGACAGAACTGTAAACCTTCCGTAAATTACTGGAGATTTCAATGCTGGGCGATCGACAAGTGTCACAGTGTGAAACATTAAACGAAACGACATCGATATAGGCTTTCAGAGCCGAAGGCCCACTCGTGTACCCTTGATGACTGCACGACACGAAGCTGTGCCCGTCAACACCGACACTGGACATGTTGCGTGGTAAGACCTGTCTCGTTGCAAATTGTATCAAGCTGATGAACGAGTATGGGTACGGAGACAACCTCATGAATCTATGGACCCTGCATCTCGGCAGGGAACTGTTCAACCTGGTGCGGGCTCTGTAATAGTGTGGGCCGTGTGCAGTTGGACTACGTCTCTGACATATGACATGTATGTAAGCATCCTGTCACCTGCATCCATTGATGTCCATTGTGAATTCCGACGGATGTGGAAAATTCCAGCAGGACAATGTGTCACCCTACAAGTCCAGATTTTTTGTCATGTGGCTCCAGGAACACTCTTCTGAGTTTACAACACTTTCACTGGCAACGAAACTCCCAGATACGAGAATTATTCAGCATATCTTTGATGACCAGCAACGCGCTGTTCAGAAGAGATCTCCACCCCCTCGTACTCTTACGGATTTATGGACAGTCTTGCAGGATTCAAGGTGCCGCTTCACTCCTGCACTACTTCAGATATTAGTCGAGTCCATGCCACGTCGTGTTGCGGCACTTCTGCGTGCTCCCGTGGGCCCTACACGACATTAGGCAGGAGTACCAGTTTCGTTGGCTCTTCAGTGTATATTCCCAGATTCATCATCTCAAGCTTGTTCTTGAAACTGTGTAAGTAGACATTGTGCATTTTGAGGACTTGGGAAATTCCAGCAGGACAATGCGACACCCCACATGTCCATAATTGCTACAGATTTTACCCAGACATGAACATTATTGAGCATACCTTGCAATGTTCTGTTCAGAAGATATCTCCAACTCCGTCGTAGTCTTATGGACAGCTGTTCCTGCAGGATTCATGGTCTCGTTTCCCTCTAGTACTACTCCAGACATTAGCCGAGTCGATGGCACGTCACATTGCGGCAGTTCTGGTGCTCGTGGGGTGTCCTTCAAGATGTCAGGCAGGTGTTTGTTCGGTTCTTCACTGTAGTTACCCAGTTTTTTTGTTATCCATGAGCAAGTTGGATCTCACTGCCTTCGGACAGTTGACTAAAGGGCCTGAGGGGGTGCCAAAAATTACGTAGTTCACCTTAGTGGTGGTACACATGCTTTCCCACTCACAGGAAAAGTCGGCGCCATAGGCTTCTATGGCTGCCCCCCGAGGTGTCTACGTCGAGTCCTCCTGCTGTGTCGACTTCCCAGCACGGTTCACCCACGCAAACAATGGCCGGCTGCTGTCTGCTCGTGGTGCCATCGTGCCCCGTGCTGGGGGGGGGGGGGGGGAGGGGGCGGCTCCCGCATACCACTGTGCACTCACGAGGTCACACGGGCGCTGGAAAACTTCTTTGTCAGTGCAGTCTAATTTTGAAATACTGTGTGTGATAAGTGCTAGTGATTCGCGCTAAAGTGTGAAGCTCTAGTGATCCACGACCTCAGGGGTACGGCCACGTTTCTGCTCAGTTATTACCTGTCAGGGGAAACCAGTCGGTTCTCACCAAACTACTAACGCTCGGTAGCGAGTCATAATAATTGTGTTTTTGCTATATTATTGTAGTTGTCAGTTTGAGTTTGTTTGTCGTTGGACAGCTCCCATAAAATACAAAACGATTTCTCTTGTCACATCTATGTCTGTACAACATAGGTTTGAAGACCGCGCACTGCTGGTAACTTGCTACTGTGAACTTTTTGATTTATTACTAAGCTCAGATATCGCATACCTCCATCACAATTCTCCAATCAATATTAGTAGCAGTTTCAAACGCTTCGCTGTCTATTTCATCAATGAGACACGAATTTTATCTGCATTATTATTGTTGTATTCGGTCTTGAGACTAATATATGGCTCAAAAACTTATCATTTCCTTCTGATGCTGTGATTCTGATAAGCCATATACATTATGGTCAATATTTTGGGTTTTATGTATGGTCAACACATTACTGTATACTAATCATACCACTGCCACAGTGAATATGAAAATTATTGTCTATAATTTAACCATTGTTGGAATTTATATGTATTGAGTGACACATGAGAGCAGTTTTAATAATTTAAATCAGTGTCTACATTTTCACGTTTTCTACGCTGTTCTTGTTTATAATGTTCTACAAAGTTTCTTGCTCTTTTAATAACAAGTTCAAAAACGTTACACTATAATTCAGATACCAAATTCCTTGAATGTTCTGTGTGTAATTGAGTACAGTAAGACTGTTGCAGTAATAATGTGTCAGAGGATGAATGTCAGCTGAGGGGTTCCCATGTCATGTTGCTCATTATGTATAATGTTTGTTTCGATCGGGGGTGCAGTATATGTGAGATTTATTGATTAAATTATTGAACAAGCCATTGTATTAGAGTTTCTTTTCAATAGAAAAGTGCGAATATGATTGTGTTCAGACCTGTCTGAAAATTTTTCATTGTTTTGAATGGTAACTAATGAGCCGTACTGGCTCCGGCGTATGTGTTGGTTTAAACCTTGACTGAAACTGTATGTTCGGTTTCCCGCGGTTATTGCGGTTATGCCGAGGTTCTTCCTCTTTATACGTGTGGCAGCAGCGGTGTGTGTCGATATTCGCACCTTGCACTGTCTTTGGTCCGGTGCTTACAGTTTCCGGCTGGCAGGTGTGCGGCAGTCGGTCGGTCGGTGTGCATCAGCCGGGAAATCTGGTCGCGGCGCAGTGGGCCGGGCCAGCTGGCGGTCTCTGCGCAGTGTCGGAGTGTGTGGGGGGGAGCTGTTCAGAGTGCCGCGGGGTTCGTGGCTCACCGACCCACGACGTCAGAGCTGAGTGGTGATTTAATTACCGAAGCCAGTCCGTTCACACTGTGCCGTCGGTCTTCATGGCTGGCTGTTGGCGGTATTCCCGTGAGCAACAGCGAGTGTTCCAGATGGCGAAAGTTTGGCCACCATCCGGTGGAGTTTAACTGTATTTTGGTTTTTTGAAGTCCAAGTGCACCAGTGGAATTTTCTGCCTTGTGACCGTTCGCGTTCCGATTACCAGCCTTTGCCGCTGACGTAAAATTCAGGAAGTGTTCTTTCCTCACCGTGTTGTCGCTGTCCAACACGTCTGTGGAGTTTTCACAGCTTATGCATACTTGGTTGTGGGGGGCTACGCCTTTTACGTTTATGCTTTGGAGTTCCCTGTGTCCTGGTCGGGTGGAAAGCAAGTCGTGTTGTCGGTGGGTCCGTTGACTGTCTCTCGGTTGGGTTGCCGGCGGATCGGATATAGTTGGACCGACCACCTGTCTCCCCTGAGTGAACGTTAATATTTCAAGTGCAGACAGACCCCCGGAAACTTCTGAGCGCCGCTGGATGTATTTTAATGGCTTATAGCCTATGGTTTGAATTTGTATTCTTTTAGATGGGGGTTTTAATAATGGCCATTCAGCCACTTTAAAATTGAAAGTTCCTTACTTGTCAAGTCTTGCATTGTTTGGGCCTTCAGCCTCATTTAAAATATTTTGTTGGATAAAGCTTTGGATATTTTGCCTTTTGAAAATTTATTGTAGTTGTGTTTTTCAATAATGGGCTGTCGGACGCTTTAAAATTTAAATTCTTTATTGGTTAAATCTTAGATTGTTTGGGCCTTCAGCCTGTGTAAATATTGTTTAAAGATAAAGCTTTGGGCTTTCTCCTAACAAAAATTATTATAGTTGTTTTAAGTAATCTCCCTTAAGCCGCTTTTAAATTAAAGTTCTTGTCTTTGAAGTATCAGTCTGTGTTGGGCCTTCAGCGTACTTGAAGATAAGACCTTCTGCCTTCTGTTTTTTTAATTAATTTTACCTGCAGTGTGAAATCATGGGCCTTTAGCCTTCCTTAAATTAAACTTGTTGGTTTTTCAAGTGTTAGATCTGTTGGGCCTTCAGCCAAGGTATAGAACTTACTTACGTGAGGCCTTCTGCCTTGTAAGTATTCTGTTTGAGTCTGAATTTTAAGTTACTGGCTTTCAGCCGCTTATAAATTTAAGTGGTTCTGCCCATAAGGCATAAAATAGTGTGGCTTATTCAACCGATAACTTAGTCCAAAAATATTTGCCGTTTGGACAAGCAAATAAAGTTATGTGTTTGAGTGCAACTGACAGTTAGTTTTGGCCCCTTTCCACAATTCCAACTACGTGTTCTATCATGAAGACTTAAACAGGGCGTTTCAACTAAGAAGTTTGCAGAGACGAATAGGTGAAACTGAAAATAAGAGCATGGCCATCAGCCTCGTGTTCACGTTTCAGTTGTCTGTGTGACCGGCCTCTTGGGTGACTGTGGGTTCAAAAATGGCTCTGAGCACTATTGGACTCAACTGCTGACGTCATCAGTCCCCTAGAACTTAGAACTACTTAAACCTAACTAACCTAAGGACAGCACACAACACCCAGTCATCACGAGGCAGAGAAAATCCCTGACCCCGCCGGGAATCGAACCCGGGCGTAGGAAGCGAGAACGCTACCGCACGACCACGAGATGCGGACAACTGTGGGTTCGCTCAGTTTGGTTCCATGTTGGTTGAGATGTATTAGTTTTACTGGAAAAAGAAAGAGGCTGGCATCGTTGAAAGCAACCAATTTTCCTTTGCTTTGCTTCTCCTCACCCAATTTTTTGTGGCTTCTCCTCACCGACTAATTGCAACATCCCCTTAGAAAAATTAATGAATTACTGTGCTGATAAACCTCGACGTTATTTGATTTTCAAACAGTTGAGGAAAACTGAACGTACTCAGACATTTCTCTCTTCACTTATTCTGATCAACACTAAACTGACACAATATTTTTAGCGCAACGCAATCTGACTTTCAATAATCCCTACAAAAGAATGGCCGTGACTAAATTAACCTATACCTTTCATGAATCACTTACCTCAGAAAAATCTTCGTTACTCAAACTACTGCAATACAGCGAGCGCCAATACAGCCAACTAAATAAAAGATTCAAACTACTCAAGGCTCTAACTACTGATACGCTTAGTTGGCAAATGAAAGATTTTGGTAGAGAACAAACAATGTATTTACGTTAATAGTGTTCAAAAGTCATAATATATATATATATATATATATATATATATATATATATATATATATATATATATATATATATATATCAGTTCATGACATTCAGTCTTACAAATTTACTGTCTCTGAAGGACACACTTCGAGATCGTCCGCTCTCAAAACTCTGCCATCTCTCTCCCCACATCCACCACTGCTGGCGGCTCACCTCCAACTGCCCAACACTACGCACTGTTCACATTCAACAGCCCAACACTACACGAGCGAATATTCCAACAATGCCAACCAGCCACAGACTGCACACAGCACAGTCAGAGTTTTTCATACAGAGCGATACGTGGCGTTACCAACATAAAAACCTAAACAGCCTACTTACATTATTTGCTTCAGTTGTTGTCTCTGGCAGTGACAATAGCAAGCTTGATGTATCGGGAGCTGGTGGATGCTACTGTCTTTGCTATGTTTTCGAAGATCAGTTGATGCAAATTCTGTGTGGGAGATGTGAACGTGACTGGGAAGTTGTATTTGACCGTATCCTCCGGGTTCGAGGAGGGTCGAACTGCAGTGACAAGCGCACGCACGGCTTTGTCTCGGCCGGGAGTACGGCAAAAATGATTTCGCGGAATGGCCAGTGCGACGCCGTGGTACCTGCCCAGGGCAGTCGGGCTCTGTAACTTTGCGTTCTTAGATTGCCAGCTCGGTGACAGCAGTGTGTCCACACTTTGCAATGTCAATTACTCTTACCCTGCTGCGGTGTTCAGGCATGCAGTTTAAAGAGCAGGCTGATTGGTGGGCAGTTGACGGCGCTTGCTGAGGTGACAAGGCGCCGCCAGTTTTTGGCGCAAGCCTCTAGACTGGAGTAGGATCTTTTGGAGGCATGTGTGCGGCGAGTGGCACACTCGTGATTGGTGCTCCAACCCTAGCCTCCAGGTGTCAAACAATCAGACTGACAGCAAAAGCAGTGTGTCGGTGGAGAGTCAGCCAAACCTCCGATTTAGTTTGTATTATGTGCTGTTGCCCAGCAGAATGGACGTAAACGTTAATTAAAAGTAACGCCAGAAGTACGGAGCACAGGGAAGGCATACATGTGAGGAGGCAACACGTGTAGCTGAGATGGCAAAGTTAGTAGAGCGTTAGAGCGTTGTACCAAGGGTCCTGGGTTCACATCCTAATTACGACAACTCTTTTACTGTGTTATGCGTGAAAGTGTTATATGGGGCTATTAATATTTCCGCACGTGTGATGCAATTCTTTCTTTATTCTACCGTTCCGATTGTTTGCGTTTATTCTGTGAAACTGGCCCCTGAATATTCTGTCGCACATGTCCGCAACTATCTGCACAAATGTACACAAATGGTTTGCTGGTTTCAAATAACGAAGAGAAAGTACACACCCAAAACAACATTGCTACAAACTCCGTAAAATCTTTTTACATCTCTGAAAAATGTTCTCTCACGTAACAGTTAAACGAGTAAACAATTAAAACTATTTGTCAGCAGTGAGGTTTGAACTTCGGACCTTTAGCACGATGACCTAACGCTCCACCAAATTTGTTCTGTGTTGAACTCATTTTGCTCGCTACAGTTCGTTCTACTTGTTCGGGGACTTAGCGGACGTCGCATGACGTCCAGCCAAGTTCATCGTCCATCCGTTCACTGACTTTTATTTTCCCTACAGAAGCCAGCTAACCCTCTGACCGAACACGCTGAGCTAAGGTGCTGACCAAGCAACGCAAGGACGTCAGATCTACAAACCGATCATTCACAGATACATTATTTGATCAAAAGTATCCGGACAACCCAAAAACATACGTTTTTCATATTACGTACTTTGCTCTGACACCTACTGCTGGTGATTGGGTGTCATACGTCTCTACGCGAGATTTCCACACACCTAAACATCTTGAAACGACACGTACAGCACAAAAGCGTAGAGGCCGACCTCGTCTGCTGACTGATACAGACCATTGACAGATGAAGAGGGTCGTAATGTGTAATAGGCAGACATCTATCCAGTCCATCACACACGAATTCCAAACTGCATCAGGACCCTACAGTTTGACTGGAGATGAGAAAACTCGGATTTCAGTGTCGAGCGGCTGCTCGTAAGCCAGACATCACGCCGGTAAATGCCAAATGACGCCTCGCTTGGTATAAGGAGCTTAAACATTGGACGATTGAACAGTGGAAAAACCTCATGTGGAGTGACGAATCGCGGTACACAATATGGCGATCCGATGGCAGGGTGTGGGTATTGCGAATTCCCGGTGAACGTGATCTGCCAGCGTCTGTCGTGCCAACACTAAAACTCGGAGGCGGCGGTGTTACGTGCGGTCGTGCTTTTCATGCAGGGAGCTTGCACCCCTTGTTGTTTTGCGTGGCAGCATCACACCACAGGCCTACACTAATGTTTTACAAACCTTCTTGCTTCCCGCTGTTGAAGAGCAATACGGGGATGGCGATTGCATTGTTCAACATGATCGAGCACCTCTTTATAGTGCACGGCCTATGACTGAGTGGTTACACGACAGTAACATCCCTGTAATGGATTCGCCTGCCTATAGTCTTGACCTGAACAATATAGAACACGTTTCGGATGTTTTACAACCCCGACTTGGTGCCAAGCCCCACCGACCGACATCGACACCTCTCCTCTGTGCAGCACTCCGTGAAGAATGGGCTGCCGTTCCCCAAGAAACCTTCCCGCACGTGACTGAAGATATGCCTGCGAGAGTTGAAGGTGTCATCAAGGCCAAGTCTGGGCCAACACCATACTGAACTGCAGCATTAGCGACGGAGGGTGCCACGAATTTGTAAGTCATTTTCAGCCAGGTGTCCAGACACTTTTGGTCAGGTAGTATATGACCTTCCTGTACTCTGTAGTTCTTCTGTTGCTTTCAATTACCGTTTATGGATTGCTGTAGATAATGAAATTGCTTGGGGACCTCTTTTCCCGACCTGCAGCAGAGAAAACGTGAATTAGAGGCTGGAGATGAGTCGAGTTAGGAGTATTCACTGTCTCGATAGCCTGGACAGAGTTTCTGTAAGCACCCGCCAGCATAACCTGAGTTCGACTTCACGAGTAGCCAGAACATCGTCTATGGAAATTGGGAAATTTGTGGTAAGTTCCTATGGGACCTAAGTACTGAGGTGATGGAGCCCTAGGTTTACAATTTAATCTGACTTAAACTAACTTATGCTAAGGACAATACACACACCTATGCCAAAGGAGGACTCGAATCTCCGACAGGGGGAGCGCGCGAACCGTGGCGAGGCGCCCTCGATCGCGCGGCTACCCCGTGCGGCCGTCGTCCGTGGCCGGGCTGCAGCCCGCAGTGCAGCGCATCGCTGGAGAGCTCACCCAGCACGGCGTTTTGCAGCTCTGGCAAAGCTGGCAGTAAGTCATCTGTTTTGACTTTGCTACCCAGAAACTGCCCACACTGGTCGGATTCGACACACTAGTTCCGTCACTCGATCACAGTACCACAAGCTAGCGGACTGCTAATACGTCACGATAATCAGCCCACTCGCTGTAGACGAAAGGGAACTTCAATCATTAGGCAGATTATCACTTGCTGTGCAGGGTAGCCGCGTGGTCTGAAACGCCTCTCCACAGTTCACAACACCACCAACCCCCTTCCCCCCCCCCCTCCCGTCGCAGGTTCGAGACCTCCCTCGGGCATGGGTAATGGGTGCATGTGTCGTCCTTAGCGAAAGTTGTATTAAGTAGTGTGTAAGCCTAGCGAGTGACGACCTCAGGATCTGAACGCCACCAGCAAGTCCTCACTTCAACTTTGGCCACTAATTATTCATGAAACTTTGTTGCACATGTCATGTATTTGAACGGCCACATATTGTCATAATATTTGACGACAGGATTTGTTTGTTCCTGAAACCAATAAAATCTCATTGCGATACTAAATACTGCTATCATTTCAGTAATTAAAGAACAACATTAGAATCCCGTGCACATAACCACGTTTTCGGGGAGATTATTCAATATGCTGTATATTATGTAAAGGGGTCAACCCAGGAAGCGTCATTGAAGACAGTCGCAAATAACGCTTTTTACATTCAGATATCCTTGTGCATAACAGGAGGGAGAGTAACTTCCAGGCGTTGTGTGTGTCTTCACAACATCGAGATAAAGTTTTCAGTAAAATCAGAGGACTAGTTTACTTCGCCACCAGGCACCCTTTCTCTTCTATTATCACAAATAAAACGAGGTTCCTCAGTGTTAATGGCACGTGGATCAAAAACCTTCTTCCTGTTATTTCGCAAAAACATACATCTTCAAAGCACATACTATGTACAAATTACAAGTTGATTCTTGCAAAGGCGAAAGAAGGCACCAACTAGTGATTTACAAAAGTTCCGCTGTTACTTCTTTCGAACCGAGAGAATCATCCTCAGACGGCTGTAAACGTTTGAATTACACTGCTTTACAGCTGTTACATGTGTATGAGAGTCGGTAAGATGTACCGGTCTGAAGCCTCCGCGCGTACTGTGTCGGGGCGCGCACTGGGGCTCCTCTTTGCCACTTCTTTTAGCTATATATATATATATATATATATATATATATATATATATATATATATATATATATATATAACCACAGTACAGTGAACAACCACAGAAACTGGTACACCTGGGTAATACCGTGTGTGGCCCCTGCGAGCAGGCAGAAGTGCCGCAACACGACGTGGTATGGGTTGGAATAATGTCTGAAATAGAGCTGGAGGGAACTGAAGAAACCATGAATCCTGCAGGGCTCTCCATAAATCCGTAAGAGTACGACGGGGTGGAGACCTCTTCTGGACAGGATGTTGCAAGGCATACGAGATATTCTCAATAATGTTTGGTGGCCAGCGGAAGTGTTTAAACTCGGAAGGGTGTTTGTGGAGCCACTGTGTACTAATCATAGACCTGTGGTGTGTCGCATTGTCCTGCTGGAATTGCTCACGTCTGTCGGAATGTACAATGGACATAAGCGGATGCGGGTGATCAGACGGGATGGTTACGTACGTGTCACCAGTCAGGGTACGCGAGTGGACCTTCGGCTTGAACAGCCCATATTGATGATGGTTTGTTAAATATTTCGCACGCTGGCACTTGTTGATGGCCCAGGACTGAAATCTGCAGCAATGTGAGGAAGGGTTGCACTTCTGCCGTGTTGAACGCTTGTCTTCAGTCGACACTGGTCCCAGTCATGCAGGATCTTTTTGCAGCCCTAGCGATGTGGGAGATTTGACGTTTTACCAGATTCCTGATATTCACGGTACATTCGGGAAATATTCGTACGGCAGAATCCACACTTCATCGTTACCTCGGAGATGGTGTGTCTAATCGCACGAGAGCCGACTATAACAGGACGTTCAAACTCACTTAAATCTCGAAAACTTGGCATTGTAGCGGCAGTAACCGATGTAACAACTGTGCCACACAGTTGTTGTCCTATATAGGTATCTGTATTTGAATACGCATGCCTACGACAGTTTCTTGCCCCTTCAGTGTATATTCACATGTTCACTACGATACTGTCAAAATTTGAAGAAAATCGGGCAGGAAGTTTTTGTTAACTACGTGTCCCTTCCATATTACTTGTATGTACTGATCTATTATGTGTACTAAGAAATATACCCGTCCAAATCATTATTACACTATGGTATCAAGTGAATGACTGAAGTAAATTGGCCCAAACTTTTAGACACTTTTGAGAGCAGTGTTTCGCTTTATACAACCTAAGGTAAAAAAAGGAAAAAATAGGCGATCCATCATGAAGAAGTTACACTAATTATTCACAACTGAACAGAAACTGATATTCGTTCAGACATCAACGGAAAATTCAAAATTGTAAAATTTGGCAGCAGACGAATGGACGTGTGACGCTCGAGCGCAATTGTACTGAGTGGCTTGCAAGGACAATAAAGAGGGGACATGTCGATACCAGAGCATAATGTCTTTGGGAATTCCATTATGTGTACTCAGCTGGACAGTAACGATGCCTTATTAGACAGGAGTGTGAACATGCGCAGGTATCAGCTGTTGAGAGAGGACTCAGTGAAGACGTATGGAGTAATCGACGAATCACTCGACATTCGAACAGGAGTGATGCCACTGTTCCACGATGTTGACGGGAATGGACGAACCGTGGAGGAACACGGCGTCTGGAGCGGAACGGTTCACCCAGAGCGGCGACAGAACCTGAGGAGCGAGCTGTCCTCGGGGGCACTCAGAGTCCAGATTCGTGATTATCGTCGATCTGATACGCAAATGGCGCTTCAGTGAGCACGGAGTCATGAACAGGTGGCTTACAGAAAGCGGTCTGAGTTCACGACGCCCCTGGCACCGGCTACTCTGCACACCGAGAACCCCGTTGGCGGTGGTGTCGGGCAGAGTGGCCCAGACTCACACAGAGTAGACCCGTCTTTACTGATGAGCCCCACTTCGAACTGAACCTCCCTGACTAGCGAGGACGTGTCTGGAGACACCCACACACTGAGTGTCGCCCACCAGCAGTAATGGTCTTGGCCGTCATACCATTTCACAGCAGGACCAGCACGCCTTTGGTTGTCACCTGAGGCTCCCTTACAGCACTGACGTAGGTAGACGAAGTTCGACACCTCGTGGCAAGTCATCCTGGGCTTACATCTCAACAAGATAATGCCCGCCCGCAGACGGCGAGAGTTTTTACAGCTTGTCTTCTTGCTTATCAGACGCTGCCTAGGTCGCTGGATCCGTCCTCAATTGAGAGCGTTTGAGGCGTTATGGGTAGGGACCCCCAAGTAGCGCCAATAGGACGGAATTTAGCACTATATCCTTCACGAGGACATCCAACAAACCTAACAGTTAATGACAAGCCGAATAACTGCTTGCACAAGGGCCAGGCGAAGGCCAACGCGTCATTGATTTACTCAGTTTTTGAAGCTCTTCCTACTGAATAACTCATCCATTTTTTCTGAAATTATGATTATTTGTTTGTCTGTACATGTACATCACATCTACTGAATCTACTGAATTCCACCCCACTGCTTAGTGCTGTGTCCTTTTTTTTTTGTCCTAGAGTCTATATTTATGTACTGTACACGTTTAAAAAAGATATTGCTTATGAGCATCCCATTTTTATCGAAATTTCGTGTAAAAAATTGTATACCGGTCCAGAGCATTTCCAATTTTTTCGAAACAATACTCAACAATGTTTCCTTCCCATATACTAGTACAGCTTTATTGATATCTTTATTTTTCGTTGGCGCTTTTTTTCTTAACCCTCCGTTGCTCGCGCGGATGATACTCGTCATCCACATGACTTTCCCGCTCAGTTTCGTGTGACTGGATTGAGTTCGCGCCATTTTTAGTACCTTTCTGTTAACTCTCCGGCTGTTAGCTCCTATAATTTCTGGATTTCAGCTACGAAAGATACATTGTTTATGAAACAATATTATAGTCTGGAGGACACTGCTCATCCGCGCGATCTCTGCTGCCACAATCTGAAACAAAGTAATTCTGTATTACTTTATTGCTTTCCTAGATTCGACCGATCTTTCATGTCTGTAAATTTAGACGTATTGAAACTGATTGCAGTTACCTTCCATGTTATCTAGTATTCTCTTAATTTTTAAATTTTGGAAGAAATGTCAAAGTAGAGATCCTAATGTATAGTTGGAATGGTTCAATGAGCTGAGTGATGAAGATGCTCACAGTGACAGCGCTGACTTAGAGACTGAGGACTGCGTTCATGAATGCGGCCATGATTCAGGATCAGAACAAAATGTGCCAAAAAATGATGAATATGAATCACAGGAAGAAGTAACTGAAGAGGATGCGGTTTTTCAGGGAAAGATGGAATAACTAAACGGAGGAAAAATAAATATTTTACCAATGTTAGAAGCAGATCTAGTAATATTATTACGCATTTGCCTGAACCAAAAAGTCAGGCTCGTATAAAAAAGACAGAAATAGAAATTCTGAAGCATTATCGCAGCATGACCTAATATATCCAGCAGCGAAGTTCGTGGTAACTTATCTAGCGAAAGGGATGCGATAGAGATCAGAGCTTTCATTGGTTTGTTATGTCTGTGTGGATCTTCGAGATGTTCTAGATTATATTGAAATTGTGGGATAACTCAAAGGGAAACGGACTTGAATCATGTCATTTATGCATAAGTGAAAACCGACTCAGGTTTCTCTTGACATGTCTGAGGTCTGTTAATATCCGTGATAGAGGTGTTCGCAGAGAGACTGACAAGCTAGCTGCTATCAGAGCTATCAGAGAGGTACTTGTACTATTCACGAACAATTGACAAAAATATTTTTAACCTAGTGCATATCTTACTGTTGACAAAGAGCTTTTGGCATTTAGAGGAAACTGCCTGTTCAGAATATATATTCCTAGGAAATAAGCAAAGTATTGGGTTAAAAGTGTTTGCTTTGGTTGATGTAAAAACAGCTTACACTTTGAATTTAGAACCGTACGTCGGTAAGCAACAAGAGGGGCCATGTCATGCCACTAATTCAGCTGAAGATATTGTTCTTCAAATGATCAGACTGTTTCAAACGTTAGAATATATTATACTGTGTACAAATGTTAAATGTATTATAGTTGTTTAATAAAAACTCATAAAACCAGCCACAAAGACAGTTCAAAGTATACGTATAGACAACTTGCTTTGTGGATGACACCAGTCATCCGCGCGAGTGACAATGTCACGAATTTTGGCTCGAGTAACGGAGGGTTAAAGAACTAATGTACACAGCTGCAGGTGTAATACAAATGTGAAGAGCATTCGGAAGCGTGACGGTACTACTTGTGTAAATAAACAGCACTGATAACGGTGGCTTGTTGCTGTCTTCTTTTTTGCGAGAATGGACTAAGAAAAACTTTTTCATTCGCACTAAGAACGTTTTCAATATCCACCCTTTGTTCGCCATGATGACGACTTACGCACGCACTCCGGTCACCAAATCTAACACCCAACCCTATCTCTGGTGCGTGGGTACTGTCGTCATCTCAACGCAACACGCCAGACAGTCTCGGTGTTCCTGCGTCCCAGGCCTCAAACATGCGGAATCCTGCAGACAAGCCACCCTCTCCCGTACCGCCTCATGTGCCTTGGATGACCCCTGGCCACAAACGTCCTGCCCACATCCACTTCATTGCCACATTACGGTCATCTCATACACTGGGGATCGACAAAAATATGGAAAAATCGCGAGACATCCATCCTTGTGCAATTATACAGATTCTAGTCAACCTTGCAGGTTGTGCTCTTGTATTTGGCCACAAACGTCGCCTGCTCAGTGTCAACCATGATCAAAACTGTGTTCTGTACAGTTATGAGTGCATTATGTCAGAGTTAAGAGAACTCGAACTGGGCAAGTTCTTAGTGCTCATACGGTGACCACGAGCATAAATCGTCGCATCTGCACTGCCCTGTCACCAGATCCAAATATTATTGAGCCTTTGCGGTCTACTTTGGATGGAAGCCCCTGTGATTGCTACCCATTTCCATCATAACTACCTGAACGTGCCACTATTTGGAAGATTCATGTTACAGGATTCCCTTGAAAACCACGAAGGACCTGTATTCATCGATTCCGACTAAACTAGAAGCTCTTTTGAATCACAACAGTTTCACTATACCACATTGGGCATGGCAAAGTGGCGTGGCCATAGTTCTGTCCACCACCAGCACGTCTCCATTTCCAGTCTGTCTCTTGACCCACTTTCCTGACTTCTGGTCTCCCAGGAATTCTCTCTCCTAATATATCGTTGAAGAACCCTCAGTTTTTGAACGGTTTTCGCATTAAAAGACCATATATCACTGTCACAAATCAAAATTGGTAGTGCACTCTCGATGTAAACTTTATTACTTGGAGACATCAGAATTTTGGTTCTGAAAAATCTAGTTGTTTTGCCGAATTTGCTCGATGCCAGTTGCAGTAGTCTAGCTTTATTTTCTCCTTTCCGTGCACCTATTACCCTCAGCTTCTCTATATATAAAAATACCGATCAAGTATATCCAGACATTGACAAGTCAATTCCAGAATCTTCTTTCAAAACGTTTCTCATACAAATACAGTATACTAATTGATGTTTCTAACCAGTTAGAAAAATTTCTGTATCTGGTTCGTCTGTTTCTTGTTCACGTTTACGTACACAAGGAACATTCAGTACAGTAAAATGGCTCCAGCAAAATGTAGGAGATTCTGATCTGATCCATTAACATATAACATCATCCCAGTTCATGGACCTGAAGACTGTCTCCAATACTGTTGACAAAAGTTCTCATGAAATATACTTTTCATGACTCCTCTTTTAGTTACACAGCTCCCTCAGTTGCATAGTACATAACTAAGTGTATGTATGATGTATACATGTAGAGTGAAGCGAAAAATGAAAATTTGTACCTGGGTCTCCTGCTCACGAGACACCTGCACTAATCACTACACCACGTGTATGGGGTGGGGCTTTGCACAAAAGTATGGACTACACTAGCATGCCTCACTCCTCAGTACCAATTCCCACACACATCTCAGCCTTTAAACTCGAGCAGCCTTTCAGGAGCTCTCCATCTGTACAAGAATAGGACTTCAGCACAGAACGAAGTGGCGGATCCCATCTGAAACCCAGACATAGTTGCTTTAATCAAATTAAGCTATGTGGTTTCCCAAGTTTAGGGGGAATACCAAGTCGGCTGAGGCATGATGACGCTTTTGATTGAGTAAGCACGGGTACTATGCTAGCCCATGCAGTTGTGCAAAGCCACTGTGTCAGTGTGGTATATTGGTTAGGACATCCACCTTTTGAGTGGGAGACCTGCGTTCATACCCCATCCATCGTAGAAATATTCATTCCTTGCTTCAATCTGGATATATACATCATAGATGTTTTAGACTTGAAAATATATTCACTTGATTACGTACATGTGTAACTAGTGTAACTGCAGACACATATTTGTACACAAGCAGGTGGTATAGTGCAGACACAGCTCTGAACATTTGTTGTTGCTGTAGGTTTGGATCAACCATCATACGTATGGGGCCATGCACTTGACCAGTTACAGTTGGTAGAAGCAGATACGTTTGTGTAACTGAGGTAGGTACAAACAGACTTCTGCATATATGTAGTCAGTGTAGCAGAGACAGATCTATACACATGTGTATACACAGACACACATGTGGATGTGTGTAATCAATGCATTACAGACAGGCCTGTGCACATATGCAGTTAGTGCAGTAGACACATACCTGTGGTTGTGTATACTTAGTGGAGGACATACAGCTCTGTGCATGAATGAATTTAGTGCATTACAGACAGGCCTGTTTATATGTGTAATTAGGCAGTACAGACAGACCTGTGCATGTGTGTCGATTACACAGTACAGACCGAACTTTGACTGTGTGAGTTTAGTGCATTACAGACATACCTTTGCTAATGTGTAGGCAGTGCATTATAGACAGACCTGTGCACATGTGTAGGTAGTGCAGAAAAGACAGACCTGGGCATTGTGTAGTTAGTGTGGTACAGACACACCTGTGTTGTGTATAGTTAGTGCAGTGCAGACAGACCTGTTCATGCATGCAGTTAGTGCAGAACAGTAAGACCTGTGCACATGTGTAGTTTAGTGCACTACAGGCAGGTCCGTTCCTGTGTGTGGTTAGTGCAGTACAGACAGATGTGTGCACATGTGTATTAAGTACAGTACAGACAGACCTGTATATATCTGTAATGAGTGCAATACAAATAGACCTGTAGATGTGTTTAGTTAGTACAGTACAGACAAACATGTGCCCCTGTGTACTTAATTCAGACAGACAGATCTGAGTACCTTTGTGGTTAATGCAGTACAGACAATTCAGTGCATCTGTGTAGTTTACGCAGTACCGACAGACCTGACCATGTGTATAGGTAGTGCAGTAAAGGCAGACCTGCACCTTTCATAGTTAGTACAGTACAGACACACATGAGCACATGTGCAGTTAGTGTGGTACAGAGATACCTGTGCAAGCATATAGTTGGTGCAGTACAGACTCAACTTTGTGGGTGTGTTATTAGTGCTGTGTGGGAAGTCCTGTGGATGTTCATAGTCAGTGCAGTACAGACCAGCCTTGTGCATGTGAGTAGGCAGTGTGGCAGAGACAGACTTTTGCATGTTTTTAGTTAGTGCAGTAAAGACAGACCTGATACATGTGTAGTTATTACAGTAGAGACAGACCTGTACATGCGTGTTGTTAGTGCGGCAGTCAGACCAGTGCAAGTGTATAGTCAGTACCCTGCAGAAAGTCCTTTGGGTGTGTGTAGTTAGCACAAGACTGACAGACTTATGCACATGTGTAGTTAATACAGTACCGACTGACATGTGCATGAGTCTAGTTAGTGCAATGCAAACAGATATTTGCGCTTGTGTAATTACTGCAGTACTGATAGACCTGTGCAAGTGTGTAGTCAGTGCAGTACCGACTGACCTGTGCACGTGTGTAGTTAGTGCAGCACAGACAGACCTGTTTACATGTGTAGTTAGTGCAGCACGGACACACCTGTTTACATGTGTAGTTAGTGCAGTACGGACAGACCTGTGCACGGTGGTGCTCGGGCTGGCGGTGGTGGTGGTGCCGTCCAGGGCCGGCGACCGCGCCACCAGCTCCCACAGTGGCAGCGTCGAGTTGCCGCTGCCCGGTAACGAAGACCAGTCGTCAAAGCCGAACGCCTCCATCGAGCTGACGGAGCCGCTGACTGCAACAGGGAATGCACGCACACAGGTGGTGATTTGCCAATATCACTTGAATGGGGATGTACCTACATACTAGCTTTGTTAGTTTCAGTGGACATGTCGATACAAAGAATTCGATAATTTGGTGATATCGTAAGTAATAATACATTATATGTATCGGAGAAATGCCATAAAGTAGGGGAGATTAAAAAAATTTTTTAGAGTGATGGTAGAGAACGGAGGATCGAAATAAGCGCACAGTTGTGGTGATGGTCTATGGCAGAGTGCAGTCCTTCTCTGCCAGTGTTCAACCTGTGCTTCGATGAAGGGTTGACGAAAATAAAAGAAAGATTGAGGAGTGAGACTGAAGTGCAGGGTGAAACGGTACCGATATAAGTCTCGCTGGAGGCAGTGCTGTTCTCACAAGGAACCCCTCGAGTACGAAGTCGTAAAAGCCCAATGATGTTTACGCTCCTCATATTCTCTATCATCCAACCAAAGTATTCGCTGCTAATCGCAACAGGGGACGAGACAGGAGGTATCCATTTATGAACACAGGATGACGCTACGGAGCGTAGATGACCTCCTTAGTCTGCATGTAACTCACAATACTAGAGTTCTAATAACGTTGAAACAAAATAAAGCAATGGCAACGATAAACAAAGCACACATTGTGTTATATCTACAACGATTGCTGGATTTGACATCTCTTCAGACATCTCTTAATAGGATGGGAAAGAAGTGCGAGATGAAATATCAGCGTTTCTGTAAGATGAGTAAGTGGAATGTGTGGTGTAGTATACACTCGACTTAGTGGACAATGTACACGATGAGTACAATGATGACAGTACATGCTTAACAAGTGAGAATGATACTGAAATAGGTGTCGAGCCATGGAGACGATCATCTTTATCGGACAGGGAGCTACAAATTCCGTCTTCAGTGAAGCGCAGTAAAGGACAGTCGTTGCCCAAGGAGTGAGTACTAAACATAATTACGTACATGGAAGATCATCCGCAGCATAGCAGAGAATCAATTATGAAACCTACTGGCAGCTTGCAGAAATGAACACGAGCGATGCACAGAAATCACACGGCATAAAGTGCATGACACAGTCAGACACAGCCTGTTTACTAGAGAGCCTCAGCTGGAAGAAAAGTAAAGCGTGACGCACATGCTACGTACGTGCTTCACGAGGAATGACGATGTTAAAACACTCACAACGCTTAGCTATGCTGAACGAGCCGTATCCCAAAGTTGAGGATGAGGGTGTGGTTGCAAGCCAAAGAGGAGATTCTCTTGGTTCCGAAAAGCACCTGTGTACAAAGTAACGAAACAAAATTTAAAAAACCGTTTTGCTAAAATACACGAGTTTCACGTTTTGGGAGTGATGATGCCGGCCGACAGATTAATTTATTACTGGTATTGTATCTATTTTCACGCATTTAATGCTGCTATATATTCTCCTTTGCCTACTATCTACATTGTTCAATTTTTTCAAAGAGCATTTTCACTTGTATTCAAATTCCTGTTAAAAATTAAAGAAATATATTTCACAGGAAAACGCGTTTTTCCTCTGCGCGGCTTCCCCCGTCGGAGGTTCGAGTTCTCCCTCGGGCATGGGTGTGTGTGTGTGTTGTCTTTAGCGTAAGTAAGTTTACCTTAGGTTAACTAGTGTGTAAGCTTAGGGACCGACGACGTCCGCAGTTTGGTCCCATAAGACCTTATCGCAAATTTCCATTTTTTTTCCACTGTGACGCGCGATTTTTTATTCGGTATTAATGGTGCACGTTAATAGTTCCTCTTGAACATTTCTTGAAGTCGACGATGGCCTTTTTGTGAAGTGTGATACATACATCCCATAGATCGTTGATCTCTGCATCTCTCAGACACTCATTATCTGTTCAAAAATGGTTCAAATGGCTCTGACAAGGGAACCTCCCCATCGCACCCCCCTCAGATTTAGTTATAAGTTGGCACAGGGATAGGCCTTGAAAAACTGAACACAGATCAGTCGAGAAAACAGGAAGACGTTGTGTGGAACTATGAAAAAAATAAGCAAAATATACAAACTAGTCCATGCGCAAGGTAGGCAACATCAAGGAGAGTGTTGGTTTACGAGCGCCGTGGTCCCGTGGTTAGTGTGAGCAGCTGTGTTACGACAGGTCCTTGGTTCAAATTTTCTCTCAGGTGAAAATTTTAATTTTTTATTTTCAGATAATTATCAAAGTTCAGGCACTCACACATACTCAACTTCGCTCTCCAAAATTCCAGGACATGTTCAGATTTGCTTGGACATATACAGAATTTGACGGTCTACGCACGGAAACATTTGAAAACGTAAAAAAACATATGTTTTGACAGAGCACAGGGAAAACTGTGCGACTCTGAAACTGTTGCATTCATTTGATGCAGTTTATGTGACAAACTCTTATGTTTTCATCACTTTTTTTGGAGTGATTATCACATCCACAAGAAAACCTAAATCGGGCAAGGTAGAAGAATCTTTTTACCCATTTGCCAAGTGTGCAAGTTAGGTGGGTCGACAACATATTCCTGTCATGTGACGCATATGCCGTCACCAGTGTCGTAAAGAATATATCAGACGTGTTTTCCTGTGGAGGAATCGGTTGACCTATGACCTTGCGACCGGTTTCGGTTCCTATTGGAGAGGCACGTCCTTTCGTCTACTAATCGCACGGTTTTGCGGTGCGGTCGCAAAACACAGACTCTAAACTTATTACAGTGAACAGATACGTCAATGAATGAACGGACAGATCGTAACTTTGCGAAAATAAAGAAAGTAAAATTTTCACTCGAGGGAGGACCTTTCGTTCCGCAGTTGCTCACTCTAACCACGAGACCACGGCGCTCATCAGCTAATATTCTCCTTGATGTTGCCTATCTTGCCCATGGACTACTCAGTTTGTATATTTTGCTTATTTTTTCATTGTTCCACACAACTTCTTCCTGTTTTCTCAGTTGATCTGTGTTCAGTTTTTCAAGGCCTATCCACTGTGTCAATTTATAACTAAATCTGAGGGGGGTGCGATGGGGAGGTTCCCTTGTGAGCACTATGGGACTTAACATCTATGGTCATCAGTCCCCTAGAACTTAGAACTACTTAAACCTAACTAACCTAAGGACATCACACAACACCCAGTCACCACGAGGCAGAGAAAATCCCTGACCCCGCCGGGAATCGAACCCGGGAACCCGGGCGCGGGAAGCGAGAACTCTACCGCACGACCACGAGCTGGGGACTCATTATCTGTCGCCGTCCTGTTGCACGTGGTGAGTCATCAGCAGATATTTTTCCTGTCGGAATTCTTAACACAATAGTTTCAAACGAGCCTCACTAAAGACTGAACTTGCTTCCTCGCAGTCAAGCGGTCCCTTATCAGTGAAAATGTATGCGAATTATAGCACAAACCAAATGGGACGAAGAATGTGTGGAGCAGAGTATAAACAACGAGGGTGAAGATGTACGAAAGTAGTGTGGAATATAGACATGAGATTAGCGATAAAGTTCACGCCACGACTGGGGTGCACATTTTAAAGTGAAGAACTCTACGCCTTTGGAAGTCAAATAACACGTGATGGACGAAGCGAGCATATAAAGCGCAAACTAGCGCAGGCAGAGAGGGAATCCATCTCTAACAGGAGTGTGTCAGTATTAAACATCGGCCTTGATATGACCAAGAAATTTTTGGCACTATACGTTTGGAGCACAGAATTGTATGAAAGTGAATCATTATCTGTGGCAAAATTGGAAAATAAGCGTTTGAGATGTTATGTTACAGGAGGGATTTTGAATATAAAGTGGACACATAAGATAAGAAATGAGTAAGGCCTTCGCACAATCGGCGACAGAACAGTACGTGGCAAACACTTACGTTAGTAGAAGGAGGCACTGGACGACAGGGCGTGGTTATAACGTCAGGGAGTCACTGCCATGGTGCCAAAGCTAGCCCCAGGACCAAGGGCGACCGTACGATAGTTTGTGTGTGTGTGTGTGTGTGTGTGTGTGTGTGTGGGTGGGTGGGTGGGTGGGTGGGTAAGTGGGTGGAGGGGGACGGGGAGTAAGACCAGCATGTATCGAGTATTTCTAATACTTTGGAAGAAGAGTGGCGACTTGCTTAAGAGGGGTAGGACGTCAAACGGGCCGACTTGGAGCAGGAGAGGCTCCACGGGACATTTTAAGTTCCACTATCTACATTTTAAAAATAAATTCATGAAAGTTTGTCAGCACGAACAGGACAGATTACGGATTCACAATCATGGGAAAATGTTCGAAAACATAACAAAATAAATATTTCTTAAGTGTGGAATTTCGCCATTTTTTAACTTACTATTGGCTGCATTTGTTGCTATAGGTACACATTTCTTCGCAAATAAGAGAGATTCTTCGATGAATTTTGCAAAGCACACAAACCATACTTACAGGCGTATGAAGCTCTAGAATTTTACAAATCTATTAAGAACTGTGGTAAAAATTGTGGTAATTTAGTATAAAATTTGAGTTTTTTCTAAACATGAAGTTTAAAATGTAACAGCTCATTCACTTTTTCATAAATTAAGTAAATTCTAGAGTTTCATACACCTGTAAGAATGGTTTGTATTCTGTGCAACATTGATCGTAGTAAGAGAAAAAATGATGAAATTTAATATGTAAAGAAAACATTATTTTGTTATCACAATCTTTTAAACATGGCTGCTTGGTTCAGTGATCGTTTGTAAAGTTTGAAACAAATGAGCACTCGGTCAGTGTTGTGTGCATAGTTCCGCATAGTCAGCGCGTACACAACTCTCCCACTACAGCGCGCCCCGCTAAGCACAACAGCGCAGGCGCAGCGCTCGTCCGTCTCCTCTCTGCAAGATGGCGCTGCCGTAGAGACGGACCAAATTCTGCTTCCGCCGATCCGCGTATTAATATGTAACGCAGCCAATGAGATTGCTGCTAACGTAGAACCTTTTCTCCTCATGGATCACACTCGCGTAGTGATACCTGAACGCGCAAGGTATTATAACGAGTGTACAGACCTCCGATTAGTCAGTCTGCATTACTCTGCATTTGTCTGTACCAGTCTATAGTCACGTTTCAGTCTGCGCCTAATATGATTACCATATTCCTGTACATAGCCATGAAGATAAATGTATAGACACTTTCTCAAGTATCAGAGATATGTGAGAATAAGATTAACGTACCAATACCAAACGAACATCAGTTGGTCACCGTCAATCTGCTACTCTAAGCATGCAAGCGGCATTTCTATCGTCTGAGCTAATGGCAGAAGATAAACACGCCACAATAAGACCACGAGACATGTTACTGACACTCGCCTACTTTGTTAGAGTGGCAAGTCAAATAATCTGATTGTGTGTACACCGAAGGTCTTACAGTACGCACACCACAGTCACTATTATTTTTAGTCTCACTGACCAGGTTTCAACACTTTTAAGGGTGCCTTCATCAGAAATAAAACGATGAAAATGGCCTATAACATAGTTACTAATTTATAGGAAAATATAAACAATAAAAGACAGAGGCAGTACTTACATCTCACATATAAAATAATTAACAGGCCTGAAGGGCTTTAGTGACAAAATATATAAAAAAGTAAGTACTGCCACTGTCTTTTATTGTTAGTCAGTACTTACACTTTCCTTTACATACACATCCTGTATCTAGAAACTCTCGATACCATCTGCGAATGTTCCACCCATTCGGAGGATCAATTTGGTACTTCAGCCTGAAACGTCTGTGCACTGCAATCACCGAATAGCACTTCGCGAACTCGAGAACACAAAATGATTTCTGCTGCGGAGTAGCCATTTTAAATATATGACGGTTACTAAGCAAAACAGAAGACCACTCACATCTAGCGGCTATTAATATAAACTAGAATATGTATTCGTTTCTCCAATAGCCGAGCCGAGGCGCAGCCGTCGATAGTTTCGATAAAACAATACTTTGTAATGCGTCTATTCGTTTTGAAACACCCTGTATGACTGTGTTTGTTTCTGTAGGCGGGGTAATGGGTGGGGCACCAGGAAAGGGAAGCGCCGTGTCCCGGACGACTCTCACGTTCGCTACGCCACTGCTTATGCGCGCTGCTTTGTCTAAACTTTAGCCGTCGCTCTGTACTCGCGTGTTGCATTGCCTTAACCATTATGGACTTACAGTTTATCAAATTCTAGCCTGCGCTGACTCGGATGGTAACCGGAGAATTTCGTGTGAGATTCCGTACTTTTTTTAATGGTCGTTTCTTTGTGCATGATACGATGGCTTGTATTTAGTAGCATTCCATGTGTTCGCTGTTTCGCGGTTAGGAAGAATTATGTAGTGCAATTCTAAACCAAAAACATACCTACATGTTATCCGAGCTACCCAATTTCCTATTTCTCTAAAATGTTGCTGATCGCGTATGTTTTCTGTGGATTCACCTAGCGTCCACTGCGTTCGTTCCCTACCCACCACATTACCAAAAGAGAGTTACACAAACTGTGGCTTTTAATTGCAAGAGAGCGAGCATGAGTTAGGTAATTTTATCCTCCAGCAGTGACTTTGATGCCTGTACCCCAGATTCCTACCACTACCAATGAGCCGTGTACGCAAGTCATTTCGAAGCAATAGTGTGTTAACTCTTGAATGGAGGATATAAGATGAACATCAACAAAAGCAAAACGAGGATAATGGAATGTAGTAGAATTAAGTCGGGTGATGCTGAGGGAATTAGATTAGGAAATGAGACACTTGGAGTAGTAAAGGAGTTTTGCTATTTGGAGAGCAAAGTAATTGATGATGGTCGAAGTAGGGAGGATATAAAATGTAGACTGGCAATGGCAAGGAAATCGTTTCTGAAGAAGAAAAATTTGTTAACATCGAGTATAGATTTAAGTGCCAGGAAGTCGTTTCTGAAAGTATTTGTATGGAGTGTAGCCACGTATGGAAGTGAAACGTGGACGATAAATAGTTTGCACAAGAAGAGAATAGAAGTTTTCGAAATGTGGTGCTACAGAAGAATGCTGAAGATTAGATGGGTAGATCATGTAACTAATGATTAGGTATTGAATAGGATTGGGGAGAAGAGACGTATGTGGCACAACTTGATTAGAAGAAGGGATCGGTTGGTAGGTCATGTTCTGAGACATCAAGGGATCACCAATTTAGTATTGGAGGGAAGAGTAGAGGGTAAAAATCGAAGAGAGGACCAAGAGATGAATACACTAAACAGATTCAGAAGGATGTAGGTTGCAGTAGGGACTGGGAGATGAAGAAGCTTGCACAGGGTAGAGTAGTATGGAGAGCTGCATCAAACCAGTCTCAGAACTGAAGACCACAACAACAACAGTGTGTTAACGGATCATTTATTAACATTGTTAAATGCGCCTATTTGCGCAATGAATATAATGGGCTGAAGGCATTCCTAAAAAGTTGTCATCGCCAGTCCTTTGGCTTCAGATGAATAAATGTTCACCTGTCATGGTAAGAGAAGCTGGTTGCGTATAGTGTTTTTCTACTTCCACCCATACTTTCACCCATACTAACCATATACTCTGTGATTACGTGAGTATGTTATCAACTTTCAGGGATGATGTAAAAGAGTAAATACACCAATTACAGAGAAGGGTCTTCGGTCCAGAAACGAGCGAGTGGATATTTACAATCGAAAACGATTCCATTAGCTCCGATAGTGGAATACACATGTTGTAGTGGAAGTGGAACATTAGGGAAGGCAAACTTTATCTAGTGGATGTAAACCATCACTA
The DNA here is from genome assembly GCF_023898315.1 of Schistocerca nitens. Taxonomy (NCBI): domain Eukaryota; kingdom Metazoa; phylum Arthropoda; class Insecta; order Orthoptera; family Acrididae; genus Schistocerca; species Schistocerca nitens. The sequence continues at coordinate 6,314,459 of NC_064624.1, forward strand.
AAATGATCAGTAAGAGTTTACCATAAACTGTAAAAAACACATCCACTGGTGGGGGTGAACCATCAGTGTACTCGGCCAGCGAAAAGCGTAGAGTAGCAGATTATCCACTAGTCAAGGTGTGCCATCGCTGCTCCCGGGTTATTAACGGTGCGTCCAACAATGCTGACACGCAACAGCGTGAGTGTAATTGTCGTCATTTCGTTATTGTTGTGTTATACAGCAGTGCAGTTATGGTTCACATAAGTGCAGTTACAGATTACAGTAGTGCAGGTGTGGTTGAAAGTAGTGCAGTCACGTTTCTCATCAGCGCAGCTGTGGTTGAATCTGGACGAAAGAGGGACGGCAACGACTACAAGTATTGAAGAGATATGAAGTGCTGGAAGTGAACGGAGTAACCAAAGTAATACAACCTGGAACTGAAGAAGGTAAGATTAAATACTGTGTTTACGATGAAGAACTGTATGATATTCTGCACGATACTCATGTAATGACTGGCCGCAGTGGACGTGACCAAATGACGAAATGCTTGAAGTCAAAGTTCCGTAACATAACATACAGAATGTCCAAAGTTATCTTAGTTTGAATGGGCCTTGTTTATAATAGCAAATAGATCAGAAAAAAGGAATAGTATTGAATCAAATGCTGTTCAAAGAGCTAAATTCCATGTGTCAAGTTGATCTCATCTACTTCCAGTCGCAACCAGATGGAGGTTACAAATTCGTAATCATTTATCAGGACCACCTCTCTAAATTCGTTGTTCTCAGACCACTCTAGTCCGAAACAGCTTATGAAGGTAACATTATTGACTTTTTACGCTGTTATGCTCTCTCTGAGTATTGCAGTCTGACAATCGTAGAGAGTTCATTATCAAAATAATGAGCGGCTTAACTGAACTATGGCCCGATTTTGAGATTGTCCCCGGTAAACGTAGACACGGTCAGAGCCAAGGCAGGGTAGAGCGAGCAAATCAAGACGTAGAAAATATACTAACTATACGGATGCAGGAACACAACACCGCGGAGTGGAGCCGTGTATTAAGATATGTGCAGCTATTCAATGAGAGCGCTGTACATTTTGCAATTAAAAGATCTCCATACGAAATGATGTTTGGCTGCCCTCCTAAATGTGGTTTGTCCCCAACGACTTTGCCTCCTGAAGCATTGATGAACGGTTACTCTGAGAATGATATTGAAAACTGAAAGAGGATAACGTACCAACAGGAACAGAGGTTGAGAACAGAGAGAAAGAAAGTATTCCTGACAGTAATGACTACTGCCTGACTGGCTTAGATGAGTCAACCTCTTGGTATTACAGAACACAGAACTGCAGCGTACAAGTGCTCAGAAGAACAAGCGCAAAGAATGCGGCAGTGTTCAGATCACTGCTTTCCAACAGTGGAAAAGGGCTGTACTGTGAAAGTTCCATTTCCCGAATTCGACAGAGGAAGAGGAGATGCCAGGTCGTTCTCGGGTGTCGTCCTCGAGACAAAGGCCGATGGCTTCCACCGAATCAGGAGGAGAGATGGTGTGCTGAGACAGCTATAAACACAGTAATAAACTGTTTGTTTTTAAATAATTACGGAAGGCGCGATACGACATGCCACTGCGGCTACAACTACAACACGTCAGATCAGTACTTTGCCTCGAAGAAAGAAGCGGATGTTCCAGCAGAGAAAACTGTTGCCCTGGGGACAGCTGCGACGTCTCAGTCGACGGGAAGCGGCCGGGGATTCTTCAGATGGAACTGCCAGCAAAATTCGAGATGCTTTTGCAAACACAAAAATGTGCTGTGCAACTCAAAAGTGCCATGGTGCACGTTCTTGCTGCAATAAATGAATTTTTCACAATATGACTAGGTTTTCAAACTATAGGTGATAAAACCAACTTTTGAAGTAGACTGTTTTGTTATTACAGCCTCGGTTCACGCTCCTTACCTCTTGGCAGTAACGGTTTACATTCACTAGGGATAGTGCACCTTCTTTTCTTTCTTTCTTTTGCTTGCGCCTTTTTCCCGCAATGATGCAGGGTCGGCATGGTTAATCGGATTTGGCAAGGTTAATTTAATGGGTGGCCAGATTCTCTTCCTGCCGCCACCCCGTACCCCCTGCGATGAAATCAGTGTACCCCAACAGCCTGTGTCGAGTGTAATCCATGGAATAGTGCGAATGTGTTCAGATGTCTGCGAGCCATGTAACTGAGGCGCGACGTGGGGACCAGTCCGGTAATCACCTAGTGGGATGTGGAAAACCGCTTAAAAACCACATCCAGGCTGGGCAGCACACCGGCCTTCCGTCGTTAAGCTGCCGGGCGGATTCGATCCGGGGCCGGTGCGTCTACCCGAGTCCAGGAAGCAGCGCGTTAGCGCTCTCGGCTAAGCTGGCGGGTCCCTAGTGATGGTGCACTATCGCTAGTCAGTGCCTATTGCTTGGCACAACTGGAGTCAGGAATCCACTTTCACTAAATGGGCTGCTGAAGGTACAGTACCACCACTGATGGTATACTTTCCCTAAAACTTCCGCCTCCACTATAACACATATCAAATGGTTCAAATGGCTCTGAGCACTATGGGACTCAACTTCTAAGGTCATTAGTGCCCTAGAACTTAGAACTAGTTAAACCTAACTAACCTAAGGACATCACAAACATCCATGCCCGAGGCAGGATTCGAACCTGCGACCGTAGCGGCCTTGCGGTTCCAGACTGCAGCGCCTTTAACCGCACGGCCACTTCGGCCGGCTAACACATATCGATAAGGACCAAAACAAGAAAAAAAGTATCCAGTAAACATGTGCTCTAAAATGCATACCTTTTTTAAATCTAGAAAGTAGTTGTAGTGGGCATATAATGTATGCAGAGTGAAACACATTTCTTTTACAGTAAGCTATTTGGTTTCCATCTTTCTGGAGTAGGTAGCAAGGACAAAAATAAGAAAAAATATGAGGGTCCTAAGACGCATACCTTAAGACCTATGTGTACACTTTCAGTCTTATTTTGTTCTATACAGTAGCACCTCTGAAAGTTGCTGACCCTAAATTCTTAGCAACAACGGTACCAGTGCATATATTCGCGCTACCACACCCTACTTCAGTCACCGGGTCGTATCCGTCGGGCTTTTGATCTGTCGTGCTAATCAGTGGACGCCACACATCTGGAAGCGCTCCTTCTCAACAACCTCGTTCAGAATCCCTGCTCAGCTTGTGTCTGTTACCAAGAATGGGCACTACAATTTCCTATAGGCACGCCTTTCAATGCAGCCGTGCACTGCTCGCAGAAGTGAAGTGGTGCGTACGTGAGGGAGAGGGGTGGGGGATGCAGGAATGGCGATTATAGCTGAACCAATCGGTTTTCGGTTATGCTGTTTTTTTTTCATTCCCAGTTTCACGTGACTGTTAAAACTGCTAAAAGTGCCATGGTTTCTGACTGGTTTTCCGTTTTTTGTTGCTATTATATTATGTCATAAACGTAGAAATCGTAGAAAGATTGGAGGATGTAGGATTCCCTCAGACTTGACAGGATACCTAGGATCAAAATGTCAATTGAAATAAAACTTAGTGTATATGCTGTTAGTGGCTTTTCTGGAACAGTAATTTGGAGTTGAATACAGCAAAACTCACTAGTTCTCTCCTACTGATTCTATATTTTTCAAACTCTACTCAAAAATCATGTCACAATCGGGTATCATAAAACAATTTGGGCATTAAGAATAGATAGAGAGAAAGGGTGAAAACTGAGCTGGCGAACCGTATGTTCCTTGTTAAGTTGCCTGTTTCCAAGGCTTGTAAACAAGTAAAGGCATATAATGTACACACAGGCAGCGGAATAGCTACTTCCTAAACTAAGAAAAAAAGTGAGTTAATTTTCACTATTCCTTTCTCTTTCATTGTTTTACAGAAATGACAGACAAATACACTATGTGATCAAAAGTATACGGAATCTTGGCTGGAAATGACTTACAAGTTCCTGCATCCTCCATCGGTAATACTAGAATTCAGTGTGGTGTTGGCCCTTCCTTAGCCTTGATGACAACTGTGGAAGTTGTCTCGCAGGCATACGTTCAGTGAGATACTGGTAAGTTTCTTGGGGAATGTCAACCCATTCTTCACGCACGACAGCACTGGTGTCGATGATGGCCGGTGAGGCCTGGCACGAAGTCGGCGTTCTAAAACATTCCAAAGGTGTTGTGTAGGATTCAGGACAGGACTCTGTGCAGGCCAGTCCATTACAGGGATGTTATTGTCGTGTAGCCATTTCGCCACAGGCCGAGCATAACCAACAGGCGCTCGATAGTGTTAAAAGATGCAACTGCCATCCCCGAATTGCTCTTCAACAGAGTACGTGCTTGAAACATCAGTGTAGGCCTGCGCTGTGATAGTGCCATGAAAAACAACAAGGGTTGCAAGCACCCATCATGAAAAGCACGACCATACCATAACACCACCACCTCCGAATTTTTCTGTTGGCACTACACACGCTGGCATATGACGTTCAGCAGGTATTCACCATACCCACACAGTGCATCGGATCGCTACATTGTCTACCGTTCAATTGTCCAATGTTTACGCTCCTTACACCAAGCGAAGCGTCGTTTGGTATTTCCCTTCGTTATGTGTGGCTTATGAGCAGCAGTCGACCATGAAATCCAAGTTTTCTCACCTCCTGCCTAACTGTCACAGTACTTGCAGTGGCTGCTGATACAGTTTGGAGTTGCTGTGTGATGGACTTGGTAGATGTCTGTCTATTACACATTACGACCCTCTTCAACTGTCGGCAGTCTGTTAGTCAACAGACGAGGTCGGCCTGTACGCTTTTGTGCTGTACGTGTCCCTTCATGTTTCCACTTCACTATCACATCGGAAACAGGGGCGCTAGGGATGTTTAGGAGTGTGGAAATCTCACGTACGGACGTATGACAGAAGTTCCATGGAGTGCCCCATTCTACTCTCTCACGATGTCTGATGACTACTGAGGTCGCTGATGTGGACTACCTGTGAGTAGGTGGCAGCACAATACACCTAATATGAAAAACGTATGTTTTGGGGGTGTCCGGATACTTTTCATCACATAGTGTAATAAGCTTTTATGGAAAATATGTTGTATACTTATTCTTCAATTATTTCTAACGAAAAATCCATTTTTCTGTGAAATAAATTTGTTTAACTTTTAACAGGATTTGAGTGCAAATAAATGTGCTGTTTCAAAAGGTGGACGCGAACAATGTAGATAGTAGGCAAAGGAGAATGTATACAAGTATCAGATTCGTGAAAACAGATACAATATGAGTAATAAATTAATCCACCGGCCACCAACATCACTCCCAAAATGTAAAACTAATATATTATAGCAAAAGAGCTTTTTCCACTTTCAATACTTTGTACACAGGTGTTTTTCGGAACCATGAGAATCTCCTCTTTATTTTCCAACCACACCATCATCCTACACTGAGGCACACGGTTCGTGCAGCGTAGCTAAACGTTGTGAGTGTTTTAACCTCGTCGTTCCCCATGTAGCACGTACGCAGCACGTACGTAGCACTTTACTTCCAGCTGAGTCACTCTACTAAGCGGGCTGTGGCTCACTGCGGTATGCACTTTACGCCGTGTTCTTTCTGTGAACCAGTCGCGTTCGTCTGTGCAAGCTGCCAGTAGGTTTCAGGAGCTGGCTGATAGCTTGTTTTTGGTATTTCTCGACTAGAATGTGTTCATAATATGTTACAACAAGTACGGCGGCACCTTTTTTCCGGTGTAGTACTGGGTCTACATCCAGCAACGACCTAACTTCTACATTCACAAAAGAGAATACAAGGAATACAAGAGGAGGAGGAGATTATGGATTTCCATTGAGTTAACACCCCAGAGCAACAAAGCCCGTGCCATCACCAACATAAATAATGTTCCATGAAGTACGTCTATCTGAGATAATGAGTGTTTCACGCCTGTGAAGTGCACTAAACGCAAAATTCATCTTTGTTTCACAGGAAAAGAATTTTTTTTGCAGTTCTATAAAAAAAGAAGAATAGCACACTGGAGCGTATACGAGAGTAGTGGGGCAACATGGGCATCGCCCCACTCTGAATTATTGCCACATTAATTCAACTCGGCGGTCTAAGACGGTGGCTGTACATGTGGTAATGTAGCACTGACATCAGGGTGGAAAGTTCAAATTTTGTACACAATTGGGCTATCTCCACTATGCTAACACTAACCACCTCTCCTCCTCCCCCGCCCCCCCCCCACTTGCCTATCCCTCCCTTCTGTTGTGCGGTAGCGTTCTCGCTTCCAGCGCCCGGGTCCCCGGGTTCGATTCCCGGCGGGGTCAGGGATTTTCTCTGCCTCGTGATGGCTGGGTGTTGTGTGATGTCCTTAGGTTAGTTAGGTTTAAGTAGTTCTAAGTTCTAGGGGACTGATGACCATAGATGTTAAGTCCCATAGTGCTCAGAGCCATTTGAACCATTTTCCTTCTGTTCCCCTCACCTCCCCTCTCTGATTTAGAAATTGGCAGGAAAAAGACTCAGTCTGTGCTGGGCTGCCAGATAGGATGCAGTTAAGTCTTTATTTTGTACACAGTGCAGTATATTGTTTATTTGAATAATTTGACTTGTCACTGCGCAGTATCTCTATCCAGTGTGTTCACCTTGAGATCTGGAGTTCAACTGACCTAGTTTACAACACCACCACCTAAAGCCACTGTTGACCCCTCCTGTGTTATAATCCAAGATGACAGTCTAGGAACAATGGTGGGAAATTCGCTCATTCTCTGTCTAGCTGCTGGACTGGGAGGATCTAATGACAGAAGGCTAACATAGCGTGGGCAAGGCACTACTTAAACAACTTGTTCAAGAGTACCGTCTATTTTTTTTTTTTTTGAAATCGCAATACAGCTCGAAGTTGACTCTGGTCTTTTAAAAAAATTAGACAATGTTAACTAAATCAGTGCTTTCTTTTTATTCGGATAGCAAAAGGAGCCACGTAATTACAGTGGCCCAGATGCGCTAAATATATCTGGAAAGCTTTGTGGTGCACACCAGCCACCTGCAAGCGCAGTGCCGTGCGAGAAGCACTTCCTGTCATGATGGAAATACCGCAGTTTTCCTCCTCTTCATGCCTGGTGCACTTCCATTCTTTGTGGTACACAGACACCCCTTGCCACTGAACATGGACTGTTTCAAAAGTTATTAAATCTCGTGTTTAAGCAACATGCGATACGTAGTCACATACGTATCCCGAAGATGTCTCAGGAGCTAAATGTAGTTCTGCACAAAGAGAGAGAGAGAGAGAGAGAGAGAGAGAGAGCATTGCAGATAATGCAAGAATATTTAGACAATTTGCGATGTAAATGCGCGTTTTATTCGGAGGAATACCGCCGCAGTTCAACACTGACTAAAAAGATCATGGCACACTTGTGAAAACCTCCCAGTCTTCCTCCCTGAGACACTTTGCGCGCTTTTGTGGGAAATGCCACATACTTTCCTTGTACTTGAGCGTTAATTGCTTCACGAGTTACTAAATCAAAGCTAATATGTCTCTAAATACGTTTTCAGAAAGATTGCTACATTTTTGCGATGTATACAGCCACACTTGAACAGAGACGGTAAAAAGATCGCGCCAGGTTCTGGAGCGAAACCTCTCAGTTTTCAGTTTTCATCCAGCCTTCCTCCCTGAGGCACTTGGTGCGCTTTTGTGGGAAACATAACCTGAAACAGATGTAACCTGTAATATACTATTTTACACGCCAAAACGACGATATTTGGAATTTGAAATAAATGTCTGTATAACTCAAAACAGGACGCTCACCAGTTTTCGAGTTTTAGCTGCTTGCTTGAAGGCACTGTCGGAGAGAGAGAGAGAGAGAGAGAAATTTCTAAGTCCTACAACTGCTGTAGTGTTCACCACTTTTCTGAAACGCTGAGTGGGCTGTTTATATTTGCTGCTGGAGTCAGAAGAGTTATTTTCCTCACTTCTCGAAGCACACATTGTAAGACGTCGTGGTCTCCTGACCTTCCTTACTTACATATTCTGCCCTCACAATCATATTCCACACATCAAAACGCTTCATTCAAACAAAAACTCGATAAAATAAAGTCAATGTATGAATTCATGTAAACGATATCCAAATAACTAGTAAATCGCAAGTGTGCACCGAGATTGAAATACTCGAGGCTGGCGTGCGCACTGCTGACGTCCAAAATTTACCAGTTTACATTCACAGTCAATTATTGAAAGGTTATAAGTGAGCCACAATTTTTTATTGACAAATTAGTCACATTTTATTATTGATAGGTTACGCAATTTATTTTTTGGGAGGTTACACCACATGAGAATATTATTTATATTATTTTACTGTGGGGAGGTTACACTTGGCGACCCTGCCAGGATCGTATTTTTGTGAATTTCTGAGAGGTAGTCAGTTATATATCTGCTCTTATTTACTTAATACTAAATTTAGTTTGCATCTGGTGCAACGCATTTACTAATTTGTCACTCTTTCTTTCACCGATCATCAACAATTTATTGCTCTTTCTTGTAATTGTATTTGTTCCATTTTTGCTTTGTCTTTGTTTCATTTTGTGTTTAACTTTGATTTGTGAAAATGCCGCGAAAAACTGCTAACAGTACATCGCGATGTGCAATGAGTGAAAAAGCTGACTCGAATAATTTGACCGATAATACTAGCGATAGTCAGTGTAATAGTGATGATCCTCTAATTACAGATAATGTGCGTTCCGATCACTAGTAATGATTTTATTCCAGATGATGAACAAACACATTCAGTTATGTCCACACTTAATTTAATGGCAAATTATGATGCGGCACGATCCGTTACAATGAACGCTGTCCAGTTTGACACACATGATTGGCAAAATTTACACAGTGAACAGACTAATGTTTCTAATGAAGGTGAACAATGTACTCAAAATATGTCAGATTTATTTGATTCTCGTGTAGTGACCAACAGTGCACATCCAATTGACGAACCTTTTCAAGAATCAGAGAATGACCAAATGGTTACACAAAACGTGACAATTGCAGGTACGCCATCAAACAGCACAGAGAATAGAGTAGGTAATATTGGCATGGATCAAGTTATGGCATTATTGCTACAACTTCATGAATCAAACAAACAACTTAATGAAAATCTCAAGCAACAACTTAATGAAAGTCTCAAACAACAACTCAATGAATCGAACAAACAACTTAATGAAAATCTCAAACTGTCGAATGAAAAACAAGACAACAATTTCAAACAACTTAATGAAAGTTTCAAACAGTCGAATGAAAACCATGACAGGCCATTCAAAAGAATTAATGAAAAACTTGACACCTCTATTGAATAGCTTACTGAACAGATTACAGCCGTTGCGGAGCAATGTAATGAAACTAAAAAAACAATTACGTGATAAAATTAAGGCATGCGCCAGGAATAATAGTGAAGAGATACGCAATACACATGCTGCCACAACTAAATTACTTAGAGATGAAATCAGTGCAGTCGCTAAACAATGTTCTGAAAACGCAACACAGTTACGCGACGAGTTTAAATTAATGTCATCAGAACTTTCACGCACACTGGATGCGAAAGTAGACACGAAATTTGACCAACAGAATAGCCAAATTGACGAACGTTTTAATCACCACCTACAAAACAGTGAAACGCGTTACCGTAAATTTATACAGGAACAAAACGAAGTAAAGAAACAAGTCATGGAAACAATTAATGTACAGAGACAGGAAGATAAGCGTAAGGTATTTACGAAAGCAAAAACATACGTAGACAACAATATTGCTACAGTATCAGACGAAATCAATACTATCAAACAGTTGAACACTGAAATGCATGGTGAAATATCCGATCTAAAAACCATAACAGATACTAATATTTAGACTTTGGAAAATAAATATACAGTACACTTTCAGACATTGACCAACAGACTTGAACAGTTAGAATTAATACAGGATCCCGATGCCATTAAAGCAGACGTTAAGAAATTAAACAAAACCACACCTAAAATGCAGAAACAAATTAATGCTTAGGACACGAAAAACGGCGATCTGGTAAAAGCGCTGACTGAAAAATTTGATGAATTGGCCAGTCGTATTGACGTTATCGAAAATAACAATGACAACAAATCAGACGATACGTCACCAGTTTCGTTTGATCAGACACCTGAATTCCAAAACATACAGCAAACAATCAGCGAGATAGGTTCATCCAATAATATATTACGTAGAAAATTGTCATATTTACAGCTAGAAGTGACAGAGATGAAAAATGTCTCAGCCTCTAACACGATACAGCATACGCCACTTTCCGAACATTTCTCACACTCACACAGCCAGTGTAACTTACGTAATTTAGAGAGAGTACGTGTCTTAGACTCCGAACACACACAGACAAATAGATTCTCATGCAATCATGAATCTGCTCAGTCATGTAGAGATGATAACTTTGATTACAAGCACTTTCTATCCGTTAGGAAATTTAAGAATGACAGAGCACAGATTCACCCTTTTGACTGGATACAACACTTGCTTTTGCATTTCCTCTGGCTTAGCCTGTAACGCAGAAACTAAAATCTATTTGCAGCGTGACAGTGACCTCAGGGGATTCATTACACTTCGATGAATATGTGCCGTGGCGTGCACAGGGCCCGGGCCGTAGTAGTGCTACTTCCTCTAGTGCTATTTCATCTTTAGTTTTCTGCACTGCTGCCTTCTCTTTTACTATCCTTTATATCTGTCAAAACAACTCTTCAACTGTCGATCTCTCTAGGATTAAGAATGAGTAAAGAAAACCTGATATGACAAGTTTTACCGAAAGAGACAGTTTTCATTAGACACTCCCGAAATGACAAGAAATACCAGCATAATTTTAATAACAGACAAAATTTTAATCATCAGTATGTACAAAATTTACAGCAATCGCAGACACATTTTGGCAACAATAGAGGGTTTTCCCCGCAACAGCATCAAAACCAGGCGGTTAGCATACCTAACCAACAATGTAATGTACAAGGTCAACCAAGCTTTAATGTTTCACCGCCTATACGTATAGCGTCGGCTCCGACAAAGAGTAACGCACAGCATCAAGGAAATCGCTACGTACAGAAAACACATCATTACAATTCCTATCGCAATGCGCCGTATAGCAATGACTATCGGGACAGACGTAAAAGTAATGAGCACAGTTTTCAGCGTACATTTAATAACAATCGATCTTATCAGCAGCAGAATCATCCACAACAACAGATTATCATGAATGAAGCAGACAGTCGGTATCATCCCGAGCCAAATACGTCACGACGAAATAGCAGAACAGTACAAATAGTGGAAATGCCACAGCATCCTCCCGCAAATAACGGCACGTCAGAAAGAATCTGACTAGATACAGTACAGGTTGCATCTTCCAGCAACGCAAGCAATACTTTTGACGCACATAATCTTGTTCACGAAAATGTTATTACTTTTGACGACATCCGAGACACTCTTTTACATAAAAAACCAGTTATACAAAAAACCATTTCCCACCTTGTCCGCAGCTCGTGGTCGTGCGGTAGCGTTCGCGCTTCCCGCGCCCGGGTTTCCGGGTTCGATTCCCGGCGGGGTCAGGGATTTTCTCTGCCTCGTGATGACTGGGTGTTGTGTGATTGTGTGATGTCCTTAGGTTAGTTAGTTTTAGGTAGTTCTAAGTTCTAGGGGACTGATGACCATAGATGTTAAGTCCCATAGTGCTCAGAGCCATTTCCCACCCTGTCATTGAAGTAAAGATTGGATCATCCACATTTTCAGCAGTAATTGATTCTGGATTACCTATGTCAGTTATAAATGAAGAAACTTTCAAGGAATGTAACAAAGAGAACACCTATCCTACGTTACCATTAGGCAAAACTAAAGTAAAAGGAGCAGTATCTGGTAAAGGAGTAGATGTAAAATTACAGACACACTTATAATTTTGTATTGCAGGTCATACGTTCCACTCAAATTTTTGGATTGTTCCCTTATTGACAACAGACGTTATTTTAGGTGCGAGTTTTCTGGTACAACGTGACGCAATTATTTACTTTCAAAATTCCTGTTTAATGTTAAAGGATGAGAATGTACAACTGGCATTAGAATTTCAGCACGTTTTATCTGCAGATGAACAGGCAATTAACCGAACACAGGTCTTTTCTACATCGCGTAACATAGACTGTCATTCCACATTGTTCACAGATACGTACGTACACAACTATAATATACCAGATGAAGTCGACTATGACGTTATGCAAACGATTTCTGAGAAGGTAAAACAGAGCAGTGCAAATACAGATGACGAACGTATTCAACTACGCGAAACTCTTTTACAGCAAGCTCCAGTTTTTGACAACATCCCTGGTACTATGTCCGGTTTTATGTATGAATTTCAAGTTAAACAGCATGACTCATTTAAAGCTAAACATTATCCCATTCCGTATATCCGTACACAAAATATTGTAGCAGACGCACTATCCCGTTCTCTCAGCAACAATCAGCAAGCCATCGCAACCAGCTTCTGCCAAGCAAATTCCAGCGTCACGTATATTCAACGAGTTGCATTTGAAAATTTCATTTCGTCGTCATTACGCGAAATAGCACAAGAGCAGAGCAAAGACAACGTATGGAAAGAAATTAAACACCTTCGACAAGATAGGAATAACGTTACCATTAGAAACCATTACACTGTACGCAAGAACATTCTGTTTCGCCGCTCTCACCCTGACAGCAACAACTGGTTATTATATTCCTGACGAAGTTGTTAACAAATTAGTTAGGTATACTCATTTAAGTTACGCACATTATGGAGCCAGAAAATGTTTTCTTATACTGAGACAGAACTGTTATTTTGCCAACATGGAGAAACGTATTCGACGAGTTTTAGCGTCATGTAAAATCTGCCAGAAAACTAAATCAGACACGACTTCACATATTCCTCCGTTACATCCCATTGTACCCGTTAAATTGAGACACATGGCCGCTGTAGACATTTTTGGTCCGATTCCCAGATATAATAGATGTTTTTGCAACATCTTTGTCGCTGTTGAACTCACTTCGACATTTGTAACCTTCACTCCGTTACGCAAAGCTACTGCTAAATCTATTTCGAAAGCATTTGTAAAACATTATCTATTTCATGTAGAGCATGTATTGAAAGTAATTTCCTACAATGGACCACAATTTCGATCTGCGATATGGACACGTATGTTACGAGCTAGAAACATTTCTCCGATCTAGATACCCAGGTATCACGCTTCTTCGAACCCTTCTGAACGGCTAATGAAAGAAATTGGTAAGCTATGTAAAATATACTGCCATCAAAAACATATTGATTGGGAGGCACACATACTCTCATTCCAGGATGTAATTAACTCCATACCAAATGAATCTAGTATGCTATCTCCGGCTGTTATATTGAAAAATGTTGAACCACCTAACAAAATTAAAGAATTAGTATCTTTTCCTTTATCTCGTCGACTACGCCACCATGAAATAATTGACATTGCACTCAACAACATCAAACGTACCGCAGAGAGCCGAAGAAGACAGCAAAAACAGGTTTGCACACGCCTTGACTTTCACATTGGACAGAAGATATTAGTACGCACACATTAGTTATCCAACAGAGGAAACAGCAGATGCCGTAAATTTGAGCTTCTATACGCAGGTCCATGTAGAATTCGCAGCATTCCTCACACCAATGTAGTACATGTCGAAACTTTGAGAACCAGAAAAAGCAAAGGCAATCACCATGTCTCCAATATTAAACCCTTTATTGAATGAACATACTTTTTGATTTATCACACTGTAATGCCATTTCCTGATATTTATATGACCACTTATGCAATTATATTTATGTGACTACTTACTGATAATGATCGCATTTTTTCTTGGCAAGTGCCCAACAAGGTAAGGTTAGCAGGTCGCTTTTCTTGTCGTTACACATCAGACTGTACACATTTTCCAATTTTTGTGTGTGTTTGATTGTTTTCCGATCGAAAGTAGAATTTTTCTCTGTATGCACTATGAGATCTGTAAGATGTAACAAACACCAGTTACATTGACATTTTGCGTTATGATATCTCAACATCTTGACCATTATACATTTTTTGCTACTGCATTATGATACTGTGTGTGCATTTTTTGCACTTGAAAACTCTATGTTTTTGACCTAATACGTTTTCTGTCATGGTATGCTGTATGCTTAGTTATATCACTAGAAACAAGTTTTTTTTTAAATGAGTATGTGATTTAAATGCAAGATATTAATCCATATTCATCGTTTTCAGAAAGCAATACCGTGTAAAGGAAATAAAATAAACAAACTGCAGTGGTTTACTATGAAATGGAAATTTCACCTTCGGAATGGAAGAAACGAAAATGCAATACCTTGTCATGAAGAGTAAATGGATCAGAATTAACAAGCATTAACAAGAATATAGTATACACACTGTATAATAGCAGTCTTAACTAATTATTTTTCTTTCATAATACGAGGCGATTTATGCAAGGTGTCAGAGAGAACTACACATGTTAATTTTAGTGATGAAATATGCTAGAAGTAAGAAACTCTATACTATGAATAGTTGTATGAAGTAAATGGTAATATGAATAACGAATAATGAAGTGTCTATTGTTTGCAGATGATAATAAATGATGATGAATAGTTGTATGAAGAGTATGGTAATATGAATAATGAAGTTTTTCTTTGCATATGATGATAATGGTGAAGTTATGGTAATATGAATAATGAAGTTTTTCTTTGCAGATGATGATAATGATGAAGTTTATATATTTTCTGTTAGTTAAGAAATGCTATGTAGTTATTTAAGTATTTGTTGCAGTTCCTTTTGACTGTATGTATTATGTCGCATAGTATAATGACTGAGTGTTTTGGGAAATACAGCTGGAGTACATACATATTAAGTACACGTTTCATTACCTGTTAATTCGAAGTTCACTACTTTCCAGCATAATATGCATTTTTTCTTTCCGGTCAATAATCCTTTTTGTATTTTTTCCAGGAGAAGCTTTTCATAGTATTACTATGATATAAGCACTTAGTTATGAAACCTGCTCTAATATTTATATATTTTTTACCCAATTGTATGTATCATTCATGAATGTGATCCCATATACTCTACTTGTTTGATAACCTTGGTACAGCTGACTCATGACAAAGGACGTTATTAATCCTTATTTCCAGCAATGAGTCAAAAGCAAATATTTTCATGTCCCCATCAATTAATTATCGCTCCCAACGCAATGCATTGCTAGCAAAAAAAATATTTTTATTACCAGTCCCAGCTATTACCAGTATATAACTAAATAATGCTACCAGTTTAAGATATATTTATAGTCCTAAATATAACACAAATTTCTCTGTTGTATTGAATCCATTATATTTACGTTTTATTGTACTACAGACCTTGAGTAATAGTTACAGTGTGTTACATTTTAAATATGTCTTATGTCACTTGCATATCATATATAAACACTACAATTGGATGCTACACGCAATAACTCCTGTTTTGAATGATGACTTCTGAATAATGCATAATAAATGCCTTGTCACTGGCCAATGAATGCCATTAATTACTGTAATGAGATGTCTTATGATGCCAATGATTACTGTAACGAGATGACTTATGCATAAATGCAATGCCAATGATTACTGTAAACTGTAATGAGATGACTTATGACGCCAATGATTACTATAATTAGATGACTTATGCATAAATGCTATGCCAATAATTAACTCATTTTGAATGATGACTTCTGAATAATGCATAAGAAAATGCTTTGTAACTGGCCAATGAGCGCCAATAATTACTGTATTGAGATGACTTATGAATAATGTTCTGTAATACTCAATACATACTACTTAAATGCTGTGTAAATAGCCAATGAATTCCAATAATTATTGAGATCGGTTGATACACTAGTGTAATTCTACGAGGGCCGTTCAGAAAGTAACCTTACAACTAGATCTTTGCACTATTTTTCTACATAGTCTCCATAGCGATTGAGGCACTTATCGTATCTCTTCACAAGCTTTGAAATTCCTTCTGCATAAAAATCACCCGCTTGTGCCTGGAGCCAACCTGTGACCGCATCTTTGAGCTCTTCGTCGTCATCAAACCGCTGTGACCCGAGCCATTTCTTCAAATGCATGAAGAGGTGATAATCACTTGGCGCCAGGTCTGGGCTGTAAGGTGGATGGTTGATAACGTCCCACTTGAAGGACTCAAGAAGGGCCGTTGTTCTGCGAGCAGAGTGAGGACGGGCGTTATCGTGCAAAAAAACGATACCGGAAGTCAGCATACCACGGCGTTTGTTCTGTATAGCCCGTCGTAACTTTTTTATTGTTTCACAGTACACGTCTTGATTAATGGTCGTACCACGTTTCATGGGACTGATGACCTCAGATGTCAAGTCCCATAGTGCTCAGTGCCATTTTTACTTCCGCGATAGACTTTCGCAGCCACCTCGCGCCTGTTTTTGTTATTCGGCAATAGTTCTTGCACTTCACTATGAGGAAGTACGAACTTCACTGTGTCCCGGACGTATACAGTTGTCCTCACATCAGGTGAAGTTCCTGGTCAGAGCAGTTGCATTGCAGCAGCTGTAAATGGCTGCCCACTGTCCTGCTGATAAAGCACATCCCCTTCCTCTCCAGGAAATGCCAGAATCGCCTGGCAGGCACTGCTTAGTTTAACTTGCAGGAACACCAAATGTGACCGCGACCTGTAATTGAAGGACCCAAACACCACGAACCATGCGGTGGAACAAGTGTTTCGTGAGCGAATGCACTCTTGCATAGGCAGATAACCAGGTCCATCCGGTGCGCTGTACCCGCATACAGACAGGACTTGTCCTCATCACTGGTGACATCAGCCCAGCGCTCCACTCTCTGGTCATCTCTTCCACGACGCTAGAGCAGCCGTGATCGTCGGTGTCGTGCTCTCAGTGGTAGCCTGGCCCAAATAACGCGTCATCTTAATCCTGCTGCAAGCAGTCAGTTCCCAAAGGTCCCTGATGATACTGCGGTTGCAACACGTGTGATGATGTTAGGTCGGCCGTCACCGCTTTACACAGTGCGGCAATCTTTAAATCAGCGTGTGCTACGCAGACGTCCAGAATGTTTCACGGAGCACTGTTGAAAACAGGACACACCACCAATACGTTGTATCCAACATGTGCAGCAACGCGCCGATACGTCCATCCAGCTTCCAGCTTCCAGTTCGAGCCCATTCAAATGGCTGGAGGTATCCAACAGTAGTCTGTACTCGTCGTTAGGGCATGTCTTTATCGTAGAAACAATATTGCATACACTGTCCACCTCCAGACTCAGCACCGTTACTGCCTTCACAGTCAAGACAGACGTTGAACCGACAGGCCTCCTTAGCGCCAACTGATCGCCGACGGGCGTGATGGATTCAAATACACAGGTACACCTGCCTAATATCGTGCAGGGCCACCGAGAGCACGAAGAGGGGCCGCAACACGGCGTGGCTCGGACTCGACTACTGTCTGAAGTAGTGCTGGGCGGAACTGACACCTTGAGTCTTTCAGAGCTGTCCATAAATCCGTGAGAGTACGAGTGCGTGCAGATCCATTGTGGAAAGCACATTGCAAGCGATCCCACATATACTCAACAATGTTCATCGCTGGGAAGTTTGGTGGCCAGCCGAAGTGTTTAAACTCTGAAAACTGTTGCTGGAGCCACTCTGCAGCAATTCTGGGCGTGTGCGATGTCGCATTGTCCTGCTGGAATTGTCAAAGTCCGTCGGAATGCACAATGGACACGAATGGATGCAGGTGATCAGACAGGATGGTTACGTACGAGTCACCTGTCACAGTCAATTATAGACGTACCAGAGGACCCATATTGCTCCAACTGCACACGCCCCACACCATTTCAGAGCCACCACCAGCTTGAAGAGTCCCCTGCTGACATGCACGTCCGATGGATTCGTTAGGTTCTCTCCATACTCCTATATGTCGCTCCGCTCGATACAATTTGAAACGAGACTCGTGTGACCAGGCAACATGTTTCCAGTCAGCAACAGTCCAGTGTCGGTATCCACGCCGGCCGGAGTGGCCGTGCGGTTCTAGGCGCTACAGCCTGGAACCGAGCGACCACTACGGTCGCAGGTTCGAATCCTGCCTCGGGCATGGATGTGTGTGATGTCCTTAGGTTAGTTAGGTTTAAGTAGTTCTAAGTCCTAGGGGACTGATGACCTCAGAAGTTAAGTCGCATAGTGCTCAGAGCCATTTTTTCCGTATCCACGAACCCAGGCGAGGGGTTAAGCTTTGTATCGAGCAGTCTTCAAGGGTACACAAGTGAGCCTTCGGCTCCGAAAGACCATATCAATAATGTTTCGTTAAATGGTTCGCACGCCGACATTTTTTGATGCCCCAGCGTTGAAATCTGCATCAATTTCCGGTACCGTTGCACTTGTGTCACTTTGAACGATACTCCTCAGTCGTTGTTGGTCCCGTTCTTACAGGATCTTTTTCCGGCCACAGCGACGTCGGAGATTTGATGTTCTACCGGATTCCTGATATCCACGGTACACTGGTGAAACCGTCGTACGGGAGAATGTCGACTTCATCGCTATCTCGGAGATGCTGTGTCCCGTGGGTTGTACGCCGACTGTAAAACCACGTTCACTTAAATCTTGATAACCTCGCATTGTAGCAGTAGTAACCGATCTACCAACTGCGCCAGATACTTGCCTTATTGACAGTTTTTCTGGGTGCCCTCAGCCTCGTGATAACAATTGAGGAGCTACTCGACCGAATAGTAGCGGCTGCGGTCAAAGATACCCATCATAACGACCGGGAGAGCGGTGTGCTGACCACGCGCCCCTCCAATCCGCATCCTCATTGAGGATGACACGGCGGTCGGATGGTCCCGATGGGCCACTTGTGGCCTAAAGACGGAGTGCTACTGCCAGTTTACATATCTCTGTGTTTGAGTAAGCATGACAATACCAGTTTCTCTGCCGTTTCAGTGTATTATACGCTTGTAGCAGTGAAAAGACAGTCCCTCGAAGACGAGTAGGTGCAATTTTTTTTTTTTTTTTTTTTCTGCGAAGCTCTCTCAAGATCTTCACAACGACTCTGGATGCATAAATACATACGACTGTTTATGTATGAAGCCACCCTTGTACTTTCAGTGGCACCCGTTGTCTTACCCGCCCTCATCCTATTCAGCTAGATTCCCTTAACCAGCTCGCAGTGTGTGGTGTGTGGTGACAAGGAGGAAACTGCCTGCGGAGTTGACACAGACGCGTGCCCATCAGATCCGCTCTGGCCGCGGCGCGCGCCGCCTGTTCTCGAGTGGCGGGTTTCCGGAAACGGTTGCGTGACGCCACGCCTCCCGGAAGTCGCGTTTATCGACCGCTTCCGGCAGCGCCGTTGGCCCTTCACATTTACGGCTGGCGTGTCTGTCGCTACGCACGCACACTGTCTGACGTCACGCATCTCTGTGTTTGTATAAAGCATCAGACGGGAGGAGTCGAGCTGCAGCAGGTCTCTCCTGCGATCCTACGGCAAGCTGTGGCCCCTGCAGGCCGTGCCCTGCTTATCTGCAACGTAACTGACTGAAGGATTATGGGCACTATTCTGCAATGGCTTACATCATACTATAGAACAAAAAAAATGCTCAACTGTCACTTCAAATGCTGTGACTTATAATTCTATTTGGGCTACAGTTTCACAAGGCTCCATTCTAGAGCCAATGCTTTTCCTATTCTATATAAATGACTTACCTATAAATTAACGATAGGCACTGAAAAACTTGTAACTTTGTCTCTAAAAACCTCGCAATTTCAGTAAATAGTAACTCAATTATCACAGACAGATTCGAAAGTGCACGGATTTCTCTAACCTGCCAATAACTATGCTTCTGCTATGTAGTTACCCATGTAGCAACTTTATCTGTAACAATTTACTTCACTTTTATAAGGAACCGTTTTCCTGTAAAAATAACCCTCCGTTACTCGCGCAAAAATTCGTGACACAGTCACTCGCGCGGATGACAGGCGTCATCAACAAATACTTCAAACGGTATTTATGATTGATTCTATGATTTTTATTAACTCTAAATATAATATCTTTAATATTGGTACACATTACAATATATTGTAACGTTTGGAACAGTTTGTGCAATAATTTCATAAGGTTACATTTCTAAACAACAAATTTACATCTGTTTTCCATGTAAGCATTGAGAGATGTTTAACAATGTAACCATTTATTAAAAGAACATGTAAATATTCCCACAATGAAATTTTCACTCTGCAGAGGAGTGCGCGCTGATTTTGAAACTTCCTGGCAGAGCAAAACTGTGTGCCGGACTGAGACTCGAACGTCCGCAGCTCGTGGTCGTGCGGTAGCGTTCTCGCTTCCCGCGCCCGGGTTCGATTCCCGGCGGGATCAGGCATCTTCTCTGCCTCGTGATGACTGGGTGTTGTCTGATGTCCTTAGATCAGTTAGGTTTAAGTAGTTCTAAGTTCTAGGGGACTGATGACCATAGCTGTTAAGTCTCATAGTGCTCAGAGCCATTTTTTTTTTTTTTTTAGACTGGAACTCGGGACCTTTGCCTTTCACGGGCAAGTGCTCTACCATCTCAGCTACCGAGGTCCCGAGTTCGAGTCTCGGTCCGACACTCAGTTTTGATCTGCCAGGAAGTTTCAGAATCAGCGCACACTCCGCTGCAGAGTGAAAATTTCACTGTGGGAACATCCCCCAGGCTGTGGCTAAGCCATGTCTCCGCTGTATCCTTTCTTCCAGGAGTGCTAGTCCTGCAAGTTTCGCAGGAGAACTTTTGTGAACTTTGGAAGGTAGGAGACGAGGTACTGGCAGATGTAAAATTATGAGGACGGGCCGTGAGTCGTGACTGGGTAGCTCAGTTGGTAGAGCACTTGCCCACGCAAGGCAAAGGTCCCGAGTTCAAGTCTCGGTCCGGTACACAGTTTTAATCTGCCAGGACGTTTCATGAAAATGTAATTAAGTGACAAAGTGCAAACAAAATTGAAATAAAGAACACACATTATTTGACAACACAGTTTACACATATGTCTTTCAGATGATCAACACATGTCCAGTTGCTGCATGTAGCGCACCATCTACGAGTTGTTTTATTTCCTCGTCTTCCACTTATATAAGACCTTCCACGTGATCGTGTTGATTTTTGTGGCTGTCCGCAGTTCCTTCGATGCCTAACAGTAATTTAGCCCTCTTCCGAATTTCACATGAAAGGCTTTTAATAAGGGAACGTCACTCTATTTGAAGCTTTATTCGTTCCCAGCTAATTTTTCTATAAAATCAATCCTTTCGTACAACCTGATTTGCAGCCATGGAGTGCTATTTATATATACATAAAGCATTTATGGCTGCAATGTTCAACATATTGTAAAACAGTGTGATAGGCCACCTTCTTCTATTACATGACAGATTGTTCTTCTGACAAAGCTGATCTAAAAGATCTACCCTCAGTTTTGACATGTTATAGAAAGTAATCATTTCAGGTTTATTTTTTCCCCTGTTGAACGATCAATAGCGTCATCGAAATGCATGCTGACAACACCAACACTATTCTATCTTTTCTTTGGACAGTGTGAGACCAATATACATCCCTGTATAAATCCAAATGTAGTTGATTTTGGATCCCTTTCTGTTTTTGGTAGAACTTCTTTCGGCATTTCCCTCTATTTTTTTTGTACTGTTCCAACGTATGTCACTTTCTTCGCCTGAAATTTCTCGACTAAAGAAAAACTGGTAAACCAGTTGTCACCAGCGATATTTCTCCTTGTACCTTTGTACTTGTTTGACCATTCAAAGAACAACATCTTCAGCTGAATTACTGGCATTATATGGTCCCTCTGTATGCTTGCCGACATACGGTTCTAAATTCAAAGTATAATTTGTTTTTACATCAAATACAGCAAACGCTACATTGCAGGTTTCCTAGCAATAAATTGCCTGAAAGGGCAGTTTCCTCTAAATGCCAAAAACTGTTCGTCAACAGTAAGATATTCAGTAGCTAAAAAATATTTTTGGAAATTGTTATTGAATACTTGAAAGGTCGCTGTTGCATTCCTTTCATGTTAATTTCTTAAATCTGTTGTCATTTACGGCATAAATTCCTCTTCTAAATTTACTGTGGTGTTTCTGACTATCTGGGAGGAGACTGAGCAGTCGAACGTGTTACTTTTACACATAAACAAGAACGATCTGTCACACTACTACACTTTAAAACACAGTTTATATGTAATTCATGTCACACAGTCTCATACGGAACCTACATCCGCTTTCTTTTATATACTGTATATGATAAGATACTGTCATCCCCCTTCCCTTCTGTGTGAGAGGATGAATGAGCAAATGTATTTCTAGTTGCATGCTGGATGGTAGCAGACAAGCCTGTCAGCTAGAGAACAGTAGGACCAACGTCGGAACAGGTAGCTACGCTTTCTAAAAGCAGAGAGGTTTCTATCCTTAGTATGGTCCTGTCCGTCCCTTGTCATGTTGGTATAGGAAGCTGCCTCTCTGGTCACTTCCGTTTGTATCTGTTAAGCACGCTCGCTAGGAGCTCAGGTCAGTCTGTCCGCGGCGAGCGTCTGAAGTGGTAAGATCTCCGGCTAAGCGCGTGTCTGCTGAGTCCGTAGGACAATGGATTTCTTAAGTTCTGCCTAACTGAAAATGTAGTCACCTTTATTTCAGGTTTAGCTCTAAAATATCTAATGTTATCTTAAATTGCAACGCAGTGTAAGTCGAGTGTGAATTTCAGAATATCTTCCGGTAGTTGTTTTGTACTACTTTGTGAGTAAAGTGGAACCACGTGTTGATCAGTAACTCAAACTAAGGTCATCTTAAATGCGAATGTGCGTGAGATTATAACATCTCGTCTTGACAATATTTTTCAATACAGCAACTTTTCTTTATATTCAACCCACGTGGGGTATACTTTGTGAGACCAGTACCACGTGCTTATACAATTGTTTGACCCATCGGGTTAATAGTAAGACGATAGTAACCAGTTCGAGGTTTTTCTTTTATAAATTGCGTTTCGTCGTAATTTATTTTAATTATCAAAATTATTGTGGAGTTACACTCTTGGTTTACACAAAGTTGACCACGTGAAGCATGTGGTGTAAGCATAATAGTAGCCCTCAGCTATTCTTTTTGCGAAGATTTCACAGAGAGTTAGTATGAATTTAGTATACCAGTGTGTGGTAATTTCATGACGGACAGGATTGCGCTACGAACGTAACTTCTTTGGGTGAAAATTGAATCGGTTGGTTGTGGTTAATTTTCTCTTGCATATGATTCAACGTTCTTCGTGTGTTATTTTATGAATGCAGTGTTGTATGTAGTCTACCAATCTTGGCTCCCTATTTGATGTGTTCTGTAAGATTACAAACTCACATTTTCACAATCCTAAATAAGGCACCAGTTTAGCTATGAATCAAGTTTAAAATATAAACTGATTTATTTCTTTTTATTTAAATTGTCTTTATATATATATATATATATATATATATATATATATATATATATATATATATATATATATCACCAGTTATCATAAGATGAGTACTAAAGGATTATAATTAATGTTAGTCTGGTTGGGAATTTGGTAAGCTAGACTGGATACCTGGTGAAACAGTTGCGCAGTAATGCAAGGTTAAGGGGCTCCGGAAAGGCTCAAAATCATGAAAAATTCAATTTTTACTTTTTTGCGTTTTCTGAATCTGCAGACTATTACCTTTTAATAGATATATAATTTATTCAATTCCGAAGACTACAACTATTTTTAAATTTTTTTTGACGTGTGTTCTACATGGGCGTGACCTACTGTGGCGCTGTTAAACTGCTGTCAAATGGTGTTATTATTAACGTCCGTGTTCATCAGGTACATTTTAGTGATGTGAGATAAAATATGTGTTGTGGCTAACCTGTGATGGTTCAATATATATCGCTTATGTGATTGTCCATTGTTTCATGTTTATTTACTCTGTCGTTATCTCGAAAATATTCGTAATTAATTCTGTTTCTTGAGTCTCTGTTTTGTTGAAGTATAATAATGAGTAAAAGTAAAGTTATTAGAAATACTCTGAAGGCTTTTAAGGAAAGGAGAAATGTTGGAAAGTCAAAGGTATGTGTTATTACTGTAAACAATAAAGACGATGAAAATCCCCAACATAGCTTGTGTCCCAAAGAAGAAGACAGTTGGTGTAAATATAACAAAGGATTGCTAACTGGTGAAGTGTACACTCATAAGCATAGTCTGCCTCATGCAATAATGGAGGCGATAAAACGTATTTTCAGAGACTTAGCAGCACCTGACTGTTGAAAAAGTGTATTCACGGAAAAACTCAAAACCCCAATGAAAGTGTAAATAGTGTTATATGGTCGAGAATCCCCAAGACTGTATTTGTTGGAATAGAAACACTTCACTTTGGTGTGTATGATGCTGTTGCGACTTTCAATGATGGCAACATTGTAAGGTGCAAGGTATTTAGAAATATGGGAATGAAGATAGGTTCTAACATGGTACGAGTGATGCTTGCTTTAGACAAGGAACGCCTTCGGGCTGCAGACAGGGCTGTAAAGAGTCTAGAAATACAAGCAAGAGTAAACAGGAGGAGGAACAAGAGGAAGCTGGAGGAGGAGTTTACAGAGGATGAAGATAATCCATCCTATGGACCTGGAATGCATTAAAATGTTAATCCAATCTTTGTCGCTCGATTCCCAAAACTTTTATTTTCTCATACTAATTACATGTTTTCTAAGGATCTTCCAAACATATTTGTTTCAAACTTTCAGTAAATGTTACACAGTACCTTCTGCATAATTTAACACAGCCTTTTTCCAAAAAACTGTATATTTTTGAATATATAAATAAAAAAATTGCAAAAAAATATTGTGAATTTTCGTTACAATTGAAAAAAAAATCATCTTTAATAACTGAACTAAAATTTTGTAAAATCCCTGTGTTAAGTTGTAGCCCATATTCCAATAAATAATCTGTAAAAAGTTCAACTTCCTACCTCAAATACTTTGTGAGGAAAGATGTAATTTATAAGCGTTATTTTAACATTGCAAGTATAGGGCGTTCCGGAGCCCCTTAACTTCCTCAGATAGCTCGCAGCTTTTAACACACTTTTATGGTCTTGATTTATCAGCACCGATTACACCACAAATTAATGCAACAACATTACACATAACAACATTACACATGGCGACCCTGTTGTGTGATTCCGCTAGACTCTGGAATCTCTGAAACGTTAGATTGCGAGCGTTGTATAATCTTAATTTTTTTCCCTGCAGCGCTCAAACAACTTCTGCGTTGTTTCTGAGCAGACTTTCAAAAGATTCACGGCGTTGTTGAGCGGCGTTGTGTTGTTTGTCTTGTTTTGTTTTCTGTATTTGTGTGTTTTATATGTATGTGTTTTTTTTTCTCGCTTGTAAATTGCACTGACTTCGATCAAAGATATAAATTTTTTTGCGTGTGAAAAAGTGCATTCTAAGTTGGGTACCTTTCGTGTGACTGTCGTAATTTTTGGGGGATACATTTATTCTGATTAGTGTGTTGCGTACCGGGTATAAATTGAACTAATGCAGACACGTAACCAAGCTAAAAGTAGGCGGTCCAACAACTTAAGCAACATGGATCAAGGGGGTAATTTGATTTCGAATATTAACGCGTCGGACGGTTCCGAAAATACATTGGGGAATACTTTAGAGGAAATGCAAAACAGGACGAATGGGCTCACATCAGATCCAGAAATTAATTTGTCTCCAATTAACCAAATTGATTTGGCAGAACTCATGAAAGCCTTACTGCAACAAAATAAAGAAAACGCAGAGAAATCTGAAAAATCGATCTGCGAGCTAGGTGAACAAATAGACGAAAAACTAATCCAGCAGACAAATAAAGTCGACAAGTCGATGCAGAGAGTGTCCGATGATATCTCACCAAGAATAAACAATCTGGCAAGTGAAATAAAAAGTGATATTATGAAAGAATTAGGCCGTACATTTGAACAAATCGATTATCGTCTGCAAGCCTTAGAACAGGGCAAGCGGAGTCGCCATGCAGAATCGAAAGAGAGCGAGGAACATCTACTTAGGATTATGCTTATCCATTACGGATATTTTAGAACCGTGACTGTATATTAATGTAAATAAATTATACACAACTGCAACCAGTCACTTTTTTCATTAGTAATGCTTTATTACATTAACCGGTTTTCGAACCCTTTCAGGTTCATCTTCAGATGATTTCGGGAGAATCCGGGAAGCTACATCATTATTGGTAGTAGCATAATGCTGGGTGCTGGTTCTATGGCAGAAAGATGGGTCACACTTTAATGTATCGCCATGACTATAAATTATCTGTCGATATGGGTGTGAATTTAGTTTTTACTTACTGCGACAGTATAGGCGACGCAGACAGATACGAAAAAAGCCGCCTATACTGTCGCAGTAAGTAAAAACTAAATTCACACCCATATCGACAGATAATTTATAGTCATGGCGATACATTAAAGTGTGACCCATCTTTCTGCCATAGAACCAGCACCCAGCATTATGCTACTACCAATAATGATGTAGCTTCCCGGATTCTCCCGAAATCATCTGAAGATGAACCTGAAAGGGTTCGAAAACCGGTTAATGTAATAAAGCATTACTAATGAAAAAAGTGACTGGTTGCAGTTGTGTATAATTTATTTACATCTACTTAGGAATGTCCAAGCGCTGAGAGAAGAATGCCAAAGGGAATACCAGCAGGTACTCTCGAGGGTCCAGGAGGCGGAAACGCATTGTCCCACGTCCGTTAGCAACACAGTAGCGGACAACAGTCTAGCGATTCACGCACTCCAACAGCAAGTAGAACAATTGAAGCAGACTGGGGCGGAGGACAACAGACAAATACATGATAAGATTGCGGCATTAGCGGACATCGTAGGCACGATGAAGGTGACAGAAAGCGAGAACAATACTACACCGGTAGCGGCCGCAGAGACCGCAGAAATGCGTTCACTTCTTAGATTTCAGAAGGGACAAGTCGAAGTGAACAGGCGACACAAAGCTGTAACAGGCGAATTACAAGAACGCGTGGCGCATCTGGAATACCGCATGGATTGTGATTCCGAACTCGCCAATAGCACTAAAAATAGCCGTACAAAGGGTGCAGAGAGGGACTCCAGCCACGAGGGAGATTTTGACGACAGGGAAGAATGTATTTTGAGGGGCAGACATGAGAAAAATACGAACATTCAAGGGCCTCGCCGGGAGGAAATGCGGGGATCTGATTTCAAACATTTCCTTTTGGGAAGAAAGTTTGAGATATTTCGAAATTCGCAAAAAGGAATACATCCACGAGCATGGCTCGAGCAATTTGAATTCTGTCTTCCCCCCGACTCGGCAAGTTCACATAAGATAGAATATATGTGTGGCTATTTGGAAGGCGAACCGGCGATTCGCATGACGTCGGCAGCGCGTCGCTGCAAATCCACTCCAGAGTTTCGACAAACCTTTCTGTCCGCATATTGGTCGGAAGTGGCACAAGATAGGGTCTGTTGTTGTTGTTGTGGTCTTCAGTCCTGAGACTGGTTTGATGCAGCTCTCGAAGCTACTCTATCCTGTGCAAGCTTTTTCATCTCCCAGTACCTACTGCTACCTACATCCTTCTGAATCTGCTTAGTGTATTCATCTCTTGGTCTCCCTCTACGATTCCCCACGCTGCCCTCCAATACTAAATTGGTGATCCCTTGATGCCTCAGAACATGTCCTACCAACCGATCCCTTCTTCTGGTCAAATTGTGCCACAAACTTCTCTTCTTCCCAATCCTATTCAATACTTCCTCATTAGTTATGTGATCCACCCATCTAATCCTCAGCATTCTTCTGTAGCACCACATTTCGAAAGCTTCTATTCTCTTCTCGTCCAAACTATTTATCGTCCATGTTTCACTTCCATACATGGCTACACTCCATACAAATTCTTTCAGAAATGACTTCCTGACACTTAAATCTATACTCGATGTCAATAAATTTCTCTTCTTCAGAAACGCTTTCCTTGCCATTGCCAGTCTACATTTTATATCCTCTCTACTTCGACCATCATCAGTTATTTTGCTCCCCAAATAGCAAA
The DNA here is from genome assembly GCF_023898315.1 of Schistocerca nitens. Taxonomy (NCBI): domain Eukaryota; kingdom Metazoa; phylum Arthropoda; class Insecta; order Orthoptera; family Acrididae; genus Schistocerca; species Schistocerca nitens. Next base: position 6,342,640 of record NC_064624.1, read on the forward strand.
ACTCCTTTACTACTTTAAGTGTCTCATTTCCTAATCTAATTCCCTCAGCATCACCCGACTTAATTAGACTACATTCCATTATCCTTGTTTTGCTTTTGTTGATGTTCATCTTATATCCTCCTTTCAAGACACTGTCCATTCCATTCAACTGCTCTTCCAAGTCCTTTGCCGTCTCTGACAGAATTACAATGTCATCGGCGAACCTCAAAGTTTTTATTTCTTCTCCATGAATTTTTCTTTTTTTCCTTTACTGCTTGCTCAATATACAGATTGAACAACATCGGGGAGAGGCTACAACCCTGTCTTACTCCCTTCCCAACCACTGCTTCCCTTTCATGTCCCTCGTCTCGCATAACTGCCATCTGGTTTCTGTACAAATTGTAAATAGCCTTTCGCTCCCTGTATTTTACCCCTGCCACCTTTAGAATTTGAAAGAGAATATTCCAGTCAACATTGTCAAAAGCTTTCTCTAAGTCTACAAATGCTAGAAACGTAGGTTTGCCTTTCCTTAATCTTTCTTCTAAGATAAGTCGTAAGGTCAGTATTGCCTCATGTGTTCCAGTGTTTCTACGGAATCCAAACTGATCTTCCCCGAGGTTGGCTTCTACTAGGTATTCCATTCGTCTGTAAAGAATTCGTGTTAGTATTTTGCAGCTGTGACTTATTAAACTCATAGTCCGGTAATTTTCACATCTGTCAACACCTGCTTTCTTTGGGATTGGAATTATTATATTCTTCTTGAAGTCTGAGGGTATTTCGCCTGTTTCATACATCTTGCTCACCAGATGGTAGAGTTTTGTCAGGACTGGCTCTCCCAAGGCCGGCAGTAGTTCCAATGGAATGTTGTCTACTCCGGGGGCCTTGTTTCGACTCAGGTCTTTCAGTGCTCTGTCAAACTCTTCACGCAGTATCATATCTCCCATTTCATCTTCATCTACATCCTCTTCCATTTCCATAATATTGTCCTCAAGTACATCGCTCTTGTATAGACCCTCTATATACTCCTTCCACCTTTCCGCTTTCCCTTCTTTGCTTAGAACTGGGTTTCCATCTGAGCTCTTGATATTCATACAAGTTGTTCTCTTATCTCCAAAGGTCTCTTTAATTTTCCTGTAGGCTGTATCTATCTTACCCCTAGTGAGATAGGCCTCTACATCCTTACATTTGTCCTCTAGCCATCCCTGCTTAGCCATTTTGCACTTCCTGTCGATCTCATTTTTGAGACATATGTATTCCTTTTTGCCTGCTTCATTTACTGCATTTTTATATTTTCTCCTTTCATCAATTAAATTCAATATTTCTTCTGTTACCCAAGGATTTCTACTAGCCCTCGTCTTTTTACCTACTTGATCCTCTGCTGCCTTCGCTACTTCATCCCTCAAAGCTGCCCATTCTTCTTCTACTGTATTTCTTTCCCCCATTCCTGTCAATTGTTCCCTTATGCTCTCCCTGAAACTCTGTACAAGCTCTGGTTTAGTCAGTTTATCCAGGTCCCATCTCCGTAAATTCCCACCTTTTTGCAGTTTCTTCAGTTTTAATCTACAGGTCATAACCAATAGATTGTGGTCAGAGTCCACATCTGCCCCTGGAAATGTCTTACAATTTAAAACCTGGTTCCTAAATCTCTGTCTTACCATTATATAATCTATCTGATACCTTTTAGTATCTCCAGGGTTCTTCCATGTATACAACCTTCTTTCATGATTCTTAAACCAAGTGTTAGCCATGATTATGTTGTGCGGCGGCTCAATATACAGATTGAACAACATCGGGGAGAGGCTACAACCCTGTCTTACTCCTTCTTTCATTTCTTAGCCCCAATCCATATTCACCTACTATGTTTCCTTCTCTCCCTTTTCCTACACTCGAATTCCAGTCACCAATGACTATTAAATTTTCGTCTCCCTTCACAATCTGAATAATTTCTTTTATTTCATCATACATTTCTTCAATTTCTTCGTCATCTGCAGAGCTAGTTGGCATATAAAATTGTACTACTGTAGTAGGTGTGGGCTTCGTATCTATCTTGGCCACAATAATGCGTTCACTATGCTGTTTGTAGTAGCTTACCCGCATTCCTATTTATAATCCTGTAGTCACCTGACCAGAAGTCTTGTTCCTCCTGCCACCGAACTTCATTAATTCCCACTATATCTAACTTCAACCTATCCATTTCCCTTTTTAAATTTTCTAACCTACCTGCCCGATTAAGGGATCTGACATTCCACGCTCCGATCCGTAGAACGCCAGTTTTCTTTCTCCTGATAATGACATCCTCTTGAGTAGTCCCCGCCCGGAGATACGAATGGGGGACTATTTTACCTCCGGAATATTTTACCCAAGAGGACGCCATCATCATTTAATCATACAGTAAAGCTGCATGCCCTCGGGAAAATTACGGCTGTAGTTTCCCCTTGCTTTCAGCCGTTCGCAGTACCAGCACAGCAAGGCCGTTTTGGTTATTGTTACAAGGCCAGATCAGTCAATCAACCAGACTGTTGCCCCTGCAACTATTGAAAAGGCTGCTGCCCCTCTTCAGGAACCACACGTTTGTCTGGCCTCTCAACAGATACCCCTCCGTTGTGGTTGCACCTACGGTACGGCTATCTGTATCGCTGAGGCACGCAAGCCTCCCCACCAACGGCAAGGTCCATGGTTCATGAGGGGGGGGGGGGGGGGAGATATGGTCAAGCATGGCATAATTATGCTGCCAAATTTGAACCAGTCTGGTTTCGGCAGCCCAGCACGCCTATTCGACCACATGCTGCAGGCAAATCAATTTCTATACGACCCATACGGGCCTGCGGAACTAATTAGGAAATGCATCACCAAATTGCCTATGCACTCGCGCCACGTCATTCTTGCGGGACGATGCAAAGAGGACGTGGAAACGTTTAAGACACTTCTCCAAGAGCTGGAATACAATACAGGAGAATGCCCGCCTAATCAGGCACAAAGTTATTACGGGGCACAGCAGCGCGATCACAGTCGTGGCCCTAGTACTAATCAACGGCGTGACTGGTCGTCGCGACGCGAACGAAACAATAATCGGGACCGGCCGTATAGAAACTGGGGTAACAGTCGCGAACACAGGTGGCACAACGGAAATGATCGAGAACGTGGACAAGATCGTGAACGCTACAGGTACGGCAACCAGAATCGATACTACGGTGAACACGGTGGGAATAGTACTGTAGGCGGAGCACCTCATGATGTTGAAATCCGGCCGGCTAACCCTAGACATAATCCAGCAAATGGAAATGAACAAAACCGGCAATTACAAACGATCAGCGCAGAAGGCGCCCAATCGGAACAAATGAGCGACATGGCAAATGAGTAGAAAGGACAGTGAGGAGTAGAGAGGACGGTGAGGAGAAAGAATTGATTAGTTTAAATTTGTGACGTATGCATTTTGAATAATATGTTGGTAAAAATAATGATAAAGATGTTTCTATGTGATTGATTGAAGTCATGTTTTTAGTTTTTTTTCTTTCCTTGTGCAATTAGGATTTAGGTTGGTTCAAATGTGAAGATGAAAGGTTTCTTTGTGAACGAGTGAAATGTTGTTTATGGTTTTTTTGTGTAAATTGAAAAGAGTCGCTCCTGAGAGAAGCAAGATCTGTGTTGAATTAATGCAAAACTCAGGGAAATATCCGATCTGTGGGTATTATGGGTCTGGCAAACCCAGTTCCCCGGCTGTTAGTAGCCTTGTTTCCGATTTTCTGCTTTTAGTGCTACTATCTATCTAGTACTATTCTATGTCTGTCAGTATAAATGAGGATCTCTTACTATAGTATGCGTGCTGTACGAATATTTTAAGATAGGAGAACTCTGAGAAAGGAATGAGTAAGTTTGGAATCTTGAAAACAGGATACGATAATACGATTGTTTAACCAATGGCTTCCCAATATGCGATGATATGTTAATATTGACGATATATGTCTTTTTTGTTCTTTATAACTGAGTATGTAAAGTGCTGTCTGTGGATTTCGTCAGTATATTGATTCCCTCCAAGGTGAAAGAAGAGTTGTGGTTTGTGTAATTTACGTGTCCCCGAAATATTATTGTGGTAGTCAAATACGAGCAGTTTTTCAGCAAAGAGAATGGAACAGAAATATGGATCCTTTTTGTAGTCTTGACTGATGAGCCCGAGCGTGAAAAATTATTCTGCTTTAATACTTGTCCTAGAAAAGTGACGTTTATGTGTTTTGTTGATGCTATGAGCATTACAGCTTACTGTTTTCGCCGGTGCAGGATGCACTGCAGCCTATATGAGTTGAACTGAAGAAATGTCCCTCTTGAAGGTAGAGGAAGATTAAACAATTTTGATTATGGGACGGAAGGAAAGCTTGGTTTACTGTAATAAGGATGAAGCAAAACATTTGTCATTTAAACTACAGGAGGATTCGGATCTTTTGTGTCTGTTGTAAGTTCAACATGTTAAGATGGAACTGTTTTACAGAATAGAGGAGACCACAATTTTGCCATTCATGAGAAATGAATCCAGAATAACCACCACAGGCGAAATAACTGATTTGGAAGCGAAAGGTAACTTAAAGGAGGAACGAAATTGGAGGCAAATTGGTAGGAAAATGTAATATAACCTGTAGGATGAAAATATTTTTAGCCTTCTCAGAGTCATCTGCGTGATTAATTCTAGTGATAACGTAATTATAGATGAAATGGTCTTACTGTTTTATGTATAAACATATGAGTATGATAAATGTATAATTGCGGGTCTCTTATCAGGTGTGTCAACTGGTATAAATGTTTTGGCGTGCAAATAACCATTGTTCTTTTTACTATGTATGTTTAAGGAAAGTTTCTCCAGGAAGAGGACGAATTAGAACACTGTTGTAGTGGTATAAACACTGTGTTGAAGTAGCAATGAAGAACCTTGTTGGATTAACTAGTAGTGGATTGAAGTAGAATTTTGAGTAATACATGTTTATGGGTAGTTAGTTTGTAGTATAGACAACAGGTGTGCATGCGTGTGTGTGTAAATAACATGTTGACCCTATGCTGTCCTGACCTATACTTGCACAAGGCATAATCCTATTCATTTTAGTGAATTAATAAGTAGCATTTGATTTCTTAAAACGCAAGTGAACCACATTAGTGATGTGGATTTAGATATTATATTGTCAGTTCATTTAATTTTTATTTTTATACTGTCAAGTCATTTCACTTTAATTTTTTATATTGTCAAGTCATTTAACTTTTATTTTTATATTGTCGATTCATCTAACTTTTTTATTTAAAAAAAATTAAGTCTCACTTTTGTTCTTAAAAAATTGTGAAACACAATACTAAGTGGTATTATGTATGACATTTTGTAATCACATAACTATGATGAATAATTTCTGTGAATGCAGTTGAGAACGTGAAAGCGAACCGGCTAAACTCTTACGAGACAGCGGGAGCAGCGAGGAGGAGGACTAGTTGTAAACAGGCGGGTTTCCCAGCAGGACACACTGTCAACCGGGCCATTTCGGGAGCGCGGTCGACAACAAAAGAAGGGTACACGCAAACACTTTTCCTTGCACCCGGAGCTAATGGCCGGCCGCACCAGTGCGACCCTTCGTGGAGGTGATGACCTGAGATGGCCGAGCGGTCCACCGCGCGGAAATCCATCTGCTGACAACGCAACGCACGCGACGAGACGGCCGCGGTAAAACGACAGAAGACAGGGGATAAAGGGGCGTGGAGCCTTTTGACAGGTACTAGGAAACTTGCAGGCGTCAACGACGACTATCAACATTTCTTGGCGGAAGCCCATTGTCAAGCGATGGTAAATCATGGTTCGATGTTCTCTAGTAGCTAAGGGTGGCACAAAGAAGAGCCACTAAGTGTCATCCTAGCCCAGGAATATCAACCTGGCGTGTCAAACGAGGGTACCGCATGAATTTGACAACACAAACATGGAACCAAATCGAGATGTACGTGACACGGGCCACCAAGAGAAACTTCATGAGAGGGCAGAGACGGCGGGATTGCACGCAACAGATGGACAAAAATCCCTACTGACAGCTGCAGCGACAAACCCCCCCCCCCCTCTTATATTGTGCCTCGGAACAGTGGAACTACTGAGTGTGCCAGTGAACAGTGATTATACGGTTCTTGGTCCAATGCATATACGTGTGTTCTTTCAGAGAAACTTTGATCATGTATTTTGCAGGGGTTCGATTTATTGGTGTTTTTTATTATTAGACTGACTCTTGTATTTTGCAGGTGTTTTGTTTATTGGTGTTTTTTTTAGACGTTGACTACTGTACTTTCAGAGCAGTTTTATTTCTCAATGTTTGTTTTTGTGTGTTGTATTAGATTTGTGATATTTTGTTTCGTAAATTCATTCCTGTGGCATTGCTTCGTTTATCAGCCAGATAGCTAGTCATGCTCATTGGACAGTGATCGATTAGCCTTTGCATGGGGCATATTTATAGTGAGGAACCCCTTAAGGGTAACAATCACATAATTAATTGTAGTTTCAGTACAATAACACAGTGATCATTGTTTGCTAACTAACTGAAATATAGTAGAGTGATTAAATTAGTGCCACAACGTTATTTTAATTCTACAAATTATTAGTTTTATAAGATATAGAATTTTTTTGCGATAACCACTTTGTAAAACATGTTTCTTTTCTCTTATTTTTTTGCTTTTGCGGATTGTGCATTGTAATTTTCTGCTTTATAATACTGATGTTATTTTCATGTTTTTTTAAATTGCTGTGGCACCTTTGCTGTTTTCATAAATTTTACTTGTTAATAAACAGTCATAAATTTTCCTGTGATCAGTTGGCTCCTGCAATGAGCAAATACTGGTGAACTCCATAATGGTAACAACCAGAAATTGTTTTCATATTAATGACACAGGAATCAATGTTTTTACTTGCTGACCGAATTAGGTCTACACTATCTTTTAAACAGGTGTCACAGATTGTTATTTTCTCTTTGAAATTGGTAGATTCTAAAGATGTGTTGAAATTATTGCGTTTTCGCAAGTAGCTGGTGACCTTTTTCCTTTTCTTTACATTTTTGGTTTAAGTTGGGTGTGAGAAGCCTGCTTGGGAATGTCCTAGCATGGCCAGAAAATTCCCTGCACAGTCTTTCCCCGGAGCGTTGGGGTTATGAAAGGTCTCTGTGGATTCCTTTCATGTTAATTTCTTAAATCTGTTGTCATTTATGGCATAAATTCCTCTTCTAAATTTACTGTGGTGTTTCTGACTATCTGGGAGGAGACTGAGCAGTGAAACGTGTTACTTTTACACATAAACAAGAACGATCTGTCACACTACTACACTTTAAAACACAGTTTATATGTAATTCATGTCACACAGTCTCATACGGAACCTACATCCGCTTTCTTTTATATACTGTATATGATAAGATACTGTCATCCCCCTTCCCTTCTGTGTGAGAGGATGAATGAGCAAATGTATTTCTAGTTGCATGCTGGATGGTAGCAGACAAGCCTGTCAGCTAGAGAACAGTAGGACCAACGTCGGAACAGGTAGCTACGCTTTCTAAAAGCAGAGAGGTTTCTATCCTTAGTATGGTCCTGTCCGTCCCTTGTCATGTTGGTATAGGAAGCTGCCTCTCTGGTCACTTCCGTTTGTATCTGTTAAGTACGCTCGCTAGGAGCTCAGGTCAGTCTGTCCGCGGCGAGCGTCTGAAGTGGTAAGATCTCCGGCTAAGCGCGTGTCTGCTAAGTCCATAGGACAATGGATTTCTTAAGTTCTGCCTAACTGAAAATGTAGTCACCTTTATTTCAGGTTTAGCTCTAAAATATCTAATGTTATCTTAAATTGCAACGCAGTGTAAGTCGAGTGTGAGTTTCAGAATATCTTCAGGTAGTTGCTTTGTACTACTATGTGAGTAAAGTGGAACCACGTGTTGATCAGTATCTCAAACTAAGGTCATCTTAAATGCGAATGTGCGTGAGATTATAACATCTCGTCTTGACAATATTTTTCAATATAGCAACTTTTCTTTATATTCAACCCACGTGGGGTATACTTTGTGAGACCAGTACCACGTGCTTATACAATTGTTTGACCCATCGGGTTAATAGTAAGACGATAGTAACCAGTTCGAGGTTTTTCTTTTATAAATTGCGTTTCGTTGTAATTTATTTTAATTATCAAAATTATTGTGGAGTTACACTCTTGGTTTACACAAAGTTGACCACGTGAAGCATGTGGTGTAAGCATAATAGTAGCCCTCAGCTATTCTTTTTGCGAAGATTTCACAGAGAGTTAGTATGAATTTAGTATACCAGTGTGTGGTAATTTCATGACGGACAGGATTGCGCTACGAACGTAACTTCTTTGGGTGAAAATTGAATCGGTTGGTTGTGGTTAATTTCCTCTTGCATATGTTTCAACGTTCTTCGTGTGTTATTTTATGAATGCAGTGTTGTATGTAGTCTCCAATCTTGTCTCCATATTTGATGTGTTCCGTAAGATTACAAACTCACATTTTCACAATCGTAAATAAGGCACCAGTTTAGTTATGAATCAAGTTTAATATGCTGAAATTTCAATGATCAATGTTAAAATAAATGTCCAAATATAAACTGATTTATTTCTATTTATTTAAATTGTCTTTAAATATATATATGTCACCGGTTATCGTAAGATGAGTACTAAAGGATTATAATTAATGTTAGTCTGGTTGGGAATTTGGTAAGCTAGACTGGATACCTGGTGAAACAGTTGCTCAGTAATGCAAGGTTAACTTCCCCAGACAGCTCACAGCTTTTAACCCACTTTTATGGTCTTGAATATCAGCACCGCTTACACCACAAGTTAATGCAACAACATTACACATAACAACATTACATACTTCAAGTACCTCTCTGATAGCAGCCAACTTGTCAATGTCTCTGCGAACACATCTACTTGAGACATCTCAACAGAAACCTCAATCGGCTTTTACTCATGCGTAAATAAGATCATTCAAGTCCGTTTCCCTTTGAATTATCCCACAATTTCGATGTACTCTTCCTAGAACATCTCAAAGATCCACACAGATATAACAAACCATCTACACAGATATAACGCACAAATGACAGCTCTCATCTCTATCACATCTGTGTCTTTAGCATCCCTACCCTACAGAAGTTACCACGAATTTCATTGATGTATATATTAGTGTATGTTGCGTTAATGCTTATTATGTTTTCATCCAAGAACAAATTTAAAATTTCTATTTCTGTTATTACAAGATCTGCTTTCAACATTGGTAGGATATTTATTTTTCTTCCATTTAGTTATTCCATCTTTACCTAAAAAAATGCATCCTCTCGAGTTGCTTCTTCCTGTGACTCGTATTCACCAATTTCTGACAGTTCTTGTTCACTTCCTGAATCATGAACGCTTTCATGAACAGAATCCTCAGTCCCTGAGTCAGCGCTGTCACTGTGAGCATCTTCGTCACTCAGCTCATTGAACCATTCCAGCCATACATTAGGATCTCTACTAAACTCTGTCCGAGGTTTTCCGCCTTTGACCTTTCTCCCACAATCTAAAAATAAAGAGAATACTAACACGGAAGGTAACTGGAATCAGTTCGAATACTCCTAAATGTACACACGTGGAAGATCGATTGAATCTTGGAAAGCAATAAAGTTATACAGAGTTACTTTGTTCCAGATTGTGCCAGCCGAGCTCGCGCGCATGACCTGTGTCCTCCAGACTATAATAACGTTTCATAAACAATGTGTCTTTCGTAGCTGAAATCCAAAAATTATAGGAGCTAACAGCCGGAGAGTTAACAGAAAGACACTCAATCCAATTCTGTCAGACAAAATTGAGCGGGAAGTCATGTGTCATCCGCGCGAGCAACGGAGGGTTTCAAAATGGAGCTACGAGGTTTTCATTGCCTACAATCTAAATGTAAATCCCCATCAGTTCTTTCTCCAGGCTACACTTCTCTTTTAAGTGAACATTATAATGTACGGAAGTGAAACAGGGACGATGAATAGTTTGGACAAGAAGAGAATAGAAGCCTTCGAAATGTGGTGCTACAGAACAATGCTAAAGATTAGATGGGTAGATCACACAACTAATGAGGAGGTATTCAATAGAATTGGGGAGGAGGTTGTGGCACAGCTTGACTAGAAGAAGGGATTGGTTGGTAGGACACGTTCTGAGGTATCAAGGTATCACCAATCTAGTATTGGAGGGCAGCGTGGAGGGCGAAAATCGAAGACCAAGAGAGGAATACACTAAGCAGATTCAGAAGGATGTAGGCTGCAGTTGGTACTGGGAGATGCAGAAGCTTGCACAGGATAGGGTAGCATGGAGAGCTGCATCAAACCAGTCTCAGGACTGAAGACCACAACAACAATATAATGCAGAAAAATGTCGAGATCTATTGTCGGCACTCTAGACACCCTCCAAAACTGGTTCCAGTTAAACGGGTTCAAACTGAATATTAACAAGCCTCCATAGTACATTTCAAAACTGAACATTGTACAGCTTAAAATACGGTGATACAGTCAAATTCCATGTAGCAAATGTGGACAGCAACAGAAGAGGGAATATGTCAGCCAGCTTTTTCAAATGAATTAAACAATTTTGCGTTTACAATGTACCTACTAGCGAATATAGCAGTACACGAAAGATACTGCGTCACAGATACAATCTTATAAATTCACTGCAGGTACATTAATTTGCATATTGTCACAAAACTCAACACTCATCTAGAACAAATTAAAAAGTTGCAACCGCTGCAGTGAACATGTAGGCAAGATGGCGTGAGGCGCCGAGAAACAGTGTGGAGCGCTCGAAATGAATTCCTCTCAGTCTGACGTAAGAGTGCGACGACACTTCAGAACGAAGTTTAGCAAAGATCCACCAAATGCTAACAGCATTCAGTAATATATCTGTTGTTTAAAGCTTCAGGGTGCCTCAGCAAGGGGAACTCAATGGTTTGGCTAATGGTGAGTGAACAACTGGGACACCAAGTGGGGGCGAGTTTGGCACACAGCCCTCAGAAGTCGACGAACAGAGCAGCCAGAGGGCTGAATGTGCCACAACCGACACTTTGGGTGATCTTCAGGAAATGGCTGAAGCTGAAGTTGCCGCAAGCCCTGATTCGCAATGACGAAGTGAGACACTTTCAATTTTCGGGACAGTTGCACCAGCTTATGGAAGAGGAGGGGGTGTGAGGAACTGAAATTTTAAATTTAGCATTTGAGAAATCTTTCACGCAGGAGCATCGGACAGATTACCGTATGGAGGACATAGACATCCCTGGGCTTGTGAAGCAGCTGAATGGGTTGAAAATAAATAAATCGCCAGGTCCTCATGAGATTTCAATTCGATTTCACAGAGAGTATTCTACTGCATTGGCTCCTTACTAAGCTGGCATTTATCGCGAATCTCTTGCCCAACGTAAAGTCCCGAGCGACTGGAAAATAGCGGAGGTGACGCTTGTATATAAGAAGGGTAGAAAGACGGATCGTCAAAATTACAGACCAATATCCTTAGCATCGGTTTGTTGCAGGATATTCTCAGTTCGAATATAACGAATTTCCTTGAGACAGAGAAGTTGCTGTCCATGCATCAGCACGGCTTTAGAAAGCATCGCTCCTGCGAAACACAACTCGCCCTTTTTTCACATTATATCTTGCGAACCATGTATGAAGGCCATCAGACGGATGCCATATTCCTTGACTTCCGGAAAGCGTTGGCTCGATCCCCCACTGCAGACTCCTAAGGTACGAGCATATGGGATTGGTTCCCAAGTATGTGAGTGGCTCGAAGACTTCTTAAGTAATAGAACCCAGTACGTTGTCCTCGATGGTGAGTGTTCATCGGAGGTGAGGGTATCATCTGGAGTGCCCCAGGGAAGTGTGGTGGGTCCGCTGTTGTTTTCTGTCTACATAAATTATCTTTTGGATAGCGTGGATAGCAATGTGCGGCTGTGGTGTACGGGAAGGTGTCGTCGTTGAGTGACTGTAGGAGGATACAAGATGGCTTGGATAGGATTTGTGATTGGTGTAAAGAATGGCAGCTCACTCTAAATATAGATAAATGTAAATTAATGCAGATGAATAGGAAAAAGAATCCCGTAATGTTTGAATACTTCATTAGTGGTGTAGCGCTTGACACAGTCACGTCGATTAAATATTTGCGAGTAAAATTGCAGAGCGAATGAAGCGGAACAAGCATGTAATGGCAGTTGTGGGGAAGGCAGATAGTCGTCATCGGTTCATTGGTAGAATTTTGGGAAGATGTGGTTCAACTGTAAAGGAGGCCGCTTATAAAACAGTAATACGACCTATTCTTGAGTACTGCTCGAGCGTTTAGGATCCCTATCAGGTCGGATTGAGGGAGGACATAGAAGCAACTCAGAGGCGGGCTGCTATAGTTGCTACTGGTAGGTTTGATCATCACGCGAGTGTTACGGAAATGCTTCGGGAACTCGGGTGGGAGTCTCTAGAGGAAAGGAGGCGTTCTTTTCGTGAATCGCTACTGAGGAAATTTAGAGAACCAGCATTTGGGGCTGACTGCAGTACAATTTTACTGCCGCAGAAAGACCACAAAGATAAGATAAGAGAGATTAGGGCTCGTACAGAGGCATATAGGCAGTCATTTTTCCCCCGTTCTGTTTGGGAGTGGAACAGGGAGAGAAGATGCTAGTTGTGGTACGAGGTACCCTCCACCACGCACCGTATGGTAGATTGCGTAGTATGTATGTAGATGTAGATCTCCTCGTAGGTGATGAAGCACCGTTTCTGTGAATGGCACAGTGGACAGGCACGAAGCGCGAATCTCAGGAACAGAGAATTCCCACGTTAGCGTTCAGCACATTCGAGATGTAATGTGTTGTGTTTAGTCCCTATTTATTCTGGAGAAAGTCTTTTCAGGACACGTGTATCTGGACGTACTGGAAAATTGACTCGTGCCAGAACTCTAGACAAACAGTGCGGACTTCATTCACAAACAGGATGGTGCTCCAACCCACTTCCATGACGATGCTTGTGAATTCTTAAACATGAAATTGAGAAACCGATGGATCTGTCGTGTGGGGTTAATGATCAGCAACTCCTGTCATGGCCTCCCCATTATCCTGACCTAACGCCATACGTTTTCCTTTTTTTTGGTAGAGTTATGTGAAAATCCAGTGTTTATGACTACTCTACCATCAAACCTGCCCGAACTGCGAATTGCACCAGCAGTTCTTTTGAACACTGATAGGGACATGCTGCACTGAACATGGGAAGATCGTGATCGTCGACTTAATATCTGGAGAATCAGTAGGGCGATCATACAGAGCACCTGTAATGTGTCACAACTTCTTTTGAATTTTTCTGTACGTAAAAATTGTTTTTTCCCATATGTCAAATAATATAGGTACAGCATGTCTGTGAAATCGCTTCAGTCATTTATCCAATAATAACCTTGTGTTCTGCATCTGTCATTAGGTATGGGACAGGTCTCTGGGTAAATTCAAATAGAGGGACTCGGATACTGTAGCTTCTGAAGATAACTCTCAGACATAGGTGTACTAACTGCAGAAAGCATCTTTTGTCGACCATTATTTCAAAACTAGAATCATTTACAAAATTATAATCGTCTAGCACAAAAGCCAAAAATTTTTTGATGAGAATCAGGTTAGGCGCACTTATAACATGAGAAACCAAGATAATTTTCTGATTGCTATACAGTAATTAAAATCCTACGCACAATATGTACAATACATGGGGATGAAAAATATAACAAGTCAATAGGCAGATATGAGTATAATATGAAGCTGGATAATGTAAATTCGAGGCTGCAGAAGAGTTTCGGGAAGAAGAAGAATTCATGGAGGAAACACTAACTGTGGATACTGAAAACAACTCGATCAACACCTACTGAGAGATCGCACGCCACTCTCGCACTTTAACTGCACTGTCCGTCAGATTGACAATCAAACTTTAGATAATCGTCTCCATGTTCGCCAGTACTACAGTTGGTATATGTGGTTTACGACTTTTTTACATGAGGAAATTTGGGCAGGATGTCCATATAACTGCATGTGTAGCCTAGGGAGAGCTTTGGGGCCACAGTGGAGGCGACGGAGAACAGGGGGAAAAAATGGATCGCGGATCATAAATGTTGTGTCCAGTGATCTGGCTGAGTGAGTAATTCCAGAAAGCTACGCTCTGTGAATCGTAGCTGCAGAGGGACTTTGGGCCGTGGGACTCCACTCTTCCAACTTGAAGTCAGAGCAGAAGGGCGCAGGTTGGCAAAACTGACGACAGAGGGTCGCGAACGTAGGTAGTCGGCAGAATGTGGGTGGAGGAAGCCATTTGAGAGAGACTGCTGTAATCTGAACTTTTGTGCAAAGGTGGAACGGTCATAAGACAATAAGCATTCTCGTGTTAGATGCTGGGACGATATGAACAGGGCAGCTGGTGCACATGTTTAGTGGTTCAAGTGGCTCTGAGCACTATGGGACTTAACTTCTGAGGTCATCAGTCCCCTAGACTTAGAACTACTTCAACCTCACTAACCTAAGGACATAACACACATCCATGCCCGAGGGAGGATTAGAATCTGCGACTGTAGTGGTCGTGCGGTTCCAGACTGCAGCGCCTAGACCCGCTCGGCCATCCCGGCCGGCGATGTTTAGTGGATGCAAGACAGTAACTGCCCTGGCACTAGGAACTAGCTAGGCAAAAACATATATGACTGTCTGTGAAGTTTAATAGTCTTCTTTTAGAAATATTTTGGGTAGGCTATTTAGATTTTTATGTTGGAAACGTTACGTAGCGCTCTGTATGAAAATCAGTGACTGTGCTGTGTGCAGTCTGTGGCTGGTTGGCATTGTTGTAATATTCGCTATTGTAGTGTTGGGCAGTAGGATGTGAACAGCGAGTAGCGTTGCGCAGTTGGAGGTGAGCCGCCAGCAGTGGTGGATGTGGGGAGAGAGGTGGAAGGATTTTGGGAGTGGACCATCTGGACGTGTGTCCGTCAGAAAGAGTAAATTTGTAATATTGGGTACCATGAACTATATATATATATATATATATATATATATATATATATATATATATATATATATATATATATATATGACTTTTGAACATTATTAAGGTAAATACAATGTTTCAATGTTTGTTCTCTATCAAAATCTTTCATTTGCTAACTATGCCTATCTGTAGTTAGTGCCTTCAGTAGTTAGAATCTTTTACTTAGCTGGCAGTAGTGGCGCTCGCTGTATTATAGTAGTTCGAGTAACGAAGATTTTTGTGAGATAAGTGATTCATGAAAGATATAGGTTATTGTTAGTCAGGGCGATTCTATTGTAGGGATTATTGAAAGTCAGATTGCGTTGCGCTAAAAATATTCTGTATAAGTTTAGTGTTGATCAGAATTAGTAAAGAGAGAAATGTCTGAGTACGTTCACTTTTGCTCAGATGTTTGAAAATCAAATAACGTAAGGGGTTTACCAGCACAGTAATTCTTTGTAAATTTTTCTGAGGGGATGTTTCAATACGAAATGGTCTGCCTTGAAAGATTAGATTTCTCTGATAATAAGGGTCTGTAGTCCTATGTAGGTAGTCTTTTTTTGCGAAAAAATGGGCCATGCTTAATGTCAGAACGACGCCTCCCTAGTCTAAAATCTTCTTTTTTTCGGACAAGAGAGAGTTTGAGTCGTTGATTGGCTCACCTCAGGATATGCAAAGCAGACTGTCTGAATTGGCTTCCAGGCCAGCAGAACAATGAAGACGGTCAAACGGCAGATATTCGATAAGTAGGTGATTAGTTCAGTTGGTTTGTGCAACGTGGAGGTGGGTTTTTTCTGCTAATTCGGCTTCCGTGCTGAGGCTTGGGTGAAAGTGATTGTGATTCTTCGCCTTCTTTGTATTCCGGTCGTCCCTTCGCGGAGGCCGGCGGCGGTGGCCGAGCGGTTCTAGGCGCTTCAGTCTGGAACCGCGCGAATGCTTCGGTCGCAGGTTCTAATCCTGCCTCTGGTATGGATGTGTGTGATGTCCTTAGGTTAGTCAGGTTTAAGTAGTTCTAAAGTCTAGGGGACTGATGACCTCAGGTGTGAAGTCCCATAGTGCTCAGAGCCATTTGAACGAACCTTCGTGGAGAACTTCGGGTCTTTCCCTAGTGGGTGAGACTTGTGGTCTGCAAGTTGTGGTGGACTAAGTGCCAGTGGCAGTTTCGAAAAGTACTGACAGTGGAAACGCACATCGTCTCGGAAATATTGTATGTCATGAGGGTGAACTTCTTCGTGCTGAGTCGGTCATCTGATGTTTGACAATTGTAGCACGCACCATCGTGCCTGGGAGCCAACTGGTGCACCTCACACTGAAATCTACCGGGGTTTCAGGACTATGATAGGGAAGTTCCCCGTGTTCTAATAATCAGAACGCCAATCCAGGTAATTTTTAAGTTTTTGTGGATGTGTCAGAGTACTACAGCAGCTGTAGTGCGGCGTTCATCGCACACAGCGTGCCGTTTTCTGCTGAAGGTGAAAGGGCGAAGCATTGCCGCAGAGACATTGCGTGTACCATAGTTTGTGGTGCACTTTGTCGTAGTTGATTCCATTTGAATAGAATTGGGCCTCACAGTGGACTCATAAAAACAAAGTCAGATTGCCTTGTAATGGGGATTAATTCAGGGGAGAATTTGTATAGTTTTCGCCCCAATTAATTCTTTGCTACTCAAGCACCAGCTCTTTTAGTGATTTGTATTTGTCATTTTGTTTTGTAAGATTTATCAGCTCGAGTGTAGTTACAAAAGAATCAATAAAAACTTGCCATTATTTTTCTAAACTTAACTACGCCACTGTTCTCAGTCATACTCCTCCAACCATTCACTGTTTTCATTTTGTTGTGATGATACATGGATACACGAATAATCCTAAATTCATTCATACTGAATTAGTTAATTTGATGATTAAAGTGACCGCAGACATAGGCAACAAAAGTGCCATGAGCAGATTCGCGGATTTCAGGTATAAAAATTTACGGTGTAGCTCATGATTTGAAGATTGTTGAGAAGATATTACTTTTTTGTGTAAAGATAATAACATCTGGCATCACTTGAACATATATTTATGATCAAAGCAAGCGACCACTTGCACTATTTCTAAATTGCCCCTCCTACTCAAATGCCCGTTTTTTCCCGTATTTCAATTACAGTAGTTTCACTTGCCCTGTTAAAAATAAAATTTAATATAGTTACCTTCATGTTATTGAGCATTTACTGTCACTTGTTATATTGGAACCGTTTGTAATATTCCACTTTTTAGGGATGTAATTATCTTGTGCAGTCAGCCCTGTGGAATGGCACCAAATTTTATCGTATATCATTAACCTTATTTCTCCTTTGAGGAACAAACTATTTTGATTTGTCACATAGTTCAACACATAACCTTTCACGTAGCACTAGTAAATATACAGGGTGATAATAATTAAACTTTCAAAGCGCTGTAGAAATAACACTACTGGTCAAAACGACGTAAATTGCAACGGAATATTATTGGAGAAGGGGGAAAACGTATGGCAGAAGAAAAAAAAAGTGTGAAAAGTGATAAATAGATGTCGCCGTATGTGTCAGAATACGTAAATAAAAGCACCTGTCACACGCACGATACACTGAAGTTGCTATAAACACGAGGTGTATACGGCTTTTCCTACTTTCGCGTCTGCGACGTTCGCCATGACTGTCTCAATACAGGATCGCGCTCTGCTTGTAAAGCTGTGTTACAAGAATGGTCACTATGCACAAATCGTTCCGCAGAAGTTGCAGACACTGAAAGGGTTTGCAAAAAGGCTTTGGTCCGATGACTGCCGTGGATCTGGGGAAAATGTTTCGGAAATTCGAAAAGACTGGTTCTTTTGGTGTGCAGCCTGGTAGAGGCAGGAAACGAATTGATTCGACGTCAGTGGAAGCAGCGGCCACAGCAATGCAGGAGGAGTCGAGTGGTGGGTGGTGGGGTGCACACGTGTGGTGCACGGAGAACTGCCCGGACATTGGACACACCCGTGAGCACGGTGCGTAAGATTCTGCGGAACATCCTTCTTTACCATCCATTCAAAATTACCCGTGTGCACGAGTTGCTTCCAGTCGACCTACCAGCAAGAGAGACCTTAGCTTTAGAATTTCTTGCTCCCATGGAAGTGAAAATGATTGGCCGTGGAATATTTTGTGGACATACGAAGCCCAATTCCATGTAGTGGGATATATCAATGCACAGAATTGTCGAATATTGGCAACGGAAAATGGATGGAATCATTTTCATGCAAGATGGCGCACCTCCGGACATTGCAAGTCCACTTAAGCAGCTGCTGAAGCGCCATTTTGGAAATGCTAGAATTATCTGCCGCCATTTCCCTACAGCCTGGCCGTCCCGATTGCCTGATCTTAATCCGTGTGAGTTCTGGCTGTGGGGCTGTCTGAAAGATGTTGAGTTCAGTGTTCCGATTGCAAAATTAGTTGCACTGAAAGCTCGCACTACGTAGCTGTTTCTCGATTTCAGCTTGTTGCAGAAAACGATGGATAGCATATTGAACATGTTTTGCACCAGTAACACGGAAATTAATAATCCGATTTCATTTTGATTGATGCTTTTATGCGGTTTTTTGCCCTCAGTAGAATTAAAAACCGATGTGAGTGTGTTTATTACGCGGGTTATGGCCTGAGGACAATTAAAAACAGACTTTTTCCATCCGATGTGATATGACCTCGCCGTACTGGATGGGCTTACCTAACTAACAGTATCACACCTGTACACCCATGCAAACTGAGTAGTACAGTTTGTTTAGCGCCAGACGTACACCATAGCCATTGTTGTACGGTTCATTTGTCATTTGTAATCGACCACTATTAAATCATAATGTTTACAGCGTCATCTATTGCTACATTTTGTAGCTAGATTTTCTTCTCCGATAAACGCCATTCTGACCAGTGCTGTTATTTCTAAAGCGATTAATTATAGTCACCCTGAATATACCCCTGGAATTAACATGTACACACATCAGAAAAAGTTTGGTATCACCCCGGTTCCCAGGACTCCTGAAGATAGACGTTTAGTGTGGATATTGTATGACAGACACAGTCCCTTTGACTGTTCAGAGATGCCACTAAACCCGCCCAAAGGTGTAAACAACCGTGCATGACCCTTTGCCCATTAGACGGAGGGGGTCCGACAGCCGATCAGTTCCAGTCATTCCACCAGGAAGGAGGTAGCTGGATATGGCAGCGAAGGAGAGGAAGGAATCCTGTGTGGACTCATTCCAGATGTGGAAAAGGAACCCCTGGGTGATATGAAGAGAGCATGCAGCTACCAACGGCAGGTGGTGTCTTACGATTTTAATCACAAGAAATTCTCTATGGCTTCAGGAAGCTGGATGAAGTAGTAATGACTGTCAATCTTGCTTGCAAGGTGAAGGCAGAGCTCACCATCTGTACCATTATCGACAGAAGCAACTTTGGCGGAGAGCCGAATACAAGGCCTGAATCAGAGGCTCAGTCGGATCTAGGAACGCGTAGGTCGTCGATTGCACGACTTGCACCATAAAGCGGTGGGTTTCCACCTCCCAATAAATATGTCAGGAGTCTACTACATGCAGGAAGCAGCTACGCAGGTATCGGGGGCTATTTGGAAGGGACAGTTCGGGTTTTTACGTCAGAGGGTCTCAGGAAAGGGTACAGCATGAACACAGGAAAATGATGTTGTTGTTGTTGTGGTCTTCAGTACTGAGACTGGTTTGATGCAGCTCTACATGCTACTCTATCCTGTGCAAGCTTCTTCATCTCCCAGTACCTACTGCAGCCTACATCCTTCTGAATCTGCTTATTCATCTCTTGGTCTCCCTCAACGATTTTTACTCTCCATGCTGCCCTCCAGCACTAAATTGGTGATGCCTTGATGCCTCAAAACATGTCCTACCAACCGATCCCTTCTTCTAGTCAAGTTTGCCACAAACCCCTCTTCTCCCCAATTATATTCAGTACCTCCTCATTAGTTATGTGATCTCCCCATCTAATCTTCAGCATTCTTCTGTAGCACCACATTTCAAAAGCTTCTATTCTCGTCTTGCCTAAACTATTTATCGTCCATATTTCACTTCCATACATGGCTACACTCCATACAAATACTTTGAGAAACGACTTCCTGACACTTAAATCAATACTCGATGTTAACAGATTTCTCTTATTCAGAAACGCTTTCCTTGCCATTGCCAGTCTACATTTTATATCCTCTCTACTTCGACCATCATCAGTTATTTTGCTCCCTAAATAGCAAAACTCATTTCCTAATCTAATTCCCTCAGCATCACCAGACCTAATTCGACTACATTCCATTATCTTCATTTTGCTTTTGTTGATGTTCATCTTATACCCTCCTTTCAAGACACTGTCCATTCCGTTCAACTGCTCTTCCAAGTCCTTTGCTGTCTCTGACAGAATTACAAAAAAGATTGGACATGGAAATAATGAGTATTATAGCTGTAAACTGTCTAGAGCTCCAAGCACTAATACAAAACACTGAATCGTTAAAGGTATGTAAAAATTCAGCTGAAATTTTTACAAAGGACCAAATCGTATTGGGAAAGAATAGATTAAATGCAGTTGGTGGTGTAGCTTTTATTGCTGTCGGCTGCAGTTTACCTTGTAGAGAAGCTGAGGTAGACAGTTCCTGTGAGTCATTCTGGGCAGAGGTCTTTTACTTGACAATCGGAATAAATTAATAACTGGTTCCTTTTATCGACCACCGGACTCAGATGAATGAGTTGCTGGATAGTTCAAAGAAAACTTGAGTATCATTTCAAATAGGTATCGCCAGTCATACAATTATAGTTGGTGGTGACTTCAATCTGCTTTCGATATGCCGGCTACACTACATGTTTAAAGTCGGCGGTAGACATAAAACGCCATCCGAAGTCCTACTGAATAGCTTCTCATAAAATGATTTTCAACAGCTATTGGAGGAGCCCAATCAAAGTGCGAATAGTTGTGAAAACATATTTCTTAGCAATAACTAATCCTGACCAAATAGGGACAATCATGACAGATACGGGTTTTACTGACTACAAGGTAGTTGTAGCTATACTGAATACCGTAACATCCGAAATGAACAAAAATAAACGCAAAATACCTCTATTTAAAAAAAGCCGATGAAAATCCAGTTGACACCTTCCTAGGAGACAATCTACAATTCTTCCATTCTGTCTAAGTGAGTGTACAACAGACGTGGTTTAAATTCAAAGAAACAGAATCGACGAAAATTGAGATATGTATAACAAATAAATTAATAAGAGGCGGTATTGCTCCCTCATCGTAGACAAAACAGTTCAGAACACTATTGCAGAAAAATTCATACCAAATTTAAAAGAACGAAAAATTCCCAATATTGACGAAGTTGGACACAAGCTCGACATTTAGCTCAAAATTTAATGCGAAATGCTATTAACAGTTTCCAGAAAGAAACTGTCTCGAAATCTGTCAGAAGATGCAAAGAGATTCTGGCTGTATGTAAGCGAAGTGCGTCATTGTCAAGGGCTCAGTCAACACCTTCACGGCACGATAACAATGCCGATGTTACTGATGACAGTGCTACCAAAGAACACTTGCTAAACACGGTTTTCCGAAATTCTTCCACAAAAGAAGACGAAGTAAATATTCCACAATTCTAATCAGGAACAACTGCCTTGAAATAAGTACCCTCGGTAAAGCGAAGCAGTTCAAACCACTTAACGAAGGAAAAGCTTTTGCTCCAAATTGTATATCAATCAGGTTCATTTCACAGTATGCTGATACATTAGCTCTATGCTTAGCAATGTCATACAACAGCTTGCTCGGAGAAAGAGGTGTACCCAAAGACTGAAAAGTTGCACAAGTCTTATCAACACTCAATAAAGGAAATAGGAGTAATTCGCTGAATTAATGACCCTTATCACTAGCGTCGATCTGTAATAGGATTTTGAAACACATATAGGATTTTGAAACATATACTGTGCTCGAATGTTATGAACTATCTCGAAGAAAGAGATCTACCGACAAAGAGCCGACATGGTTATTTGTGGCAGATGTGGACTCTGACCACAACGTATTGATAATGAAATGTACATTACAGCTGAAGAAACTGCAAAAAGGTGGGAACTTAAGGAGATGCGCCCTGAATAAACTGTAAAAACCATAGAGGATTTCGGAAAGCACATTAGAGAACGGTTGAGAAGAACAGGTGAAAGAAATACAATAGAAGCTTTGGGAGATGAAATAGTGAAGGCTACAGAGGATCACGTAAGTAAAAAAAGGAGGGCTAGTAGAAATCCTTGGGTAACAGAAGAGATATTGAATTTAATTGGTGAAAGGAGAAAGTATAAAAACGCAGTAAGTGAAGCAAGCGAAAATGAATACAAACATCTGAAAAATGTGATCGACAGGAATTTCAAAATGGCTAAGCAGTGATGGCTAGAGGACAGATGTAAGAATGTAGAGGCATATATCACTAGGGGGAAGATAGATACTGCCTACAGAAAAATTAAAGAGACCTCTCGAGAAAAGAGACCCACCTGTATCAATACCAGGAGCTCAGATGGAAAACCAATCCTAAGCAAAGAAGGGAAAGTAGAAAAGTGGAATGAGTATATGAGGGTCCATACGAGGGCGATGTACTTGAGGGCAATAATTTGGAAATGGAAGAAGACGCAGATGAAAATGAAATGGAAGATACGATACTGCGCGAAGAGTTTGGCAGAACACTGAAAGACCTAAGTCGAAGCAAGGCTCCAGAAGTAGACAACATTCCGTTAGAACTACTGATAGTCTTGGGAGAGCCATCCAGGGCAAAACTCTTCGGTCTGGTGAGCAAGACTTCAAGAGGAATTTAATAAACCCAATCCCAAACAAAGCATGTGTTGACAGGTGTGAAAATTACTAAATTAGTAAATTACTAGGATAGAGCAGCATGGAGAGCTGCATCAAACAAGTCTCTGGAATGAAGACCACAACAACAGCCACGACGGATTCAGTTTATTGAACACTGGGTCTTTACTATCACGAAGTAATGAATGCTGTCGACAGGAGTCGTTACATTGATTCCATATTTTCAGATTTTCAAAAGGCTACCGACACCGCTCCACACAAGCGACTTCTGATTACTCTGCGTGCCTATAAGGTATCGTGCCATTTGTGTCGTTCTACATCTACATGAATACTCTGCAAATCACATTTAAGTCTCTGGCAGAGGGTTCATAGAACAACCTTCACCATCCTCTATTATTCCAATCTCGTATAGCGTGCGGAAAGAATGAACACTTGTATCTTTCCGAACGAGCTCTGATTTCCCTTATTTTTATCGCGATGATCTTTCCTCCCTATGTAGGTCGGTGTCAAAAATAATTTCGCATTTGGAGGAGAAAGCTGGTGCAACGAAAAACGACTTTCTTTTAATGATGTCCAGCCCAAATACTGTATCATTTCTGTGACACTCTCTCCCATATTTCGTGATAATACAAAACGTGCTGCCTTTCCTTGAACTTTTTCGAGGTACTCCGTCTGTCCTATTTGGTAACTATCCCACACCACGCAGCAGTATTCTAAAAGAGGACAGACAAGCGTAGTGTAGGCAGTCTCCTTAGCAGGTCTGTTACATTTACTTTGTGTCCTGCCAATACAACACAGTCTCTCGTTAGCGTTCCTCACAACATTTTCTATGTGTTCCTTCCAGTTTAAGTTGTTCTTAATTGTAATACCTAGGTATTTAGTTGAATTTACAGCTTTTAGATTAGACTGATTTATCGTGTAACCGAAGTTGAACGAGTTCCTTTTAGCACTCATGTGGATGACCTCACACTTTTCGTTATTTAGGTTCAACTGCCACTTTTCGCACCATTCAGATATCTTTTCTAAATCGTTTTGCAGTTTGTTTTGATCTTCTGATGACTTTATTAGTCGATAAACGACAGCGTCGTATGCAAACAACCGAAGACGGCTGCTCAGATTGTCTCCCAAATCGTTTATATAGATAAGAAACAGCAAAGAGCCTGTAACACTACCTAGGGGAACTCCAGAAATCACTTCTGTTTTACTCGACGACTTTCCATCAATTACAACGAACTGTGACATCTCTGACAGGAAATCACAAATCCAGTCATATAGCTTAGACGATATTCCATATACATGCAATTTCACTATGAGCTGCTTGTGTGGTACCGTGTGAAAAGCGTTCCGGAAATCCATAAAAACGGAATCAATCTGAAATCCCTTGTTAATAGCACTGAACACTTCCTGTGAATAAAGAGCTAGTTGTGTTTCACAGTAACGATGTTTTCTAAACCCATGTTGACTGCGTGTCAATAGACCGTTTTCTTCGAGGTAATTCATAATGTTCGAACACAATATACGTTCCAAAATCCTGCTGCATATCGACGTTAACGATATGGGCCTGTAATTTAGTGAATTACTCCTGCTAACTTTGTTGAATATTGGTGTGACCTGTGCAACTTTCCAGTCTTTGGGTACGGATCTTTCGTCGAGCGAACGGTTGTATATGATTGTTGAGTATGGACCTAACGCATCAGCATGCTCCGAAAGGAACCTAATTGGTATACAGTCTGGACCAGAAGACTTGCTTTTATTAAGTGATTTCATTTACCTCACTCCTCCGAGGATATTTACTTCTACGTTACTCATGTTGGCAGCTGTTCTCGATTCGAGGTTCTGGAATATTTACTTCGTCTTCTTTTGTGAAGGCATTTCGGAAGGCTGTGTTTAGTAACTCTGTTTTGGCAGCACTGTCTTCGATAGTATCTCCATTGCTATCGCGCAGAGAAGGCATTGATTGTTTCTTGCCGCTAGCATACTTCACATACGATCAGAATATATTTGGATTTTCTGAGAAGTTTCGAGACAAAGTTTCGTTGTGGAAACTGTTATAAGCATCTCGCATTGAAGTCCGCGCTAAATTTCAAGCTTCTGTAAATGATCGCCAATCTTGGGGATTTTGCGTCAGTTTAAATTTGGCATGTTTGTTTCGTTGTCTCTGCAACAGAGTTGTAACCCGTTTTGTGTACCAAGGAGGATCAGCTCCGTCGTCTGTTAATTTATTTGGTATAAATCTCTCAACTGCTGCCGCTAATATTTCTTTGAATTTAAGCCACATCTGGTCTACACTTAGATTATTAATTTGGAATGAGTGGAGATTGTCTCTCAGGAAAGCGTCAACTGAATTTTTATCTTCTTTTATGAATAGGTATATTTTTCGCTTAACTTTCGAGGATTTGGGGATTACAATATTCAGTCTCGCTATGACAATCCTATGTTCACTAATCTCTGTATCCGTTTTGATGCTCGTTACTAACTCAGGATTATTTGTTGCTAAGAGGTCAAGTGTGTTTTCACAACCGTTTACTATTCGCGTGGGCTCATGAACTAACTGCTCGAGGCGCTAGTCTGGAACCGCGAGACCGCTACGGTCGCAGGTTCGAATCCTGCCTCGGGCATGGATGTGTGTGATGTCCTTAGGTTACTTAGGTTTAAGTAGTTCTAAGTTGTAGGGGACTGATGTCCTCGGAAGTTAAGTCCCATAGTGTTCAGAGCCATTTGAACCTAACTGCTCGAAATAATTTTCAGAGAATGCGTTTAGCACAATTTCGGACGATATTTTATGCGTACCTCCGGAATTGAACATGTATTTTCGCCAACATATCGAGGGTAAATTAGAGTCACCACCAACTATAATCGTATGAGTCGGTATGTGTTTGAAATCAAACTCAAGTTTTCTTTGAAACTTTCAGCAACTGTATCATCTGAATTCGTACTAGGAAAGTCTGAGTTCTTAATAACTGGCGGAAAGTCGTCCAATGAAACAAGCGGTATCTGGCGTTCCCCAAGGAGGAGTTACAGGGCCTCTGTTGTTCCTGATCTACATGGAGTATTGCAAAACGAGTTAGACTGCGTATCTATACGGTGTGAGCCGCGTCGGCCGGTATCGGTCGGTTTCTCTTCTGGGTGACCTCCTCTGCCCGGTTCCTCCCCTGGTTATCCGTTGTCGCTGCCGCCACTCCTTGGCCGGAGTGAAGAACTTTCGCGTCGCGCGAGTCTCGTTTGGACACCGCTGGCAGGATGTCAGGGCTCCGAGGCGAAGGTGTCGGGACGACGGTGTGCGGACATTTGCCACGCCGGACACTTGCCACGATTTTACCTGCTCCGAAGGGTTGGATCCCTTGTCTCCCCCTCCTCCTCCTCATCGCTTGCTGAGCCTTTCCGCTGGTTCACTTAACATAGGACCAGAATCTCTTTGGATTTTCCTCCACATGTCTAGAGAGAGTTTCGTTGTGGAAACTATTAAATGCATCTCCCATTGAAATCCGCATCAAATTTCGAGCCGCAGTAAAACTTCGCCAATCTTGGAGATTTTGCATTCGTCTAAATTATACGTGCCTTTTTCGGTGCTCCTGCAGCAGCTTTCTGTCGTTTTTTGTGTACCATGGGGGATCAGTTCCGTCTCTTATTAATTTATTTGGTATGAATTTCTCGAGTGGTCTTGATACTATTTCTTTGAACTTAAGCTACATATGGCCTTCACTTACATAGTTTGGAAGGATTGGAGACTGTCTCTTAGAAAGACGTCAACCGAATTTTTGGTTGCTTTTATAAATAGATATATTTCGCGTTTAGTTTTAGTGAATTTGTTTGTTACGGAATTGAGCCTCGCTACGACTGTGTGTTCTTTAATCCCTGTATCTGTCGTGATGCTCAGAATTATTTGTGGCTAAGAGGTCAAGTGCGTTTTCGTAACCATTTACAATTATGAATGCCCTCGTAAACTAATTCTTCAAAATAATTTTAAAAAAAGCATTTATAACAATAACGGAAGTTGTTTTCTATCTACAATAGGGTCTGAAAATGTTTTTTTGTCAACACACGGAAGGTAGATTGAAGTCACTGCCAACTATGATTGTATGAGCAGGGTACCTATTTGCGATGAGACTCGAGTTTTCTTTGAAATGTTGAGCAACTGTTTCATCTGAGACCGGGGGTCGGTAAAATGAGCCAGTTATTAATCTATTCCGGTTGTCGAATATAACCTCTGTCCATACTAAGTCACAGGAACTACCTCCTTCAATGTTGCTTGTGAGCTGGAACTCACATTACATTATTTTTCCTTAAGTTGTGCTTCTTGTTTCTGTCGTAGTGCAGATCATTACAATTACGGCTTTTCCCTCCAAAACCTAGGATGCTTTCTCTGTGACCCTGTAAATACCAGAGCTAAACAATGTAGAACAACAACGTACGTTATAAGCACAGCATTGTGTATTACTTCATTTCCTTATTTCTAACATTTTAAAATCGTACGTCGACTTTAGATGACATGTCAATCATAGATGTTCTTATTTCTGTTTATGAACGTACTTTCAGGTATGTATTGAACATTGTCCCGCTACACTTTATTAACTAATGTTTCACCCCAAGGGATATAGGATTTTAGAGAGTAAATTAATATGGAGTATGTCGTTCTTCTTTTCAAACATTCACATACCTACACTCCTGGAAATTGAAATAAGAACACCATGAATTCATTGTCCCAGGAAGGGGAAACTTTATTGACACATTCCTGGGGTCAGATACATCACATGATCACACTGACAGAACCACAGGCACATAGACACAGGCAACAGAGCATACACAATGTCGGCACTAGTACAGTGTATATCCACCTTTCGCAGCAATGCAGACTGCTATTCTCCCATGGAGACGATCGTAGAGATGCTGGATGTAGTCCTGTGGAACGGCTTGCCATGCCATTTCCACCTGGCGCCTCAGTTGGACCAGCGTTCGTGCTGGACGTGCAGACCGCGTGAGACGACGCTTCATCCAGTCCCAAACATGCTCAATGGGGGACAGATCCGGAGATCTTGCTGGCCAGGGTAGCTGACTTACACCTTCTAGAGCACGTTGGGTGGCACGGGATACATGCGGACGTGCATTGTCCTGTTGGAACAGCAAGTTCCCTTGCCGGTCTAGGAATGGTAGAACGATGGGTTCGATGACGGTTTGGATGTACCGTGCACTATTCAGTGTCCCCTCGACGATCACCAGTGGTGTACGGCCAGTGTAGGAGATCGCTCCCCACACCATGATGCCGGGTGTTGGCCCGGTGTGCCTCGGTCGTATGCAGTCCTGATTGTGGCGCTCACCTGCACGGCGCCAAACACGCATACGACCATCATTGGCACCAAGGCAGAAGCGACTCTCATCGCTGAAGACGACACGTGTCCATTCGTCCCTCCATTCACGCCTGTCGCGACACCACTGGAGGCGGGCTGCACGATGTTGGGGCGTGAGCGGAAGACGGCCTAACGGTGTGCGGAACCGTAGCCCAGCTTCATGGAGACGGTTGCGAATGGTCCTCGCCGATACCCCAGGAGCAACAGTGTCCCTAATTTGCTGGGAAGTGGCGGTGCGGTCCCCTACGGCACTGCGTAGGATCCTACGGTCTTGGCGTGCATCCGTGCGTCGCTGCGGTCCGGTCCCAGGTCGACGGGCACGTGCACCTTCCGCCGACCACTGGCGACAACATCGATGTACTGTGGAGACCTCACGCCCCACGTGTTGAGCAATTCGGCGGTACGTCCACCCGGCCTCCCGCATGCCCACTATACGCCCTCGCTCAAAGTCCGTCAACTGCACATACGGTTCACGTCCACGCTGTCGCGGCATGCTACCAGTGTTAAAGACTGCGATGGAGCTCCGTATGCCACGGCAAACTGGCTGACACTGACGGCGGCGGTGCACAAATGCTGCGCAGCTAGCGCCATTCGACGGCCAACACCGCGGTTCCTGGTGTGTCCGCTGTGCCGTGCGTGTGATCATTGCTTGTACAGCCCTCTCGCAGTGTCCGGAGCAAGTATGGTGGGTCTGACACACCGGTGTCAATGTGTTCTTTTTTCCATTTCCAGGAGTGTATTTCTTCTTTCCTTGTATTTTGAGCATGCAGTTGTAGTAATTAAAGTAGGCACAAACGCAGTGATCAAAAAGAAATGATTAACGTACATTCGCATTCAATTTACGTCGTTCCTTTCTTGTTGCTCCCATGGCGACGGACTGTTTGTATCGCAATCAGTAAGCGTGAAAGGAAGCTACCGTACAGACAGAGGAATCTATGTTTATACTTGGCAGAACTAATTACATACTGACATAATCATCGGAATTGCTTTCGTTTCCCAAAAGTTATAAATATTTCGATTTCGGAAAAGAAGTCTGTACTGGGCCAAGACGTCGAAGAAAAAGGTCCCTTACGTACTGGTTGTATCGAGGTGGTGACGGCGATTCGAAAGCGGACAGAAGTAGTACGAGGAAGGGCGTCCCTTACCTGAGGCATCGCTACTCAAGCTACCTGGCGAAGGGGCGAGTGTGGCAAATGTCCGGCATTCGGGACGACGACTGCCCCATTGTGCGGGAAGTGACCAAACGCTGCATTCCGCGAGGGGTTTACGGTTATTGGTTTTCCACCGAACGTTCGCTGCCGCTGCCGGCCATGGTGGTGCCATCCGTCGAAATGACCTCTCGGTAACAAGCTGTCAGTTGGCGATTTACTCACAGTATTTTCCCTCGTCTGTGATTTTGGCGTGAACAACCGCTGGTTGGTCGCCAAGTCGTCGCAGTGGAGGACGTGTATCTGGGTGTTTTGGCGGCTTCTGGGTTCCGCGTACCCATGATTACGTGTAATCCAGAATGAGATTTTCAGTCTGCAGCGGAGTGTGCGCTGATATGAAATTTCCTGGCAGATTAAAACAGGAAATTTCATCACGTGTAATGCTTCCCTGATGCTGCACAGTGACCGGATTTGGTGATGTTTGAGTTGGTAATGATACCGTTTTATGGTGGAACTTTGAAGGTACCAGCTAATAGGAGTCCTACGGGGGTAGACAGGGCAATTATTATGTCGACTTTTTAGCCTTTTTTTTTAAATTGTGTTTCAGAATTACGTTGGCCATCCATTGGGGTATCAGATGGTTCAAATGGCTCTGAGCACTATGGGACTTAACATCTGAGGTCATCAGTCCCCTAGAACTAAGAACTACTTAAACCTAACTAACCTAAGGACATCACACACATCCTTGCCCGAGGCGGGATCCGAACCTGCAACCGTAGCGGTCTCGCGGTTCCAGACTGAAGCGCCTAGAACCACTCGGCCACTCCGGCCGGCCATTGGGGTATCCGTTAGCCCTATCCACTCAGGGAGACGGCTGTCACGTAGCGGACAGTATACGTAATAGTATATACAACAGTTTTTTGCGGTTGCCTTTGGTTACTTCTTGGGCTTTGTGGTATAATCTTTTTTTTTTTATACAAATTTTCGGAAGGATCAAGAGTTATTCTTCTGTTTTACGTGATCTAACACTAGCAGCAAGTAGTCAGTTTTGTAAGCTGGGCTAGTCAGTCACAGTGTAGGCTGAGCCAGCTCCTGGCTGTCCGACCGACCAGCAAACTGTCGCGGAATGCCTCACCAGCCGGCCGACTTGACGAGGGGGGGAGGAAGCGGCGGCGGTTCTGGGTGGTGGCCGGTCGCTCCAAGTTCTTCTGCTTACTGGGACGCTCTGTCACAGGGGTCTTCCAAATTTTCTGTTCCTCGTTAAATTTGCCCTTGCCTGCCTTCCCCTCCCGGAATCAAGCTTCAAAATTGTGCAGAACAGAAGATTTGAAGCCATTAGATAGTTACTAAATTTCACTAATTCACTGTTGTCAGTTTACCAAACGTTTAGGCCCATACTGGCCTGCTTGCTGTCAGTGCTTTCACCATTCGTTTTATTCCTGGTAGTCACCACCGTGGCCTAGTTGGTTTGAAGCGGCTCTTTCACTCTCTTACATTGTTTTGGAAGATTTGAAAGAAATATTTTAAGCCTTCTGCGGTTCTGAATTGGTCTTGGCATTTTTGCAATCCATAAAAATTTCAGAGCAACTTTGCTCCTGGTGCATGTTCCATTTTAGCGAGTTTTAACAGGTTCTTTTACTTTTTATTATTCTGATGATGGAAGCTTGACTTCCGAAACGCGTCAATCTTAGTGTTTTACACTATAAACAAGTGGTTGAGCCGATATATTTTTTAACATTGACATTCACAACCACGACCTCTCATCCAGTATGGATAAAATCAAAAATTTTAGATGTTTTCATCCAGATGTTGTCAAACTGAAGTAATATTGAAACTGTGGCTTGGCTCTTCCATGATTTTCTGCCGCCGCCAATGAAACACCAAAAAGTGGCAGTTTGCTCAAAATCGTGAAAAGTGTGAAGTCATCCACTTAGGAATTAAAAACAATCCTCTAATTTTCAGTTGCACGATAAATCACACAAATCTAATCGCAGTAAATTCAGTTAAATAGTTAGAGATTACAATGCGGAATAACTTAAATTTGAATCATCACACACATAAGGCACACCAGATAATACGATTTATTGGCAGAACGCTTAGAAAATCTAGCAAGTTTACTGAAGAGTCTGTTTACACTAAGCTTGTCCACCCTCTTGTGGAGTAGTTCAAATGGTTCAAATGGTTCAATGGTACCAGCTAATAGGGGTCCTACGGGGGTAGACAGGGCAAT
The DNA here is from genome assembly GCF_023898315.1 of Schistocerca nitens. Taxonomy (NCBI): domain Eukaryota; kingdom Metazoa; phylum Arthropoda; class Insecta; order Orthoptera; family Acrididae; genus Schistocerca; species Schistocerca nitens. The sequence continues at coordinate 6,374,209 of NC_064624.1, forward strand.
TATTATGTCGACTTTTTAGCCTTTTTTTAAATTGTGTTTCAGAATTACGTTGGCCATCCATTGGGGTATCAGATGGTTCAAATGGCTCTGAGCACTATGGGACTTAACATCTGAGGTCATCAGTCGCCTAGAACCTAGAACTACTTAAACCTAACTAACCTAAGGACATCACAAACATCCATGCCCGAGGCAGGATTCGAATCTGCGACCGTAGCGCTCGCGCGGTTCCAGACTGTAGCGCCTAGAACCGCTCGGCCGCTCAGGCAGACTGGGGAGTAGTGTTGTGTGATGTGGGATGAGATGGGATTAACGCAAGACATCGAAAAAAGGTGAAAAAAGGGGAGCTCGTTTTGTGTTATCACTAAATAAGGAGAGGGCCAGGGATATAATATTCGAGATGGTGTAACAGTCATTAAAAGAAACGTGTTTTTCGCAGCGGCAGGATCTTCCGATGAAATTTCAATCACCATCTTTCTCCTTAGGGTGTGAAAATGTTTTGTTGGCGCCCACCTACATAGGGACATATGTTCATCGTAAAATAATTAGAGAAAACAGATCTCGCACGGAAAGATTTAAGTGTTGGTTTTTCCTGCGCGCTGTTCGGATCAGTAGAGAAGAAGTTTAAAGGACGTTCGATCAACCCTTTACCAGGTGCACAACTGTGAACTGAGGAGTAATCATCTAGATGAAGATGTATATCTAGATTCTTTAATCACGCAGATAGGTTAGAAAATTTAAAAAGGGAAATGGTTAGGTTGAAGTTAGATATAGTGGAAATAAGTGTTCGGTGGTAGGTGAAACAGAACTTTTGGTCAGGTGAATAAGGGGTTGTAAATACAAAAGCAAATTGGGAGCAGATTTAATAATGAATAAGAAAATAGATATGCACGTAAGATACTGTGAACAGCATAGTGAGCCCACTGTTGTAGCTAAGATAGGCATAAAACCAACACTCGCCACAGTAGCACAAATTTATATGTCAACTAGCTCTGCAGGTAATGAAGAGATTGAAGAATTGTGTTTTAAGATAAAAGAAATTGTTCAGATAATGTAGGGTGACGAAAATTTAGTTTTGATCGTTGACTGGAATTCGATAGCAGGAAAAGGAAGAGATGGAAGAATTGTAAGCAAATATGGGCTGGAGAAACGAATGAAAGAAGATACCCCCAGGTAGCACTTAGCGCATAGCACAATTTAGTCACAGTTAACACTTACTTTAAGAATCGTTACAGAAGGTTGTATTTGTGGAAGAGACTTAGACACAACGGAATTGAGATTGATTATATAGTGCCCAGTCAGAAATTTTGGAACCACATTTTAAGTTATAAGACATTTCACGGAGCAGATATGGATTCAGAAAAAACCAGAAGTTGAAAGAGATTCAGAGGGAATGTTAGGCAATGACTGACTAGAACAGGTGAAATCAATGCAATAGAAAGATGGGTTGCTTTAAGAGATCAAATAATGAAGGCAGCAGAGAAACAAGCAGATAAATAAATAAGATCCAATAGAAATCCTTGGATGACACAAGAGACATTGAACTTAACTGACGAAAAGAGAAAATATAAAAATGCAGCAAGTGAAGCACGCGAAAGGAAATACAAACGTCTACAAGACGAGACTGACAGGAAGTGCAAAATAGCTAAGCACGAATGGCTAGAGGAGAAATGTAAGGAGTTAGAAGCATACACTGCCTACACGAAAATTGAAGGGGCCTTTGGAGAAAAGAGCAGCAGATGTATGAATACCAAGAGCTGAGAGGGAAAACCAGTCCTATGCCAAGAAGGGAAATCTGAAAGGTGGAAGGAATATATGAGGTCTATATAAGGGATATGAACTTGAAGGCAGTATTACAGAAATGGAAAAGGACATAGATGAAGATGAAATGGGAGATATGATACTGTGAGAAGAAATTGACAGACCACTAAAGTACCTAAGTCGAAACATAGCTAAGGGAATAGACGACATTGTCTCAGAACTACTGACTTGGGAGAGCCAGTCATTACAGGACTCTTCCTTCTCGTGTGCAAGATGTATGAGGCAAGCGAAAGACCCTCAGACCTCGAAAAAAATGTAATAACTTCAATTCCAAAGAAAACTGGGCCTGTCAGGTGTGAATATTACCATCATATCAGTTTAAATGCTGAAGATTAGATGGGTAGATCACATAACTAATGAGGAGGTACTGAATAGAATTGGAGAGATGAGGAGATTGTGGCACAACTTGACTAGAAGAAGGGATCGGTTGGTAGGACATGTTCTGAGGCATAAAGGGATCACCAATTTAGTATTGGAGGGCAGCGTGGAGGGTAAAAATCGTATAGGGAGACCAAGAGATGAATACACTAAGCAGATTCAGGTGGGTTTAGGTTGCAGTAGGTACTGGGAGATGAAGAAGCTTGCACAGGATAGAGTAGCATGGAGAGCTGCATCAAACCAGTCTCAGGACTGAAGACCGCAACAACAACAACAACATCAGTTTAGTCAGTCATGGTATCAAAATACTAACACAAATTCCTCATAGAAGAATAAAAATACTGGTAGAAGCCGACCTCGGAGAAGATCAGTTTCAATTCCAGACAAATTTGGGAGTACACTAGTCAATACTAACACTACGACTTATCTTACGAGGTAGGTTAAGGAAAGGTAACCTACGTTTCTAACATTTGTAGACTTAGACAAAACTTTTGTCAATGTTGACTGGAATACTCTCTTCTTCATCCTCAAGGTGGCAAGGGTAAAATGCAGCGAGCACATCTACAACTTTTACAGAAACCATACGGGAGTTATAAGTGTGGAGGGGCATAAACGGGAGGCACGGGTCGAGAAGGGAGTGATACACGATTGTAGCGCATCGCCAATGTTGTTCAATTTATACAATGAGCAAGTAATAAAGGAAGCAAAAGAAAATTTTGTAGTAGGAATTAAAGTTCAGGGAAAAGAAATAAAAACTTTTACGTTTACCAATGACGTTGTGATTTTGTCAGAGAGATCAAAGGAAGCGTAATTGAACGGAATGGATAGCGTCTTGAAACGAGGATATAAGATGAACAGCAACAAAAGCAAAAGAAGGGTAATGGAGTGTTGTCGAACCAAATCAGGTGATGCCTAGGGAATTAAATTTGGTAATGGGACACTGAAAGTAGTGCATGTGTTTTGTTACTTGCGTAACGAAGTAAGTGATGATGGCTCAAGTAGAGAAGATACAAAATGTAGACTGGCAGTGGCAAGTGAAATGTTTGTGAAGGAAAACAATTTGTTAATATCAAAATATAGATTAATGTCTTAGGAAGACTTCTGAAAATATTTGTATGGAGTGTAGCCACGTAAGGATTTGAAATATGGACGATAAAGACTATCGACAAGAAGAGAATAGAAGTTTTTGAAATGTGGTGCTACAGAAGAATGCCGAAGATTAGGTTGGTAGATCACATAGCTTATGAGGAAGCACTGAACAGAAATTGGGAGAAAAATTTGTAGCACAACGTGGTTAGAAGAAGCGATCAGTTGATAGGACACATTCTGCAACGGATCACCAATTTAGTATTGGAGGGAAGTGTGTGTGGGAAAGGCGTAAAATTGTAGAGGGAGACCAAGAGACGAGCACAGTAAGCAGATTCAGAAGAATGTAAGTTGTAGTAGTTATTCGGAGACGAAGAAGCTTGCACAGGACAGAGTAGCATGGAGAGCTGCACCAAACCAGTCTTGCGACTGAAGACCGCAACAGGAAGACACACAAGGTCTTTATTTTGAAAATATAATATTAATAACTTAATTTACGACTATAACTAGCCATCTCCTAATCACCTCTCTTGCTTGAGCGGAGTCAGCTTTGTATTTTCAAATGGGAACCAGCCATTTTATCGTATATTCTGATTCTGCTCCCCCCCCCCCCCTACACCCAGAAGAAAAAGTACAGTAGATGCCTCTGCAGGGATGGGTGGACAAATATCAAGAATGCTTATTTGTACAATTAATAAATGACACATTTTTAATTCTACATTTCATTTACGATGAAAATGTAAATCTTCGTGTCCTAACAGTTGTTATTTATGTTCGAAATGTATGTTAGTGTTCCAGATTTGATTGTATACTACCATATGGTCAGCCATTTCAACGTCTGGTTTGAAACTACGTTTAGCGGCGTCCAGAAACTACGACGCGGGTGTAATAGTTTTCAGCTCCCACTGGGATGCTTGATTTCGGTGAGTGACTTTGCCTCACGTCGCTGGGGTGCCTAATTTCGGTAAGTGTCCATGGCAGATGTTGCTATCCCTTTGTGGAGATTTTACCTCATTATAATGGTTGTAGTTGGTATTTCGTCGATAACTGTGTAGCGGTCAGCGCAAGAGTTACGGAGACTGGATGGGAACACACATGGAAATCAGTCACCCTAATGGGAGGGACCGAGGGTGCCTTTCTTTGGTGTGGGACTCACCACTGTTTGTAGGAAACCACATCGGTATCAACCATTAGAACGGAAAGGTTTTAGTGTACATCAAAATGAAATGCAGAATCAAATGCGTTGGATATTAATAGCAAAAACAGACACACTTGATATTTGTCGATAACAGCGACATCAATCACGAATGGAAAACAATGGTTTGAGTAAACCATACGCATTTTTGTCGTAGAATCCTAATGTACAATAAAAACAGGTGTTCCGATGCCAGGCACTTAATTGTGAACTGCAGAGTAATCATGTAGATATAGATGTAGATCTAGGGTACCCCAACAGAAAGGTGTGTTATTAAACTACATAAATCCACCGGTTTAAGCTTCTGAAGCGCATAGAGGAAATACGGTAAACTGTATACTGTGAACAGTAACGTTATAGTATCAATCGATACCGAAAACCTCGATTTTAACGCTAGAGTTCTCACGAACTGAAACCGACCTATACTGATGCGCCAAAGAAACTGGTATAGGCATGCGCATTCAAATACAGAGATATACAAACAGGTAGAATACGCCGATGTGGTTGGCAACGCCTATATAACACGACAAGTGTCTGTCGCAGTTGTTAGATCAGTTACTGCTGCTACAGTGGCAGGTTATCAAGATTTTAGTGAGTTAGAACGTGGTGTTATAGTCGGAGCACGAGCGATGGGAACAGCATCTTCGAGGTAACAATTAAGTGGAGATTTTCCCGTACGACCAAGTCACGAGAGTTCCGTGAGTATGAGGAATCCGGTAAAACATCGCTGCGGAGCGAAAAAGATCCTGCAAGAACGGGACCAACGACGATTGAAGAGAATCGATTGACGTGACAGAAGGGCAACTCTTCCGCAAATTACTGCAGATTTCAATGCTGGGCCTTCAACAACCGTGAGTGTGCGAAACATTCATCGAAACATCATCGATATCAGCTTTCGAAGCCGAAGGCCGACTCGTGTATCGTTGATGACTGCACGGCACAAAGCTTTACGCATCGCCTGGGGCCATCCACCCTGACATTGGACTGTTGATCCCTAGAAACATGTTGCCTGATCGGACGAGTCTCTTTTCAAATTGTATCGAGCGGATGGACTTGTACAGGTATAGATGCATTCTATGGTTTGGGGGGGGGGGGGGGCGGGTGCAGCTTCAGTGGCACCCCTAATACATGTAGATACGACTGTGACAGGTGACACGTATGTAAGCATCCTGTATGATCACCTACATCCATTCATATCCATTGTGCATTCTGACTTGGGCAATTCCAACAGGACAATGCGACACCCCACACGTCCTGAATTGCTACAGAGTAGCTCCAGGACCACTCCTCTGAGTTTAAACACTTTCGCTGGCAACCAAACTCCCCAGACATGAACATTATTGAGCGTATCTGGGATGCCTGGCAGTGCGCTGTCAGAAGAGATGTCCACCCCCTCGTACTGTTACGGATTTATAGACAGATTCGCATAATTCATGCTGTCAGTTACGTCCAGCACTACTTGAGACATTAGTCTAGCCCCAGCCACGTCCTGCTGCCAACAGTTTTGCGTGCTCGGGGAGGCCCTAGACGATGTTAACAGGTGTACCAATGTTTTTCGCTCCTCAGTATTCCAAGAAGCGTGCAAATTTTATTAAAGCCAGTTCCGTCTACGAACCTCATCACTCGTATTTTCATTTCCTTCTTTCTTATGTTCTCCCTTTTCACAACGAGACCGGGTGAGCGTAGACAATTTATACTCAGCTGCTCTCGAAATGTCAGCGCGGAAGTCGGTAGTCGCAGATAATTGCCTATTTCCGGCGGCAGCAGCCGACTGCACGATTTACGACCGGCATCCCGCCGCATGCCTAATATCTCTGGCCTGTTGCCGCTACAGCGGAATTCCCAGGGGCTGGAAACCTGTTAGCCTCAGGCGCGCAGCGCAGACAATTCGACCGGGGACACGGCTGTGAGATCGAAATTAACAATAAAATAGTATCGATGATAACAGTTCGGTCAGATACTGCATCTACATGCACACTCTGCCGACCACTGTAAAGTGCTTGGCGGAGGATACTTATTGTGGCACTACATGTTAGCGTATCTTCCCGTTCCAGTCGCGTATACAAGCGGGAAGAACGACTGTTTAAACGCCTCTGAGCGCTCTATAATTCTCATTTTGTCTCATTTCCAGATTCTTTACTTAACTATCGTTCTCGGAACTGTATAAGCAGGCTTTTGCGACAAATCTGCCGCCTATGTTCAAGTGTTTGGCAGCATTTTCGCGACGCTCCCTCAGACCAATATGTGTCTGAGAAAAATGTGATTTTTTTATCCATCAAAGCCTTTTTTTTTTCAAAGAAAAATACTGTCTCCTTCAAAGCATGTCCGTTCACCAGCTATACAACGGCGGAATGGTTTCCAGTCTTGGAAACAGCGCTCAAAGGCTTCAACTGGTAGGGTCTTTAACATGTCTATTACATTCTCTTGATTTTCTCAAGAGTTCTAAAATGGCTTTCTTCTAAAGCGCTTTTTAATTTGGGGAAAAGAAAAATGTTACAAGAACTGAGATCTGGTGAACAGGGGGGCTGTGGAACAAGAGGAATGCCTTTTGAAGACAAAAATTCCGTGGTTGAGGTGGCTGTGAGACATGGGGCATTGTCATGCTGCAGTCTCCACTGTCACTCGAAATGAACTTTTCCAGAGCCTTTCAAGGACATCTCTGTAAAAGACTTGGTTAACAGTTCGTCTCGGAGGAACAAATTCTTTATGCAGAAAATCGAAACTACAAAGCTGCATTGTTTTGATCTTTGATTTGACAGTTGGAGCACTTTTCAGTAGAGATATCTCAGAGTGCGTCTCCTCAGTTTACCGCTTTGTCTCAGTATCATACTCAGAAACCCACGTGATCACATTCGTGGCCATTACCATCCCCTCAGGAAAGATCAACACACACGTTTCTTCCATTGTCCTTCTGCTCAGCTGGGAGGTTTCTCGGACTGATGTGGCACAAACCTTTATCACACAGAGCGACGGAAAAACGACTATCTGTCAGCCTCCATACGAGCCTTAATTTCTCTCACCTCATCTTCGTGGTCCTTACGCGCAGTGTAATTTCGCGGCAGTAGAATCGTGCGGCAGTCAGCTTCAAATGCCGGTTCTCTAAATTTTCTCAGTAGTGATTCTCGAAAAGAACGTCGCTTCCCTCCAGGGATTCCCATTTTAGTTCCGCTTACGTATTGTGCGAACCTACCGGTAACAAATCTAGTTGACCTGCTTCGATGTAATCCTTCAGTCCAACCTGCTACGGATCCCCAACAGGCTAGCAGAGCTCAAGAATGGGTCGCACCAGCGTCCCATATGCGGTCTCCTTTACAAGTGGACCACCCTCTCCTAAAATTCTCCCAGTACACGGAAGTCGACCTATTGGCCTTCGATAGTCGTCCTACCTCATATCGCTCTGTAATGTTACACGCAGATATTTAAACGACTTGACTGTGTTAAGTAGTACACTAGTAACAGTGTATCCGAACATTACAGGTTGTTCTTCGTACTCACTCGCATTAACTTGCATTTTTACATATTTAGAGCTACCTGCCATGCCTCACGCCAACAGAAAATTTCGTCTAAGCCGTCTTGTATCTCGCTACAGTCACTCAACTTGGACAACTTACTGCACACCACGGCATCATCAGCAGACATCTGCAGACTGCTGCCCAGCGTGTCAGCCAAATCATTTATGTGTACAGAGGACAACAGCGGTCCCACCACACATCCCTGGCGCACTCCTGACGACACACTTGTCTCTGATGAATACTCGATGTCGAGGACAACACATTGAGTTCTATTATTTAATAAGTCTTCGAGCCACTCACATATCTGTGAACTTGGCCGGCCGATGTGACCGTGCGGTTCTAGGCGCTTCAGTCTAAGTTCTAGGGGACTGATGACCTCAGAAATTAAGTCCCATAGACCTCAGGCCCATTTGAACCATTTCAACTAGTAACCTACGTATATTGGAATGCACGTGGCTTTGTCCACTCGCTTTACTTTCGCCAGACAGTCGGCATGAAGTTAATAATCTGTGCCTCTAGATCTGGTCTTTAATATTACATACAACAACCAGACTATTTATATAGTGACTTTAGCACAATTCCTCAGCCACAAGACGTCAGACGAAAAAACTCATAGTGACCATTAACGCGTAGTGATAAGGATGAGGTGGTCTTCATTCATCACTGACGTCAATCAGACTGGTTCCTTAGAGAGCTGAATGTCTCTACCATCTCCTTCATGTCCATGATTTTACCATTCCTCAGCAACTCACTGGTTGTAGGTAACTTGTGTTTCGAGTGTGCATTACAAGAGGAGAGGCCACCCTCACTTAGGGCCGTGTACCCGTTTGCTAACGTTCTCTCCTGTTCCACCAACACGGAACTTAGAACAATCACTTCACTGTGAGAAACGACCCGATTCACCCAGCATACGTCTGAACAGGCGTTGTAAAATTTTCTGATTCCTGGAAAGAGTGAGCTGTTTAGGCACAAGTGTACATTCAACAGCAAACCTATTGCTCTGTTAATTGAATTTTGACCACATAGTATTGATTAATAACCCCCTGGAGATAATCCATCCTTCTGAGAAACCCCTCGCTACTCCCCTACTCCCCCACCTCTCAGTGAAATCCCCAGCACCCTCCCATTACCTTGTCGATTCGAACACACTTTTGATACCAAATTAATTGACTAATCAATTACGTTGGTCAATTAATTAGCACCTCCGCCTTCAGGGAAATCTCCCAACCCTCCCCTCCACCACTTCGCCTCCTCCCCACATCACTTACCCTCCTCTCACTGAAAAAAAATGGCGGGAAAATCGCTAGGTCTGAGTACAGGTATTCGCGTGAAAGGTGCAGGTATTATCCTCTCCAGAAATTACGTGTCCGGAAAGGTAATTACATTGCTGCAGTCTGGATGTGTTGTGTTAAAATTTTCATTTGTGTGCTCAGCTTGATGCGCGGGGATCGACTGAAGTAGTGCACCACACGCTCCAGACGACTGCCAAACGCTGTACTGGGGGGCGTCCCTCACCTGTGGAGAAATGCGTGATGGTAGCGGGCGTCAGCTTCCTCTGAAATCTGCTGTGCAGGTACTACCAGCGGGGTACACTGCGAGGAAGGACCTCCCCACCCATCTTTCCCCCTTGCACCTCCCATTATTTCCTGTTGAACAAACCATCCGGACGTGGAAACTCTTTGATATTGAAACCTATATTGATACCTGGAAATTTCATGTCGAAACACGTGCTTCCTCTCTCTCTCTCTCTCTCTCTTCCTTTCACACTCTCCCACTCTCAAGTGATTGTTTCCTGACCAGTGACAATGTCTCGTGTCCCACCAAAAACCACACCACACTTCTTTTGTCCTGAAGAACGTCGCAGATACCTTGTAAATTGCCAGCCGTCCCCAAAATGCTGCACTGCGGACGTCTTCGACATAGTCTAGTTGCACTACTCCCACTCAAGCAAACTGATTGGCCAATTAATTAAATCGATACCTTCTGTGTGCGACAGTTTTTACTTGCTGCCCATTGGTGAACACTAAGCCAGGCATATCTGGCAGGAAATTCTGGGGCTATCTGGGATTGGATCCCACAACCGCCCAGATTCCAAAGCCAACTCTCTCCCCTTCTGGATTTTCCTTGCATCCTGTTGATCGATTCTGACACAGTTCATTCGCTTGGTGGGAAATGCATTATGGTGGGTGTATCTCAAATCATAGCGAGAATTTCAAATTTCAGCTCAACTACGCTATGACCTTAAGCAATTAGCAGTCGTCCTAAGAAACCAGACACATATTTAGGAATTTCATTACAGTTAAATATTCCAATTGAACCACCAATCTGGTGACATCCGACGATGAGTGAAGTATCAGAAATATCTCGTTCTGATGACCATGGCTTTGGAAATATGAATTTCCTATGTAAATCCATATCCCCATTTTAACTGGACATAATCTTCCACGTAAAATATTTCATATCTCTTATGGCTATCGATATTCTGAAACCGCATTTTTCCAAATCAGATCTTCATCTCCCTTAGGACTAGACATAGACCCACCCAGACCATTTTCTTTGTACATATTAGAACACTGACCACAGTAACTTTAGACCACAACATCGATATCCAAGAAAAGTATGGTATGTCTACACACACACCTGCTAGGTGTCTCGATCATCATCAGTACTAAGAAATTATTTGACACATAGATCTGCCGGCCAATCAGATTCGAGAACAGACTGCAAGTACTTTCAGTCAGCGCTGTCCGATGGTGCTCCATCCCACCAAGATTCTCTTACCCAACTGTTGTAAAGCACAGGCGTCCGACACTTTGTGATGACCAAAAGCGGTCCTGTGGAGAAAAGGGCGAGAAAGGCACCACCGATATGGGTTGTCGTACTATAATAAACATCACAGTCGATAGTGCGACCAAGAACATGTGAGGATCTGCTTAGCGGAACCAGTGGGTGAGCTTTCTGCGTATCCGTATGTTACAGCTGTATTGCCTGCCTTGCGTGAACACCACAGCGGACCGTGTTGAACCCTTACATTCATGCATTGTGCAAGTGTTTACAAAATGAATATCACACACGTTGCAGTCGTATATACTCTTCAATACACTGAAATCACAATTCCCCACATCAAATCTATCCTATCCTGACGGCTAGAAATATACAATTTTCTAATCTTATTACTTTCCGCAAACGTCTGACGATATGTTGGAACATTAACCATGGTAACTTTACGTTCCAGCGGCATAACATTGCCCCAAAGGTAGCGTGATAATTGTATGTAGGTGTATAGCGTCCGAAAAGTTGTGCTATGTCACCACCCACACCAGCTGGATGTCATTTTGCACGGACTACTTCGTAGTAACAAAACCCTCCCGATACATCGTCGTCATCAATTGTCTGGGAATAAAGTCAGTAATTAGCCCATGCGCCTTTCATTTCTATTACGATGCTCATGCTTCCTGTGTACCTGAGCAAGTAGAACTGACACAATTAATGTAGGGAGAGTAATCTAGAAGCGTCCAGCTAACTTCTACAAAAACGTCACCTCAGCCCCCAGACATCTCATCCTCAAGAGATTTCTCAATTTCCCCGCATCCACGAAATGATTGAACATATAGGTCCTTAACCCTATCAGTGCTGAGAACAAACCGTAGATAATCTGCCCTTGGGATGTCGCCCATCAATGGATCGGACTCTAGGTTTCACCATGAGTGCTGCAACATCACACACAGATGTGACAGATAGTGACTGATGGTACATTCCCATCCAGCCTCTATCCTTGCGGTACCACTACAATCACCAATGGTTCAATGGATGGTGCTGATACTGGAGTCCAGTAACGACTTGCACCATGCTGTTTGAAACCTCGGTGAACTTCCGTTAGCCAGAGCCACCACAACATAGAGAGGGATGGAACGGAATGCTTTTCATATACCCAGACGAACGTGTAACTACTGTCATTCATTGATAGGGTCCACTGTTCACGTTCAGATCTGTTCGCATCAGTTCTATAAAATGATCGTCAGCATCGGAAATTGCATAAAACTACAACTATGAGGAAATATACATATGCATAGCAGCGTTGACTGGCATATACCATGAGGAAATGTACATATGCATAGCAACGTTGACTGGCATATGAATTGACACGCGATGCTACACTGTGATCTGAAATTACATGCCATGCTGCACTAACCGTATCCTGGAGTTAACACGTGGTGGACAATGTGTGGTGTCTGGCGGTGACACCACACAATGTGTGCTGGACTATGTGTTCTCTATCCCAGTCCTATTCCGAACCTAACCTGTGCCATGGGGCACCCACGTGAAACTAATACAAACACACACACACACACATACACACACGCACACACACACACACACACACACACACACACATAGGAAAATGTACTACATTCACATGCAATTTGAAAATATGTGGCCAGAAGTGAGGTCATAATTGCAGTACCAGAAGTGATACAAAAACCGTAAAATTACGAAAATGGTCGGAAAATGCGTATAAATTGTGGGAAAATATATCGCGAGTACTTAGATGTCTGCTTGGTGCAGGAAGATTCTTGTACGTGTGACAACAAGAGGAATACGAGAAAAGCCGACAACGAAGCACTAGGATCCAGAGAAAAAGCATTTCTTTGTGGACAGCGTTGAGACGACTGAAATACATTATTTAACTTGAAAGACCACCAGATGCATGTTAATAAATTTATGTCTCTCATATCATAAGCACAGGAGTGACCCTGAAGTTCATGGCAACCACCTTACACATTTTGATAAAGTGTTCAGACACGTGACTAAGAAAGACTTTACGTACTCCTCATTTATGAGCATCGTATTACCAGCTTTGGAACTGCAATAGACAACTACAGAAGGGATCGCGAATTTGACCCTATGAAAGACTGTTTGTTTTAAACTCTAACAAGCTAACAAGCTATATTTACGATGCCTGAACATGTGACTACGATAAACCTTACGTCCTCCTTAGCTAAAGAGCATTGTGTTTTAAACTCTGGCAAACATTATTTAAAATGTGCCTCTCTGTACTCTCGACCAATTACTATCATGCAGCGCCACGTAACAAATACCTTATGGAACAGTTTCTGCATGGTCCTTAACAATTGAAACCTCCCCTTAGACAAATTTATGAATTACTGTGCTGGTAAACACCTTACGTTATTTGATTTTAAAACATCTGAGCAAAACTGAACGTACTCAGACATTTCTCTCTTTACTTATTCTGATGAACACCAAACTGACACACAATATGTTTAGCGCAACGCAGTCCGACTTTCAATAATCCCTACAAAAGAATGGCCCTGACTAACAATAACCTATACCTTTCATGAATCACTTACCTGACAAAAATCTTCGTTACTCGAACTACTGCAATACAGCGAGCGCCAATACTGCCAGCTAAATGAAAGATCCTAAATACTGAAGTCACTAACTATTGATAGGCATAGTTAGCAAATGAAGGATTTTGATAGAAAACAAACAATGTATTTACCTTAATAGTGTTCATAAGTCATTATATATACATATATGGTGCAAGTCGTTACTGGACTCCAGTATCTGCACCATCCATTGAACCATTGTGTATGTGCGGATGGATATGTGTGTGTGTGTGCGAGTGTATAACTGTCCTTTTCCCGCTAAGGTAAGTCTTTCCGCTCCCGGGATTGGAATGACTCCTTACCCTCTCCCTTAAAACCCACATCCTTTGTCGGCCGGAGTGGCCGAGCGGTTAAAGGCGCTACAGTCTGGAACCGCACGACCGCTACGGTCGCAGGTTCGAATCCTGCCTCGGGCATGGATGTGTATGATGTCCTTAGGTTAGTTAGGTTTAAGTAGTTCTAAGTTCTAGGGGACTTATGACCACAGCAGTTGAGTTGCATAGTGCTCAGAGCCATTTGAACCATTTTTGAACCCACATCCTTTCGTCTTTCCCTCTCCTTCCCTCTTTCCTGACGAAGTAACCATTGGTTGCGAAAGCTAGAATTTTGTGTGTATGTATGTGTTTGTTTGTGTTTCTATCGACCTGCCAGCGCTTTCGTATGGTAAGTCACATCATCTTTGTTTTTAAATATATTTTTCCCGCGTGGAATGTTTCCCTCTATTATATATATATATATATATATATATATATATATATATATATATATATATATATATATCAGTTCACGACATCCAGTCTTACAAATCTCCTTTCTCTGGTGGACACACGTCCAGATGGTCCACTCTCAAAACTCTGCCATCTCTCTCCCCACATCCACCACTGCTGGCGTCTCACCCCCAACTGCCCAACACTACGAGCTGTTCACATCCAACTTCCCAACACTACAATAGCGAATATTCCAACAATGCCAACCAGCCAGCCACTGACTGCACACAGCACAGCCAGTGATTTTCATACAGAGCGCTACGTGGCGTTACCAACATAAAAACCTAAACAGCCTACTTACACAATATCCTGCTGTATGTCTGTTGATGTAGTAGGAATACATGCAAGTTCACTGCTGTCTTGGGTGATTTCCTACAAAAGGGGACCATCGCCCTCTAAATTGAGATGGATCTGCGTTAAAGGATGACAGAAAGTAGATGGAGTGATCGATTGAGAGGGGCTGTAACAAGGTATGATTTAATCGTAGACTGATTATGCATTCTAGAAAGCGGGAGATGTTGTGCCATGTCATTTATCGCTCATTTAACCATTTTTTCCGCTGTCCTCTCGGGCTGTATCAGTTGTGAGGAATAGCCTGCATTCGACTCGTATACAACTGCATGTTCAGCGTGTGACTTACAACGCTATCTACCTGTCGTCGTTAATAACAAACCCGCCCATAGCACAGTCAGCACAGAACTACCAATACATGTCTGATGATTCATGTCCACCAAATCTGTCCTCTTGTAGACGAAGAAAGGTGCATGCAAAATAGTCCATTTCCTTGACACATCTTTGACACTAACCGAGTTTTCAGTTTCGTAACTACAGTGATTTTAAGTTAGTGACACTCGTTTGCGAGGTATTGCAATCCCTGCATGTACATTTGCTTGACAGATGACGTGTGTGCAAGGGAGTGTTCTGTACACAAAGTTAGTGCAGCGTGGCATGTAATTTCATATGTCAATCAGCAGTGCTATGCATATGTCTATTTCCTCATAAGATGATGATGTTTCTTTCATTTTCCGTTGCTGATAATCACTTGCAAACCATAATCAGACGTGAAAAAAGGCGCTATACATCTCTGGAAAGCTACATAGTGCATGTATCAAAAGGAATCTAAGTTCTTCTTTGGTGCAGAAGTTGGTAGTTTATTCATCTTAAAGTTTGTCACCAGAGTGAGTGGGACAGAAAACTTGTCAGGTGAATGTATGTCACATGTTGTGAGCTGTCCATGTGGTGATGGCTGCTGTGTGCGGCATTGAGTGCTTCTCAGTACGTCCCAGTGGACTCTGCTTGCAGCAGAAATGTGAAGTGGTATTTGGTTATATAAAGGGGGATTTATTGTTGTTAATGTGCTATCATGCAGTAGACCCTCTACCCTCCTTATTCTTCCTAGTATAGCAGAGAGAACCAACTTGAAAGTTCTATAGAACAAATAAATAAATAAACTTACCACTCCCGTGGGTGGTTGGGAAGTACACAAATGTGATGGCGTAAATTCCCGACGAAATTTGGTATTACAAATACAATTTTATTCAGCACGACTTCCATTTGCGATGTCAAATTCCCGATTGATCATTTTATTGTTGCCAATAGTGGTTTTGCTACCACACTTCAGTAAAATTCCTGCCCAGACACCTGCAAATTGTTTAAGGACTTAGTGCAACTGAGATGAAATTTGAAATTCTCACTACCATTCTTAGCTACCTCCAACTTGGTGGATCTCCCGCAAACGACGTAACCGTGGTAGTACACTTTAACATAATGGATTCCCCGCCAAATGACCTTGCTGTGCCAATATGAGCCACAGGGGGCAAGGAAAATCCAGAAGGGGGACGAGCACAGTTTGGAAACCAAGCGGTTGTGTTTTGGAATCCCGGATAGCCCCAGGCCTAGTAACCACCAATGGGAAGCAAGGAAAAACACAAATGGAATCGATTTAATTAATTAGTCAATCATCAGTTTGCTTCAGTAGCGCAACTAGGCTACTTCGAAGACGTCCACAGGACAGCACTTTGGAGACATCTGGGGATTTTTCAGATGTCTGCTGCTTTCTTCAAGACAGAAGAGATGGTGTGGATTATGGTGCCATGTCACAAGTGTTCGCTGGTCAGGAAGTAACCACTTGAGAGGGAGAGAGGGAGACAGAGAGTCAGAGAGAGCGTGTGTTCCGACAGGATTTTTCCAGGTATCAGTGTCAAAGAGCTGCCGCCTCCTGATGATTTGAGCGACTGGGGTGACGGGCGAGAATGGGTGGAGGGGACCGGAAGTAGGTATGGGACTCGGCGGGCTGCTGGCGGCCGAAAGTTGCGCTCTGATAACTGGCAGCTGTACAAGACGGCGCCAGTCGTCGAGCAGCCGCACGTGCAGCAGCATCGACACACACTCGCTATGCCGCGTTGTTTTAGGAGCAGAAAGGCCACGCGTCTTACAGTGTGTAAAGCTATTGATGTTGTCGTTGTGGTCTTCAGTCCTCAGACTGGTTTGACGCCGCAGCCCATGCTACTCTCTCCTGTGCAAGCTTCTTCATCTCCCAGTATTTACTGCAACCTACATCCTTCTGAATCTGCTTAGTGTATTCATCTCTTGGTCTCCCTCTACAATTTTTACCCTCCACGCTTCCCTCCAATGCTAAAATTGTGATCCCTTGATGCATCAGAACATGTCCTACCAACCGGTCCCTTCTTCTAGTCAAGTTGTGCCACAAACTTCTCTTCATCCCAATTCTATTCAGTACCTCCTCATTAGTTATGTGATCTACCCATCTAATCTTCAGCATTCTTCTGTAGCACCACATTTCGAAAGCTTCTATTCTCTTCTTGTCTAAACTATTTATCGTCCATGTTTCACTTCCACACATGGCTACACTCCATACAAATACTTTCAGAAACGACTTCCTGACACTTAAACCTATGCTCGATGTTAACAAATTTCTCTTCTTCAGAAACGCTTTTCTTGCCATTGCCAGTCTACATTTTATGTCCTCTCTACTTCGACCATCATCAGTTATTTTGCTCCCCAAATAGTAAAACTCCTCTACTACTTTAAGAGTCTCATTTCCTAATCTAATTCCCTCAGCATCACCCGACTTAATTCGACTACATTCCATTATCCTCGTTTTCCTTTTGTTTGTGTTCATCTTATATCCTCCTTTCAAGACGCTATCCATTCCGTTCAACTGCTCTTCCAAGTCCTCTGCTGTCTCTGACAGAATTACAGTCATCGGCGAACCTAAAAGTTTTTATTTCTTCTCCATGGATTTTAATATCTACTCAGAAATTTTCTTTTGTTTCCTTTACTGCTTGCTAAATATACAGATTGAATAACATTGGGGAGATGCTACAACCCTGTCTCACTCCCTTCCCAACCACTGCTTCCCTTTAGTGTCCCTCGACTCTTATAACTGCCATCTGGTTTCTGTACAAATTGTAAATAGCCTTTCGCTCCCTGTATTTCACCCCTGCCACCGTTAGAATCTGAAAGAGAGTATTCCAGTCAACATTGTCAAAAGCTTTCTCTAAGTCTACAAATGCTAGAAACGTACGTTTACCTATCCTTAATCTATTTTCTAAGATAAGTCGTAGGGTCAGTATTGCCTCACGTGTTCCAACATTTCTACAGAATCCAAACTGATCTTCGCCGAGATCGGCTTCTACCAGTTTTTCCATTCGTCTGTAAAGAATTCGCGTTAGTATTTTGCAGTTGTGACTTATTAAACTGATAGTTCGGCAATCACATCTGTCAGCATCTGCTTTCTTTGGGATTGGAATTATTATATTCTTCTTGAAGTCTGAGGGTATTTCGCCTGTCTCGTACATCGTGCTCACCAGATGGTAGAGTTTTGTCAGGACTGGCTCTCCCAAGGCTGTCAGTAGTTCTAATGGAATGTTGTCTACTCCCGGGGCCTTGTTTCGACTCAGGTCTTTCAGTGCTCTGTCAAACTCTTCACGCAGTATCGTATCTCCCATTTAACCTTCTCTACCATTTCCATAATATTGTCCTCTAGTACATCGCTCTTGTATAGACTGTCTATATACTCCTTCCACCTTTCTTCTTTCCCTTCTTTGCTTAGAACTGGGTTTCCATCAGAGCTCTTGATATTCATACAAGTGGTTATCTTTTCTCCGAAGGTCTCTTTAATTTTCCTGTAGGCAGTATCTATCCTACCCCTATTGCGATACATCCTTACATTTGTCCTCTAGCCATCCCTGCTTAGTCGTTTTGCACTTCTTGTCGATCTCTCTCTCTCTCTCTCTCTCTCTCTCTCTCTCTCTCTCTATATATATATATATATATATATATATATATATATATATATATATATATATATATACACTATGAAGAGCGGAGTAGGTGCGCAAGCTATTCTTCATGGTCCTCCAAAAATGGTTCATGTGGCTCTGAGCACTATGGGACTTAACATCTGAGGTCATCAGCCCCCTAGATTTGGAACGACTTAAACCTAACTAACCTGCCGGCCGAAGTGGCCGTGCGGTTAAAGGCGCTGCAGTCTGGAACCGCAAGTCCGCTACGGTCGCAGGTTCGAATCCTGCCTCGGGCATGGATGTTTGTGATGTCCTTAGGTTACTTAGGTTTAACTAGTTCTACGTTCTAGTGGACTAATGACCTCAGCAGTTGAGTCCCATAGTGCTCAGAGCCATTTGAACCTAACTAACCTAAGGACAGCACATACATACGTGCCCAAGGCAGGATTCGAACCTGCGACCGTAGCAGCAGCGCGGTTCCGGAATGAAGTGCCTAGAAGCGCTCGGCCACAACAGCCGGCCGGGCGAGATTAGCCCAGTGGTCAAGGGGCGCTGCAGTCATGGACTGTGCCGCTGCTCCCGGTGGAGGTTCGAGTCCTCCTTTGGGCATGGGTGTGTGTGTTTGTCCTTAGGATAATTTAGGTTAAGTTGTAGTGGACTGTTAAGGCAGCCAGTCCACAGTGAAGTAGCCGAAAGGGCACGCGTCAACTCACGTCTGGCGTTAAGTCTGGAACAGGATTCGTCATGAATGTGATAAAGAAAAGAACGTAGCTACTAGAACACTTAACTTTTACATTGTCCTTTGGTATACAGCATTCTTGATGATACAAGTGAGACTCTTTAGATTCATGAAGTAACTAATGGCGCCTTGCTAGGTCGTAGCCATGGACTTAGCTGAAGGCTATTCTAACTGTCTCTCGGCAAATGAGAAAAAGGCTTCGTCAGTGTAGTCGCTAGCAATGTCGTCGTACAACTGGGCGAGTGCTAGTCAGTCTCTCGAGACCTGCCTTGTGGTGGCGCTCGGTCTGCGATCCTGACAGTGGCGACACGCGGGTCCGACATGTACTAATGGACCGCGGCCGATTTAAGCTACCACCTAGCAAGTGTGGTGTCTGGCGGTGACACCACATAAGTAGTGTGTAAGCTTAGGGACTGATGACCTTAGCAGTTAAGTCCCATAAGATTTCACACACATTTGACCATATGGCCCGGTCTTCCAGTGTTTTGTGGATGCGTACTGAATTTTACACTTACTAACGCCGAGTCTAGTGCACATGGTAATTGTTGGGTTTCTGCGCTCTAGTACGTGGTGGTAAAGTGGAGACTGTATTAGGTCTGGAGACTTTTAACAGCCGAGAAGTTATTGCTTATCGTACATTTGTTTATAACAGAGATCATGGTTCATCTTATTATATGTCTACAATGCCATTGGTTCTTAGGACAAAGAATCGTCGTTAAGTAAACGAATCAGAGTCTGTGTCCGTGTGGGTTAAAAGTTCAGTGAATTGTGCCAAGATTAATGTTGTTGGTTCTCCAGAATACTCTGCTGGTAGTATTGTGAAGTAGTCTGCACAGCAGGGCTAGAACATAGAGCAGCTACTTCCACTGGCTTGGTGTGGAAGGTGTCTCATTGGGAACAAAACAGGAGGTCAGAATGGAATGAAATTTCAAAAGAAGTCTTCCACAGACGGCCGGACCTCCCAGTACAGGGACTTGAAGGGTTGCTGGCGAAGACGCGATCGGAAGATTTATCGCCAGATACGTTTTGCATAATCTGACTTGTGTAATTACGCCCGGTGAGTGTCTAATGTTGATATAGGTTTCGTGACGGCATTACTTGCGTGATCGAAAAAAAAGCAATCTATTCACATATTTAATTACTCCTTTTTTATGTCTTTTACAGGACTTGCATCTGCCAAACTTAAATAAACAGCAGATAATGGTGAGCTTCTCCCACCAAATAACGACATCTGACCCCTGTGAATTGGCATGCAAAATTAATTTTATAATTACTATGCCCACTGCAGTGCAGTTGGATTTCCTGTTGTGTGATCCTTCTAGCCCACCAGCTCAGCATGGACTAAGCGAATTTTCCCGCCATTTTTCCTAGGAGGGGTTGGGTTGGTCATCCTCTGGCGCTGGCACTGTGCACTAGCTCGGTCGATCCCTGCACTTCAAGGTGATCACAGACATGAGAATTTTCCAACAAGACAACACCTCCATCCTGCAGCAGAGTAATTATGTAATAAGGCCATGTAGTTTGTGGACAGGGTAATAGCTGCCACACCAACAACGCTTCTCAGACAGCACTTTCCATACCATTACTTTTCTGGAAGGGGAAGGAAATTGACATTGGGGATGGGGGAAGTGAGGGAGAGAAGGTCTGGGGGACTCCCCAGGAGGTGAAGATGGTAATTAAATGATCAATTTAATTCATTAGTGAGTTCATGTGGTATCCAAAGTGTGCCCATATCATTGAGGTGGAGGAGGAGAGAGTTAGGAATTTCCCAGAGGGGTGGGGGGAAAGTGGAAGGGATGTGGGATTTCTTAGGAGGATGGATTATCCCCAGGGGATCGTAAATAAATCCCAGAGGGTCATAAATTAACAGAACAACAGTCAAATAACTTCCGGGAATTCAGCCAGGTAACACTTTCAGCGACCGCCGATATTTCGGCGGGAGAACACCCCGCCATTTTCAAGGCAAACTGCAACGGACAGGCGGCGTGCATGCAAATTTAATACCTCGGTTCTGCGACAGAAGCAGGAAAGATAACACACACACTGAACACTAGTGCCACCAAAGATGACCAAAGTCAGAGCTATCGATAGTGAGACTATGAATTCACAGGTGAGGCAGCATTGACTCTGTTCCTCTGTTTTTTTGACAAGGGAGAGAGCCGGATTCCAAACAGAATTTAAACAGAAACCTCCATCCCTGTTAACGAGGTTGCTCGCTAGTTTAATCTCAACTGCCTCCTTAATGACACTGTCCCAATAGCTGGACGTGCATGCCAATATCTCGGTGTTATTATATAACATGGGGTGACCAGTATCCAAGCAATGTTCGGCAATAGCAGATCTATTTGGCTGCTGTAATCGTGTGTGCCGTTTATGCTCAGTACATCTGTCCTCCACGGTCCTGATAGTTTGACCAATATATGCCATACCGCAGCTACAGGGAATACGATACACACCTGCCTTACGCAATCCAAGATCATCCTTAACGGAACTCAAAAGTGCTCTAATTTTAGATGGAGGTCGGAAAACACATTTCACATCGTATTTCCGTAAAATACGACCGATCTTATTCGACGTGTTTCCTACGTAAGGCAAAAAGGCAGTAGACTTAGGTGTTGACTCAGAATTATCATCAATCACCCGATGTACAGTTGGTCGATAGCGCAACGCACGTTCAATCTGTCTATCACTATAACCATTTTGACGAAATGTAACTTCAAGATGGGACAGCTCAGCTGGCAAAGTCTCAGCGTCAGAAACGACATGTGCCCTGTGTACCAAGGTACGAAGTACCCCTTCACGCTGAGCCGAATGGTGACAACTATTAGCTTGTAAGTACAAATCGGTGTGAGTACGTTTCCTGTAGACTGCATGTCCCAATGATCCATCATCCTTCCTCCTAACCAACACGTCGAGAAAGGGAAGGCAACCATCCTCTTCCACCTCCATCGTAAAACGAATGTTCGGGTGGATCGAGTTCAGATGTTCTAGAAAGACATTCAAATTTTCCCTACCGTGAGGCCAAACAACGGAGGTATCGTCAACGTATCTAAAGAAACAGGCGGGTTTTAAAGGCGCCGACTCCAATGCACGTTCCTCGAAGTCTTCCATAAATAAATTTGCGATCACAGGAGACAACGGACTACCCATCGCAACTCCATCTGTCTGCTCGTAATACTGGTCATTAAATAAAAAGTAAGTGGATGTCAACACATGCCTAAAGAGATTAGTTAAATCAGCACCAAACCTGGCTTCAATTAACCGCAACGAATCAGACAGAGGAACACGAGTGAAGAGAGAGACCACATCGAAACTCACTAAAATATCAGAGTCATTCAGCCTCAGTCCCTCCAAACGACGTAAAAAATCAGCTGAGTTCCTGATATGATGTTCACACTGTCCTACTTGTGGACTCAACAGAGAAGCAAGATGCTTGGATACGCGATATGTCGGAGCGCCGATGTTACTCACTATAGGACGGAAAGGAACCCCTTCCTTATGAACCTTTGGAAGGCCATATAACCTAGGGGGAACGGCACTATAGGTGTTAAGCCTCTTGATTGTGTCCTGCGAAAAACCACTTTTCTTCAGGAGGCTGTTGGTCTTTCTCTCAACACTTTTCGTGGGGTCAGCATCGATTCTGCGATACGCTGAATCAGATAGTAAACGTTGCATCTTTTGTACATAATTAGGTTTATTTAAAACAACGGTGGCATTGCCCTTGTCAGCAGGTAAAATAACAATACTGGGATCAACTTTGAGAGAGCGTAAAGCAGCCCTCTCTGCTGCTGTTACATTACTCTTGGGTGGACGAGCCCTAGTCAAAACACGGCATGCCTCCCTCCTAACTTCCTCTGCAGCGTCAGGAGGTAGTTTGCAAACTGCCTGTTCAATTGAACTAATAAAATCAACTACCGGCAAATTCTTCGGAGTGGGTGCAAAATTTAAACCCTTCCCTAGCACGGATAAGGTTGCGTCGTCAAAAAATTTCTCTGTGAGATTTATCACAGAACGTCGAGATATAACATCCGACTCCGCGCGATGAAAACGTTCAAACTTTGCCAAATGCCGGGCAGTAACGGAGTTGTACTCCCAGTCAGCTTGGGTCCATGAGGCACCGTCCAACCAATCCCAAGTGAAATCAGACACTTCAGATGCAACCATTAAATGAAAACGATACAATTCTTTGGAAACAGAATCCAAACGTCGACGAGTAAAACGAATCCTTTCGCGAACAAGAGCCAAGCCAGCACGTTGCTTGATACGATTGGCGGCAGGTGAATTAATATGGTGCACAACCTTAGCAAATGTTGGGACATGATTTTCATCACGACACCTCAATAAAAACGACAAAGCACATTGCAGTCTAACTCGACAGCTACGAAGTTTATCCAACTTACGTAAACACCGATACATTTCCTCCCCGTAGAGGTAAACAATGTGAGACCTGAGTTTCTCCTGGCGTATACAACTTTCAAATAACTTCCGGGAATTCAGCCAGGTAACACTTTCAGCGACCGCCGATATTTCGGCGGGAGAACACCCCGCCATTTTCAAGGCAAACTGCAACGGACAGGCGGCGTGCATGCAAATTTAATACCTCGGTTCTGCGACAGAAGCAGGAAAGATAACACACACACTGAACACTAGTGCCACCAAAGATGACCAAAGTCAGAGCTATCGATAGTGAGACTATGAATTCACGGGTGAGGCAGCATTGACTCTGTTCCTCTGTTTTTTGACAAGGGAGAGAGCCGGATTCCAAACAGAGTTTAAACAGAAACCTCCATCCCTGTTAACGAGGTTGCTCGCTAGTTTAATCTCAACTGCCTCCTTAATGACACTGTCCCAATAGCTGGACGTGCATGCCAATATCTCGGTGTTATTATATAACATGGGGTGACCAGTATCCAAGCAATGTTCGGCAATAGCAGATCTATTTGGCTGCTGTAATCGTGTGTGCCGTTTATGCTCAGTACATCTGTCCTCCACGGTCCTGATAGTTTGACCAATATATGCCATACCGCAGCTACAGGGAATACGATACACACCTGCCTTACGCAATCCAAGATCATCCTTAACGGAACTCAAAAGTGCTCTAATTTTAGATGGAGGTCGGAAAACACATTTCACATCGTATTTCCGTAAAATACGACCGATCTTATTCGACGTGTTTCCTACGTAAGGCAAAAAGGCAGTAGACTTAGGTGTTGACTCAGAATTATCATCAATCACCCGATGTACAGTTGGTCGATAGCGCAACGCACGATCAATCTGTCTATCACTATAACCATTTTGACGAAATGTAACTTCAAGATGGGACAGCTCAGCTGGCAAAGTCTCAGCGTCAGAAACGACATGTGCCCTGTGTACCAAGGTACGAAGTACCCCTTCACGCTGAGCCGAATGGTGACAACTATTAGCTTGTAAGTACAAATCGGTGTGAGTACGTTTCCTGTAGACTGCATGTCCCAATGATCCATCATCCTTCCTCCTAACCAACACGTCGAGAAAGGGAAGGCAACCATCCTCTTCCACCTCCATCGTAAAACGAATGTTCGGGTGGATCGAGTTCAGATGTTCTAGAAAGACATTCAAATTTTCCCTACCGTAGCCGGCCGAAGTGGCCGTGCGGTTAAAGGCGCTGCAGTCTGGAACCGCAAGACCGCTACGGTCGCAGGTTCGAATCCTGCCTCGGGCATGGATGTTTGTGATGTCCTTAGGTTAGTTAGGTTTCACTAGTTCTAAGTTCTAGGGGACTAATGACCTCAGCAGTTGAGTCCCATAGTGCTCAGAGCCATTTGAACCATTTTTTCCCTACCGTGAGGCCAAACAACGAAGGTATCGTCAACGTATCTAAAGAAACAGGCGGGTTTTAAAGGCGCCGACTCCAATGCACGTTCCTCGAAGTCTTCCATAAATAAATTTGCGATCACAGGAGACAACGGACTACCCATCGCAACTCCATCTGTCTGCTCGTAATACTGGTCATTAAATAAAAAGTAAGTGGATGTCAACACATGCCTAAAGAGATTAGTTAAATCAGCACCAAACCTGGCTTCAATTAACCGCAACGAATCAGACAGAGGAACACGAGTGAAGAGAGAGACCACATCGAAACTCACTAAAATATCAGAGTCATTCAGCCTCAGTCCCTCCAAACGACGTAAAAAATCAGCTGAGTTCCTGATATGATGTTCACACTGTCCTACTTGTGGACTCAACAGAGAAGCAAGATGCTTGGATACGCGATATGTCGGAGCGCCGATGTTACTCACTATAGGACGGAAAGGAACCCCTTCCTTATGAACCTTTGGAAGGCCATATAACCTAGGGGGAACGGCACTATAGGTGTTAAGCCTCTTGATTGTGTCCTGCGAAAAACCACTTTTCTTCAGGAGGCTGTTGGTCTTTCTCTCAACACTTTTCGTGGGGTCAGCATCGATTCTGCGATACGCTGAATCAGATAGTAAACGTTGCATCTTTTGTACATAATCAGGTTTATTTAAAACAACGGTGGCATTGCCCTTGTCAGCAGGTAAAATAACAATACTGGGATCAACTTTGAGAGAGCGTAAAGCAGCCCTCTCTGCTGCTGTTACATTACTCTTGGGTGGACGAGCCCTAGTCAAAACACGGCATGCCTCCCTCCTAACTTCCTCTGCAGCGTCAGGAGGTAGTTTGCAAACTGCCTGTTCAATTGAACTAATAAAATCAACTACCGGCAAATTCTTCGGAGTGGGTGCAAAATTTAAACCCTTCCCTAGCACGGATAAGGTTGCGTCGTCAAAAGATTTCTCTGTGAGATTTATCACAGAACGTCGAGATATAACATCCGACTCCGCGCGATGAAAACGTTCAAACTTTGCCAAATGCCGGGCAGTAACGGAGTTGTACTCCCAGTCAGCTTGGGTCCATGAGGCACCGTCCAACCAATCCCAAGTGAAATCAGACACTTCAGATGCAACCATTAAATGAAAACGATACAATTCTTTGGAAACAGAATCCAAACGTCGACGAGTAAAACGAATCCTTTCGCGAACAAGAGCCAAGCCAGCACGTTGCTTGATACGATTGGCGGCAGGTGAATTAATATGGTGCACAACCTTAGCAAATGTTGGGACATGATTTTCATCACGACACCTCAATAAAAACGACAAAGCACATTGCAGTCTAACTCGACAGCTACGAAGTTTATCCAACTTACGTAAACACCGATACATTTCCTCCCCGTAGAGGTAAACAATCTGAGACCTGAGGTTTGCAACTGAATGTATGGTTGTTCCTGAATGTGCACATCCCACACAAACAGAATGTGCCAGAATTCCCCTTATCCCACAGTTGTAGGATTTCAACGTCCACCAGCAAAGTAGATAGGTACGTTCAGTCAGGGTTGGCTATTCTCCGCAACAAAATGGTGAATGAAGTTGCTCACCGATAGAATTTGAAAGATGTGCAGCATGCACACAGAATTGGTGATGGGAAAAAAATGATGAAAAATAATGAAGGAAGAAAAAAGTGTAGCACAGTGAGTAGAGGTATGGCATTGCAGTGTGGAGGGTTCGTGTCCTCCTATTTTCTAATTTTCGCCTTTGCGTTTCTAACATTCTGGGACGTTATGAAATAATTTAATGAAAATTACATTTTGCAAAACTGTGTCTCAACACGAAGGTAAGGCTCATTGGTACCGACCGACCCCCGTGTCATCCTCAGCTGATAAGTGTCGATGCAGGTTTGCAGGGGTGTATCGTCAACATACCACTCTTTCTGTCATTGTCAGTCTTCACAACTGGACTTGCTACTTCTCAGTTGTGTCGCTCCTCAGTTTACCTCACAAGGACAGAGTCCATGCCCTTTGCCAACAGCGCTTGGCAGACTTGGGCAGCCAACATAAGTGCTAGGCCAGCAGCGCTAACTTTGGTGACCCGACAGGGACTGGTCTTACAATTGTGGCAAGGCCATTGGCACATTCTGCAATGTTCTATGTCATTTACAGCACTCCCTTTCATGCATGTGTCTCTCTGATTGTGTGACTTAAGTATGATTACAAGAAGAACGATTAAACTGCTGCATGCCTAAAGAGCACTAATAACAATTCTATTTTTTCTTTTATAAATACTTGTTTCTTTTTCTGTGTCTCGATTTCCGTGGATGTTGATAGGCAGGAACCTATGGGTACTGCTTAAATGACAGTGACATTGATAGTCTTTCTGGTCATAAATGTTTGTTTATTTCTGAAAATGTTGACATTTCCTAGTGCATGATTGGGTAGGAACCAAGGAGAATTCAAACTGCTTGGATTGAATCAAGTAATGATGTCAATTATATTCATGATTGTCACAAATAATTTGATATATTATGTGTCTGCTCTTCTGGTCGTGTCCGAATGAACAGACACCATTTTGATCTTGCAACCATTATGAATCAAGACGCAAAGGAATTAACGGTATTTAGCTGCTAGTGGACACTGATTTACCTCACTGGGGAAACCATTATTTGTGCAGACCGGGATTCGATATGGGTGGCCAATGACCCCTTCAACACAGATGCACACCACACATGAACTCTTGTGGGAATTAGCGAAATGCCGAGAGTAGTGAGGATAATGGGCATGGGGTAAGTTGGATAAGTTGAGTATTTGGATCTGACAGGAGGTGTGCTAGGGTAGCCTGTGCAGTTGCGATGACCAGCGTGGCTTAGTGGTCAGAGAATCTGCCTGGTGACCTGGAGACCCACCAGATTCGATCCCCAGTCCAGCAAATATTTTCAACTTTGCGAACTGATGTAAATAAATGCCCACTAGCAGCTGCCTTGACAAATAATATCAATGGGAGAAGGTAGATTGACCGAGAAGTTTCACCAAATTCTTGCTCCGACAGAAACTCTACAGAAACGTCATTTCGACGTCAGCTCGGAGCAAGAGTGGGGTGAAAACGGACGCCTCCCGCGGGCGAGCGCGGCGCGCCCTCACCTGTGCTGCCGTTGCCGTTGTAGCCAGCCATGGCGGTCAGCGGCCGCTAGCGCTGCCTGCGGCGGACGCGGGAACTTGCAGGCTGCCTCCGTGTTGCGCTTCCACCAGATCACCCATCTGCAACAGAAGTTACGTTCGTCTTGATCCCCTGTCCGTGAATGTCCGTGCAGGGGCACTCATAAGTACGTCCATGGTTTCAGAAGGTGACAGAGAATATCTCCAATTTGGCACTCGCAATGTGCGCCGTGACGTAGCTGCAGAGAGCATCCCAGCAGCAGGTGACGCCTGGAGGATCTCCCTCCAGAGCGGCGCTGACGCTCGCCCTCCTGGGTAGCAGCGACGTCAGTCAGTTGCTCGCATGCACTCACATTTGTCACGTCACAAGCGGTGCCCGCTTGAGCTCCAGCACTTAAAAAGTCGGTGAGATGCTCCATCCAATGATATGGGTACATTGAGGTGACGTAAGTCATGGGATAGCGATATGCACATATACAGATTAGGTTAGTATCACATATACAAGGTGTAAAATACCAGTGCACTGGTGAAACTATCATTTGTACTCTCTACCTATCCAGGGTAGTGTGAACAAGTACCCATTTGATAACTCTTGCACTTCAACCCAGCATATACGTGTACAAGTTTACAAATGTGTATCCATATCGCACACACCAGCTTGAGGCACAGTTACACAAGATACACTCCTGGAAATTGAAATAAGAACACCGTGAATTCATTGTCCCAGGAAGGGGAAACTTTATTGACACATTCCTGGGGTCAGATACATCACATGATCACACTGACAGAACCACAGGCACATAGACACAGGCAACAGAGCATGCACAATGTCGGCACTAGTACAGTGTATATCTACCTTTCGCAGCAATGCAGGCTGCTATTCTCCCATGGAGACGATCGTAGAGATGCTGGATGTAGTCCTGTGGAACGGCTTGCCATGCCATTTCCACCTGGCGCCTCAGTTGGACCAGCGTTCGTGCTGGACGTGCAGACCGCGTGAGACGACGCTTCATCCAGTCCCAAACATGCTCAATGGGGGACAGATCCGGAGATCTTGCTGGCCAGGGTAGTTGACTTACACCTTCTAGAGCACGGTGGGTGGCACGGGATACATGCGGACGTGCATTGTCCTGTTGGAACAGCAAGTTCCCTTGCCGGTCTAGGAATGGTAGAACGATGGGTTCGATGACGGTTTGGATGTACCGTGCACTATTCAGTGTCCCCTCGACGATCACCAGTGGTGTACGGCCAGTGTAGGAGATCGCTCCCCACACCATGATGCCGGGTGTTGGCCCTGTGTGCCTCGGTCGTATGCAGTCCTGATTGTGGCGCTCACCTGCACGGCGCCAAACACGCATACGACCGTCATTGGCACCAAGGCAGAAGCGACTCTCATCGCTGAAGACGACACGTCTCCATTCGTCCCTCCATTCACGCCTGTCGCGACACCACTGGAGGCGGGCTGCACGATGTTGGGGCGTGAGCGGAAGACGGCCTAACGGTGTGCGGGACCGTAGCCCAGCTTCATGGAGACGGTTGCGAATGATCCTCGCCGATACCCCAGGAGCAACAGTGTCCCTAATTTGCTGGGAAGTGGCGGTGCGGTCCCCTACGGCACTGCGTAGGATTCTACGGTCTTGGCGTGCATCCGTGCGTCGCTGCGGTCCGGTCCCAGGTCGACGGGCACGTGCACCTTCCGCCGACCACTGGCGACAACATCGATGTACTGTGGAGACCTCACGCCCCACGTGTTGAGCAATTCGGCGGTACGTCCACCCGGCCTCCCGCATGCCCACTATACGCCCTCGCTCAAAGTCCGTCAACTGCACATACGGTTCACGTCCACGCTGTCGCGGCATGCTACCAGTGTTAAAGACTGCGATGGAGCTCCGTATGCCACGGCAAACTGGCTGACACTGACGGCGGCGGTGCACAAATGCTGCGCAGCTAGCGCCATTCGACGGCCAACACCGCGGTTCCTGGTGTGTCCGCTGTGCCGTGCGTGTGATCATTGCTTGTACAGCCCTCTCGCAGTGTCCGGAGCAAGTATGGTGGGTCTGACACACCGGTGTCAATGTGTTCTTTTTTCCATTTCCGGGAGTGTAGTTCCACTTGTACCACCTATTAGAGTCTCTTCGTGTTACATTCATGTCTGCTATTGAAATGTTTCTGTGGGCATTATGACTGAATGTCATAATGCCCACATGTCATGAAGAATGGAACGAGTCCAAAACACCTGTTGTGGCGAAACACAAAAAAATCTACCCCGTTAGTTTTAATTTTCTTGTAACGAAACAGTTACACCGACGGAAAAAATCGCAACTCGAAAGAGTAACTACAGTTGAGTAATATAATTTTGGGAATAGATTTGTCTAGGTAATATAATTTAAGTGATAAACTTTGCAAGATCACACGATAATGTAAGCGCGAGATCAGGCATTGCAAATGTGAAATGCTGATATATTAACAACCTATGTAACCGCCGGAATACTGAATGCAGACCTGCGTACATTCTGTTGTACAGGTGATGAACGTCAGTTCGTCAGATGGAGTTCCACGCCGGTTGCAGTTGATCGGTCAATACAGGGACAGATAGTGCTGTTTGTTGATGACGCTGGAGTTGTCGTCCGATGATGTCCGATTTGCGCTCGATTTGAAACAGATGTGGTGATCGAGCACCCCAAGGTAACTTGTTGACACTCTGTGGAGTATGTTATGTATCAAAAGAGGTGTGTGGGCGGGCGTTGTCCTGTTGGAAAATACCCTGTGGAAAGCTGTTCATAAATGGCAGCACAGTAGCTTGGAGCACCCGATTGATGTACAAACGCACCCTCTCGAAGCCTGGACAGCAAGCTACACCGCGATGCAGAGCGCCTCTCTTGCAGAGTCTGCCACTTGAGTTTGCTAAACATTTCCGTAACGCTATCGCGCTTATCAAATAACCCTGTGACGAAACGCGCCGCTCTTCTTTGGATCTTCTCTGTCTCCTCCGTCAACCCGATCTGGTACGGACCCCACACTGATGAGCAATACTCAAGTATAGGTCGAACGAGTGTTTTGTAAGCCACCTCCTTTGTTGATGGACACATTTTCTAAGGACTCTCCCAATGAATCTCAACCTGGCACCCGCCTTACCAACAATTAATATTATACGACCATTCCACTTCAAATCGTTCCACACGCACAGTCCCAGATATTTTACAGAAGTAACTGCTACCAGTGTTTGTTCCGCTATCATATAATCATACAATAAAGGATCGTTCTTTCTATGTATTCACAATTCATTACACTTGTCTATGTTAAGGGACAGTTGCCACACCCTGCACACCTGCCTATCCGCTGCAGATCTTCCTGCATTTCGCTGCAATTTTCTAATGCTGCAACTTCTCTGTATACGCACGCTGCAAAGTTTCTTCACGTCGAACAACACCTCCATGGATTGCGATTGTTTTCAGTCAGGCAAGGTGAGATTTTTTATATTGACTACCCAATACACTGGAAGGATGAACTGGGTTGTCCTGAACGTGGAATCATGGCGATAAGACCACAGGATACTTTCCCTTCTTCAAACTCACTATGAATTGCTCATTGAATGTTTTCCTATTACAGTTTCAGAAATACACTCCTGGAAATGGAAAAAAGAACACATTGACACCGGTGTGTCAGACCCACCATACTTGCTCCGGACACTGCGAGAGGGCTGTACAAGCAATGATCACACGCACGGCACAGCGGACACACCAGGAACCGCGGTGTTGGCCGTCGAATGGCGCTAGCTGCGCAGCATTTGTGCACCGCCGCCGTCAGTGTCAGCCAGTTTGCCGTGGCCTACGGAGCTCCATCGCAGTCTTTAACACTGGCAGCATGCCGCGACAGCGTGGACGTGAACCGTATGTGCAGTTGACGGACTTTGAGCGAGGGCGTATAGTGGGCATGCGGGAGGCCGGGTGGACGTACCGCCGAATTGCTCAACACATGGGGCGTGAGGTCTCCACAGTACATCGATGTTGTCGCCAGTGGTCGGCGGAAGGTGCACGTGCCCGTCGACCTGCGATCGGACCGCAGCGACGCACGGATGCACGCCAAGACCGTAGGATCCTACGCAGTGCCGTAGGGGACCGCACCGCCACTTCCCAGCAAATTAGGGACACTGTTGCTCCTGGGGTATCGGCGAGGACCATTCGCAACCGTCTCCATGAAGCTGGGCTACGGTCCCGCACACCGTGAGGCCGTCTTCCGCTCACGCCCCAACATCGTGCAGCCCGCCTCCAGTGGTGTCGCGACAGGCGTGAATGGAGGGACGAATGGACACGTGTCGTCTTCAGCGATGAGAGTCGCTTCTGCCTTGGTGCCAATGATGGTCGTATGCGTGTTTGGCGCCGTGCAGGTGAGCGCCACAATCAGGACTGCATACGACCGAGGCACACAGGGCCAACACCCGGCATCATGGTGTGGGGAGCGATCTCCTACACTGGCCGTACACCACTGGTGATCGTCGAGGGGACACTGAATAGTGCACGGTACATCCAAACCGTCATCGAACCCATCGTTCTACCATTCCTAGACCGGCAAGGGAACTTGCTGTTCCAACAGGACAATGCACGTCCGCATGTATCCCGTGCCACCCAACGTGCTCTAGAAGGTGTAAGTCAACTACCCTGGCCAGCAAGATCTCCGGATCTGTCCCCCATTGAGCATGTTTGGGACTGGATGAAGCGTCGTCTCACGCGGTCTGCACGTCCAGCACGAACGCTGGTCCAACTGAGGCGCCAGGTGGAAATGGCATGGCAAGCCGTTCCACAGGACTACATCCAGCATCTCTACGATCGTCTCCATGGGAGAATAGCAGTCTGCATTGCTGCGAAAGGTGGATATACACTGTACTAGTGCCGACATTGTGCATGCTCTGTTGCCTGTGTCTATGTGCCTGTGGTTCTGTCAGTGTGATCATGTGATGTATCTGACCCCAGGAATGTGTCAATAAAGTTTCCCCTTCCTGGGACAATGAATTCACGGTGTTCTTATTTCAATTTCCAGGAGTGTAGTTATACTTTCACGAAAAATTAATAACACGAGAGATACAGGAATTCTTTCTACTTGTCACACTTTTTGAAAGTATTTATTCTGAAAATCAGTGTATCCTTCACTTTTGCCGTCCATCAACCTTCTCATAAAATGGTCTGCGCTCATACGGACTGTATGTAACTATCTTGCGTACATGCAGGTTCGTCTTGTCTTGCATTTGAATTTTTCCATTGTACACCATTTCTGTAGGAATGTGGGGCAATTCAGTGTTGTTCTGTTGCAGCAAAAATGTGTTTTCACCACGCCATCAATGAATTCATATAGAGGTAAATAACCTTTAGGTTTTTTTGTTTATTTACTTGCAACATACTCCATTACAATATTTGTAGCACTCCATGTATGTATTGTGTGTCTGTGGAGTGCAGTGTAATATGTGTGTTGTATAATCATGACAGAAGGGAGGGGATGCCGCGCGAGGCAAGCACACAGCCCACTCCCCACGAATAGCTGCCAAGCTTACCGATCCCACCCTACGGACAGACCACCACCAACAAACATCGCTACGGGACCTCACAGGTCCGAACGAATCCAGGACACTGGTGCAAAGTTTGGCGATGACGAACTTTACGCCACCACGCCTTCCCCCCCTAGCCAACCAAAATCAACCTCTAGGTGAGAACTATTCTAACAGTACTTGAGGGTTCTTCCAGGAACTACGTTGCTTTTTTGAAGAACTTAGGCAACCAGTTCTTGGAATCCAGGGTACCTTCAGCAGAGTTCTGAGTAAAATTGAATCCTGTCTCTTTTGAGGATTGAAACAAATTAATGTATTGCCGTGGTGGTTAAATTCTATCTAATCGTCTGATTTTCCTTATGTGTGTAAACGATTTAGGAGACAATATGAGGAGCCGTCTCAGGTTCTTTGCAGATGATGCTGTCGTTAATGTACTAGTAAAGTTATCAGAGGATGAAACCAAATTGCAATACGATTTAGAAAAGATATCTGCATGGTGTAAAAACTGGCAATTCACGCTAAATAATGAAAAGTGTGAAGTTATCAACACGAGTGCTAAAAGGAATCTGTTAAACTTCGGTTACACGATAAATCAGTCAAATCTAAAGGCCGTAAATTCAACTAAGTACTGTAACACCCCACCCGTTACTTATCTGGTTTTGGTGTGTGTTCACTCCAAGTAATTGAGTAACAGATCAACAGAGAGCGCAAAACTGCCGCAATGTCGGATAACGCAAAGAAAGTGACTCCTGATTGAACTGCGGTGGCAGTGTTGACATTAATTGGTTCCGAATTGATCCCTTTTAATTAAAAAGGGGTTGAACATAAAATTAATTAAGAAAATGACTTGGGATTTCAACTACTTGACTGAAAACAGATGCAGTCGATTAGCACAGATTTATTTTAACTCATGACCTTCAATCATCACATTACATGACTGTCCCAACAGG
The DNA here is from genome assembly GCF_023898315.1 of Schistocerca nitens. Classification (NCBI taxonomy): domain Eukaryota; kingdom Metazoa; phylum Arthropoda; class Insecta; order Orthoptera; family Acrididae; genus Schistocerca; species Schistocerca nitens. The sequence continues at coordinate 6,408,855 of NC_064624.1, forward strand.
CAGTGGTAATAAATTGCATTTGTGTGGAGTAAAGTGCGATAACTCAAAAGTAATTCCTATCGACTGACCCAATCATAATGCGAAGTGCGAGAAGAAGTCTACAATACACGGCCCATGAAACCCTCGTGGAAGCTTTGCTGATGTGATCCAACAAATTAATCAGTGGCTGGAGTGGGCGCAATGTCACTGAATACAGCGTGGCAGAGCGGCGTCGTTGTGTGGACATCGGCTGACCTCGTGGTGCTGCAAGGCTGCGCTCGTCTATTCACTACTAGCTATCTTGCTCAATACATAGCTGAACCAAAACTTTCTATCTCCAAGCTCAATCGTTCCATTTGCTATGTCCTAAGCTGCAGAGGTGCTCACTCTTTCTCAGGTAAGGTGAGTAAAGAACTCCACGTCTGCACTCTAGGCAAGCTGGAAACGGAAGACCTCTATGGAGACTTCTCACAGCCCACTCTTCGCCTCAGTTTCCCCTCCAGCAAAATCACTTACCCCAATTGCAGCGCAAGACGCGTTAATTATGCGTCACTTCCCAGCGCTGACCAATGCCTGCTCTGGGAAGTGAATAAATTCCCACAAAATTTTCCTTCCTCTCAACTTCTGCTATTTCGCTCCTCCCAGGCCACTGATCAAGGTTAGTGTCTGCACAAACACCAATTTTTCCGGAATTCTGACTCCCAGGAGAGTACTTCAAATTCCTTGGTCCTACGTTCCCATCGGAGGCCAGCATATTTCATTCTGTCGCTCTTCACCTGATTTACATCAGGCTCTGCGGACCGTGAATTCACCGTGAAGTTGCTATAGTCACGAACACACATATTTTGACCTCTGTTGACCACTCCACCGTAGCTTTGCACGGCTTTCTCGCATGTTTCACAGAGAGTGGGACGACGGACATTTATCAACAGGTGTACAAGTTCTCCGTCTGCTTCCCGGTACACCAGCATGGAGTCAGGGTCAACCACCCACTCACTATCACTTATATTAAGGCGGCTGGAGGCCACGTCGCTTTACTGCTTTCTCAGAGCTTGAGCTGCCCTAAGCTGCCTATTGTCGCTTCCCTTCGCCGTTCCCCAGCCAGCCACGGTCAACTCTAAATACTTGCCTGGGGTAAACTAGTGTCCAGTAAATCGACTCGTTTCCACAAAGTTTTCATGTCATGTGAATTACTTTAAAACTATCACCCGACATTAGTTATTCCAATACATCCATACTATACCCTCTAAAAGATGCATTGTGCCTTATCAGTTGTTTTGTTCAGCCCTACTGTTCGCTCAACATGAGTTAAGTGATCTTTAATGACTTCATGTAAGGGGCATAGTTCTTGCCATCTTACAGTACCTCGGAATTGCAATTACTAACAATTTAAATTGGAAGGAACACATTGAAAATGTTGTGGGGAAGGGAAGGTTAACCAAAGACTGCGTTTTATTGGCAGGACACTTAGAAAATATAACGGATGTAATAAGGAGACTGCCTACACTACGCGTGTTTGTCTTGTTTTAGAAAACTGCTGCACGGTGTAGGATCCTTACCAGAGAGGATTGATGCGTACATCGAAAAAGTTGGGCAGCACGTTTCATATAATCGCGAAGTAGAGGAGAGAGTGTTACTGACATGATAGAGGATTTGGGGTGGACGTCATTTCAAAAAAGGTGGTTTTAGTTGCGCTGGAATCTTCTCACGAAATTCCTATCACCAACTTCGTCCTCCGAATGCGAAAATATTTCATCGACACTGACCTACATAGGCAAAAACGATCACCTTAATAAAGTGATGGAAATCAGATTTCGCATGGATAGGTGTTCCTTTTTTCAGCGAACTGTACGAGATTGGAGTAATAGAGAATTATTGTGAAGGTGGTTCGATGAACCCTCTGCCAGGCACTTAATTGTGATATGTAGAGTATCCATGCAGATGTAGATGTAGATTTTACTTTCTGCAGTTCGACTATTGTGGTCGCATTGAAGAATGAAGTCCCCTCGCAATTGACAGTACTAATATACCTTTGCAAATAGCCCAGTAGCAACCAATGTAAGGAGAAAGGGGACTGAAGTGTTGTTGTGGTTTTAACCTCCTCAGGCTTCACTGAAAATAAAGTGTGTCAATCTCGGCGTCCATACCGTTCATTTTCAACAGAAGCAGGCTACATATTTCACCAGGAAACGTATGTTTACAACAAAAAACAATACATGACATTAGAAACGCCAAATTAAGACGCTTTTAAAACTTCTAGAACAGCTACTATATCAGCAAGTAATATTCATGTACGTTTAATCATGAATAGCTAAACTCTGAGTCTGACATATCTGGGATGCCTTGCGAGGTGCTATTCAGAAGAGATCTCCACCCCTTCGCAGTCTTACGGATCTATGGACAGTTAATTTTATTTTTCTTAGAAAAAACCAGCAGCCTCAGTTGCAAAGTTTACATAGATTTACCCAGGTTTTAGTCGCGATAACCCACCCTTCTTCAGAATAAAAGTAACTACCGTTTGACCATTGTGGACATCGTCAAGCTAAAACTACAAATCCATACATTATCGTCAGGATGTAAAAACGTATCTGAAACTGCCTCGGCCCTACTTCGAGACCGCGATGTGGCAGCCACGGGCGCTGTACTGGAACAATCCCTACATCTTCAGAATCAAAGCAAAGTCACAAGGACTTACGTGGTAATACTGTTCATTTTTGGAGCATCACCTGCGACCAGCTTTGCGAAAGAAGCGGCGACACTTTCTGGGCAACCCACCCATCATTTTGGACGACAATGTGTGGGCGCGTACAGCTCAAGCTGCTCTGTTCGGTCGATGGGACTGGGAAGTACTGTTCCATCCACCATACTCCCCGGACGTAAGTCCCTGTGTCATTAATTTGATTCCGAAGATGAAGGAACCACTTCGTGGCTTTCGCTTCAGAACTGTTCCAGAGATTCGACAGGCAGTAGACGGCTCCAGTCGCACTATCAACAACAATGGTTCAAATGGCTCTGAGCACTATGGGACTTAACACCTATGGTCATCAGTTCCCTAGAACTTAGAACTACTTAAACCTAACCTATCACACAACACCCAGTCATCACGAGGCAGAGAAAATCCCTGACCCCGCCGGGAATCGAACCCGGGAACCCCGGGCGCGGGAAGCGAGAACGCTACCACACGACCACGAGATGCGGACCACTATCAACAGAACAGGCCCTGCTAACGGTATACTACGCCTTCCACATCGCTAGCAACGGGTTCTACACAATGCTGGTGACTACTTTGAAGGACAGTAACAGGTGCAAACATATAACTCAGCCGGCCGGAGTGGCCGTGCGGTTCTAGGCGCTACAGTCTGGAGCCGAGCGACCGCTACGGTCGCAGGTTCGAATCCTGCCACGGGCATGGATGTGTGTGATGTCCTTAGGTTAGTTAGGTTTAATTAGTTCTAAGTTCTAGGCGACTGATGACCTCAGAAGTTAAGTCGCATAGTGCCCAGAGCCATTTGAACCATTTGAACCATATAACTCTTTTGTATCGGTTGTGAGTAAACAGTTGCCACTATTTAAGGTCCAACCGTCGTACTAACGTGGACAGTACTACACGATAAATAAAGCAGTACTCGACAGCGACTGAGCAGCGCTGCTACACTCCGGTAGCACTCAATGTGGGCCAGGGTGGTGCTGTCGCTAATGGAGTAGTGGATATTCTTTACCTTTTAGTGTCTCAGTTAATACGTATGGGTAGAACGAGAACCGCACTAGACTGTAACTTGAGCGCCCTCGCGAATGAGTGCAGAAAAAAAAAGCTGCTCCGAGAATCAGTTCGTTGATAACAGAAAACAAACAAACCTTGCTGTTCACGTTGGGAGTCGCATGACAGGCATGGTGAGTACTATTTTTTTTGGCCGACTCCGTAAGTGCATGGCAAAAAAGAAATTGTGAATATCTTCCAAAACACAAGAGAATATCCTCCTGACAACTCTTACGAGAGGAAACCTGTATATAAGTTCTTAGCGCTTTCCCTTGACCTTAATTAACTCAACAGACACACATATCATAGATATTAATAGTTAACAATACAAGTATTTACAACATTCTGCCAACGCTGTGGTGACTTTTCGATTCTGCAAGTGTAGAAATCACATGGTTTTGAGGCAAAGAATTTTGTCGAGCCACGTTCGGAGAAGATTTTCATTCGGAAAGGAAGTTCCTCGAATGTGAAGGGGCAGGAAAATACGAAAAACTGAGGGCGCAAGATCAGGTGCATAAGGTGGATGGAGAACGATTTCCCAACCCTAGTCCTGTACAGTGTTTTTTGTCGGTCTAACACAGTGTGGGCGCGCGTTATCGGGGAGCAGCAACACTTCAAGCAGTGTTCCAGGTCGTTGTTCTCGGACTGCGTCTTCAAGACGTCTCGGTTGTTGACAGCAAATGTCAACAGAGATGGTTACACCTCGCGGAAGCAGTTCCTGCTACAGCACACCGTCGTCGGTCCACAAGATGCAGAACATTTACATTTTGTGGATGCGCACTGGTCATTCATTTTTTCCCTTATTTTATCATAACGACACCATCTCGCCACCAGTAGTGACACAAGGTAGGAGTTGTCAGTGTTATTGACCGAGTAGAGACGTGCATTACACCCAGCCACTGATTTCTGTGATTTTGGCTTAGAGCGTGCGGTACGCATACACCCGATTTTTGAAGCTACCCCACTGCATGAAAAAGTCACACGACCACAGTTCATCATATTTGGCAGTTCTCGAGTACACTGTCGTGGGTGATTGTGGATTACTGTGTGTAAAGGATCTTCCCGAAAGTCAAGAGGAACTAATGTCAAAACCATCCTCCTTAAAGCCAGAAAATCGTTTCCTTGCCATGTTCTGTCCAATAATGTTATCGCCATACACAGCAAAAATGTTTCTGGATTCGTCCGCTGCTGCCACCTCTGTGTTGAACTCAAACAGAAGAATAGGTTGGAGATATTCCAATTTCTCCACTTCGCACTACATTTTCTAGGATCCACAACTCCACTTACTATTTCCGTATGACGGAATGACAGTATGTTAACTCAAATAGCAACAGTGGCCGGCCGCTGTGGTCGAGTGGTTCTAGCCGCTTCAGTCCAGAAACGCACTGCTGCTGTGGTCTCAGTTTGGAATCCTGCCTCGGGCATGGATGTGTGTAATCTCCTTAGGTTAGTTAGGTTTAAGTAGTTCTAAGTTCTGGGGGACTGATGACCTCAGATGTTAAGTCCCATAGTGCTCAGAGCCATTTGAACCATTTTTGAGAAACAGTGAACTGTAAACAAAAAATTACAATCGATAAATAAACTCATAACAACCTGTAATGGTACTTTAATTACGTGACCATTCGGCAACGCACCTGAACCTCTCAATACCAGTAATGTTCTACTGTGTTTCTGTAAAATAGTTGACATATTTCTGAGACAACATTGTGATTTGATTTCATTAATGTAGAAGTACTTTGATTCATCGATATGTTTATACTGCAATGATATTACTCTTGTGTGTACTTTTCCTTTTGTCACTATGATCTTTGACGTACTTGTAACTCTTGATTTTTGGGCGCGTAAGCAGTTAGTTGTTAGAGAGTTTGGCCTTGAGAAAGTCAAGTCTTGGACGTCATGTTGGAAAGACGCATATTGTAGTCTGCTTATAAAATGTCAACTTTAACAGTGAGGAAGATGTTTTCAAGTATGTTTTGTATTGTGTGTTACGCGACATTGCAACAAAAGCAATAAAAAGGAAGTGTAACTTAAATTCGGAGTGCTGATTATTTTTTACATCATCATTGTGCTAACTTTCAAAGGTTGAATCTTCAAGAATGGTTTGTGAAACACATGTATAAAACTTTTGAATATAGCAGAATGAAACCTAGGCCTCTTCGCATCCGAGCTTGGAATCATCACCACCTAGATTTTCGACAATTGAGCTATGATTTTACAACGAGACCAGCGTGGGAAAAGATGAGTGCCTAGTTTATTTATTATTACATGAAATGACTTTATTAGCTGTGCTCTAATGACACCTGCCACATAATAACTTTGTTGTTGCGCGAAAATGCAGTATTTAGCAGCGTGAGGAACACCACAATCATTATTAAATTTTGACCTTTGTTGTGGTAGGGCTGTTAGAAACCGGAATACCTGCATGCAAAACTGCACCATTCTGATATAAACAGTTTGGCTTTCTGAATTGTTACAGCCTCTGATGACGTGTCCAGCGTTGGGAGACGAGACGTAAGACAGAGAGATATGCCACGGACCACAGCCCAATGGCCACGAAACAAAAATCACGGGAGATGCGTCGCCGTCGCTCCACTACGGCCCCGTGCAGTGGCACTGGAAAGCGCGGAGCCCTGCTACCAGGCCCCCACCCCACCCCGCCGCGCCAGCAGCCACCCGCCCACCATCCCTTTGTCTGCCCACTCCCCCCCGGCCGCCCATAGAGCTCATTGTCCGTCTGCACACCGCCACCGCCGCTGCACGAGACCGCCAGCGCTCGCCCACCCCCGCCGGCTGCTCCTTTACTTACTCTTTGTTTTGTTCTTACTCGCCCTCACCCCAACCCAACCTTTCCTGGTTATTACTTGTATTCCTTTTCTATCACCGCTGCCAGTGCCTTATCCGCGGACTCCCAGGACAATCAGTTCTGTGCGGCAAGCAAACGAGGGGGTGGCGGTGATGTTTACGGGCGGTGGAGGAGCCTGCGTGTTGGCTGCTCGTCAGGCTCCGCTGGCCCCTCCTCCCCCCTCTCTCTATCGTCGCCGCTCCCACCAGCCAGTGCCCCTCCCCCTTCCACCTTGTTGCACGAAACGAGGCCTTCTATTATTGGACGCCGGCTGCCTGGCGCAGCTGCAAAGGCGACGGAGCCCGCTGTGTGCACGGAATGCTGCTTCTCAACAAGTCCATCCTCACGCAGTCGCTCCTGCTTGTAAAGGCTGACTGACGTACCTCTTTAGTCGCTCTTAGAAAGATGCACCGCGGCGTACACATCTACACTGACACTCCACGTACGACTGTAAGTGCTATGCAGTGCTACTCTTCCCAGACCTCAGTACATATTGACACCTGAATTGATGCCATGTCCCTCGACTTCTGGAAGGCGTTTGACACGTGCCTGTACTGTCGGCCGGTGACCGAAATACGGCCGTACCGAACGTAAGAGCAGCTGTGTGATTGGACTGAAGAGCTTCTAACAAACTGTGCACAGCATGTGATTCTGAACGGAAAATAGTTTTCATGTGGAAAACTTCGGATGTACTGTGGTGGAATCTTACGGGACCGTAACTTTTGAAAATATTAGGTTGTTGCATAAGTTCGTAGCGCATACCTCACGAATACGGTTGGGATAACTTTACGGAAAAGCACATGGAAGGTGGACCCACATAATTCCCCATTTTTCGTTTCACGAAATATGCTTTATTACTTAACAACAATATTATAATTAAAATTTAAGAATCCTTGTTAAAACATAACAAACCTTACAATCATTTTAAAAACTTGAGCAGGCTCAATTAATTAAAAATAAACTTTAGCAGTTTATACCATTAAGAGCAGGGCTTGAAACCAGGGGTATAGATTTCCCAAGTAGAAGAAGGAAGTCACACCAACTAGGCGTGGCTGCAACCGAGTTCAACAAACGATTTTGTGAGTAAACTCCATTACGATGACAACCGCTAAATGTATAAACAATTTCGAATCGTGGGTAACACGTTACTCAAGTGGACGAAAGGATAACAATACATGCCACTGACTGGAGCTGTTGTGAAGCCCTTAACATTGTATACGTCTTAATAAAAGTCTCTTTAGCAATTATATACACATTCCCCCAAAATACAGGCTAAGCTGGGAAGGTGTACAATTTAAATGTGACTCCTAAATGGTACACATCAGCAGAAACATTGATAATGAGCCTTAACGTAAATACAAATAAATACGAGATAAGGTTGGAGGACATGCAATTTGAGTGTGACTCCCAACTGGTACAAACCAGCAGAAACGTTCACAGTAATCTCTAATACAGTTGTCCAAACGAAATGGTAAGCCCAGAAATACAGTAGATGGCTATCACAGCCAAGAGCGAATAAGCAGACAAGTTTCACAATGAGTGGAATTAGCTAATGACTGTGGATCAAATGGAAGCTTCAAGAGTTTATATTCATAAGTAAACGGCCTTCAAACTTAGCACGATCCATAAGTAGCAGAGAGGGAGTAAGGTTTATACGAGTACTTGAAGGGCAGGTACTTTGGACTTGCAGAACAACCTTCAAACCTGATGATTTTACCGAGTTCACCAAATAGGACAGACAAATGGTTTCCAATTAGACAGCGACACTCCTCCATCATGGTGTAAGCGTAAGCTGGTTCCAGTTAGTTCCAGTTCAGTACTGTGCAAGAGTGGGGACCGCTGACAGCCGTTTGGTGCCACAGAAACCAGGCTCAGCAATGGCGGGCGTCACACCACCAACTCTGCTCAGGCTGGGCCACCGCGGCGCGGCTGGTGGGGGCATCAGCTGGCCGGCCAGCACACGAAGGGCCGCCGCGGCGGGAAGCTAACACGTCTCTGCTCTGGGCCAGGGGGCGGGAATGAGTCCTCTGGCGACAAAGCTGCCCCGCAAGGGAGCATTAGTCTGCACGGATAAGGCTACAGGTCAGAGTGCTTAAGACGTAGGAAATCTCAACTTATCCTGAAAGCCACTACACGTACACTACCGGCCTTCAAAATTGCTACACCACGAAGATGACGTGCTACAGACGCGAAACTTAACCGGCAGAAACAAGATGCTGTGATATGCAAATGATTAGCTTTTCAGAGCATTCGCATAAGGTTGGCGTCGGTGGCGACACCTACAACGTGCTGACATGAGGAAAGTTTCCAACCGATTTCTCATACACAAACAGCAGTTGACAGGCGTTTCCTGGTGAAACGTTGTTGTGATGCCTCGTGTAAGGAGGAGAAACGCGTACCATCACGCTTCCGACTTTCATAAAGGTCGGAGTGTAGCCTATCGCGATTTCGGTTTATCGTATCGCGACACTGCTGCTCGTGTTGGTCGAGATCCAATGACTGTTAGCAGAATATGGAATCGGTGGGTTCAGGAGGGTAATACGGAACGCCGTGCTGGATCCCAACGGCCTCGTATCACTAGCAGTCGAGATGACAGGCATCTTATCTGCATGGCTGTAACGGATCGTGCAGCCACGTCTCGATCCCTGAGTCAACACATGGGGACGTTTACAAGACAACAACCACCTGCACGAACAGTTCGACGACGTTTGCAGCAGCATGGACTATCAGCTCGGAGACCGTGGCTGCGTTTACTCTTGACGCTGCATCACAGACAGGAGCACCTGCGATGGTGTACTCGACGACGAATCTGGGCGCACGAATGGCAAAATGTCGTTTTTTCGGATGAATCCAGGTTTCGCATCCGTGTTTGGCGACATCGCGGCGAACGCACATTGGAAGAGTATATTCGTCGTCGCCATACTGGCGTATCACCCGGCGTGATGGTATGGGGTGCCATTGGTTTACACGTGTCGGTCACCTCTTGTTCGCATTGACGGCACTTTAAACAGTCGACATTACATTTCGCATGTGTTACGACCTGTGGCTCTACCCTTCATTCGACCCTACATTTCAGCAGGGTAATACACGACCGCATGTTACAGGTCCTGTACGGGCCTTTTTGGATACAGACAATGTTCGACTGCTGCCCTGGCCAGCACTGTGGTATCGTGTTGAAGTTGCATGGGCAGCTGTACCTGTACACGCCATCCGAGCTCTGTTTTACTCAATACCCAGGTGTACCATGGCCGATATTACGGCGAGAGCTGGTTGTTCTGGGTACTGATTTCTCAGGATCTAAGCACCCAAATTGCGTGAAAATGTAATCACATGTCAGTTCTAGTATAATATATTTGTCCAATGAATACCAGTTTACCATCTGCGTTTTGTTCTTGGTGTAGCAATTTTAGTGTCCATTAGTGTACAAGTTACAAGCTTAAAATTCCGTAAAATTACTTGTGAGTTAGAAGACGAAATAACGGCGCCTGCTGATGATACGGTAAAGACATACCTGTCTACAAAGGCTGCTTTTGCCTCCGACACAGGTTATGTTACAAATTTAATTTTATCGTTTCAATTTATAACATAGAATGTCCGGCCCGGGTAGCTGAGTGGTCAGCGTGACGGACTGTCAATCCTAAGGTCCCGGGTTCGATTCCCGGCTGGGTCGGAGATTTTTTCCGCTCAGGGACTGGGTGTTGTGTTGTCCTAATCATCATCATTTCATCCCCATCGACGCGCAGGTCGCCGAAGTGGCGTCAACTCGGAAGACCTGCACCAGGCGAACGGTCTGCCCGACGGGAGGCCCTAGCCACACGACATTTCATTTTCATAACGTAGAATAGTCGTACACTTGCACAGAATATGACCCCGAACAACAAATTGCGATCAGTCGCACTGAGCAATGATGATACACACAATCACTTGGGGGCGCGTTAATGTAACAGATCAAATTTTTCATTCACACAAACGTTCCCTTGTAATATCAGGTAATCAAAAAATGACACTTCATTCAGGAGCCGTGACTTCAAGGATTCCAAGCTGGGGTGTTATTGTCGTGCAGCTGCTGTCAAATTTGAGCTCGCAGAGTAGGCCAGGAACTTCTCGATCAGGTTGCACACGCTGTCGGCTGCTCCTTGCACATCTCGCCAGTAACAATCCTTAAGCGAGCCGGCAAGGCTTGCCTCCTCCGACCGATTTGAGCACTCACGGCTTCTCGAGTCGCGTGCTGGACAGCTGGAGGCCACCCGGAGGCCACGACTCGCCAGCCACGCCCCCTCCAGCCAACTGCCCCAGGACCCGCCAGACGCCCTGCTCAGACCAAGGCGGCTGCTCGGATCGAGTAGTTAGTGGCGCCAGCAGAGTGCCGTGCCGCCACGGCTCTGCACAGTTTTTGCAATGTCTACTCGTATTTTTATCAATTGTAATTTTTCATTTGTAGTTGATTGTTGTTATTTCAGTTAATATACTTTCATTTATCGTTTGCAGACAATAAATAGAACTGTGGATGTGAGGTGGGGAAACCTGAGTTCAGCAGATGTGTGACGTCAGTGGAGGCAGCCAGAAACATCTGTGCTGGGTATCGAGGTAATGTCATTAGACAAAGCACGGCGAGAAAAATGTTTTTCTGGCCTTGGCATTAGTGACTCTCTGCATTCAGGAAGACCTTTGCGGTTTGATGAAGAGCGCAATGATGCGTATCAGCGCAATCGAGAACCGGAAAATGTGGTGAACTGTGATCGTTCCAGCACGGAGCGACTTTTGCACGCAGTAGGGAGGGTTCAAAAGCCGGCTGTACACGCACCGCAATCTCTATGCCAAAATCACAAAAATCAGTGCAGGGTCATAATGTGCATCTCTGTTTGGTTGTTCGTGAAAAACACCGATCATTCATATCCTGTATAATTAGTGATGACCAGAATGGTTTCTTTATGCTAAAACTAGGAAAAGAAAGGAATGGTTGATCAAAACGAAGCAGCAGCTGCCCGTACAGAAGAAGCCTGTGTGCGTCCACGAAAGACAATGCTGTGCATGTGGCGGAACAGTGATGGTGTGGCGTACCAGGAGCTCCTTCCCCGAGCTGCGACCATCACTGCTGACATTTGCTGTCAACAACTGAGACGTCTTGCAGACGCAGTCGAAAAACAACAACCAGGAAGATGGCGTGAAGTGATGCTGCTGCACGATAACGCCCGCCAGCACTCTACTGGCCTGACGAAAAACACTATACTGGAGTTGGATTGGGAAATCATTCTGCAACAACCTTATCCACTTGATCTTGCGCCCTAAGATTTTCATCTTTTCCACTCTCTCTTCAACAACGCTCCAAACATGTCTCCACGACTTCCTCATCTCAAAACGGCGACATTTCTACAGTCGTAGAATAGAAAAGTTACCCTAGTGTCAGCAGACTGTTGTAAATAGTGAAGGAGGATATTATATTATTGATGGCTAAAATATCCGTTACGTCTACCTGTTGAGGGTATTAAACTTATGGAGAAACCCTGCGAGCTTATCCACACAATGATCGATTCTTCTCAAAATCGGACCACTTTGCTGAGATCACGGAGTCGCACAGACGCGTGTTGTGGATTCTGTGGTGCAGAACAGTTGGCGCTGTTTCGAGCTAACGTCCAGCACTCCCATAACATGAGCCACTATTCCTTTGCGTTGTGATTGTTTTTGTTCTTTTGGGTTTCTACGGCCTGTTCGTACATCTTACAAAGAGACCACACAGCAACCGGATTTTTTAAATTTTTTATTTTTGTAGTCCATCAGCTTCAGAACTCAAATATTAGCCTTGCATACTAATTCACTGCAACTCTCGAGGAATTCACTTTGAATTTTTCCTTGCTCTCTAATACGTTACATCGAGCGAACTTCTTGTATGCGTTGCACGGGTCTACAGTTAAGTGCTCGCCTGGTGTATCGACATCCTGGATTCGATTCTTGCATGACGAATGTGCACGAACGTGCACGCCATTTCCGTCAACCTCAAACACATCAAAATGGAGAAACATGAGTAGCGTTTTCTTGTCTTCTTTTCTATTCAGTTCAAATACCTATGTCATTTAAATATAAAATTCATCAAATGTATAATTAGCATACATATGTCATTTTTTAAATGTGGACATCTTCTTCTTTCTAGTCAAACGTCGCACATATACATCTAGATTTCATTGCAAATAATTTTTTTATTAACCAAATTCATAAAAATTGTTAGTAAATATTTCCTGAGTTACAAAGGAATTACCATTTTGGTCTTTATGTATTTTACGCTTTACCCTTGTTTAAAAATGTGCATTGCCCAATAATCGAACCAAAGTGGGAGATGAGCAGTCTACCCCAGGGTACCCTGTGCTCTGGTGCACTTCTGATGTCAGACTGCTATCAGGTTAAATTGTGACAGCTGATTGATTTATAATCTGAACCTCTTGTTCGACTAAGTGGTTTATGAGTATTCATTTATGCCCGCCCTGGTGATAATCCGTCCTTTTGAGAAAAACCCTACATCCCTCCCCTGTCGCCTCCCCAATTCCTCTGGGAAGCCGCCAACCCGTCTCCCCTACCCTTGCCGGTACAAGCGCGCTTTTCACATCAAGTTAGTTGACTAATTAATTAAATCGAAAAAAATTAATGAGCCCCCACCCTTCTGGAACATTCCACAACCCTACCCTCCCATCGCTCACCCTCTCTCCTCTCCATCACCTGGAAATTGGCGGGAAAAATACTAGTGGTTAGAATATTAATCGTAGTTTTTGTTTTTGCGTAAGTCTTGTGAATATCCTTGTGTAGGGCGGCTTCCTAGTGTAAATTTTCCCTCCGCCAGACCGCCACGTCACCTGTCGCGTGACTCAGTTGAGTAACTGACCGTTGAGTACTCGGTGTAATGGCAGCAGCCTAGTCGAGAGGATTTACCGGATTGTAAAGTCATCAGATGACCAAAACCAACTCCAAAATTATTTAGATAAGATATCTGTGTGGTGCGAAAAGTGGCAGTAGACCCTGAATAAAGAAAAGTGTGCAGTTCTTCACATGGGTACTGAAATAAATCTGGTAAATTTCGATTACGCGATAAGTCACACAAATCTGAAGGCTGTAATTTCAACTAAATACTTAGGGATTACAATTACATATAACCTAAAGTGGACGGATCACGTAGATAATGTTGTGGGTAGAGCAAACCAAAGACAGCGATTCATTGGCAGAACACTTAGAAGGTGCAACAGGTCTACTAGAGAGACTGCTTACACCACGCTTGTCCGCCCTGTTCTGTAGTACTGCTGTGTGGTGTGCGTTCCGCATCAGGTAGCACTGACGGACGGCATCGAAAAAGTTCAAAGAAGGGCGCCTCGTTTTGTATCATCGCGAAATAGGGGAGATAGTGCCACAGACGTGATACGTGAACTGGAGTGGCAATTATTTAAAACAAAGGCGTTTTTCGTTGCGACGCGATCTTCTCATGAAATTTCAATCACCAGTTTTCTCCTCCGATTGCTAAACATTCTGTTGGCACCCACCTACACAGGGAGAAATGATTATCACGATAAAAATGAGGGAAATGAGGGCTGGCACAGAAAAATTTAAATGCTCGTTTTTCCCGCGCGCCGGTCGAGAGTGGAACGACACAGAGACAGCTTGAAGGTGGTTCACTGAACCCTCTGCCAGGCACTTTATTGTGAGTAGCAGAGCAATCACGTAGATCTACATGTATATGTCACGATAAAGTACTTGCTGTTGTTCCTTACGTGCGTCTGCACATCACTCCACGCTAACTCCCTGTCGCTGATGTGGCAGCGATATGGTGCTAGCCTCATCCACTGAAGAGCCGAACAAACTGGTATAGGCATACGAATTCAAATACAGATATATGTAAACAGGCACCAGTCGGCAACGCACACACCTATTTGAATACCAGGAATATGGAAAAACATCAAACGCCCGACATCGCTGTGGCCGGAAAAGATCCTGCAAGAAAGGGACCAACGACGCCTGAAGTGTGTCGTTCAGCGTGACAGAAGTGCAAAGCTTCCGCAAATTGCTGCAGATTTCAATGCTGGGCCATCAGCAAGTCTGAGCGGGCAAAACATTCAATGAAACATCATCGATACGGCCCGTCGGAGCCGAAGGCCCACTCGCGTATCGTTGATGGCTGCACGACACAAAGCTGTACGCCTCGCCTGGCCGCGCCAACACCGACACCGGACTGTCTATCACGGGAAACAGGTTGCCTGGTCGGACGAGTCTCTTGTAAAATTGTATCGAGCAGATGGACGTGCACGGGTATGGAGACAGCTCATGAACCCCTGTACGCTGCATGTCAGCCGGGTACTGTTCTGTAATGGTGTGGGGCGTGTGAGTGATATGGGACCCCTAATACGTTCCCCTCTGACAGGTGACACGTACGTAAGCATCCTGTCTGATCATCTGCGTCAATTCGTGTCCATAGTGCATTCTGACGGACTTGATCAATTCCAGCAGGACAATGCGACACCCCACACGTCCAGGGTTGCTGCAGAGTAGCTCCACGAACACTCTTTAGAGTTCAGTTGCTTCCGCTGACCACCAAACTCCCCAGAAATGGATACTATTGAGGATATCTGGGATGTCTTGCAACGTGTTGTTCTCCACCCCGTCGTACCCTTACGGATTTATGAACAGCCCTGCAGGTATTCACGGAGTCAGTTCCCTCGAGCACTACTTCAGACGTCAGTCGAGCCCACGCCACGTCGCGTTGCGGCCCTGCTGCGCGCTCGCGGGCGCCCTACACGATATATTAGGCAGGTGTACCGCTTTCTTTGGCTCTTCAGTGCAGACGTCGCTCCTTGACGATTTCACGTATCATACATGTAGGCGTTGTAGGTTTGCTATCTTTAACGAGTGAATGTAAAAGAACCTGCGTCGTACTCATATCCGCTGTAATATTTGTAACAACTACACCTGAATTTCAACGCCGTCGTTTGTGCTTTGGGCTTTTTTCAGTATCACTGACTGATACTGAGCATTAACCAATATGATAGTTGTAGGGGAAATAAACTGCTTTAGGAGGTTCTTGAATCACTCAACAAATTCTTTGTGCAATCACCTACCATTTCGGACCGAAAAACTAAAAACGCGTCAGGTACACAATACTACTGTAAGAACCTTCATGGACCACAAGTAATCCGGACCCTCTTCCCGTCGGCTGGTGACCGCTACTGCTTGGACCCTCGTCCATCCGGCATTCACTGACCGCCTCCTCGCCGTTAACCCACGTGTCGTCTAGCCGTATTATCAAATGAGTGGCTCTGCCCTCAGTTTTGTGCAAACGGGTGATTCGAGTCGTAACAATATGCGACTTTTCTAACGGGTCTTTGCGTCCGTCTAGCGCTTACTACACATTTATTTATTTGTTGTCATTATGGCAGCAACTCAGCGACGAATTGTTATACAGACAGTTATTATTCGATAGCTCACTCTTACGAGATGGGTCGGCAAATCGTACGGATTGTTATGTGCTGTTGCAACATCGCCATTGCACGGGAACTGTCATGTGTTATGTTTCGCCGAGACATGTACGGGGTGCGATCAAAATGTAACAGAAATTTTTCTTTTTATTGAAGAGTCTTTATTTATTCATCGACATCAACTCTGTCCCCCTTCAAAGAAATCCTCGTCGGATAAATGCACTTGTTCCAGCACTCTTTAAAATTTTGGAGGCACTTCTGGAACTCACTTTTTGTTATTATATTGCTCCTTCAAAGGTTCTGTTTTTACCTGATCAGTAGTGGCTAAACGGCGTCCTTTCGTGATTCTCTTCAGACCTGGGGTGATATAGAGAAGTCTTAGGACGCCATGTCCGGGAAATATGGTGACTAAGGCAACATAATGGATTTGTTTTTTGCCAAAAATTCACTAACAAGAACTGAGAGTCATTGTAGTTTCCAAGAACTGTTTTGCTCCAATTCTGGTCGTTTTCTTTGGCCTGCTGTGCCTAAACGGCGGATAACTTCCACGTAACATTTGTTATTGACAGTACGATCATAGGGAACAAACTCATGATGCACTATGCCACTGTAATCGAAGAAAACACCCAGAAGAATCTTCACATGATATCGAAATAGTCGAATTTTTTCCGGTCTTGACATTTCAGGACACTGGGATGATTGGGCCTCGATTTCGACGTCGTACCCGTATACCCCCCTGAGAGAAATTTCAATAATTTTGGAACAAACTTTGCTCCTACGTGTTTCGTGCGCAAAACACCCGAAAAAATGGTCTGGTTCGAGCTGGAGGATACGGCGATATCATCAGCCACCTCTCTGGTAGGGGTTCGGCCATGTTCTTGTTCTTCCACACTGTAATCAGTAATTGCTATCCCAGCGCGGTAACCGTCGTCAGCGTCTTCTCGACCCTCTTTGAAGCAATTACACCACCCGTAAACGCTTGTCTCACTCACAGTAGATTTCCCGAAAGCCAAAGTCAACATTTCCAATGCGGTGCTCCACTGTATTCCATTTTTGAGCAAAATTTGCTGTAAATTCTTTGATCCTCCTGTTTGGAAAGTAAAAATTCGTCGAGAACTCGAAAACACATAAGCTATGTGATCAAAAGTATCCGGACACCTCGCTGAAAATTGCTTCCAAGTTCGTGGCGCCATCCATCGGTAATGCAGGAATTCAGTATGGTGTTGCCCTACCCTTAGCATTGGCGACAGGTTCCACTCTCGCAGGCATACATTCAGTCAGGTGCTGGAAGGTTTCTTGGTGAATGGCAGCCCATTCTTCACGGAGTGCTGCACTGAGGAGAGGTATCGATGTCGGTCGGTGACGTCTGGCACGAATTCGGCGTTCTAAAACATCCCAAAGGTATTCTATACCATTCAGGTTAGGACTCTGTGGAGGCCAGTCCATTACAGTGATGTTACTGCCGTGCAACCACTCTGCCACAGGCCGTGCATTACGAACAGGTGCTCGATCGTGTTGAAAGATGTAACCGCCATCCCCAAATTGCCCTTCGACAATGGGAAGCAAGAAGATCCTTAAAATATCAATGTAGGCCTGTTCTGTGATAGTGCCACGCAAAACAACAAGGGGTGCAAGCCCCCTCCATGAAACACAACGATCACACACTTCAACACCACCGCCTCCCAATTTTACTGTTGGCACTGCACACGTTGGCAGATGACGTTCACTGGGCATTCGACATACCCACACCTTGCCATCGGATCGCCACATTGTGTACCGTGATTCGTCACCACACAACGTTTTTCCACTGTTCAATCATCAAATGTTTACGCTCGTTACACCAAGCGAGACGTCGTTTGGCATATACCGGTGAGATGTGTGGCTTATGAGCAGCGGCTCGACCTCAGAAATACAAGTTTTCTCACCTCCCGCCTAACTGTCGTAGTACTTGCAGTGGATCCTGATGCAGATTCCTGTGTGATGGTATGGATAGATGTCTCCCTATTACACATTACGATCCTCTTCAACTGTCGGCGGTCTGTCAGTCAACAGACGAAGTCGGCCTGTACGCTTCTGTGCTGTACGTGTCCCTTCACGTTTCCACCTCGCCATCACATCGGAAACAGTGAACCTAGGGATGTTTAGGAGTGTGGAAATCTCGCGTACACAAGTGACGCCCAAACCCTTACCACGTTCGAAGTCCGTGAGTTCCGTGGAGTGCCCCATTCTGCTCTCTGATGATATTTAGTGACTTCTGAGGTCGCTGATACGAAGTACCTGCCACCTAATACGAAAATCGTATGTTTTTAGGGGTGTGTGAATACTTTTGATTCCGTAGTGTATAACCTTTTCGACTGTCAACAATAAAGTAAATGTTCAAAAATGGTTCAAATGGCTCTGAGCACTATGGGACTTAACTTCTAAGGTCATCAGTCCCCTAGAACTTAGAACTACTTAAACCTAACTAACCTAAGGACATCACACACATCCATGCCCGAGGCAGGATTCGAACCTGCGACCGTAGCGGTCGCGCGGTTCCAGACTGTAGCGCCTTTAACCGCTTGGCCACCCCGGCCGGCTAAATGTTCAAAACAGCTGAAACTGTAACCGTACATCAGGGACATGTCCACCACCAAAAGGAAAATAAAAGGAAATTGAAAACGGATATATGGAGCCCGCGGAATTAAAAAATGCCGTTTCTGTTCGACCACGCCTCGTGTGTGGTACTCGGCCCCCGTGCCTGCCAGCGGCGGAGTCGCCGCCTGACGTAATGGCCCCGACTGTCAGCTGACCGCTCGACCTGCGTGTGCCGCGTGTTGCCGGCCTGCAGGGCGCTGCTCCTCACGGACAAGGCCGCGCGGCTATTCCCGTCGGCGTAGGCGCGCTAACCCCGGCACGCGGGCCGGCGTAAATATCGACTGGCCCTGCCACCTCCTCTGTACGCTCTAGTATATAAATACACAGACGCCGTGCTCCCAGTCGCCCACGAGTATCGATAGGTCATCGCTCCAGTCTTAGACGAGGCCGCAAGGCCTGGTTCACGCATATGCGGTTCCATTCTGTTCGGTTCGTTTTCGTAATCGCTACCGATTACCTCAGTTGTATGACTGGATTCCCGATTACCTCTCAGAGGGGTCACAGTTCGTAGTGATAGACGGTAAATCATCGAGTAGAACAGAAGTGAAGTCTGGCGTTCCGCAAGGTAGTGTCGTAGGCCCTCTGCTGTTCCTGATTTACATAAATGATCTACGTGATAATCTGAGCAACCCTCTTAGATTGTTTGCAGATGACGCTCTAATTTAGCGTCTAGTAAAGTCAAAAGACGATCAATTCCAATTACAAAATGATCAATTTCTGTATGGTGCGAAAAGTGGCAATTAGTACTAAACAAAGGAAAGTGCGAGGACATCTACTTGGACACTAAAAGAAATCCGATAAATTTTGGGTATACGATACATAGCACAAATCTAAGGGCTGAAAATTCGACTAAATACATAGGAATTACAATTACGAGCAACTTAATTTGGAAAGATCACATAGATAATATTGTGGTGAAGGCGAAACAAAGACTGCGCTTTGTTGGCAGAACACTTAGAAGATGCGGCAAACCCGCTAAGGAGACAGCCTACATTACACTTGTCCGTCCTCTGCTGGAATATTGGTGAGTAGTATGGGACCCTTAGCGGGTAGGGTTGACGGAGGACATCGAAAAAGTGCAAAAAGGGCAGCTCGTTTCCTGTTATCGCTCCATAGGGGTGAGAGTGTCACTGATATGATACGCGAGGTGGGGTGGCAACCACTGAAACAAAGGCGGTTTTCTTTGCGGCGAGATCTTTTTTCGAATTTTCAGTCACCAACTTTCTCTTCCTAACGCGTAAATATTTTGTTGACACCCAACTACGTAGGGAGAAATAATCATCATAATAAAATAACAGAAATCAGAGCTCGAACGGGAAGATTTAGGTGTTTCTTTTTCCCACGTGCCATTCTAGAGTGGAATGGTAGAGAAGTAGTATGAAAATGGCATGTAGAGTAACCATGTAGATGTAGATGTAGACAAGTCTTAAATTGTGTTCCTAAAAGAAACAGTATAGCACCGAGTACTCTCTGGACCCGAATACGGTTCATCAGGTTTCTATAAGGTTAGAACTCGCGTTCAGACAACAGAAATCAATCTAGGTGTTCACACACGCACTGTTCGGTCTGTGGTTTAACGTGATAGCTAGTGGATGCCTTTCAGAATTACAACTTACTATCGTATTTTTACAGTTATTGTCAAAGTTTTTCTGATAAAATGAGTGATTTACCAGATGTTGATGTGGATCGGCTGATTTCTGCAGTGCAATCTAAACCAGTGTTGTGGGACAAAACTTGTAAAAAATTTAAGGATAAATTGAAGACGGAGGAGGCGTGGAAAGACGTTTGTGTCGAAGTTTTTAACGACTCTGATGAATCTGATGTCAATAAATAAAAGGAATTGGGTAAGTAATGAAGAATTGAGTTTTATACTAGCATGTAGACTTTCACGGCCGCAAATATCATGTCCATTATAATTATCCGGGCTGTTATGCCGTGGTCGGTTGATGGATTCTGTGTCAATTCCCAACGTTTCGTCCCCGTCTGCGGAGGACATCTTCAAGGGGGTCCGTAGCTCGATGGAAGGTCCAACACACCCACTGGCTCGCTACTGACTGCCGCTAAATTCCGTGTCCGCGCGCTCCCGCGCCGCGGCGTGACGTCACGTGTTTTCAAAACGTCAGTGCAATTGGCCGCTGTCCGTCGCCATCGATCGCCGTTGCCATCACCCAGTAGTGGACGCGTGGTACACATCTTCTTTAACACCGGCATCCATATACCGTTTAATTTCACGCCCTCCTCCTTTCGGTTGAAATTATTTGGGTGTTTAGCGATTTCGATTGCCTCCCTGTAGAGCCTTTCCTAATATCCGCTTGTGGCCGCTAGTACTTGCGTCTCCTCGAAACGAATATGGTGGTTCCCTGGCTGGAAAGCATGCTCCGCAACAGCTGATCGTTCCGTTTCTCCTCTCCTACAAGTGCCCTTGTGCTCTTCCAAACTTTTAGAAACAATTCTTTCCTCGATGTGCTTGATTTTAGAAAAGAAAATGATAGTTTGGGCCACTCAGTATACCGCAAACCCACGCACACGGACCGTTATTTGCACCGGGATTCGAACCACCACCCACAACAGAAGCGGGGTGTTATCAAGACGTTAGCGGACAGAGCTAGAAATATTTCTGAACCTGAGTTGCTCGACGCTGATATGGAACATCTCCACAATGCACTAATGAAGAACGGATATTCGTCCGCCGAAATAAAACGTGCGCTGAGGCAGCCACGCAGAAATCATGTAACGGAAAGAATGAGCAGGGTCTTGACGAAGCGGAATATTACCGTAATTTACAAGCCCACCAGGAAGATACAGGAATACCTTAAGCCTGCCAAGGACGCTCGTAAACCATTGGAAAAAGCTGGAGTGTATAGGATCCCATGCAGCTGTGGAGATGTTTATGTGGGTACCACTAAAAGAACTGTTTCTAAACGTTTGGAAGAGCACAGGGGAAATTGTAGAAGAGGAGAAACGGAACGATCAGTTGTTGCGGAGCACGCTTTCCAGCCAGGGAACCACCATATTCGTTTCGAGGAGACGCAAGCACTAGCGGCCACAAGCGGATATTACGAAAGGCTCTACAGGGAGGCAATCGAAATCGCTAAACACCCAAATAATTTCAACCGAAAGGAGGAGGGCGTGAAATTAAACGGTATATGGATGCCGGTGTTAAAGAAGATGTGTACCACGCGTCCACTACTGGGTGATGGCAACGGCGATCGACGGCGACGGACAGCGGCCAATTGCACTGACGTTTTGAAAACACGTGACGTCACGCCGCGGCGCGGGAGCGCGCGGACACGGAATTTAGCGGCAGTCAGTAGCGAGCCAGTGGGTGTGTTGGACCTTACATCGAGCTACGGACCCCCTTGAAGATGTCCTCCGCAGACGGGGACGAAACGTTGGGAATTGACACAGAATTCATCAACCGACCACAGCATAACAGCCCGGATAATTATAATGAACATGAATTCAGTTTTGTCGAATAAGAGACGCAGCCAATTAGGGCAGCTGGTAAATTCACGTGGGTTTCATTACATTTAAAGAGATGTGATTTGGAAATTAAGAAATTAATCAATTACATTTAGTTAAATTACGTATCAAATTATAATCTAGTACATAATTTTTGTCATAAGTATTAAGGTAAATCAGATCTTAGAAAATTGTCAAGTCACTGAACCCACTTCATTCATGACGTGATCTTTAAACACGTCTCTTACATTTTCTGCGAACATAGTTGCCTGATTTTTCTCCTCATTACACCCGCGCGGACATCTTCAAAGCCCCGGATGGACAACGTGGTTTCCATTTCAAAACCATCTCGGTCTCGTACGAAATTTTGCAGAACTACACAAGCTGTCAATATATCCGTAGCATAGTCAAGATCCAAGTTAACTGAACGATGGAAGATCACCCAGATTGTTGCTAATTATTCCAACAGTGCATTCGACGTACCTACGAGCTCTGCACACACGATAGTTGTAGATGCTGTTCGCTACCGTCAAACTATTTGCACTGTACGGTTTGAGGAGAGCCAAAAGCATCGCGTCCAATCACGTGGTGAGGCATTTAGGGGTTTTGCAATACATCAGCGCGCCTGTGGAAGGCAACGAGATCGATTGCCGAAATATTGTGTCCTATGCACACTCATACCAGGCTGTTCACCCGAGATTTATTTCGTCATTAAATACGCCTGGTGAAATTGAAGAATCACATTTTGGTGTTGTGTATCGCTGGAATACACTTGTCCTGAAGTAGGTTTATGGTGAATGCATTCCCGTCATAATACCGTCCAGATTGCACAACAGAATTTGTGACGATCTTGCTTACAGTCGAAATCCCGAGGAGATAAGTATAATGAAAATCTGAGAAAGTGCAATCTCTTGCAAATACTTAACACGAAAAGCAAAATGTCTAGATTGAAATTAATTAAAATACTGCAACGCAAGTTGTAAAAACAAATCATCAGCGACAGATGGACAGGTCTTGTAAGTCATGAAATAATTTTTTTCAGATAAACACGTTCTGAAAAAAGTAGACACATGTGAGAGACCCGTACCGAAAATCAATTTGCAAAACTGCAGAAAAATCGGGAGCAGGGGCGTCAAAAGCAAAATCCTACATTTATGCATCTCAGTTGCAGTTCCTGAACAAAATGTTTAAAGAAAAAGAAACAGAGGACACTCTCACAAAATACTGATGATAGTGATGTTGTTGTTGCTGATGTAGTTGATGAAAATGATGAAAATCCTATACAGTCACTTCCAAGGTACCACGTTA
Source organism: Schistocerca nitens (assembly GCF_023898315.1). Taxonomy (NCBI): domain Eukaryota; kingdom Metazoa; phylum Arthropoda; class Insecta; order Orthoptera; family Acrididae; genus Schistocerca; species Schistocerca nitens. The sequence goes on from NC_064624.1 coordinate 6,432,286, forward strand.
TGCTGCAGCAGTGTTGTGTACATAGTTCCGCATAGTCAGCGCGTACACAACTTTCCGAATAGAGCGCGCCCCGCTAAGCACAACAGCGCAGGCGCAGCGCTCGTCCGTCTCCGCACTACGAGATGGCGCTGCCTTAGAGACGGACCAAATTCTGCTTCCGCCGATCCACGTATTAATATGTAACGCAGCCAATGAGACTGCTGCTAACGTAGAACCTTTTCTCCTCGCGGATCACACTCGCGCAGTGATACCTGAACACTCGAGGTATTATAACGAGTGTACAGACCTCCGATCAGTTACTCTGCATTAGTCTGTACGAGTCTGCATTTATCTACACCTGTCTGTACCAGTCTACATTAGTCTGTACCAGTCTATAGTCAAGTTTCAGTCTGCACCTAATAAGATTGTCATAGTCCTGTACATAGCCATGAAGAGAAATGTATAGACACTTTGTCAAATATCAGAGATGTGTGAGAATAAGATTAACGTACCAAGACCAAAGGAACTTCAGATTGTCAATTGTAAACAGCATCCAGAATCAAGTTATATAATGTCTATGCTTTTTATTATTTTAATAAATGTGTGTGAAAATTAATCAAGTTCTGTTTAAAGTTGGTCACCGTCAATCTGCTACTCTAAGCGTGCAAGTGGCATTTCTATCGTCTGACCTAACGGCAGAAGATAAACACGCCACGATAAGACCACGAGACATATTGCTGACACTCGCCTACTTCGTTACAGCGACAAGTCAAATAATGGTGTGTGTACCGAAGGTACACCACAAGCAGCTTCCAAACAACCTGTATCAAAGAAACGGAAAATGGATTCTGTTGAATTAGAAATGATCACAGCCCTGAAGGACACATCAAATCGGCACTTTTCGTCTTTTAAAGGATTACTCCCTTTTCTTGACACTCTTCATTTTCAAACGGAGGTGCAGAAAGTAGTGAAGAAAATCAGGCAGCAGAAGCATCCTCTTCCGTCTACACCCTATACACCGTACTCCTCTCGGTGGACCAGTCCACTGATGGGCTCTTCACCTGCTACCCCACCGACGGCGCCTAATCAGTACGTACAGAGCCAGCCACATACGCAGCACATTGCGTCAGCCCACCTGAAGCCAATCCATTCACAAGTGTCCGCTGTTCAGTTGTGCGAGGACTCACACAACCTCGGCCTGAACCGTCGTCACAGGTCTTCTTTCGATGACAAGTCAGAATACGCGTTTCACAATTTTTAAAACATAACTTAACTTCCCTTCTCCTTGTTTTAACTCTGACCTATTATTTGTAAACTAACGTTACTTCAGTTTTATGTTAAAATCTAATTAAAAATGACTCTTTCAAGAAATTATGTTAATTGTACTGTCCTGCCTCAAAGCTACGATCTGAATCGCTTGCATATATCTACCTTGGTGTTGAAGACGGTCCTTAAGTGTCACATGTAATTCATCAAATGATTTCATTGACATCCTGACGTAATTAAAAAATTAGTCTTCGTGCTCTCGTAGCTTTGGGAAAATGGTGTAAACTCTTCAAATTATTGCCGTAAAGTGATAAGATGCTGCTCCCAATCAATTCTAGCATTTTTCCTTTTTTTATTCTTCTACAGAGAAACAATATGGCAACAACGTGACTTCTGTCCCCGATATATATAAATGACCTAGTAGATAGTGTCGGAAGTTCCATGCGCCTTTTCGCGGAAGGTGCAGTAGTATACAGAGAAGTTGCTCCATTAGAAAATTGCAGCGAAATGCTGGAAGATCTGCAGCGGATAGGCACTTGGTGCAGAGAGTGGCAACTGTCCCTTAACATAGACAAATGTAATGTATTGCGAATACATAGAAAGAAGGATGATTATATGATAGCGGAACAACACTGGTAGCAGTTACTTCTGTAAAATATCTGGAAGTATGCCTACGGAACGATTTGAAGTGGAATGATGATATAAAATTAATTGTTGGTAAGGCGGATGCCAGGTTGAGATTCATTGGAAGATTGCTTAGAAAATGTAGTCCACCAACAAAGGAGGTGGCTTACAAAACACTCGTTCGACCGTTCATCAGTGTGGGATCCGTACCTGGTCGGGTTGGCGGAGGAGATAGAGAAGATCCAAAGAAGATCGGCGCGTTTCGTCACAGGGTTATTTGGTAAGCGTGATAGCGCTGCAGAGATGTTTAGCAAACTCAAGTGGCAGACTCTGCAAGAGAGGCGCTCTGCATCGCGGTGTAGCTTGCTGTCCAGGTTTCGAGAGGGTGCGTTTCTGGATGAGGTGTCGAATATATTGCTTCCCCCTGCTTATAACTCCCGAGGAGATCACGAGTGTAAAATTAGAGAGATTCGAGCGCCCACGGAGGCTTTCCGGCAGTCGTTCTTCCCGTGCACCATACGCGACGAACAGAAAAGGGAGGTAATGGCAAAGGCACGTAAAGTGCCCTCCGCCACACACCGTTGGGTGGCTTGCGGAGTATAAATGTAGATGTAGATGTAGATCACTACTGAGCCTGTGTATGGAAGAAAGCGCAAAACGTAATATGAAACGTGCTGCAACTGAAAACGAATCGTAGCGAACCGAACCAAATGGAACCGCATAAATGCGAAACAGGCCTAAGGGAGATGAGAACTGCGTGCCGGGCCGAAACTCGAACTCGGGACCTTTGCCTTTTGCGGGCAAGTGCTCTACCATCTGCACGAATCACGACCTGTCCTCACAGCTTTAATTCCGACAGTACCTCGTCTCTTACCTTCCAAATTTCACAGCTCAGATGGTAGAGAACTTGGCCGCGAAAGGCAAAGGTCCCGAGTTCGAGTCACGGTCCGGGACACAGTTGTGATCTGCCAGGAAGTTTCATATCAGCACACATACCGCTGCAGAGTGAAAATTTCGTTCTAGGCCTAAGGCAACAAGACAGACCGAAATCCGCTCCCTGTGAGGAGTTACCGGCACATTACGTCACAGCTTTGCCTTTTTGTACCTCCCCCTTCGGATCCCTAAGAGTACGTCCTTGTGACAGAGCAGCCGATAAAATCGGCCTTCGGTGTGAAGTCCCACTCGTCCCACAAAAGCTTGAGCCAGCGTCACCTGCAGAGGAATGACTGCTAATCAAGACACGCACGGTCGCACGGTGCGTCTAGTAATAGCCGGCTCAGTCCAGTGTCCGTGTGTAGAACGGGGAAGGCGCGTGGTCTCTCCGAGTTTGACCAGGGGTAGAGTGTGACAGCCATGGGGCTCGGCACGAGCATTTCGGAAACTGCACGACTTGCCGGGTGTTCGAGGAGTGCTGTGGCGAGTGGCTTCAACACGTGGCGAGTGGCTTCAACACGTGGCGAGTGGCTTCAACACGTGGCGAAACGTCCAGACGTCGTGGGATTGGGCGGCCGCCTACATCTACATCTACACACATACTCCGCAATCCACCATACGATGCGTGGCGGAAGGTACCTCGTACCACAACTAGCATCTCCTCTCCCTGTTCCACTCCCAAACAGAACGAGGGAAAAATGACTGCCTATATGCCTCTGTACGAGCCCTAATCTCTCTTCTCTTTGTGGTCTTTCCGCGAAATTTAAGTTGGCGGCAGTAAAATTGTACTGCAGTCAGCCTCAAATGCTGGTTCTCTAAATTTCCTCAGTAACGATTCACGAAAAGAACGCCTCCTTTCCTCTAGAGACTCCCACCCGAGTTCCTGAAGCATTTCCGTAACACTCGCGTGGTGATCAAACCTACCAGTAACAAATCTAGCAGCCCGCCTGTGAATTGCTTCTATGTCCTCCCTCAATCCGACCTGATAGGGATCCCAAACGCTCGAGCAATACTCAAGAATAGGTCGTATAATTTTTTTATAAGCGGTCTCCTTTACAAATGAACCACATCTTTCCAAAATTCTACCAATGAACCGAAGACGACTATCTGCCTTTCCCACAACTGCCATTACATGCTTGTCCCACTTCATATCGTTCTGCAATGTTACGCCCAAATATTTAATCGACGTGACTGTGTCAAGCGCTACACTACTAATGGAGTATTCCAACATTACGGGATTCTTTTTCCTATTCATCTGCATTAATTTACATTTATCTATATTTAGAGTTAGCTGCCATTCTTTACACCAATCACAAATCCTGTCCAAGTGATCTTGTATCCTCCTACAGTCACTCAACGACGACACCTTCCCGTACACCACAGCATCATCAGCAAACAGCCGCACATTGCTATCCACCCTATCCAAAAGATCATTTATGTAGACAGAAAACAACAGCGGACCTACCACACATCCCTGGGGCACTCCAGATGATACCCTCACCTCCGATGAACACTCACATCGAGGACAATGCACTGGGTTCTATTACTTAAGAAGTCTTCGAGCCACTCACATACTTGGGAACCAATCCCATATGCTCGTACCTTAGGAGTCTGCAGTGGGGGATCGAGCCAAACGCTTTCCGGAAGTCAAGGAATATGGCATCCGTCTGATACCCTTCATACATGGTTCGCAACATATAATGTGAAAAAAGGGCGAGTTGTGTTTCGCAGGAGCGATGCTTTCTAAAGCCGTGCTGATGCACGGACAGCAACTTCTCTGTCTCAAGGAAATTCGTTATATTCGAACTGAGAATATGTTCGAGAATCCTGCAACAAACCGATGCTAAGGATATTGGTCTGTAATTTTGACGATCCGTCTTTGTACCCTTCTTATATACAAGCGTCACCTGCGCTTTTTTCCAGTCGCTCGGGACTTGGGCAAGAGATTCGCGATAAATGCAAGCTAAGTAAGGAGCCAATGCAGTAGAGTACTCTCTGTAAAACCGAATTGGAATCTCATGAGGACCTGGCGATTTATTTATTTCCAACCCGTTCAGCTGCTTCACAGCCCCAGGGATGTCTATCACTATGTCCTCCATAAGGGAATCTGCACGAGACTCAAACGGCGGTATGTTTGTACGATCCTCCTGCGTGAAAGATTTCTCAAATGCTAAATTTAAAATTTCAGCTTTCGTTTTGCTGTGTTCCGTTGCCAGGCCAGACTGATCAGTGAGTGACTGGATGGAAGCCTTCGACCCGCTTACCGATTTTAAGTAAGACCAGAGTTTCCTTGGGTTTTCAGCAAGATCTTTTGCTAAGGTATGACGATGGTAGTGGTTGAATGCTTCGCACATCGCTCTTTTTACAGCAGAACGAATCTCTACTAACTTTTGCCTGTCCTCATTCTCCCGATTTTTCTTGCACCACGAGTGCAACTGCCTTTGCTTCCTGAGCATTCTCCGAATGGCGCTGTTAAACCACGGTGGGTCTTTCCCGTCCGTAACCCACTTTTTCGGCACATACTTGTCCAATGCGTGATTTACAATGTGTTTAAAATTTGCCCATAATTCTTCGACGTCCATCGTACCGGAAGTAAATGAAGTCGATTCATTTACTAAGTGGGATGCTAACACTGTTTATCTGCTCTTTCTAGTAAGAATACTCTCCCAGTCTTCTTGACCGACTTTTTAACTTTCGTAATCATAGTCGTAATGACAACATCATGATCACTAATCCCTGTCTCAACACTGACACCGTCGATGAGGTCTGGTCTGTTCGTGGCTACCAGATCTAAAAATTTGTTCGCGGAAGAGCTTCTGTAAAGTTTGGAAGGTAGGAGACGAGATACTGGCAGAAGTAAGGCTGTGAGTGCCGGTAGCTCAGATGGTAGAGCACTTGCCTGCGAAAGGCAAAGGTCCCGAGTTCGAGTCTCGGTCGGCGCACACAGTTTTAATCTGCCAGGAAGTTTCATATCAGCGCACACTCCGCTGCAGAGTGAAAATCTCATTCTGTAATAATTTTGATGCCCAGACATGTTCGGACCTTTGTGCCATCATGAATGAGTGCTATTGTTCAGGTCCGTGAACTGCAAATCTTTTAAGAAATGAATACTGCAACAAAAATTACGCCTAAAAATATTTTTGTCTGTTGTGTGAATTAACACACCTTGCAAAATGTTACGTTTTGTGACATAATCTTTTCATTGCTCCACAGCAGAAAACGACGTTATTATGTATCTGACTGACGAGTTAACCAATATTTTCATTTATGAACGCAATATTTGTTGCGTAAAGCTCAGTAATCAAAGGCAGATCTTACAGTATCTGACATTCTAATGAATGAAGTAATAATTGAGACAATAGGCATAAACTGTTAGCGGCTGCAATTTTTTTGTAACAATAAACAAATTTAAATTGCCATTTGTTAACAAGTGTAGAATTTGAATGAAAGTAATAGAGAGATAACGCCAACGCCGATGGCCAGCGGCCACCGCCGTTACCATGCTGAGGACTATGCATGCAGCTGTAGAGAAACAGGGAAACAAGACAAAAAAAGTTTGGCAGTTCCCAGCGCGATCTTCCAGGGTGGCGACAGTCGTCGTCCAGGACTCCGGGGCTGTGTCCACTTTGGCGCTGGCGACCGTCGCCAGAGGGCGCCACGTAACAGCGGCTGGCAGCCCTGCCACGCCACCTCCCATGTCCTCTGTAAGTGTCTGGAGGCGCCACGAAGGTTGGGTCCCAATACGGAATACGGGTAGTAGCTCCCGATTGGTTCACCTCTTACATTACCAACAGACAGCAAAAGGTTGTAACACACAGTGTTGAGAATGGCTGTGATGTGGAGTCTGACTGGTATAAGGTTAAATGGGGGGGGGGGGGGGGGGGGTGCCTCAAGGATCAGTGTTGGGGTCACTTCTATTCCTTATTTTATAAAAGATATGCCCTCTAGTATTACGGGTAACGCTAAACTATTTCTGTTTGCTGATGACACTAGTTCAGTAGTAAAGGATGTTGTGTGGCAACAATGGCTACCTGTCAGATAGTGCAGTTCATAACATAAGTTCATGGCTTGTAGAAAATGAACGCTCAATCATAGTAAGACTCAGTTTTTACAGTTCCTAACACACATTTGAACAAAACCTGACGTTTTGATTTCACAGAATTGGCACATGATTAGTGAGGATGAACAGTTCAAATTTCTAGGTGTTCAGATTCATAGAAAACTGTCGTGGGAAGCCCAAGTTCAGTATCTTGTTGAAAGACTTAATGCTGCCATTTTTACTACCCGAACGGTACCTGAAGTAAGTGATCGTTCGACATAAAAATTAATCACTTTCTTCATTCGCTTGTGTATATTTTTGGGTAACTCTTCCTATTCTGAAAGGATATTTTTCATTGAGAAATGGGCGGTTCGGGCAATAAGTCGACCACTGTTGACGAGTCTGAGTATTTTGACATTGGCCTCTCAATGTACACTACTGGCCATTAAAATTGCTGTACCACGAAGATGACGTGCTACAGACGCGAAATTTAACCGACAGGAAGAAGATGCTATGATATGCAAATGATTAGCTTTTCAGAGCATTCACACAAGGTTGGCGCCGGTGGTGACACCTACAACGTGCTGACATGAGGAGAATTTCCAACCGATTTCTCATACACATACAGCAGTTGACCGGCGTTGCCTGGTGAAACGTTGTTGTGATGCCTCGTGTAAGGAGGAGAAATGCGTACCATCACGTTTCCGACTTTGATAAAGGTCGGATTGTAGCCTATCGCGATTGCGGTTTATCGTATCGCGACAATGCTGCTCGCATTGGTCGAGATCCAATGACTGTTAGCAGAATATGGAATCGGTGGGTTCAGGAGGGTAATACGGAACGGCGTGCTGGATCCCAACGGCCTCGTATCACTAGCAGTCGAGATGGCTGTAACGAATCGTGAGGCCACGTCTCGATCCCTGAGTCAACAGATGGGGACGTTTGCAAGACAACAACCATGTGCACGAACAGTTCGACGACGTCTACAGCAGGATTGACTATCAGCTCGCAGATAATGGCTACGGTTACCCTTGACAGGAGCTCCTGCGATGATGTACTCAACGACGAACCTGGATGCACGAATGGCAAAACGTCATTTTTTCGGATGAATGTATACAGCATCATGATGGTCGCATCCGTGTCTGGCGACATCGCGGTGAACGCACATTGGAAGCATGTGTTCGTCATCGCCATACTGGCGTATCGCCCGGCGTGATGGTATGGGGTGTTATTGGTTACACGTCTCGCTCATCTCTTGACGGAACATTGAACAGTGGACGTTACATTTCAGATGTGTTACGACCCATGGCTGTACCCTTTATTCGATCCCTGCGAAACCCTACATTTCAGCACGACCGCATGTTGCAAGTTTTGTAAGGGCGTTTCTCGATAGAGAAAATGTTCGACTGCTGCCCTATCCAGCACATTCTCCAGATCTCTCACCAATTGAAAACGTCTGGCCAATGGTGGCCGAGCAACTGGTTCGTCACAATACGCCAGTCACTACTCCTGATGAACTGTGGTATCATGTTGAAGCTGCTTGGGCAGCTGTACCTGTACACGCCATCCAAGCTCTGTTTGACTCAATGCCCAGGCGTATCAAGGCCGTTATTAGTGCCAGAGCTGGTTGTTCTGGGTACTGATTTCTCAGGATCTATGCACCCAAATTGCGTGAAAATGTAATCACATGTCGGTTCTAGTATAATATATTTGTCCAATGAATATCCGTTTATCATCTGCATTTCTTCTTGGTGTAGCAATTTTAATGGCCAGTAGTGTATATATTCCTTACTGTGATTTGTTGTTAACAATATCAGCTTATTCCCAAGAGTATGCAGCTTTCACTCAGTTAATACTTGGCAGACATCAAACCTGCATTTGAATCGGACTGCCTTAACTCTTGTGCAGAAAGGTGTGCAGTATAATGCTCTATCCATTTTCAAAAAGCTACCACAATAATTCAAAAATCATAGCAGTAATAATAATAATGCCGTGTGGCTAGGGCCTCCCGTCGGGCAGACCGTTCGCCTGGTGCAGGTCTTTCGAGTTGACGCCACTTCGGCGACCTGCGCGTCGATGGGGATGAAGTGATGATGATTGGGACAACAAAACACCCAGTCCCTGAGCGGAGAAAATATCCGACCCATGCGGGAATCGAACCCGAGCCCTTAGGATTCACATTCTGTCAGGCTGACCACTTTTATTTATTTTTATTGTTTTTTTCTAAAGAAAATTTTTGCCAGACCAGGTCTCGAAACCTGATTTGCCACTGATCGCGAGCGGTCGCGTTATCATTTTTTTTACATTGTAAATTTAATAAAAGTTCATCCAATTACACTTGTTTTCCCCATTCTATCAATTGTAATATAAATAGTAAAGAAAATGACTGTTGAAAATAAAAAAATCTGACGAACGGGACTAGATCCAGCGGTCAACCACTTATGGGACTTCAACGCTAACCACTTTTTTCTTTTTTCTTTTTTTAATTTTTTATTTTCTTTATTTGTAAATTTTTTTCCCTACCAACTTCTTTTATATGGAAAAAGGCGTCTTTCAGTTACGACAAATAAAATTAGAATGTACATCCGTAGCAACAAACAGAACAAGAGTTCCTTCTAAACCATGAAATAGAATTTTAAACTAATAGTATGATGGTAGATAATAAAGAAAGAAAAATGTAACCAAATCCCACACGCCATTCCATGTGCATGGCCCATCTCCGTACAGATTCCATATTCCAACTTGATAAAACATTTCGCAGCGTGTGGAGCTCCATAATGATTGTCATCCTCTGCCCGGTACTCCCCAACTGTGAGGGGGGTTATCGAAGACACTGCGCAAATAGTTCAGCCACTCAGCTACCGAGGGTGGACATCTTAGCAGTAATCTACGCGCTTTCAAATCGAAACTGAAGAGGTTCCTCATGGGTCACGCCTTGTATTCCGTCGAGGAGTTACTTGAAATATTAACCTGATACTTGTATTGTTGATTGCATTTACTCAAATTTGGGGCTTCAGTTTGTTGGGTTCATAAACATTTTATTTTTATCTGTGATTACTTTCATGTTGTAATTTCGTGTACTGAAACGTCCCATGACCTTGGAGATGTGGTCCTCAATTAGGTACTACAGTAAATAAATACTAAATCTATTCTGAGTGTGAAGCAGGTGGGGCTTAACCCCCTAGGGTGGGACGAGTACCGCGGAGCCTCTTTGCTGGAAGACGAATGTTGCATTGCAGCAAGACGCCGACTGTATGTGAATGAGCTGTATCGTAGACTCTTTCCTCATTTGCTAGAATACCAAGACAAGTTTAACGAAATGAAGAGACGAGAGAGAACCGTTCTGTTCTACACTAAGATTATACAAGTCGTGCGATACCACGCAGTACAGTCCCTGAACTTCTTTTGTCAAAAGCATTGCACCAATAGACTCGGCGTGGCCTCAGAAAGTCGTCGGAGATCGCCTGCAGGAGTCTCGAGCGACGCTACCTCACAGACGTCCATAGCTGCGGTAGTGCACCAGCTGACCTGTCGATTATGTCCCACAAACGTTCGACGGCATTCACGTTGGGCGACCTGGGTCGCCAAATCAATTTGCCCCAATTTTCCACAATATTTTTAGAGCCCATTGCGAACAGTAGTGGCCCAGTACATGACGCACTCATATCCGTGAAAATTCCTCCGTTGTTAGCGAACATAAGGTGCACGAATGGCTGACAATGCTCTCGCAGCCGCCGAACATAACCGTCAGTGATTGGTTGAGATGCACAAGAAGACACCCTGTCCAGTTCCATGTAAACAAGTATTATGGAGCCACCACCTGCTGGCACAACTTCCGGCCATGGCTTCGTGGGGTCGGCGCCACACTCGAATCCTATCATTCCTTCCACAGGCCCTGGCGGGCCCAACCGCACCGACCGGCCGCCATGTCATCCTCAGCGACAGGCTTCACTGGATGCAAATACGGAGGGACGGAGGGGCATGTGGTCAGCACACCATTTGTGTATATATGTGTGTGTGTGTGTGTGTGTGTGTGTGTGTGACTGGCGGTCAACGGCTCGAAGAAACCATTCCGAGGTATTCACCGTCAGTCACACTCGGTGATGGTACTAACAAATCTCTCATCTATCCTATCTTCTTTTTATATTCTTCTTAAAAAGAAAGAAAAAAAAACCACAACAAAATTTTATTATATTTCAACCTTAAATAATTGTTATTTTGAAAAGCATCATTCTTTGTAAATGTTGTAGATAAAACAAAAGAAAAGAAAACTGTAAAAAGATGAAAAACGAAAATTGTAAGATGTACGACCTGTTTTAAACGTCAGGTAACAGGTCTATAATTTGGCACTAAATAAATAAAATAAACAAATAAATAAAAACACCGCTCTCCCGGCCGTACGTCACTTTACGAGATCGGAGCCGCTACTCCTCAGTCGAGTAGCTCCTCAGTTTTCCTCACGAGGGCTGAGTGCACCCCGCTTGCCAACAGCGCTCGGCAGACCGGATGGTCACCCATCCAAGTGCTAGCCCAGCCCGACAGCGCTTAACTCCGGCGATCGGACGGGAACCGGTGTTAGCACTGCGGCAAGGCCGTTGGCATCAGCTCCTCCCAATTGAAGTCGGCACTCGTTTGACCAAGCCGCGGTTTTCCAGTTGTCTGGGGCCCAACTGACATCGACAAGACCCCAGGACAGATGCTGCAGGCCGTGCCGTGCTGTTAACAAAGGCATTCGCGTCGATCGTATAATGTCATACCTCGTTAACGCCAAATTTAGCAGTGTAGTTGTACATTCTTTCAAATTCTGAAGCTGGCAAGGGTAAAATACAGGGAGGGAAAGACTATTTATAATTTGTACAGAAACAAGATGGCAGTTATAAGGGTCGAGGGGCATGAAGGGAAAGCAGTGGTTAGGAAGGGAGTGAGACAGGGTTGTAGCCTTTCCCCGATGTTATTCAATCTGTGTATTGAGCAACCAGTAAAGAAAACAAAAGAAAAATTTGAATAGGAATTAAAATCCATGAAGAAGAAATAAAACTGAGGTTTGCCGACGACACTGTAATTCTGTCAGACACACCGGAGGACCTGGAAGAGCAGTTGAACGAAATGGACAGTGTGTTGAAAGGAGGATACAAGATGAACGTCAACAAAAGAAAAACGAGGATAATGGAATTGTAGTCGAATTAAATCAGGTGACGCTGAGGGAATTAGATTATGAAATGAGACATTTAAAGTAGTAGATGACTTTCGCTATTGTGGGAGCAAAATAACTGATGATGGTCGAAGTAGAGACGATATGAAATATAGACTGGCAATGGCAAGGAAAGCGTTACTCAAGAAGAGAAATTGTTAACAACGAGCATAGATCTAACTGTTAGTAAGTCTTTTTTTTTAGTATTTGTATGTACTGTAGCCATATATGAATGTGAAACATGGACGATAAATATTTTAGACAAGAAGAAAATAGAAGCTTTCGAAATGTGGTGCTACAGAATAATGCTGAAGATTAGCTGTGCAGAGCAAGTAGCTAATGAGGAGGTACTGAATAGAATTGTGTAGAAGAGGAATTTCTATCACTGCTTGATTAGAAGAAGGATTGGTAGGAGCTGTTGTGAGTCATCAACGGATACCAATTTAGTACTGGAGGGAATAGTGGAGAGTAAAAATAGTATAGGGAGACCAAGAGACGAATACACTAAGCAGATTCAGATTTTGCAGTAGTTACTTGGAGACGAAGAAGCTTGTACAGGATAGAGGGTGATGGAGAGCTGCATCAAACCAGTCTCTGGACTGAAGAGCACAACAGCAACAACATCAACAAGTCGTACATTGACTTGTGCGGTTATTTCGCGCAGTGTTCGTTGTTTCGCAGCTCTGACAGCTCTCCACAAACGCCGCTGCTCTGACAACTCTCCACAAACGCCGCTGCTCTCGGTCGTTAAGCGAAGGCCGTCGGCTGCTGCGTCGTCAGTGGTGAGAGGTAACGCCCGAAATTTGGTATTCTCGGAACATTTTTGGCAGTGTAGATCTCTAAATATTGAATTTCGTAACGTTTTCCGGAATAGAATGTCGCATTCATCTAGCTCCAACTATTATTCCGCGTTCAAAGTCTGTTAACAGCCGTCGTGCGTCCACAATGACGGCGGAAACCCTTTCACGTGAGTCAGCTGACTACAAATGACAGCTCCGGCAGAGTTCGGCCCTTTCATACATCGTGCACGGTCTGCTGCCGCGATCTGCGTAAGTATATTCGCTATCCAATGATTTTTGTCACCTCACTGTGAATGGTGGAGATAATCGAGACGATGTGTGGTGACACTTAAAAGCAGGATGACGAAGACTGCCCACGACTTCAAATGAATTCAGCAAAACAGACATAACGCGGCAGTTAACCTTCAATACAGTTAATAGAAGTTTTGCGAGCCACTCTCACGTGTTTGCCTTGCGTTGTCACGCAGAAGGAGAAGTTGGTTCCAATTTTTGTGGCGACGGACACGCTGATGTCGTTTCTTCAGTTTCCTGAGGGCAGCACTGTGCACTTCAGAGTTGATCGTTGCACTACGAGGGAGGACGTCAGACGGACTGACAGCCCACACTGCCAGAAGACTACGTACCTGCTGAACTCTTTCCTCAGAGGAGAGATGGTGTGGCGTGGATTGCCGTTTTGCTTCCGGTTGGAAGTCCTTAACCCCTGTTTCATTACTTGTGACGATGTTCGACAAAAAATTGTCACGATTAGCCTCGCAACGCGCAAGCATAGGCGGTCCTCGGTTGCTCCTTCTGGTCTTCTGCCAGGCGGCGAGAAATCCGGCAGGCACGCGCCTGTGAGTACCCTGAATGGTGCGAGACACCACCAACAGTGACGTCCAGTTGAGCAGCGGTACGTGTTGTTGTGACCCGTCCATCACCTCGAATGAGGCTGTCCGCACGTTCCGACATTCCAGCAGTCACAGCTCTGTGTGGCCGGCCGGCGCAGGTTTGCGAAGTGATGACACACCCCTCGCCCTACGACTCACCTTGCTTTTGTTCACTATCAGGTTTTCGTAGACATCCTGCAAGTGGCTACGAATAACTGTGATGTACTGGGTTTCCTCCAAAAGAAACTCAGTGACAGCTCGCCGCACGGAATGCACTTTCGTGTTACAGAGGCCATTTTGAGGGCTACATGTAGCGCCGCAAGTATCGAAACTTCATGAAACTATGGGGGCACAAGCGGGAATATTCCACGATCTGGCACAACAAGTTGCGCATTTTTACCGCCGAAAATGGCTGAAACACTCATTCAGCGTACATTTCAAAGGGCAAGCATCAATGTAACAACGAGCATTGTGGAAAGGTTGAATTATAGTAACTTTAAACTTAGATACGCCACCCTTCGCACGGATCAAATTTTTTTTTCTGAGTTTCATTACACATAAAATTTCCGGTAGCAGCAGTGGTAAATCGTAGACATGTAAACGGGGCACTTACCACAACACAAGGGAGATCTCCCACCGCAACTTTAAGGGGGGGGGGGGGGGGGGGTAGGACGTCAAACGGGCCGACTTGGAGCAGGAGAGGCACCACAGGACATAGGACATTTTAGTTTTAGTTTAGTAGACTTTTGCATGTAAATTCATAAAACTTTGTCAGCATGACCAGGAAGGATTCACTATTTATACTCATAGCAGTGGAAGTTCGAAAACATAACGAAGTAATTTTTTTTCTTTTATACATGTGAAATTTCATCATTTTTTTTACTTACTAATGGCAGCATTTGTTGCTATAGGTACACTTTTCTTCATAAGTAAGAGAGATGGTTCGATTAATTTTGCACAGCATACAAACCATACTTAAAGGTGTATGAAGCTCTAGAATTTTCAAAATCTATTAAAAACTGTGGTAAAAATTGAGGTAATTAACTACAAAATTTGTGTTTTTTCTAAACATGAAGTTTAAAATACAACAGATCATTCGTTTTTTCATAAATTAAATAAATTCTAGAGTTTCATACACCTGTAAATATGGTATGTATGCTGTGCGAAATTCATCGAAGAATCTCTGTGACTTGTGAAGAAAAGTGTACCTATAGCAACAAATGCAGTTAGTAGTAAGTGAAAAAGTGATGAAATTTGACACGTAAAAAAAATTACTTCGTTATGTTTTCGAACTTCCACTGCAATAGTGTGAATCCTGAATCCTTCCTGGTGATGCTGACAAAGTTTTATAAATGTATTTGTAAAAATATAGACACTGGAAATTAAAATGTCCTGTGGTGCCTCTCCTGCTCCAAGTCGGCCCGTTTGACGTCCTACCCCCCACCCCACCCCCCTTAAGCGTAAGATACGCCATCCTTCTCACTTGAATGAATCATTTTTTGAGGTTACAATTTACTCCTAAAATATCGGATACAAAATTTTCCCAACTTGTGTTTTCTAATAACGCTCCGACTCGGGATCAGAGCTATAGCCCCAATACATTTTTTTATCCTCGAAATGACACAAACTTCTTCATTCTAGAAGCAAACTTCTCACTTTCTCACCATATTTCGCACGTGAGAAAAATGCAGTGATTCTGGCGAAGAAAACGAACATTTGAGTTCCGCCGACTGCCGTCCGAATTCTGCAGATTCGGAAGACGAGATCGGCTACAGTGTGAACGCGAACGCACTGGTGTACTGATGTGACAAGATCGGCCGATGCCGGCCGTCGGTCGAATCAACCGATGCCTGCGTCACCGTGCCCGGCAGCTTAAGCTGGGACGGACTGCAGAGGGGGAGTCCAGTCAACAGACAGCGCGGCAGCCGCCACGCGCCGAACTGGAGCGGGCGCTGCTCTCGACGGCAGCAGCACCCTCCACCACGCGCTTCGCCAAGGTCGGTGACCTGCAGGCGGCAAACCCGCCCCCACCCCACCCCTTCCCACAGCCACCAGTGCTCGGCAAGCAGCGGCCACCGGCTGCTTGCGATGCAGATGGGACCGCGTCTGACGCGCAGAGGTGCAAATGGGGGGAGACGTGGGCAGCAGGGTGGTCGAGGAAGAAGAGGGAGGAGGGAGGAAGGAGGAGGGAGGAGGCGCGAGCACACCTGCATCTGTGGCGAGCGCAGGCGGGAGAGAGCTGCGTGGTGTGACGTACAGGCGTCGAGATGCTGGTTGCGTTGTCTTCATCGACGTCTGAACATCGATGGACGATGACCCCCCCCCCCCCCCCAAGTACTGATGTTAGGTGATGAAGTTACTGAACGAACGTAAAAAGCAACATATATATACAGTGCGGTTATATTCAAACTCTCGATACCTCGACTAGTGTAGGCGGAAAGCTATTTACTCTACCCAACTTTAAGGGAGTGATGTTAAGACTGTCTGCTGTAGCTTTTGTCTTGTTATTGTGAGTCTTTTTTTTTTAATTTATTGTCTTTCGAAACGTGCACATACAGCCATCCGAACACCAGAAATGTTATACTACAATTCGTTCTGATAATTTATGGTATACATTTATAGCATTATTTGCTTATGGCTCATTTAAATTATTATAATTTATTTTGCTTTAAGATTTTCTCTTGTTGGTACTCTATTTTCTGGTAGATGTAAAGTAAAGTGTACTATCTTGTAGTTGCAAGTTCTTTGCATTGTATGTGAGTAATACATGTAAAATACTATGTTAATTGTTTATTACGTTAAATAAAATTCTGCTGACATTTTGCATTTGAAAATATTTGTGTGTATTAATTGTTCATATTGATGTAAACTTGGCAATTTAAGAAATGGCCACGCTTAGCAAAAATGTAAGAAATAGGTGTTATGTAAAAGCCAGTGCGCTATTGTTTGAAACGAAAGTTGCTCTGGGGAGTGAAAAAGGTGGCAAGGGCGAATTGGCGCGCTACCGAGAGCAAGCGCGGGGGAACTAAGTCACACAGTCTGTAGGCAGCAGTGATTGAGACAACACCCTTGTGGAACAGGAGAAGCTTTGCCTGCAAATTTTCACTAAAATGCCTCGATGAAGACTGCAAACGGCTTACGGCGTAACTATGAATTGTTCGGCTACTGTATGCAAAATTTAACGACGCCACGAGAAGAAATTAAGCCCCTTGCACGCCGTACTGTGGATAGTGTAGCCGTCATAATATTGTTCGCCACACCCAAGCCTACAGGCACCAGATAGTTTTGTTTTTTTATTTTTGCTTTTGAACAGCGTGAGCCATTAATGTAAACTGTGTTTTAAAAAAATCATTCTTGAACTTTAAAGAAACTGGTTCACCCTGTTATTTCATCCTAATCATACACTTACACAGGATTCCTTCCGGGTACAATTGAAAGAAAATCAGCCCTCGGTCACTATTTGTAACTAATTAACCTTGTCTCGACCCTGCTAGGAGTGTCTTCCTCAGAATTTAAATCAAAGAATGGTATATATTATATAACATGGCCACAGAATTGGGACTAAAATGTATGATAGAGTATAAGTACGGAATCGTCGTGAAAGACTGGCAGTACTTATACGTCCTTTATAAAATAACAAATACGCCAAAAGGGCATTAGTCACAAAGATATTTAAGAGAAAGACAACTGTGATGGCGAGCCGCTAAGGGCTGCTCGTTATTTGAATGGTGCAAGTTGCGAAACGGAATTTATTACTTTATAAATGACGTATAACAACTGCCAGTCTTTCACGGGAATTCCATACATTTTAGTCATAATCCTGTGACCACGTTATAGAATATAGACCATTCTTTATTTTAAATTCTGAGAAAGACACTCCTAGGAGGGTCGAAACCAGGTTAATTTGTTAAAAATAGTGACCGAGGGCTGATTTTATTTCAATTGTAACTATTCACGGTCTCTGAACGTGCAGCCATGTACAAGATTTTTCCTTCCTGGTGTTTGATTTATCCTAGAATCCTGTTTCGCAGACTTATGAAGTGCCAACTTGATAAAAAGAGGCACCGTTTAAACTGTTTCTGTGTTTTCTTGACAATTGCAAAGTGTTATAGTAAACGTTTTCTTACGTAAAATTCAATCAGAGTGCAGCCAACTTACTAGAACCTGTTAAATAACTATACAGAGTTAGTTCAATGGGTCACCCCTAGCCTTGATGACAGCTTCCACCCTCGCAGACGTACGTTCAGTCAGGTGCTGGAAGGTTTCTTGGGGAATGGCAGCCCATTCTTCACGGAGTGCTGCACTGAGGAGAGGTACCGGTGTCGGTCAGTGAGGCCTGGCACGAAGTCGGCGTTGCTAAACATCCCAAAGGCGGTCTTTAGGATTCAGGTCAGGACTCTGTGCAGGTGAGTCCATTACAGCGATGTTACTATCATGTAACCGCAGTGCCACAGGCCGTGTGTTATGAACAGGTGCTCGATCGTGTTGAAAGATGCAGTCGCCATCCCCGAGATGCTCTTAACCAGTGGGAAGCAAGCAGGTGCTTAAAACATCAATGTAGGCCTGTGCTGTGATAGTGCCACGCAAAACGACAAGGGGTGCGAGCCCCCTCCATGAAAAACAAGACCACACCATAACACCACCGCCTCCGAATTTTACTGTCGGCACTACACAAGCTGGCAGATGACGTTCACCGGGCATTCGCCACACCCACACCCTGCCATCGGATCGCCACATTGTGTACCGTGATTCGTCACTACACACAACGTTTTTCCACTGTTCAGTCGTCCAATGTTTACGCTCCTTACACCAAGCGATACGTCGTTTGGCATTTACCGGCGTGATGTGAGGCTTATGAGAAGCGGCTCGACCATGATATCCAAGTTTTCTCACCTCCCACCTAACTGTCGTAGTACTTGCCGTGGTGCATGATGCAGTTTGGAATTCCTGTGTGGTCGTCTCGATAGATGTCCGTCTGTTACACATTACGACCCTCTTCAACTGTCGGCGGTCTCTGTCAGTCAACAGACGAGGTCAGCACGTACGCTTTTGTGCTGTACAAGTCCCTTCACGTTTCCAGTTCACTATGACATTTGTAACAGTGGACCTAGGGATGTTTAGGAGTGTGGAAATCTCGTGTACAGACATACGACACGACACCCTAAAACCTGACGACGTTCGGAGTCCGTGAGTTCCACGGAGAGCCCTTCTGTTCTCACGATGTCTAATGACTACTGACGTTTTTGATACGGAGTATCTGTGAGTAGGTGGCAGCGCAATGCGCGTAATATGAAAAACGTATGTTTTTTGGGGTGTCCGGATACTTTGGATCACATAGTGTAGGATTAACAGGGCACTGATTCGACATAAAACAAGATTTCCAGAGTATATGAAAACATGTAAACTAGACGAAAATGAAACACATGACACACATTGCTGATATACTATAAAAATCTTGCTGGTAACACAATAAGAAATGATAAATCGCCTTTGGTACACATGTGGGATATTCCCAGGTCAGTCCACATTAATGACATGTGTAAATTAACAATAAAATGTTGTTTGTATGTCCTGTCAGCACTGTTCCAAATACTGTGGACAGAGAACTGCATATTCGTGCTGTTCTGTAAGTACCATCTACAGTAATGAGAAAGACAGTGTAGAAGAACAGGAGTTCTGTATCAGAGCCACATGTATAAATATACCGGCATTCAGGCATGTACTCTCAGGACGTACATGGTGACATACATTTAGACTCCAAGCCCTGCATATTTTGCGGAGTAGCAAGTGGGGATATAATCAGATAACTGAGCTTTGGTCTTCCTCTGGAATTCGAAGCACCAGGAGTATTAGGCTAGCAGTGCAGGGAGCTTGATGTTGGCACCGTTGTCGAACTTGTGAAACAGCCTATATGTTGCTACGTGGGTGCATACTAAGAGGGTTTGGAAGCTGCTTGGAAACCGACGGCCCAGTGCCTGAAGATTACTTGCAAAGACCTTTATGTGATACTTGTTCCGAGGACATTGTAGAAATAAATTGTTTGGATATTCTTCCTCTCCACATAGACATAGAGGGATGGGTGGCGCTTAGTTTGGGCCGACAGTCGTGTTCTCTGAACTTCTAACGAGTAAATTTCAGACGTGTTATGTCTGTCGTCAAGTTCCTTGATGTTTGTGTCTCATTACATAATGGTGTTCCTGGAATCGTGGGATGAACTAGTCCATAGCGACTGCCTTTAATTTTAGATGCCCACGACCATTGCTCTTGTCAGTCGAAGAACAACCAGCTTCTGAAACGGCAGTCAGCTTGGCTGTCATAATCGTGGAGTGTGGATCCAGCTCGTATAAGCCCTGCTGTTTGCTTCGGAGAACCCAGTAAGCACTATCAGCGCCTTCACCAGACGCTGACCCATCGGTATGCACCGTGCACGCTCGTGATGGTGGGGCAGGAATTCCGCTGCCGTTTTGTTAGTTGGGTCCTGGTTTTGACACGTTAAATTGAACCCAACATCATTCTGCAGAGTTGACTTTGGCGTATGCCTTATTGTTGTGCGGTAGAAGAGGAATTTTCCACACATGGTGCCTTGATGCCTGCACATTCATATATTCAGCTGTGATAGGTTGAGGCTGCTTATTTATGCAATATCTTGAAACACGTATGTTGTGTGGCGGCGATGGCGAGGCATTGCAGAGTCTCTGACCAGAGAGCTATTTGTCGTTCCTAGTCTGCGCCTGACCGCGCGACAGTTCAGTTCAGTTGCGAGTTAGCAGTTGGAGAGTAGTAGCGCATGCGAGATGACGTAGTCTGTGGTAGTAGCGCGCGAGAGATAGTCGCAGTTGTGTGTGAGGAGTCGGCGGGCGTCGACATGGCACTCTGGTCAAGATTCAGGACGAGGTACATTATTTTTTAAATAAGGTAATGAAGCAGCATTGCACTTAGCTAATAATGTATTGTAATTGTAACTAATTTGTTCAAGAATCGCCCCAATAATAATTTTGTTCTCAAACCAAGCACTTTAACAAAACAAACATTTTATTGAAAGAAATATTTCCCTTGGTATTCCTTAAAGAAAAGTTTCCCTTAATTTCAAAATTTTTGCGATGCATTTCCTTCGAGCTATGGCGAAAAATAAGAGCAGATGCAGTTTTACTGAGGTAAGAATTTGAGTTTAATCAGGGCCTAAGATCGACATTTCGGTCTATTTGCGTTTTCTTTGTCACTGAGATTTCTTTATCACTGAATTGACTTTCATTTTGTGGGAAGCTTACATTTGGGTCAGATTGCTATTTTTCATTTAATTGTCATTGTCATTAAATTTATTTGCTGGGAGATTACATTAGGTTGTATTCTTGTTAACATTAAATTATTGTGCTCAAAATTTCTCTGGGGAGGTTACACTTAGCTCTATGTCCATTAGCATTTGAATATTATCTTTCATTTTTGCGGGGAGGTTACACTTGGCGACCCTGCCAGGATCGTATTTCGTAGAGAATCTTCTGAAACGTAGCCAGATATCTGCTCTTATTTGCATAAATATAATTAGCATTTGGCGCAACGCTTTTACTAATATTTTGAATTTCTCTCCTCAGATCATCGGCAATTCTTTGCTCTGTTGTATTTGTGTGTTGTTTTTGCATTGTGCTTATTTGTTTTGTGAATAATTTTGACTATTGTAAAAATGCCGCGAAAGACTGTGAATAGTTTATCGCGAGGTATAATGAATGAAATTACCGACTTAAGCAACTTCACCAATAGTGCTTGTGACGTGCAGTGTAATGATGACAATCCACCGTTTACTGACAATCATCCTACTGATGAGCAAACGAACTCAATTGTCTCCTCTGTTGATATGACGACAATTGATGTCGCGGGGCGCCCTATTGTAATGAGCGCTGCCCAGCTTATTGACTTTGAACAAATGATGACAAGGTTGCTACAACAACAATTTAATGAACAGAACAAAATAGTTAATGAAATGATTAAAAAACTTGATGAACAGCACAAACAACTTCGCGAAACAATTAATGAAAGTTTCAAACAGACGAATGAAAGTTTCGACAATCATTTCAAACAACTTAATGAAAGTTTCGACAACCATTTCAAACAACTTTGCGAAACAATTGATGAAAGTTTTGAACTCACGAACGAAAAACAAGACAACGTTAACGAACAGTACAAACAAGTTAGTGAACAGATTACAGCCGTTACCATGCAATGTCAGGACACTAAAGAGCAATTACGTGAGGATACTAAGGCTTGTGCTAAGAACAGTAACGAAGAAGTTGGCAATGTTGCACAAGAATTAAGTAGTACACGTGTAGGCACAACAGAATCACATAATGACGAAATTAATGCAGTCACTGAACAATGCCCTAAAAACGCAGTACAGATACGCGACGAGTTTAATTTAGAGTCACTGGAAGTTTCACACATTCTGAACACGGATGTCAATAATAGAAGTGAACGACAGAACAACCAAATTGACGAAAGTACTAAAGTAATAGAATTGAAAACTATTTCAGTCACCAATACGTCACAGAATCCGCCACTTTGTGAACATCTGTCGGATTCACGCGGCGCGTATAGTTTGAGTAATCTGCAGAGAGTACGCGACTTAAAAACCGAAAAACTACGCGACTTGAAATCTGAAAAGCTACGCAAGTTGAAGTACGAAATGACACAGACAAACAGATTTTCACACAAACCTGAACGTGTTCTTAAATTCAGTGACGAGAATGTAGATTATGAGCAATTTTTATCTGTAAGAAAATCTAAGGAATTTAATAATGACAGAGCACAGATACACGATTTGCACTGTATAAGACAATTTATTTTTGTACTTTCACCGCTATCACCTGTAATGCAGAAACTAGCTTTGATCCTGATACGAAAATTTGCCATAGTATTTTCATCAGTATTGCCTATAATGCAGAAACTGGAGTTAGCAAGGATACAGAAATTTATTTCCGAATTTTTACCGCCATTGCCTGTAACACAAAAGCTGAAATGTATTTGCAGCGCGTAATAGACCTCAGGGGATTCATTACGCTTTAATGAATATGTGCCGTAGCGAGCATAGGGCCCCGAGCTGTAGTAGTGCTGTTTCATCTTTAGTTTTCTGCACTGCTGCCTTCTCTTCTACTATCCTTTATATCTATCAAAATAGCTCTTTAACTATTGCTCTACCTAGAATTAAGAGAAATGTAATGAAAACCGGATATGACAAATTTTTACCGAAAGTGACAGTTCTCTTTAGGCACTCCAGAACTACCGCCATAACTTTAATATCAGATAAAATTTTAATCATCAGTATGTGTAATATTAGCAGCAACAGCGAATGCATTTTTATAACAATAGACGTTTTTCACCGCAATAGCATCAAAACCAGCTGGTTAGCATACGTAACCAACAATGCAGTCTACAAGGTCAAGCAAACTCTAATGTTTTGCCGCGTGCACGTATAGTCCCAGCTCCAACAAATAGTAGCGCACGGCAGCAAAGGAACAACTACGTACAGAAAACACAGTATTTCAATTCCTATCGCAATGCGCCGTATAGAAATGACTATCACGACAGACGTAAAAACAATGAGCATAATTACCAACATACGTTTAATAATAGTCTATCTTATCAGCAGAAAGAACATTAGCAACAACAAATAATCATAAATGAACCAGACAATAGGTTTCATCTATAGCGTAACACGTCAGTAAGAATTAACAGAGCAGTTCAAATAGTGGATATGCCACAGCATCCTCCCGTAAAATAAATAATAACACGTACGATAGAATTTAACCAGATACAGCACAGACTGCATATTCCAGTAACGTAAGCAATACTTTTGACACGCAGAATTTTGTTCACGAGAATGTTATTTGAAACATGCTTTGTTGAATATACCACTTTTATCGCACACAGATCTTACCAGAAATTTTTCAATTGCCACCGACAGTTCCAACACCGCTTTAGGCGTACATATTTTTCAGGAAATTGAAGAAGATGGCTCAACAGTAATTAAAAACATCGCATTTGCAAGTCGCATTTTGTCACCTGCTGAACGAAATTATTCCGTTACAGAATTGGAAACATTGAGAGGCACCCACATGCCTTGCTCATACTGCGGCATCAAGCAGTCAGGCCTGCAAGATGAGTGGTCCGCCAAGCGAGTGGATTCATTCTGATTTATCAAGTAACATGAACTCTCGTACTCACACTTAAGTTACAAATTATCCTCCTGTATGAATAATACGCAACGGAAACGCATATCTGACTATCAGTGAATTACAGAACTCTGACTGTACACTACGCACTGGCAATACCACATTTACTTTCTGTCTTTTATTTAACGGCTTTTATCAACACGTGGCCACCGCACTGAATATGAATGGCGCACACATTATAAATTCGGGACATCATGATAACATACAATTCGAAGGAAAAGGCCACCGATCTTTTTCTTTTCACTACCTTATTTATTCCGATAAATTCTCTAACCTAAACACACAAATTCTTTAACCTACAACAATAACACATGACAAATTCCGCCCAGTGGGCATGGCTTTACAATTGGTGAATCTCTATATTATGGTCTCGTAATTTATTTACCGCTACAGTGCACTTTCTGGATAGGATGGTGGATCTTTTATTATTTCTCACACTTCGGCTCTCACAATCATCATCACGAAACTTTCCTCCAGACCGAGCGGTACACAAGGAACAAGCATAACCCACTAATCTTTTGAAACTACCTTGCTACTGTCCCATGCAGACCACACATACCCAAATTACATGACATACACCACACTACAATATGAAATACTACACAAAGAATGGTTACAACATTATCACTTTTAGCTTTCCCACTTCAATTAATATTTATCCCAGTTTCACACGACACTGCCCCACTTTGTAATTCTACCTTCCTACTGTGAACTCTGGAGATATATGCACGTCTTCCTGTGCAATGCAAGCCAAGTGGCGTTGCTGGAAAGACGGCCGACTCACCTTGATTCTCTCTCAGAGTTTAAATCTAGCGTCACACGGAATCATATCACACAATTTAACATTAAGAACATAATCATCACACATGCGAGTCCTCAACTGATACCATGGACGAGTACTTCTCTTTATCCTTTGTCTCATACACAGATTGAGACTCACACAGTACTCACCACGTGGAAGTACTCGTCTCTAATTTCAAGTCCTGCACACGCCATTTCTTAAATATTTCAGCTTATGGTACACACGCTATTTCTTAAATATTTCAACTTATTGTACACACGCTAGTAATTCAGCTTAACTTAAGCACACGGAAGTATTTCAACTTATAGCTACACGTGGTTTCATTGTGACCGTTGGTCACTTCCGAAGATTACTACAATCCCATTAATGTTACCTGCCTGACATTTAATTCTCCCCACAAAAGTTCCTGAGATAGAGAAATTATTAGTTCAAACTACTCTTAAATATTCC
Organism: Schistocerca nitens; assembly: GCF_023898315.1. Classification (NCBI taxonomy): domain Eukaryota; kingdom Metazoa; phylum Arthropoda; class Insecta; order Orthoptera; family Acrididae; genus Schistocerca; species Schistocerca nitens. Next base: position 6,457,456 of record NC_064624.1, read on the forward strand.
ACATGCATACCATGTCTCCACTCTTTCGTCATTACGGAGCACAACTAAAACAGGTCTTAACAGCACAAGATCCAGCGGCAGAGTGCTGAAATATGGCCGTTCTCTAGGTCATCTCCCATCTCTGTCGAGGTGGGGGAAGCACCTTGCTATCGTATTGGTCAGCCACATTTCAGGCGCTCAAAGCTCTGGTAAATTTCATGTCTTTGGTCCCACCAAAGGTGGCCAAAGGATCGACTCAAAGATGATCATATATTCACATTCACTATCTGTGGTTAGCAGACGACCATACATTCATTCATTTCACAGATCTCACCAAACTGGTTGTAGGGATTTACTTTGTGGGAGTGCACATGCGATCAATTAAATAAATAAATTGTCATTCTTTCCCACACTGGTATCCGGCTTCGCTGCATTAATTGAAATTGAGTTGTTTTTACACAAAAAATGTGTTGTTCTGACAAGAATAATGAAGTATTTTGTACCTATTTTCAATGTCGGGCAGTACTGTACCCTTTCACCACCGGCTACCCATGCAGAAAAAAATGGCATGGTACTATCCTTGCAATGCGAAGGTAGTTCCGAACATTTTTTTAAGAAAACTGTATTAGAACAAAAATAGCAAGTCATTAAAATAACCAGGAGGAGACCTTAGCCCCTGGTGACCTCAAATTGACGACCAAATGTTGTTACTTTACCAAATTATTGACACAGTTGTTGCATTATTGTACTCTCCACAATCCGGAGTAACGTACACATACAAATTTACAACAATCCATATGACAAAACATCACATCATAGAAATAAAAAAATAATGGTGGGATAAAAATTTTCTTAGTTACTGGGATCTTCGTTATTTTTATGAGTAATCCAAACTTCACTAATTCTATGACAAATAAAAAAAATACTAATTGTACTCATGAAATTTTAAATAGCTCACCGTCCAAACACAGAGCAAGTAATCTGACATTCATAAATTGCATTGTAATAATCTTTACACGGCAATGTCTAAATACAAAACAAAATCAACAAAAGAAAAAAATTACGTACACTAGTTACACGTAGAAGTCAGGCTCCATATCAATACACTAAAATATACATCAAACCTACAGAGAAATAAAACTGAGAAGAAAAACAATGAAATATACAAGTTACATGCTGGTTACGTAATATAGTTCGTCTAAGACATCATGTCATACCTCATTAACTGTCATCACCTAAGCAATTGCCACAACTACTCGACAGTGAGTTTAACCTTATCCTTATCCACCAGTACAAATACCTGCTGCTGAGCCAGTCAGTCCATCAACTTTGATCAATACACGCAGTAAATACACTCCTGGAAATGGAAAAAAGAACACATTGACACCGGTGTGTCAGACCCACCATACTTGCTCCGGACACTGCGAGAGGGCTGTACAAGCAATGATCACACGCACGGCACAGCGGACACACCAGGAACCGCGGTGTTGGCTGTCGAATGGCGCTAGCTGCGCAGCATTTGTGCACCGCCGCCGTCAGTGTCAGCCAGTTTGCCGTGGCATACGGAGCTCCATCGCAGTCTTTAACACTGGTAGCATGCCGCGACAGCGTGGACGTGAACCGTATGTGCAGTTGACGGACTTTGAGCGAGGGCGTATAGTGGGCATGCGGGAGGAAGGGTGGACGTACCGCCGAATTGCTCAACACGTGGGGCGTGAGGTCTCCACAGTACATCGATGTTGTCGCCAGTGGTCGGCGGAAGGTGCACGTGCCCGTCGACCTGGGACCGGACCGCAGCGACGCACGGATGCACGCCAAGACCGTAGGATCCTACGCAGTGCCGTAGGGGACCGCACCGCCACTTCCCAGCAAATTAGGGACACTGTGTTCCTGGGGTATCGGCGAGGACCATTCGCAACCGTCTCCATGAAGCTGGGCTACGGTCCCGCACACCGTTAGGCCGTCTTCCGCTCACGCCCCAACATCGTGCAGCCCGCCTCCAGTGGTGTCGCGACAGGCGTGAATGGAGGGACGAATGGAGACGTGTCGTCTTCAGCGATGAGAGTCGCTTCTGCCTTGGTGCCAATGATGGTCGTATGCGTGTTTGGCGCCGTGCAGGTGAGCGCCACAATCAGGACTGCATACGACCGAGGCACACAGGGCCAACACCCGGCATCATGGTGTGGGGAGCGATCTCCTACACTGGCCGTACACCACTGGTGATCGTCGAGGGGACACTGAATAGTGCACGGTACATCCAAACCGTCATCGAACCCATCGTTCTACCATTCCTAGACCGGCAAGGGAACTAGCTGTTCCAACAGGACAATGCACGTCCGCATGTATCCCATGCCACCCAACGTGCTCTAGAAGGTGTAAGTCAACTACCCTGGCCAGCAAGATCTCCGGATCTGTCCCCCATTGAGCATGTTTGGGACTGGATGAAGCGTCGTCTCACGCGGTCTGCACGTCCAGCATGAACGCTGGTCCAACTGAGGCGCCAGGTGGAAATGGCATGGCAAGCCGTTCCACAGGACTACATCCAGCATCTCTACGATCGTCTCCATGGGAGAATAGCAGCCTGCATTGCTGCGAAAGGTGGATATACACTGTACTAGTGCCGACATTGTGCATGCTCTGTTGCCTGTGTCTATGTGCCTGTGGTTCTGTCAGTGTGATGTATCTGACCCCAGGAATGAGTCAATAAAGTTTCCCCTTCGTGGGACAATGAATTCACGGTGTTCTTATTTCAATTTCCAGGAGTGTAGTTTAGCAATAAGTGCTTGAATCCACCAGTAGCTCTCGTATCTTACTCTACTGCTCATTTCTCTGTTGTCACACATTTAGACGACAAGAACTTGCATTTCGACTAGCCTTCGTTACACTTTAATGTGAAATATCACGACTGTGATAATAAAATAAGTGGCTTCAGTCAACACACCAACAAGATCATTACTCTCCACGACATCAAAATACATCAGTTAATTCCGATATTTGTTGTGCAATGCAAACTCTTGTCCCCTGTGACAACCTTACCGACCAATGCAACAAGAGCCGCTACGTTCGTATTACTCCACCGGCTAATAATTAAAGCATCATTGTACCAAACATTCTAATAAACATGCTACGTGAACTTGATAGCCCAGAACAAACAAAAAACAAACACTAACTATCCTAAACACAAATGTTAATGAAATACAATTACACTTGCTGTCACTTCAGGAATGAAACATATAAAAAAATCATTTACACAATTACAAATACATTATTCCCTATCTTGCGAGTCACACGGAAACATTTCATTCTGTGATTTTCTTGGGGTCAAAAAGTTGCTGATAGTTTTCCTAGAAACACTGTCTCAGTGTCAAAGCTCTCCCATGGTTACCCGGACGAAAGTCTTTGAGTCATTCAAATCGGCATTTTGAACGCGCACTGAACAGTAAACTGTATCTCACATTAAACACAAATGTCATAGTCATTCTCAGCGCACCATCCACACGAATCTGGTCATCCAGAAATGGCCCTACAACAACTATTACCCACGGTTCTGTCCTTTCAGTTCATGGTGTAATTAAAAGTCGTAAGGTTCAACAAACAGCACTTATTCCCGCACCAATTCAAGAAATGTCTCCTACTACAATTGCAAATGTCAATGTCCCACTTTAGTTTCTTGCGTTCATACAATAATTAGTCACCAAACGACAACTGTCCTCTTTAAGTATACCAAGTGTCCCACATGCAATTCACAAAGCACACTTAACAAGTCACTGCCAAAAGTTTATGGATCCCACCGTTCAGTGGTCAAAACAAAACGATCGTCCTGTCTGCTAAAGACAAAATCTTTTCCACCACTCACAACATGGAAACACCAGTCCTTCACTTTCCACCTTATGGAGACGTAACGAGCAGTCATCTTGTTTCACAGCTCCACAGTCCAGTACTAGTTAATAGTTACCGGTAACAAATGCCCGTCGGGCTCTGCCGCGCGTCGTCCATTCTGCCGTGGCGCCGCTGCGCGCGCCGTTGAGCAGAAGAAACCACCCGCTGTTGCCTCCGCGGGATACTTTCCCCAGTCGTAAGGGTGGCGGAACTTATGAATGGCCAGTGGTACGTGCGTGTCGCCCCAGGCCGTTGACCTCCTGTAGCGGGCGCGTGGAGTGTACCTCGACCAGCAGTGGAGTGCGGAGTGCCGTGGCTCTGTCGCCCGTCGCCATGGCGACGTCAGCTCGGCCCGCTAGCGGTATGGGCCTTACGACACCCAATCAGTCAGACCCTTCCGTGCACTCGCAACATTACAGACAAAAGGATATTCTTACATTATTTAAATACTCATTGATCACATGTATGATCTATTAGATACATTGGTAATAAAAGAATCTTTGTTCTAAAAAACGAAATTATACACCCTAGTTTTCTACACATACAACATCAACATTTATCTCTCTTCTATATACAGCCCACACTTGTGCTATTGATTGAACCTGTCGTCCCTCATACAAAACATGAAAGTGTAAAAATAAAAAACAAAAGGAACAAGAAACAATCTATACAACTCATAATTACAATATAAAATAGTAGACTACTCTAACATCTTATCACAGTGAAAATATTAGAAACTGTTGATTCTAAAGCTACAATATACAATGAACCTTTGCGTTTGTGACAGACTGAAATTAATACCCCTTGAAAGTGTTCTAACAAAAAATGAGAAAATAATCTACACAGCTCACTATTACCTACCACATGTTATTAAATATTAAACTACTTTAACATCCTAACACAATAAACATTTTAGAAACTGGTGACTCTAAATCTACAACATACAATGCATCTTTGTGCTCGTGACAGACTGAAATTAGTATCTCCTCATATATTTTACCTTTTTATTATATATAACAACATTTCTAGGACACGTATGAACCATCCACATGATGTCAGATCCTGACCTGGCATCGAGGTTCATCCCAACAAACAATAAAACACAATAATGTTTTAGTTATGGATCGGTAGCATCCCCTTTACAGGAGTGTGCGCATTGATCACACAACTCTACGACTCTCACTCACCAGACATCACATTTTCCTTCTCATTCAACCCATTAATACACTAACAGAATAGGTCTAGAAGTCAGCTAACCTTAACACCACCACACTCACGACAACATACCATACCTTTGCTCCCTTACACTCATAACACCACCACACTCACGACAACATACCATACCTTTCCTCCCTTATACTCAACCACATAACACATGAAGTTGTTTCGGTGATAGCTTTCCAGTCTCCGAATTCGTCCTTTCACTCTGGCACCTCTCTCCATCGGCTTACCTCTGCATTCACTTTATGCTAAATATCAACTTAGAATTGCGACATTTCATCTAAGAACAAAAATACACAAATTATTCAACCTGCAAAATAACAGTACACATTATTGGTACCGTTTTGATTAGTTATACTGGTACCAGGCTTCAACAACAACAAAAAATATTATTTTTGCCAAATCGCAAATGTTATGCTAAGAATTAGATCTACACTTATATTACATCTTACGTCAGTAGTCCACAACGTTCACCATCTGGATCTCATACTCCCTTTATGTCCTTTCACATTGTGCAGTTGTCCTCATCTCTTCATTCGTATTTCGGCTCTCTGTCCGTCCATTACTACATCATTTCCTGGTCTTCCTTCGCCATTGGCATCAATCTCTATTGCAGCATACACAGGCCTCTCTGTAACATACATCTAAGACATCTCCACATTATTAATTCTACTCACCTTTATTTACCACTGTTTCATCGCGTCGAATCTCTCTTTATTAATCACACTGCTTCACGTCGCTTCTCTCCTTAAATATCACCTTTATCCGCTACTATTTATCACGTCGCTTCTCTATCTACCATCTTTATCCACTCATTAATCATCACGTCGTTTCTGCCTGATCCTTATTCATATGACAAAAATTCGTACATACACCACTCTGTCGACTCGTTCATGACTCACTCGACCAGTCTATTCCGTCATACTTCCTGACTTCCCGCCTGAAAATTCTTATGTTCGATTTGACCCTGCACAACGTTACACACCACAAATAAATACACTGACTATCTACCATAAATTGCCTACTTTCGATCTGTCCTTAACTTTTCCATAATTTGATGTTAGAAATGTGATGAAGCCCACGAGATTGTTTTCCCTTGATCGTCTCAATCAGTACAGCATTTTCATGGACAATCCGCCTCACTCTGAATGGCCCACTATACACAGTAAAGAATTTCCTAGTTAGGAATCTGTGCTTACATGAAAATTAAATGTGTGCAGAGAATACAAGCTGGGAGAAATGGGCAGCCCAAGTGTTAGAAACTTTGGTGCTAGTGGTCTCTTTCTCTAACACCAGATTCCGAACAACCATACGCAGCACCTCATAACTGTCACTATGACAATGACATACTACCGATCAGATGGCATCTAATTTAAAAACTTCGATCACAATGTTTACTTTTTACATTACGTGTTAAGTACCTGCAATAGTCAAATCGCACTAATTAAACGGGACTCATTGGCATTATTACATAACATTTTTAGCAACTGGTCTCTATGAGGAAACAGTCCTTTTACTTTACTGTTCGAAATTGCTCTGAGAGACCAGCCTAACAGATGCCATTACTGGTGTTTTATTCTCTGATCAGAAGTATGGTATCTGCATTCCTACATATTAGTAGAGTTTGTCTGCTACATAGACAATTTTCAGTGCCAGCTGCATGTGTTTTAAGGTAAGGTGCTACGGGCTAGATATGTTGGATTAGTTTCTCCTATCCTTCAATCCATTATGACAAGAATGAAATGCCTGGATTCCATGCTCTCCTGTCATTCTGATAGTTTCTGCCGTTCCTATCCTCGACACTATCTGGCCTATGAGTCGTGTTTCCGTTCACGATATTGCTTTCATTACCCAGTTCCTGTAACAAGTGCTGAAATGACGCAGAATCGTCTACGCCTCTGCCTGCTATCGCTATATCTCTGCGCAATTTTTCTTATTTGACGAGTAACATGAACTCTAGTACTCACACTTAAGTTACAAATTATCCTCCTGTATGAATAATACGCAACGGAAGCGCATATCTGACTATCAGTGAATTACAGAACTCTGACTGTACACTACGCACTGGCAATACCACATTTACTTTCTGTCTTTTATTTAACGGCTTTTATCAACACGTGGCCACCGCACTGAATATGAATGGCGCACACATTATAAATTCGGGACATCATGATAACATACAATTCGAAGGAAAAGGCCACCGATCTTTTTCTTTTCACTACCTTATTTATTCCGATAAATTCTCTAACCTAAACACACAAATTCTTTAACCTACAACAATAACACATGACAAATTCCGCCCAGTGGGCATGGCTTTACAATTGGTGAATCTCTATATTATGGTCTCGTAATTTATTTACCGCTACAGTGCACTTTCTGGATAGGATGGTGGATCTTTTATTATTTCTCACACTTCGACTCTCACAATCATCATCACGAAACTTTCCTCCAGACCGAGCGGTACAGAAGGAACAAGCATAACCCACTAATCTTTTGAAACTACCTTGCTACTGTCCCATGCAGACCACACATACCCAAATTACATGACATACACCACACTACAATATGAAATACTACACAAAGAATGGTTACAACATTATCACTTTTAGCTTTCCCACTTCAATTAATATTTATCCCAGTTTCACACGACACTGCCCCACTTTGTAATTCTACCTTCCTACTGTGAACTCTGGAGATATATGCACGTCTTCCTGTGCAATGCAAGCCAAGTGGCGTTGCTGGATAGACGGCCGACTCACCTTGATTCTCTCTCAGAGTTTAAATCTAGCGTCACACGGAATCATATCACACAATTTAACATTAAGAACATAATCATCACACATGCGAGTCCTCAACTGATACCATGGACGAGTACTTCTCTTTATCCTTTGTCTCATACACAGATTGAGACTCACACAGTACTCACCACGTGAAAGTACTCGTCTCTAATTTCAAGTCCTGCACACGCCATTTCTTAAATATTTCAGCTTATGGTACACACGCTACTTCTTAAATATTTCAACTTATTGTACACACGCTAGTAATTCAGCTTAACTTAAGCACACGGAAGTATTTCAACTTATAGCTACACGTGGTTTCATTGTGACCGTTGGTCACTTCCGAAGATTACTACAATCCCATTAATGTTACCTGCCTGACATTTAATTCTTCCCACAAAAGTTCCTGAGATAGAGAAATTATTAGTTCAAACTACTCTTAAATATTCCACATGCATACCATGTCTCCACTCTTTCGTCATTACGGAGCACAACTAAAACAGGTCTTAACAGCACAAGATCCAGCGGCAGAGTGCTGAAATATGGCCGTTCTCTAGGTCATCTCCCATCTCTGTCGAGGTGGGGGAAGCACCTTGCTATCGTATTGGTCAGCCACATTTCAGGCGCTCAAAGCTCTGGTAAATTTCATGTCTTTGGTCCCACCAAAGGTGGCCAAAGGATCGACTCAAAGATGATCATATATTCACATTCACTATCTGTGGTTAGCAGACGACCATACATTCATTCATTTCACAGATCTCACCAAACTGGTTGTAGGGATTTACTTTGTGGGAGTGCACATGCGATCAATTAAATAAATAAATTGTCATTCTTTCCCACACTGGTATCCGGCTTCGCTGCATTAATTGAAATTGAGTTGTTTTTACACAAAAAATGTGTTGTTCTGACAAGAATAATGAAGTATTTTGTACCTATTTTCAATGTCGGGCAGTACTGTACCCTTTCAACATTATGTGTTGTATGAGCTTTCACGAGATTTCGGCACTTTCTTTATGGCAGACATACCACCGTTTACACAGACCACAGAGCGATACAATTTTTACTTTCAGCTAAATTTACACACGACAGATTAAGCAGATGGAAGCTGTATTTGCAGGAATTTAATTTTACAATAGTTCACATTCCCGGAACACAAAATGTTATAGCAGACGCACTATCGCGTTCTCTCAGCAACAATCAGCAAGACGTAGCAACCAACTTCTGCAAAGCAAATTTCAGCGTTATGTACATTCAGCAAGTTGCATTTGAAAATTTTATTTCGTCGTCATTACAGGACATAGCACAAGAGCAAAGTAAAGACAATGTGTGGAAAAAAATTAAACACCTTTGGCAAGATAAGATTAATGTTACGATTAGACACCATTACACTGTACGCAATGACATTCTGTTTCGCCGCTCTCATCCAGACAGCATCAATTGGTTATTATGCATTCCTGACGAACTGGTTAACAAATTAATATGGTATACTCATTTAAGTTATGCACATTACGGAGCCAGAAAATGTTTTCTTATACTGAGACAGAACTGTTATTTTACAAACATGGAAAAACGTATACGAGTTTTAGCGTCATGTAAAATTTGCCAGAAAGCTAAGTCAGACACCACTTCACACATTCCTCCATTATATCCCATTATACCTGTTAAATTAAGACATATGGCCGCAGTAGACATTTTTGGTCCAATTCCGAGAACTAACAGAGGTTTTTGCTACATCTTTGTCGCTGTTGAACTCACTTCAGAATATGTTACTTTCACTCCGTTACGCAAAGCTACTGCTAAAACTGTTTCCAAAGCATTTGTAAAACATTTTCTATTTCATGTAGGGCATGTGATGAGAGTAATTTCCGATAATGGATCACAATTTCGTTCTGCTATATGGACACGCATGTTACGAGCTAGAAACATTTCTCCGATCTATATATCCAAGTACCACGCTTCTTCGAACCCTTGTGAACGATTAATGAAAGAAATTGGTAAACTGTGTAGAATATACTGCCACAAAAGACATATTGATTGGGACACACACATATTCTCATTCCAAGATTTAATTAATTCCATTCCAAATGAATCCACTATGCTATCTCCGTCTGTTATACTGAAAAACGTTGAGCCACCAAACAAAATTAAAGAATTAGTAACATTTCCTACATCTCGTCGATTACGACACCATGAAATAATTGACATTGCGCTGAACAACATTAAACGTACCGCAGAGCGCCGGAGAAAACAGCAAAAACAGGTTTGTACGCGCCGAGACTTTCACATTGGACAGAAGATATTAGTACGAACACACTATTTATCCAATAAAATAAAAGGTAAGTGCAGTAAATTTAAACTTCTATACGCAGGTCCATATCGGATTCGCAGCATTCCTCACCCCAATGTTGTACACGTCGAAACTCTGAGAACCAGAAAATCGAAAGGAAACCACCATTGGTCAAACATAAAACCCTTCATTGAGTGAACATACTTTACGATTTATCACACTGTAATGCTATTTACTAATTTTTATGATCATTTCTGCAATTATATTCACGTGACTAATTATTGATGATATCGTATTTTTTCTTGGCAAGTGCCCGGCAAGGTAAGGTTAGCAGGTCGCTCTTCTTGTCGTTACACATCAGACCGTGCTTATTTTCCAGATGAACTTAGGCATTTTATGACCACTTATGCAATTATATTCACATGACTAATTATTGATGACTATCGTATTTTTTCTTGGCTAGTGCCCGGAAAGGTAAGGTTAGCAGGTCGCTCTTCTTGTCGTTACACATCAGACCGTGCATATTTTTCCAGATGAACTTACGCATTTTATGAATAATTATGCAATTCTATGTAGTGACGTATTAATTTTATCAAATTCTCTCTCCATTTAAGTCTTTAATTATCGCCTCTATTAACTACACTACATACAAGCTGAACACAACGAACGTCACATTTTGCCTTTTTTTTTTTGTATGTACGATTGTTTTCATGTTTTGTTTGTATGCACTGTGAAATAGTTAAGGTATAACACACCAGTTGACTTACACATTTTTGCCCTATGATATCTCAACATCGTGACTATTTTACATTTTTCTTTTTTTTTCTGCTGCATTGTGATATTCTCTGTACATTTTTGCCTTTGAACACTGTCTATGCTTTTGACATATTACGTTTTCTGTCATGTTATGCTGTATGCTTAATTGTGTCACCATTAACCAGTCATTATTTAGTGGGTATATGATGTAAATGCAAGGCATTAATCTTTGTTCATCAATTTCAGAAAGAAATGATGCGTAAAGGAAATAAATTAAACAGATATGGGAATTTCAACTACGGAATAGACGAAAGAAGATACAAACACCTTTTGAGGAAGAGTAAATGGATCAGAATTAACAAGCATTAACAAGAATATACTATACACATCGTAGAATAACAGTCTTAACTAATTTTTTCTTTCAGAATACAAGGCGATTGATGCAGACTGTCAGACAGAACTACACATCTTAGTTTTAAGTGATGAAATATGCTAGAGATAAGGAATAGTTGTGTAATGAATAATGAAGTGATTTTTGCAGATGATAATGAATGCTGATGAAGAGTAATGATGAAGAATATGCTACTATGAATAATGAAGTTTTTCTTTACAGGTGATGATAATAATGAAGTTATGATAATATGGATAGTAAAGTTTTTCTTTGCAGATGAGGATGATGTTGAAGTTTATGTATTTATGCTATGTAGTTATTTAAGTATTTGTTGCAGTTTGTTTTGACAGTATGTTTTATATCGTATGGTATGATGACTGAAGGTTTTGGAAAGGACAGCTATGGAACACATTTTTTTTATACACATTTCACTACCTGTTAATTCGAAGTTCACTACTTTTCAGCATAGTCTGCGTTTCTTCTTTCAGCTCAATAATCCATTTTGTATTTTTTTTTTCAGGAGAAGCCTTTCATGATACTTACTAAACTTGTTACTTATTAAACCTATACTAGTACTTGCATTTTTTTTACCCAGTTGTTTCACAACCTTGCTACAGCTGACTCATGACGAATGACGTTACACATTTTTCATTTACAGGAATTACCCAGAAGCAATTTTTTTTTCTTTTTCTCTTCTTGCTTTCCCTTATAATTACCCAAAGCAATGCATTTCTAACAAACAATCACCAGTTCCAAATAATGCTACCCATTTAAGAGAGTTCTGAATAATACTGAATGATGAACAATGTTTTATACTATTCAATACTTGCTGGCCACTGAGTGCCGATAATTAGTATAACTAAATGAATTATGTTATTAATTATTCCATTAATTAGCTCCTGTTTTCAATGATGACTTTTCGTGTTTTGGTAACTGGCCACTGAGTGTCGATAATTAATATAACTAAATGAATTATGTTATTAATTATGCCATTAATTAGCTCCTGTTTTCAATTATGACTTTCCATGTTTTGGTAACTGGCCACTGAGTGCCGATAGTTAATATAACTAAATGAATTATGTTATTAATTATGGCATTAATTAGCTCCTGTTTTCAATGATGACTTTTCATGTTTTGGTAACTGGCCCCTGAGTGCCAATCATTAATGTAACTAAATGAATTATGTTATTAATTATGCCATAAATTAGCTCCTGTTTTCAATGATGACTTTTCATGTTTTGGTAACTGGCCACTGAGTGCCGATAATTAATATAACTAAATGAATTATGTTATTAATTATGCCATTTATTAGCTCCTGTTTTCAATGATGACTTTTCATGTTTTGGTAACTGGCCCCTGAGTGCCAATAATTAATGTAACTAAATGAATTATGTTATTAATTATGCCATTAATTAGCTCCTGTTTTCAATTATGACTTTTGATGTTCTATAATGGCCACTGAGTGCCGATAGTTAATATGACTAAATGAATTGTTATTAATTATGCCATTAATTAGCTCCTGTTTTCAATGATGACTTTTCATGTTTTGGTAACTGGCCACTGAGTGCCAATAATTAATGTAACTAAATGAATTATGTTATTAATCATGCCATTAATTAGCTCCTGTTTTCAATGATGACTTTTCATGTTTTGGTAACTGGCCACTGAGTGCCGATAATTAATATAACTAAATGAATTATGTTATTAATTATGGCATTAATTAGCTCCTGTTTCCAATGATGACTTTTTATGTTTTGGTAACTGGTCACTGAGTGCCAATAATTAATGTAAATAAATGAATTATGTTATTAATTATGCCATAAATTAGCTCCTGTTTTCAATGATGACTTTTGATGTTTTGGTAACTGGCCAATGAGTGCCAACAATTTGTATAACTCAATGAATTATGTTAATGCTATGCCAATAATTGACTCTCCTTTTCAATGAACATTATTCTGTCATACTAAATGTAGTGTCGGCAGACTTGCCAACACTACGCACACTAATTGAAAGAGGCGGCCAAGATGCACGCGCTAACTCACGAAGGATGGAGTGAGGTCTGAAACAGGAGACTTAATGAATGCTATAAAGAAAAGTACGTAGCTTCTGGACTACTTAACTTTTAATCCGTCCTTGTATACATCGTTCTTGATGAGACATCTGGAGATTGTGGCGATACAAGTGAGGCACTTTAAATACAAGCTATCTAAGGCTAATGGCGCCTTGCTAAGTCGTAGCCATTAACTTAGCTGAAGGCTATTCTAACTGTCTCTCGGCAAATGAGAGCAAAGGCTTCGTCCGTAAAGTCGCTAGCAACTTCGTCGTACAACTGGGGCGAGTTCTCGTACGTGTCTCGAGACCTGCCGTGTGGTGGCGCTCGGTCTGCGATCACACAGTGGCGACACGCGGGTCCGACATGTACTAATGGACCGCGGCCGATTTAAGCTACCACCTAGCAAGTGTGGTGTCTGGCAGTGACACCACACTAAATATGCTTTGTAACTGGCCAAGGACTGCCACTGTTTATTGTAATACGATTACCCATGATGCCAATAATTTAATTTTATGAACATTATTCTGTAATACTAAATACATGGTACAGAAATGTTCAATAACTGGGCTATGAATGCCGCAAACTACTAATGTAATTCCTAATCAAGACTAGTCTGTGACTTAATGTCCTTCACCTTCTGACCTAACTACCTGGAATTACTGTAATATCCATTTGTCCTGTCGATCCTCATGATCATGGAGCACTATATTTGGTTTTTGCAGTAATTCTACGTTGGTGTGCCTTGTAAGAGCGTGGTGTTGACACGACATGCTGTCCACCACCGTGAGGGATGAAGACGTTATTATGGTCCCACTGTTTGGTGTACCTGATGTACTGCCAAAATGATAACAGGAAATATTACTACGACATTTCAGTGTCTTGGATACTTCTGGGAAAAGAACTGCAAATTGTCTTACTTGGTGTTGTACTTCTGTGGAAAGATATGGACTTTCAGTGCAGCTGCGTGCAACCTAAGTGCTACAACCATGATGCAATCCTTCCTGTTCCTTCCCTAATTCTTGTAAAATGAAAAAGTCATATACAGTGCGTGTGCACTTCCTTTCTTTTGTTAATAAGATCAGTTATCCTGAAATTACTAAAGACTTCTATAGTGCATGTGCACTTTATTACACTCCTTGATTTGTTTGTTTGTTGTAGAAAAATACTAGAGAGTACTACAGTCCGTGTGCACTTTTATCATTTGTCAATATAATTTGTACTCATTAGGTTTATTTGTCGTAAAAATATTAGAGAGTTTTTCAGTGCATGTGCACTTATGTTATGTTTTAATATGTTTTCTACTGAACTTCAGTGCCTGTGCACTTTTCTCATTTTTCAGTATGATTTGTACTCATTCTGTATACCTTTTATGATATGTTCAATACTTCAGTGCGTATGCACTTATGTCATTTGTTACTCATTGTATATACATTTCGTCATTTGCTGATATGTTCTGAACTGCAGTGCATGTGCACTCATGTCACTTGTCAACATGATTTTGTGGCCATTCTGTTCTGAAAATGCTAAAGAATTTTTCAGTGAGTGTGCACTTTGTTATCTATCAAATAATTTGTATATACATTTTCCTGATATGTTTTGTACTTATATTTTGTCTTTGTCTGAAATGTTTTGTACACGGTGCATGTGCACCACATTCAATTCATGTACTACATCTGAATATTCTGTAAATTGTAAAAGTTGATTAATTAAAGAAAAAAATTTTGCCGCGCTTGGCAAGTCCAAATGACTCACCATCGCTGCCAAATTTTTGACCCCCCCCCCCCCCCCCCCCCAGTGGAGGGTTATGAAACACCTATGTTGTGTGGCGGCGATGGTGAGGCATTGCAGAGTCTCTGACCAGAGAGCTGTTTGTCGTTCCTAGTCTGCGCTTGACCGCGCGACAGTTCAGTTCAGTTGCGAGTTAGCAGTTGGAGAGTAGTAGCGCATGCGAGATGACGTAGTCTGTGGTAGTAGAGCGCGAGAGATAGTCGCAGTTGTGTGTGAGGAGTCGGCGGGCGTCGACATGGCACTCTGGTCAAGATTCAGGACGAGGTACATTATTTTTTAAATAAGGTAATGAAGCAGCATTGCACTTAGCTAATAATGTATTGTAATTGTAACTAATTTGTACCGAGCGAGGTGGCGCAGTGGTTAGACACTGGACTCGCATTCGGAAGGACGACGGTTCAATCCCGCGTCCAGCCATCCTGATTTACGTTTTCCGTGATTTCCCTAAATCACTCCAGGCAAATGCCGGGATGGTTCCTCTCAAAGGGCACGGCCGACTTCCTTCCCCATCCTTCCCTAATCCGATGAGACCGATGACCAAGCTGTCTGGTCTTCCCCAAACCAACCAACCAACCAACCAACTAATTTGTTCAAGAATCGCCCCAATAATAATTTTGTTCTCAAACCAAGCACTTTAACAAAACAAACATTTTATTGAAAGAAATATTTCCCTTGGTATTCCTTAAAGAAAAGTTTCCCTTCATTTCAAAATTTTTGCGATGCATTTCCTTCGAGCTATGGCGAAAAATAAGAGCAGATGCAGTTTTACTGAGGTAAGAATTTGAGTTTAATCAGGGCCTAAGATCGACATTTCGGTCTATTTGCGTTTTCTTTGTCACTGAGATTTCTTTATCACTGAATTGACTTTCATTTTGTGGGAAGCTTACATTTGGGTCAG
This sequence comes from Schistocerca nitens, assembly GCF_023898315.1. NCBI lineage: Eukaryota > Metazoa > Arthropoda > Insecta > Orthoptera > Acrididae > Schistocerca > Schistocerca nitens. The sequence goes on from NC_064624.1 coordinate 6,473,485, forward strand.
ATTGCTATTTTTCATTTAATTGTCGTTGTCATTAAATTTATTTGCTGGGAGATTACATTAGGTTGTATTCTTGTTAACATTAAATTATTGTGCTCAAAATTTCTCTGTGGAGGTTACACTTAGCTCTATGTCCATTAGCATTTGAATATTATCTTTCATTTTTGCGGGGAGGTTACAATCTTCCGCACACACAGTATGATGGTAATTACCGGAATTTTCGTCAAGGACCTTATACTCGTGGAAATAGAGTCGCAGGTGAAGCTTTTTGCAGAGCAATATCCGTAGGAACTTTAACGGCAGTTCATTCGCTTTAACTAGAAATGTGTTGGTTAGGATTGACATGAACGCCCACCGTAACTGCACACAAGGCTTTTTACTGCACAGTGTCGAGTCTTTGGAGCACGCTATCTGGTGCTGATGTGCAGTATAGATGTCCGTAATCAAAGCGTGTCCTTGGTGGGGAGTGGTATGAAGATATTCCTGTCCACCGATCACAGCGACGCCATATTCCAGTCGTATCTCTGTGGAGATCGCAGGCTTTTTCACATCTGGTAACGACATCTCGAATACGAGACCATCTTAGCTTATCAGCGATAACCATCTCGAGATGTTGAGTTCTGGAAAAGTTTGTCGTTCCAGTTACATTGTCTGGAGAAGAGGAAACATGCGGTGAATAAAGATCGTAAGAGAAGAATTGCTATTAGAGATTTCGAACCCCGTTTCTGTACACTACTGATGCAGACGTATGAGCGCAGTGTGCCTTTTTTAGATGACAGCACTGAAGAGTACTGGCATCAGAATACATGCATACATCTTCTGCGTATTCTAATATTTGTATGTCCCTGGTAGAGAGGTTATGAGGTCCTCAGTACAGAGGCTCAGTAATGAGGGAGCCAACACTGATCCGTGCAGAAGCCGTGTGTTGGTTCTCCTGTGTCCCAGGGTAGTTCCGTGTCGCAAAATGATTGTGTCGCTATTTCTGAGAAAGCTTTCAACGTTATGCACGAGACGGCGTGGATATGCAGTTTCTTTGCCTTTTTCCCTAGGACTGGCAAGACAAAGTCAAGTCTATGAACGCAACTATCACATAATTATTCCGAGAGAAATTTAGCTGTATATCAGTAAGTAACAGTCAAAGGGTTTGAGTTATTCCTTTTCCTTATCGAAATCAAAGTTGTTTTCCCGGTAACAGTTCCTTGTTTTCACACCACTGTTCCAAGCGCCGCTTAATACTTCTTTGCCGGCCACTGTGGCCGAACGGTTGTAGGCGCCTCAGTTTGGAACCGCGCGACCGCTACGGCCGCAGTTTCGGATCCTGCCTCGGGTATGGATGTGTGTGCTGTCCTTAGGTTAGTTAGGTTTAAGTAGTTCTGAGTTCTAGGGGACTGATGACCACAGATGTTAAGTCCCATAGTGCTCAGAGGCATTTGAACCACTTGAATACTGCTTTCCATTATCTTCATTGGACATGATTGACAGCTGGTTTCTCAGGCTGGGGCAGGATAAGGTAACGATTGTGGATGGGGCCATAACCAGTTGCCCTCGGTTGCACAACAAATACGTAAACTTCATTTAAAGAAATTAAAATTTTAAAACAATCTCTTGAAAAAGCACAGTTGACTCTATGACGGCTGAAGGCCTTATCACAAAAAATTCCACAATTTATAGGGCCGAAGGCCATCGACGATAACCTCAAACAACAAACGGCTGATGGCCTGAATTAGAAGTCAGGAAAACAATTCCAAATAGGAAACATCTCAACAAATACCCTGCGCTTAAAACAAATTAGCTCAAAAAAAAAAAAAAAAAAAAAAAGAATTCACTTTATCACGGCTGAAGGCCTTATTATGAAATTAGAGAAGTTATTGCTCAGCTGAAGGTCACACACAACTTCAAACCAGAAACGGCTGAAGGCCTGAATTAGAAATCAGGAGAACAATTTCAACAAATACTTTGCTTTTAAAACAAGTTTGCTAAAAAAACTTACTGTAACACGGCTGAAGCCCTTATCGCCAAAGAAGTGAATTTATTGCTCGGCTGAAGGCCAGACCAATAGAAAATTGCAAATATCCTTGAAACACACATCACAATCTAAGGAATCAGGACATGCGATTCTCAGCAGGTGTTCCAAGGGTCGGCCTGGGAAGGTAACTCAAACATAAGGTAAGGTGAGACAGGCAGCCAAGAGGATGGCAACTCAAACTAGGGGCAGCTTAAGGGCCGACCAAGCGACTAACCAATCCACCTAACGTCCGATCACCGTTACAGACAGCACAGTACAGTACAAGAGGCTGTCGAACTACACTCCGTGTCGGACAGCATCAACACGGCGAGGAAAGGTACACTGCCGGAAACGTACGCTGACCTCCACGGCAGGTAACCGGGGCGTTAGCCGCCACACGGTAGAGAATACCTCTGGTTGCACTTCACTAATAAGAATAACACTAAATTCAATGATGAATAACAAACAGAGAAAGACGGCTGCAAAATTTCACTGCCTCGAAACACTTCACTCACTGCGTCCAGGCTCAGCAGCCCTGGGAGCAACAAGTTGCCGACCAAAGGCGAGATCTCAGAATAGTCGAGGTTGCAATAGCAGGTAATTCTTCACTTAACTCAAACGTGCAGGGTCCGGTGTGCAACGCAGCCGTCGCTCTGGCGGCTGCCCCTCTATCCGGCAGCGGCATCACGCCGCCAGCGCTCCACGGACCTGCTCGCAGCTGCGCCCCCAACCGACCTGATGTCCGTTTGCAACTGCCCCTTAACACAACGCGACCGTGAAACACTAGCAGCCGCTCCAAAGATAGTACCACAATACTCGTATCGATAGGCGCCGCTGCTGCCACTCACGGGCAGGCAAGCCAGCAAACGTAGCGGCGCCAGTGAAGACACTCAACAAAACGAGACGCAACTATCGCTATTACAAGATGCCAAGCTATGAATGGCATCAATGCCGACTCGAAGGAAGGCCTCGGCGCTTGTTCGTGACGTCACATCAGCTAGGCACGGCGAACGCCAGGTCTGTTGCAGGCATACTCGTAATGGTGCTGTCTCCCTCTCTCACACAGGAAAATGTGAAACTATTGGCGGTAGTTGAGCAACACACATTGTTCTGAGAGATTTCCGCACTCAATTAATTGCGCAATTCATTATACTTCTTAACAAATAGTGTACTCCTGAACTTAAATTTCCGCCTGTTTTAAGGACTGACATACGAAAACAACTTCATGGTCCAGCAGCAACAGAATTCGTGCTTCTTTACCTTATTTGTAAATCTGAGGAAGTTACGTTTGTACTGGGTTGCTTTTACAAGAAACTGTCAACAGATTGGTGCTCTTCTTTAGGTATCTTGGTTGACTGTAGGGTGAGGAGCACTGAATGTTAATGAAATATCTTGCGATTGTACACGTTGGGGGAGGGGGTGGGGACAGAAGAAGAGGCAAAAGAGAGATACTTGTTTTATCAAATAATTTTTTTTCTTATAAAGTTTCTCCTTTCAGTTGGAGGAGGGGAATATTTATCTTTTCTAATGTGCATGTTTAAAAAAGTTTAAGCTCAGCAGTATTTTCGATGTATGAAGCTATTTTCTTTCCTGTTTAGAATTCCTGTCGTTGAAAATGACTGTAATCTAATGACTGGCAACAGTTGGACATTTACACATGTAAATTAGTTCACTTTCCAGTGACGATGTCAAACGAAAATAAATAAATAAATAAAAGAAACGAGTTCATTATATGGGGGTTGCTGTAAGTTTCGATAGCAAAATGGATCAAGTAAATATAGTTACTTGAATGCAAAATTTCCGAAGCTTGCAATGGGGCAAAGCATCTCCTCGTATTTATCTACGTTTGTTTTGACAGGATTCAGTAATACAGAACTATGATCTTCATTTGTAGCTTTACGATAGTAAGAAAATCTTTCATCTAATTAAAACTGCAGAATCCAAGACAATACCAAACATTTTGTCCAAAAATAAGAGATTTATAGTGATAAGCGCCGCGCTGAAGTAGCCGAGCGGTTTGAGGCGCAGCAGTCGTGGACTGTGCGGCTGGTCCCGGCGGAGGTCCGAGTCCTCCCTCGGGCATGGGTGTGTGTGTTTGTCCTTAGGATAATTTAGGTTAAGTAGTGTGTAAGCTTAGGGACTGATGACCTTAGCAGTTAAGTCCCATAAAATTTCACACAGATTTTTTTTTTTTATAGTGATAAGCACGCCCAGGCGTTTCCTCCTGCAACAGAGCTGGCGTTCGCCGTGCCCAGCTGACGTGACGCCACCAACAAGCGCCGAGGCCTTCCTTTGAGTCGGTGTTGGCCGCACACGGCTCAGTGATAGTAAGGTGAAAGGCCATTATGGCTATTGTTATCTCACCTTTTTCCCGATTTATGGATAGGGACGAAACCACATGGTTTCAGCTCGTCGATTTTAATCTTTTGTGCCCGTGCGTTATTGTAAATGCTGAGCAGCAGCAGTTACCCCTGGTGTGGGATGTCATAGTGCTTGATAGTAAACATAATCTGGGCCAGGTGCAGCAGCCTTCCTTCGCGAGAGCACAGCCTGCAGTTCTTCCAGCGAAAAGGGCTGTGTGGCGACGCTCTTGTCCTCTTCACATTCAGCCCCGTCTTCCTTGTCTGTTACGTCAGGCGCAGCTATCATACATGAGAACGATCCTGAAAGATCGTCGGGTGATGGAGATGTTGTATGTTCGTGGTCAGACTGGTTTTAACGTTCCGTTTTACGTTCCAGATCTTGGCTAATGGGGTATCTTTACAAACTGCTGAGCAGAAATTGTGGCACGATTTTCGTTTTCTGTGCTTGAATATTTTCTTTGCCGCTGCTGTTGTTTGTCAAGGTAAATTCTGAATCCCACGGCCGAGGAGTAACCTGCGTATGGTCTTCTTGAGGTACTGCTTCATTGGAAAGCTATACCAAGACCTCATACTCTCTTTCGTGATCCCTGTTTTCAATTATCGATTCCAAAAAAAATTTGGAAATTTGTGGTAAGTTCCTTTGCGACCAAACTGCTGATATAACTAGTCCCTAGGCTTACAAAGTACTTAATCTAACTTGCATTACCTTACTCTAGGGACAATACACACACCCATGCCCGAGGGAGGACTCGAACCTGCGACGGGGGCAGGTGTGCGAACCGTGGCAAGGTCCTCCAGACCGCGCAGCAACCCCACGCGCCCAACGATTCCAGTTTGTTCTCCAGTAATGTTTCGCATAGGTTCCAGTTCCTTGTTTTTGTTCCGTCTCCAGTTGACTTCGTGACTGACAGTCTCCCTAGTTTTTGCGTCTATTATAACCTGAATGGGCACGTAATTCGGACCTAAACATCACTTGTTCCGGTAGACCGTACAGGGGGTGTTATCCCCAAGGCCACTGCCGTCGGGTCTTCATTTGGTGGAACCAATCGTGTGGCTGAGCCTCAATTTAGTACTGTATTGTTTTCCGAGTCTAATACATCCAGTAGCATTCTTCTCATTGCCTTGGCATTTATGCAGCCCCACACTGAATGGTCGCCATTCAACGCACCTAGTAGCAGAAGAGGTTTGCCGTCGGAGGCAGTGACTGTTGTTAACTGTTGTTTCGAAAATCTGTCGTTAGATGTATGCTGAGATCGAATCCAGATGGTCGTATTTGATCCGGAGACGAATAACCTCCACTTGCAGTCAGTCATGTTGAGTGCTAGTATTGGCAACAGAAAAACAGATATCTTGTTTTGTCAACAACGCTGCACCGCCGTAGCCATGATCTCTATCTTCTCTAATGACAGAGTAGCGCAGAAGAACGAACGCTTCATTTGGTTTTAAACGTGTTTCGGCGACTGCACAAATGCCTACTTGAGTTTCAGGTAGAAAATGGCGAACGCTATCTTGATTTGCCTCGAGCGATCTTGCGTTTCATTGGATGATTTGGTTCAAATGACTCTGAGCACTATGGGACTTAACATCTGAGGTCATCACTCCCCTAGAACTTAGAACTACTTAAACCTAACTAACCTAAGGACATCACACACATCCATGCCCGAGACAGGATTCGAACCTGCGACCGTAGCAGTCGCGCAGTTCCGGACTGAAGCGCCTAGAACCGCTCGGCCACCGAGGCCGGCTATTGGATGATTTTAGAGGCAGTTTTGGAGTGAGGTCAACATGTTGTGGGTTGACATCCGGATGGAGTTTGTTTCTAGCACTCGAGTGTGCACATTAATAGCCTTCTGGTACGATATATCATCTCTTACAGACATGATTATATTTTATATTTTGTTGATGAAGCAGTTTGCAACATCAGTCTGTTAGCTTGGTCTGTGGTGGGCAGCGGTTGGGAACCATTGGAGCAAGAAGAAGGCAGAGTTCTGCTTGGTACGATTGGTCCCACAGCACGACGCCATGTTGGGCTGGCTCCTCAATGTTCCACAGAATTTAGTTGGGCACGCTCAACTGGAGGAGGAGGCGGTGGTACCGGCAGTGAATCCACTGGAGCCAGCGCTCCTGAAGTCTGCGGCATTCTCGTCACGACATGGGGCAGTTGCCACTGACAGTTGTAGCGAGCTGCTGTTGATTGCGGGCGGGGGGGGGGGGGGGGGGGGGCGGGCGGCGTGAATTCTGTCTCGTGGTGTTTGGGAAACAACCAACTGCATTCACGTAAGGCCTGTTTTCATCAATCACTGCTGCTGCTCCTGGGAAGGCAATACTGACACATATTCTTCTTCCTCTTTCGCTTGTGGATTGTCCCACAGTTTCGCAGGGACAGCGTGGTTGCAACGGATGTGGCAAGGTTAACTGGAAGGGGTGGGCAGATGCCCTTGCTGACGCCACCCCGTACCTCCGGGGATGGAATCAGTGTACCCCTGCTGTCTGCGTCTAGTGGAAACCATGAGAGTGTGTGGTGTTCAGATGTCTGTGAGTCGTGTAACTGAGGCCGGATGTGGGTACCAGCCCGGTATTCACCTACTGGGATGTGGGAAACCGCCTAAAAACCACATACAGGCTGGCCAGCATGACGGCCCAAGTTGTTAATCCTCCAGGTGGATTCGCTCCGGGACCAGCGCGCCTACCCGAGCCCAGGAAGCAGTGCATTAGCGCTCTCGGCTAACCTAGCGGGTCGATAATAGTGAAAGATATATTTTGTTAATTCCGTTGCGTTTAAGACGCATGGAACAGTTTCGAGGTAGGGCACTGTGACCAGTGGTACAATGAATACAGGTTGGTTGATTGGCCCTCTCACAGGCATAACTCGTCTATGATCCTGCATAGTTGGAACGTATTGTGTTGCTCCTGCACTGTTTGCTACAGTGTCCATGTCGCAAACAGTTGTAGCATTCTAAGACGGAAGGTACATACGCGTCCACTGGACAGCAAACTCCCTGAATACAGGGTGAACATCAATAAAGCCGACAATCTGCATGTACAGATCGCTGACTTGAAATGGAGGAAAAAAGTTGGTAAAAAGTTTGTTCAGAAATGTATCGTTGCCGCGGTAGACTGCGCTGGCGAATAACAGTTCCTCTGACAATGTGCCGCGTGCTGCTTGCGTGCTGCAGGCAGCGTACTGTAAGCAGCAGAATGGTGCGGTATTCGTGTCGTGAACAAGCAGAGATGGTGTTTCTTCACGGTCAAGCAGAGGGAAACGATCGAAAGGCAGCTCACCAACCATGTGAGACGAGATTTGAAGCCTTCTTTGGGCGTTTGTGTGATTCTGGTACCTTTCGCACAGACGAACGTACAGGGAGTAGAGGGACTGTGATTATACCAGATCTGGGGGACCGGGCTCTGCAGGGTACTGAGAGGGCCTCCAAGTTTGCTTTGTCTAACAAAGAGTGTCGAACTGAGGCACTGGCACTTTACCCTGACACGTCTCAGTTTTCACACGGTTTTCCTCTGCTGCCGTAATACTATGTTCTTCAATAATGACGCCCGGTGCCGCCTAATGAGTTTGCTTAGTATCGAAGGACGGCGCCTACCTATGTTTCTCTCCCTGATTTCACCAGGCAGCCGCTGTGGCCGAGCGGTTGTAAGCGCTTCAGTCTGGAACCGCGCTACCGCTACGGCCGCAGGTTCGAATCCTGCCTCGGGTATGGATGTGTGTGATGTCCTTAGGTTAGTTAGGTTTCAGTAGTTCTATGGGACTGAAGACCTCAGATGTTAAGTCCCATACTGCTCAGAGCCATTTGAACCATTTTTCGCTGTCAGCAAATAAGATGAATCGACTTTGTCGGTAGATGCATATAAATCCTCCCTGCAACTCACATGTCGTTTGTCATGCTACCATCTCGGGTGGCAAACTGCCCGCTGATCGTCGCCTAGGTGCGCTCCAACTGACATTTCTGCGGCAGCTGTAGGTCTCTCTCGATGTAGCTGAATCGACAGGTCTGACATGTTGGCGTGTGACTGCGTCGTTGATCAATTCACTGGTCGGTGCACGAAGCGCTCGAGAGTTCATTTGGACTGTGTGCGGCTGGCCGGCTGTGTGAAGTTTGTGCAGAAAGGGACTGAAGTCGCCACCGTACACGGCGGCGATTGCAACATAGCAAATAGGTTAACGATACGGCAGCGGCTGTGGAAAGACAACCTGATAGAGGCATGCGTGTGCAGATACAATCTGAAGAGGTCGAATACGGCGCTGCGACCAGCAACGTCTACATAAGACAACAAATGTCTGGGGCAGTTGTTAGATGGGTTACTCCAACTACAATGGCTGGTTATCAAGATTTGAGTGAGTTTGGTTTTATAGTCGGCGGACGAGCGATGGGACACAGCAGCTACGAACCACCGATGAAGTGGGGACTTTCCCGTAAGACCGTATCACGAGTGTACCGCGAATATCAGGAATCCGGTAAAACATCAAATGTCCGACACCGCTGCGACCGGAAAAAGATCCTGCAAGAACGGGACCGACGACGACTCAAGAGACTCGTTCAACGTGACATCAAATTGCTGCAGATTTCAGTGCTCAGCCATCAACAAGTGTCAGTGTGAGAATCATTCAACCAAACATCATCGACATGGGGTTTCGGAGCCGAAGGCCCACTCGTGTACCCTTGATGACTGCACGACACAAATCTTTACGCCTGGCCTGGGGCCGTCAACACCGACATCGGACTGTTGATGACCGAAACTGTTACCTGGTCGGACGAGTCTCGTTTCAAATTGTATCGAGGGTATGGACGTGTACTGGTATGGACACAGCCTCATGAATCCATAGACACTGCATGTCATTAGAGGACTGTTCAAGCTGGTGGAAGCTATGTAGTGGTGTGACACGACGTTATTCAGCATACCTGGGATGCCTCGCCACGCGCTGTTGAGAGAAGATCTCCATCCCCTCGTCCTCTTACGGATTTATAAGCAGCCCCGCAGGATTCATGGCGTCAGTTCGCTCCAGCAGTACTTCAGACATTAGTCGAGACGATGCCACGTCGTGTTGCGGCGTATCAGCGTGCTCGTGGAGGCCCTACCAGTTCCCTCGGTTCCTCAGTGTGGAACAAATGCCGGAAAGACCTCTCACCGGATACAACCCGCGAGCGCTAGCCGGGCAGGAAGAGTTTACACCGTAGCGTGCCGATGTTATTAACTTACACTTTCTTAGCGAACTTTTAGTACGCTAGTGTCACGACTTTACGTTACGTTACGTAGCAGCTCTGATCTCCCTTACTTTATCGTGGTGACCGTTTTTCCTTATGTAGGTCTGCGATAACAAAATATTTTCACAGTCGGAAGACAAAGTTGGTGATTGGAATTTCGTGAGAAGATTACTCCGCAATGAAAGCGCCTTTGTTTTCATGATGTCCACCCCAAATCCTGTATCATTTCTGCAGACCCAAACCTTCTGTACCTGTACTTACAGTATGTATATTTCTGTACAGGGGAGACATTTTACTTGAAAATCACTTGCCCGGTGTCGGCCGATAAATACCATATCACAGTGCCTGTGTTATTCCAAAGTACAGAGCAATGCGCCTTCGGACATGCACCTCAGAAGGAACTTTCAATCGAAATTCGGAATGACACAGCCACTGCAATATCGTATGTCTGGAGGAATCCCATGACTTCGGTCACCTCTGTATATTACGAGGCTGTGCTGCCAACTTTTTAAGTGAAAACGTTTTAAGCTTTTTAAACGAAACAAAAATTATTAACATTCTACGTCTTTATTCTTCACGTCTAAATCTTTATTTCTCAACGTAGGTCGTATGCTGACAAATACATTTCTCCCATCGAGAGCCCAGCTTGTGGATACCGTCACTGCAGAAAATTTGATGTTGTTGACGGAGGCGCAGCCGCAGCCGCAGACCTGTCTGAACCGCTCCTTCACGATCGTGGTGAGGTCCTCGACAGTGTTCTTTTAGTTGAGGCAGATGATATTCGCAGGGGACGAACTCGGGACTGTATGGAGGATGATTGGTCAGGGTGAACACAAGGCGTCGGGTTGCACCATATGTCGCAGCGCTCGTGTGTGGTCTTCCATTGTCATGCTGAAGGAGAGGTCGGTCCCTGTGTGTACGAAGTCGGAATTCCAAACTCGGACGCAGCACGCTGCTTCTCTCGCTCCGATAAGAACCAAAGCGTAAAAAAAAAAAAAGAAAAAAGAAAAAAAAGAGCTAGTACAGACATGCTTATTCAAATACAGAGATATGAAAACAGAATACGGTGCTGAGGTCGCCTATATAAGACGACAAGTGTCTGGGCCAGCCGGCCGCGGTGGTCTAGCGGTTCTGGCGCTGCAGTCCGTAACCGCAGGACTGCTACGGTCGCAGGTTCGAATCCTGCCTCGGGCATGGGTGTGTGTGATGTCCTTAGGTTAGTTAGGTTTAAGTAGTTCTAAGTTCCAGGGGACTTATGACCTAAGATGTTGAGTCCCATAGTGCTCAGAGCCATTTGAACCATTTTCGTCTGGGCCAGTCTCTAGGTCGGTGTTGGTTATTGCTGTTATAATGGCACATTATCAAGATTTGAGTTTGAACGTGGTATTATAGTAGGTGCACGAGCGATGGAACACATCCCCGAGGTAGCAATGAAGTGGGGATTTTCCTATAGGACAAAATTTCACAAATGTACCGTGAATATCAGGAATCCAATAAAACGTCAAATCTCCAGCATCGCTGCGGCCGGAAAACGATCCTGCAAGAACGGGACCAACGACGACTGAAGAGAATTGTTTAGCGCAAATTGCTGCAGATTTCAATGCGTGCGGACCACACAACGAACCATCATCTAAATGGGCTTTCGAATCCGAAGGCCTTCTCGTGCACCTTCGGTGACTGCACGACTTGGGCAATTTCAGCGGGACAATGCGACACCCTACACATTCGGAACCGCTACAGAGTGGCTCCACGGACACTCTTCTGAGTTTGAACGCTTCTGCTGGCCACCAGTCTACCCAGACATGAACACTATTGACCATATCGGCGACGCCTTGCAACGTGATCTTCAGAAGAGACCTGCACCCCCTCGTACTCTTACGTATTTATGGACAGCCCTGCAGTTGCCTCCACCACTACTTCAGCCATTAATCGAGTTCCAGCCACGTCGTGTTGCGGCACTTCTGCATGCTCGCCAGGCCCTACACGATATGAAGCAGGTGTACCAATTTCTTTGGCTGTCCAGCGTGGTTAGTTACGTTACATAGCGCCATGTTCCACGTCCAAATTCGGAATCTCTCGCTGAAGAAGGCTATAAATATGTATACATGAAATATAAAGATGTCTCTGAAAATAACATCTGTTTTATTTAAAAGCCTTTAAGAGATTTTCACACAAAATATTCGAAGGCATGCCCTTATAGAACGTCGTTCGCAGGTGCAAGCCGATTTATTGTATTATTTCCGAGTCTTATTCCAGCTGGGTTTAATTATTTATGTCACCTGTCTGCCTGTTCTAAATTTGATTCAAAAGTGTCGGGGGTAATGTGCCTCCATCTCTAATACCAATTCTGACCTTAAAATGCTCTTGGCATTTCTGTAGCTATCTGTACTGGCTGGTTCAGATGGCTCTAAGTACTATGGGACTTTACATCTATGGTCATCACTCCCCTAGAACTTAGAACTACTTAAACGTAACTAACCTAAGGACATCACATAACACCCAGTCATCACGAGGCAGAGAAAATTCCTGACCCCTCCGGGAATCGAACCCGGGAACCCGGGCGTGGGCTATCTGTACTCTGCAATGGATTTCTTCTGAACACATCTGTACTAGACATATTCTGTTTAGTAGGAACAGGAACTGTTTCAACACACTGGTGATTGTACCCCTGCGCACGCTGTCATAAGCTTCATTTAAGACGACGAAAACCATGTCAATGTCTACGTCATGTCCCCACTCTTACTTGGTTACGTGTCTGAGCGTAGAAAGCTGATCTGCAGTTGAACCATGTAAAACCTCACTGACAGCCTGCTATAAGTCCTCACGCTACTGGGATCACTGAGATATAATTTTGTAGCTTCCATTAAAGACTGTGATCCCTCTACAATTGTCACATACAAGGGGGGGGAGGGGGCTATTGAATTTAGTATAGGGCAAATCGCAGGAGTTTCTTTAGTGCCAAATCAGTCTTTGTGAAAGTGAAAAGGAGTTGAAAGTGCTCATAATTAATAGTAATTACCCTAAAAATTAGAAAAAGAAGACAGTAATACTTTTCTAAAAGTGGTAGACCAATGAAACATCTTAATCATCAGTACATCGGCTTCCTTTATGCAACTCCGTGACTGCTGCCCACCCTGTCTGCCAGACCATTTAGGTATACAGAAAGTAACAGCGACCGTATCACAGTGTCCTGGGGCGCTCCTTACGATAGCCTTGTCGCTAACGAATACTCGCCGCCGAGGACAATGTACTGGATTCTTTTACTTCAGAAGACTCCGACCCACTCATATATCTGGGGACCTATTCCGTATACTCGTATCTTCGTTAGTAGTCGACAGTGGAGCACCGTCTAATATGCTTCACGGAAATCTAGGAATATGAAATCTGCCCAATGCCCTCCATCCACTGTTCGCGAGATATCACGCGAGAAAGGGGCAAGCTGAGTTTCACACGAACGGTGCTTTGTAAACCCTTGTTGATTTCTTGACAGAAGCTTCAGTGTTTCAATAATATCTACTGAATTCGAAATGAGAAAATGTTCCAGAACTCTGCTGTAGACTCGTGTTGAGGCTATTGGTCTGTAATTTTGCCTGACCGTTCTCTTATCCTCTTCGTATACGGAAGTCACATGAGATTTTTCCAGTCTCTGGGCGAGAGATTCGCGATAATGCTACATTTTATTTCCGAAATTACCGATTTGTCGCCTGTACTATTACTAAATTTACCTACGTTTGCAATTCGGCTGTTGTGCCGTTGTCAGGTAGTGTTGTTGTTGTTGTTGTTGTTGTTGTTGTTGTTGTTGTGGTCTTCAGTCCTGAGACTGATTTGATGCAGCTCTCCATGCTACTCTATCCTGTGCAAGCTTCTTCATCTCCCAGTACTTACTGCAACATACATCCTTCTGAATCTGCTTAGTGTATTCATCTCTTGGTCTCCCTCTACAATTTTTACTCTCCACGCTGCCCTCCAATAGTAAATTGGTGATCCCCTGATGCCCCAGAACATGTCCTACCAACCGATCCCTTCTTCTAGTCAAGTTGTGCTACAAACTCCTCTTCTCCCCAATTCTATTCAATACCTCCTCATTAGTTATGTGATCTACCCATCTAATCTTCAGCATTGTTCTGTAGCACCACATTTCGAAAGCTTCTATTCTTGTCCAAACTATTTATTGTCCATGTTTCACTTCCATACATGGCTACACTCCATACAAATACTTTCAGAAACGACTTCCTGACACTTAAATCTATACTCGATGTTAACAAATTTCTCTTCTTCACGAACGCTTTCCTTGCCATTGCCAGTCTACATTTTATATCTTCTCTACTTCGCCCATCATCAGTTATTTTGCTCCCCAAATAGCAAAACTCCTTTACTACTTTAAGTGTCTCATTTCCTAATCTAATTCCCTCAGCATCACCCGACTTAATTCGACTACATTCCATTATCCTCGTTTTGCTCTTGTTGATGTTCATCTTATATCCTCCTTTCAAGACACTGTCCATTCCGTTCAACTGCTCTTCCAAGTCCATTGCTGTCTCTGACAGAATTACAATGTTATCGGCGAACCTCAAAGTTTTTACTTCTTCTCCATGAATTTTAATACCTACTCCCAATTTTTCTTTTGTTTCCTTTACTGCTTGCTCAATATACAGATTGAATAACATCGGGGAGAGGCTACAACCCTGTCTCACTCCTTTCCCAACCACTGCTTCCCTTTCATGCCCCTCGACTCTTATAACTGCCATCTGGTTTCTGTACAAATTGTAAATAGCCTTTCGCTCCCTGTATTTTACCCCTGCCACCTTCAGAATTTGAAAGAGAGTATTCCAGTCAACATTGTCAAAAGCTTTCTCTAAGTCTACAAATGCTAGAAACGTAGGTTTCTCTTTCCCTAATCTTTCTTCTAAGATAAATCGTAGGGTCAATATTGCCTCACGTGTTCCAATATTTCTACGGAATCGAATCTGATCTTCCCCGAGGTGGGCTTCTACTTTTTCCATTCGTCTGTAAAGAATTCGCGTTAGTATTTTGCAGCTGTGACTTATTAAACTGATAGTTCGGTAATTTTCACATCTGTCAACACCTGCATTCTTAGGGATTGGAATTATTATATTCTTCTTGAACTCTGAGGGTACTTCGCCTGCCTCATACATCTTGCTCACCAGATGGTACAGTTTTGTCAGGACTAGCTCTCCCAAGGCTGCCAGTAGTTCTAATGGAATGTTGTCTACTCCGGAGCCTTGTTTCGACTCAGGTCTTTCAGTGCTCTGTCAAACTCTTCATGCAGTATCGTATCTCCCATTTCATCTTCATCTACATTCTCTTCCATTTCTTTAATATTGTCCTCAAGTACATCGCCCTTGTATAGACCCTCTATATACTCCTTCCACCTTTCTGCTTTCCCTTCTTTGGTTAGGACTGGGTTTCCTTCTGAGCTCTTGATATTCATACAAGTGGTTCTCTTTTCTCCAAAGGTCTCTTTAATTTTCCTGTAGGCAGTATTTATCTTACCCCTAGTGAGATAAGCCTCTACATCCTTACATTTGTCCTCTAGCCATCCCTGCTTAGCCATTTTGCACTTCCTGTCGATCTCATTTTTGAGGCAATTGTATTCCTTTTTGCCTGCTTCATTTACTGTGTTCTTATATTTTCTCCTTTCATCAATTAAATTCAATATTTCTTCTGTTACCCAAGGATTTCTACTAGCCCTCATCTTTTTACCTACTTGATCCTCTGCTGCCTTCAGTACTTCATGCCTCAGAGCTACCCATTCTTCTTCTACTGTACTTCTTTCCCCCGCTGCTGTCAATTGTTCCCTTATGCTCTCCCGGAAATTCTGCACAACCTCTGGTGTAGTCAGTTTATCCAGGTCCCATCTCCTTAAATTCCCACCTTTTTGCAGTTTCTTCAATTTTAATCTGCAGTTCATAACCAATATATTGTGGTCAGAGTCCACATCTGACCCTGGAAATGTCTTACAATTTAAAACCTGGTTCCTAAATCTCTGACTTACCATTATATAATCTATCTGATACCTTCTAGGTTCTCCGGGATTCTTCCATGTTTACAACCTTATTTTAGGATTCTTGAACCAAGTGTTAGCTATGATTAAGTTATGCACTGTGCAAAATTCTCCCAGGCGGCTTCCTCTTTCATTTCTTACCCCCAGTCCATATTCACCTACTATGTTTCCTTCTCTCCCTTTTCCTACACTCGAATTCCAGTCACCCATGACTATTAAATTTTCGTCTCCCTTCACTATCTGAATAATTTCTTTTATCTCATCATACATTTCATCAATTTCTTCATCTGCAGAGCTAGTTGGTACATAAACTTGTACTACTGTAGTAGGCATGGGCTTCGTGTCTATCTTGGCTTTACTAGTGAGTGCTTTAATAGTTAGGAAACTATGCCTAAAGGTAAAATTACAAATGCGGCTAAATACCTCTGCAGAAATATTGAACACCATTGCCTCAATAGCGATCTACATATGCAAAGTGCTGCCAGTGCATGATTGTGTGCACGACTTGACCTCGGGATTATGTTCCACAAATGTTCGATGCGACTTATGTCGGGCGATCTGGGTGGCCGTATCATTCCCTCGAACTGTCCAGAACGTTCTTCAAACCAATCGCGAACAATTCTGGAGTGGTGTTGTGGTGCATTGTCGTCTACATAAAATTTCAACGTCCTTTCTTGCAAATGGTCTCCAAGTAGCAGAGCATAACCACATCCAGTCAGAGGAGCCTGTCTCTCCCATGTAAACAGCGCACGCCACTATGGACGCACTACAAGCTTGCGTGCTGCCTTGTTGACAGCCTGGCTGCTCAACTACGCGGGGTCCGCGCCACACTCGGACCCTACCCTCGGCCCCTAACAACTGAAATCGGGACTCATCGGATCAGGCCACGGTCTTCCGGTCGTCTCGGGTCCAACCGATATAATCACGAGCCCAGGAGACGCGCTGTAGCCGACCGCAGTGGCCGAGCGGTTCTAGGCGCTTCAGTCTGCAACCGCGCGACCGCTGCCTCGGGCATGGATGTGTGTGATGTCCTTAGGTTAGTTAGGTTTAAGCAGTTCTAAGTTCTAGGGGTCTGATTGCGGCGGCGCGGTTCTTTTCCGTCCCTTTACGACGGACCTGCACCTACCTGTGAACGTTGTCTCAGCACATCATCAGTAGGAAAGCCGAGTGAAACCTACTGTACTTCGACGTGAACCAGGCTGCAATTTAAGTCACTAATCTACGTTTCGGGAGAAAGTTTCACAAGAAATGAAAGGTTGGATATTTTGTCCTGAATTAATATATTCTGAAACTTAGCCCGTGCTAGTCTTAACACAGTCACTCACAATCCCTTTCACTCACGTTAGCAAGTTTATGGTGTTGCATTTCCCGAAAACGTAATAACTACAAAAATACTGATTGTTTTTGATTGAGAATGCTCGCCAAATAGTAAGTCTGTCGGTACCGAATGGAGTCACAGTTTTTAGCCACCGACCTGCTCAATACCCCACGCGGAATATATGTCTCTTCTCGTCCTACTACGTAACACGTTAAACAATTATCTTCGTATTAACCTTAAACCACACTCACGCATCATTCATACTGCTAAAACACATTTATAACGTTTTACATACACAAAAAGAAATAATAACACTTTATGAAAATACTAAAACAGTTTATGAAAAACATTCTATTACTGTAGTGCACTCTAGTGGGCACAATCGAAACTAAAATCACAGTCCCCCTATCCAATATTGTCCTCTATCGGCTGATATATAAACTACGTGCGCGTCCAGTCTCGCGTCACCATCTGTCACTCTCCAGTTCTGAGACACATCTCCGACTTAACCGCCTCCAAGGCAGGATCGTTATACGGCGTTACGCCTCATGATGAACTCAGAAGTTAAGTCCCACAGTGCTCAGAGCCATTTGAACCATTTTTGACGCGCAGTACGAGATTGGCTGCGGCCATCGCCCATTAATTTCCGATTTCACCGCACTGTCCTAACGAATACGTTCATCGTACCCCTGACATTGATTTCTGCCGCTATTTCACGCAGTGTTACTTCTCTGTCAGCACCGACACTCCTACGCAAACGCCGCTGCTCTCGGTCGTTAAGTGAAGGCCTAGGCCACTGCGCCATGCGTGCTGAGAGGTGACGCCAGAAATTTGGTACTCTCGACACTCTCTCGACACTGTAGATCTCGGAATACTGAACTCCCTAACGATTTACGAAATGGAATGTGCCATGCGTCTAGCTGCAACTACCATTCCGCGTTCGAAGACTTAATTCCCAACTTCTGGACATAGCCACGTTGCAAACCCTTTCACATGAACCACCTGAGCATAAATGGCAGCTCCGTGAATTCACTGCCCTGTTATAGCTTGTGCAATGGAATTTCCACTGTTAAAAGCAAACGAGAGAGCGTATTTTGAAGGCTTCTGTGATGGGGAAGACATTTGTCTGACGAAGTGAGAGAACAAGAAACAGTAGTCGATTCAGAAAAGATAGGGGATCCAGTATTAGAATCAGAATTTAAGAAAGTTTTGAAAGCCTTAAGATCGAATAAGGCAGAAGGGATAAATAATAATCAATCAGAATTACTAAATCATTGGGAAAGTGGTCTTTTCACGTTGGTATGTAGAACATATGATTCAGGCGAAATACCATCTTCTTCCGGATAACGTCATCAACAAAATTCCGAAGATGGCAATATCTTGTAAGTGCGAAACTATCGCTCAATCAGCTTAACAGCTCACGCATTTAAGTTTCTGACAAGAAGAAAAGAAAAGAAAACAGAGTAAGAGCAGTGACCATTAATCTTGCTTTAGGAATGGTAAAAGCACTAGAGAGGCAATTCCGAAGTTGATAGCAGAAGCACAACTAAAGAAAAATGACACCTTCATAGGGTTTAGCGACTGGAAAAAGCGTTCCATAATGCAAAATTGTGCAAGATGTTCGGAAATCTGAAAAAATAGGGCAAGATAGGTGATATACAACATATACAAGAAGCAAGAGGGAACAATAAGAGTGGAACACCAGGAACGAAGCGCTCAGATTAAAATGGTGTAAGACAGGGATGAAGTCTTTCCCACCGACTATTCAATCTGCACATCGAAGAAGCAATTACGGAAATAAAAGAAAGTTTCAGGAGTGGGATTAAAATTCAGGGCGAAAGGGTGTCAAAGATCAGGTTCGCTGATGACATTACTATCCTCAGTGAAACTGAAGTAGAGTTACACGATCTGATGGATGGAATGAACAGTCGAATGGGTGCAGAATATGGTTTGACAGTAAATCGAAGAAAGACGAAGTAATGAGAAGTTGCCGAAATGAGAAATGCGAGAAACTTAACATCATGATTGCTGATCAGGAAGTAGTTAAAGCTAAGGAATTTTGATATTTAGGCAGCGAAATAACCACTGATGGCCGGGGTAAGGAGAAAATAAGAAACAGACCAGCGATGTCAAAGAGGGTATTCCTGACCAAGAGAAGTCTACCAGTGTCAGACATACGCCTTAGTTTGAGGAAGAAGTTTCTGAGTATGTTCGTCGGGAGAACAGCATTGTATGGCAGTGAAACATGGACTGTACGGAAACTGAAAAAGAAGAGAATCGAAGCATTTGAGATATGGTGCTGCAGAAGAATGTTGTAGATTAGGAAGACTGGTAAGGTAAGGAATGTGGAGGTTCTCTGCAGAATAGACGAGGGGAGGAGAATATGGAAAAAACTGACAAGAGGTGGGATAGGATGGTACGACAACTGTTAAGACATCAGGGAATGACTTCCACGGGCATAGAGGGAGCTGTGGAGGGTAAAAACTGTGTAGGAGAACAGTCACTGGAATACATCCAATGAATAATCGAAGACTGAGGTTGCACGTCATTCCCATACAAGGCTACACGCTAGTAGAGTACTGTCAGGAAAGACTTCCTAACACTGAAATTTCTGTTAGATGTTAATGAATTACTTTTTTTATTAGATAACGGTCTCTAGTAAGTTTGTCAGCAATTAGTGTGCTGCCAAAATAGCAAAACTCATTCACTACAATTTTCCTTATCTTCACCTGATTTACTTCGACTGCATACCATTACCCTTATTTTATTTTGGTTCATGTTCATCTTGTAAGTGCTTTGAAAGGTACTATCCATTCTGTTGAATGTCTCTTCCAAGTCCTTTACTGTCTCTGACAGAATTACAATGTCATCTGCAAAGATCAAAGTTTTTGTTTCTGCTCCTTGAACTTTAATTTCTTCTCCAAATTTTTCTTCCATTTCCTTCACTGCTTGCTCAGTGTTCAGTATCAGTAACAGTGGAGATTCTCTACAACACTGCCTTACACCACTCTTAACCACTGCTTCCCTTCCATTTCCCTCAACTCATAACTACTGTCTTGTTTGTCTCCTAGTTGTCAATTTTGCCTTGTGTGTTACTACAGTTCTCCAGAACCCAAACAGATAACCCCTGCAGAAGGAAGACAGAAGATTGCTATCAAGGAAAAGCCTGCTTAAAACGTTTCAAGACTGGTTACTACAGATGGAATCTACGAACGTACTTCAATACTCTACACATCACTGCTCCATAGGAGATAAAGCTAGTATCAGCTCGCAGAGACACATTTCACTGGTCACTGTGCTAGCGCTTCTTATGGCAATGGAACGGTAGTAAATCCTGCTACATACTATAGGTTAAAGTAGCCTCCACTTTGCATTTTACGGTGCTTTTCAGTTGAGTGTGGCTGGAGATGAGGATGCATTATTTGACGGCCTGTGTGGGAACAGGCAAGTGCCGAAACTGTGCGGCATCATCGGGCACCCCTGGGGCAGCCTTTTCCCGGCCACCCTGTTTTATTCACACCGCCATTAGCCGCAGACCTGCCCTGCCCCCCTCCCACTACAGCTGTTAGCGGCGGGGCGCCAACTCACTCCACCACCATCACAGCCCCACCAGCTGCCGCCTCAACCTCTCCCTGTGTGTACTCAACCTGTTGCTCCTCCCAAACTTCACTCTACGTCTCTCTCCTTATCTGTCACGCTGTGGCGACTGAAACACACTCTAAAAAGCTGTTACCGTGGGGTCCTGATAAGTCGTTGGCTTTTCCTAGTTAAAACTGACTTAGATTAATTCTGTTGTTTTGGCGCTAAACATTGTTCTTTACATTATACAGAGTCTGCCAGAAAAATGTATACACTTTTTGTCAGTCTCTATCGAGATATCGATGTTGTCGTTCGAAGCCGGACGGTGTGGCCGAGCGGTTCTAGGTGCTTCAATCTGGCACTGCGCGACCGCTACGGTCGCAGGTTCGAATCCTGCCTCGGGCATGGACGTGTATGATGTCTTTACATTAGTTACGTTTAAGTAGTTCTAAGTTCTAGGGGACTGATGACCTCAGATGTTTAGTCCCATAGCACTCAGAGGCATTTGAACCATTTTGTCGTACGAATTGAGTTACGAGTGTCTTTTAGTATGGTCTTTGGCTCAACAGATGTTAGTACTTCCATCTCGGTATTGAGAAAACAAGATGGCTCGACATTCGAGCAATGAAAATGTATTGTGAAGTGGTTTGTCAAGTTTCGTAATGCTGTTGAAATGCAACGCCTGTGGAGGCGGGAGTTTGCAACAAAACCGCCAACCTGCCTAACAATTCTACATCTGCATTTACATCTACATCCATACTCTACAAGCCACCTGACGGTGTGTGGCGGAGGGTACCTTGAGTACCTCTATCGGCTCCCTTCTATTCGTAGGAAGAAAGATTGACGGTATGCCTCTGTGCGGACTCTAATCTCTCTTATTTTATCCTCATTGTCTCTTCGCGAGATATACAGTGGCGGTCGAAATAATAGAGCCACCTCTATTGACGAGATTAAGAACTAGGATATCTATTAGTTCGCGAAATCGCCACGAGTGCCGTGTTGTCAGTCCCTTGTAGACAACATCAGGGAAGACGTTGCTGCTATCTTTAGTCGTCCGAAAGGAAGCGTTTGACCTAGACGTGTGAAAAGAGGCATAAAGGTAAGAATCTTATGGGTCAAAATAATAGAGCCGCTTTACACATGTGCCTTTAAATTGATTTTTATGCAGTTGTTTTGTATGTAAATTGACGTGTGGTTTTGTTTACATTCGTCTAGATGGGCAGAGCAAAGCATACCAGTGAAGATGAGCGTATAGTAATGTTCCGGATGTTCAAAAGTGGGATGTCCATGAATAAAATAGCCAATGTCTTGCACGTTTCGCGAAAACGAGTCCAGAACGCCATGAGACGGTCAAAACAAACAAAGCCGCAGGTGGAGAACAGGGGGCGACCTCGTGTAACTACTCCTCGCGTAGACAGACTCATCACTAGGGAAGTGAAGAAAGACCCATTTTTGTCAACACCACGACTGAAAGCCATTTTGTTTAGCGACGAACATGATGTTCAACCATCAACCTCAACGATTCAAAGACGACTGAGATCTGCAAAATTGAATGGGCGCATTGCAAGAAAGAAGCCACATGTTTCACAAGCTAATGTTCGGAAAAGGTTAGCCTTTGCCCGGAGAAATGAACAAAAACCTAATACTTGGTGGAGGAACATCCTTTGGTCCGATGAATCCAAGTTTAATAGGTTTGCCTCAGACGGAAAAGTCTATGTGCGCCGCCCACCAAACCAGGAATTTAATCCCAAGTACACTTTAAAAACTGTGAAATACGGTGGCGGAAGTGTTATGGTATGGGGATGTTTTTCGTGGTACGGCATTGGTCCAATACACCGTATCAACGGCATAATGAACGCAGAAATGTACAAAGACATCTTGGCAAATGTGATGCTGCCTTATGCTGAAGAGGAAATGCCGCTGAAATGGAAATTTCAGCACGATAACGATCCAAAGCATACTGCAAGGATCATAAGGCAGTTTGCTCAAGAGCACAATATCGAAGTATTAGAGTGGCCACCTCAGTCCCCTGACGCATCACCCATTGAGAACTTATGGGAGATCTTAGACAAGAGAATTGACCGCTCAAAAGCTACATCTTCAGAAAAACTGTGGGAAGAAATCCAGAGAGCCTGGTATGCGATCAGTAGTGAAGAATGCAGGCGTTTAGTAGACTCTATGGGTAAGAGGTGCAGGGCAATCCTCAAAAATAAGGGTTACCCCACGAAGTACTAATGCAGTCCTATGCAAAAAAGACTGTTCCTGTACGTTTCATAAGACTGAGATCAAGTACAATATATTTGTTTCAATTGGCTCTATTTTTTTGACCCTGTGGTCTGGTATTCTTTTGAATATTATTGATTATTACTGATTATTTTGTGTTGTGTTATCTATATAACTGACTATAGTACAATGTGACTCGGTTGTAATGGTTTCCATCATAGTTCAAACACGTCTAGTAATAAATGTGCACTTTATGCCAAACCTTTGCCAGGTGGCTCTATTATTTTGACCGCCACTGTAGATAGGAGGAAGCAATACACGGCTTGACTCCTCGGTGAAGGTATTTTCTCGAAACTTCAACAAAAGCCCATACCGAGCTACTGAGCATATCTCTTCTAGAGTCTTCCACTGGAGTTTATCTATCATCTCCGTAACGCTTTCGCGATTACTAAATGATCCTGTAACGAAGCGAGTTGCTCTCCGTTGGATCTACTCTACCTCTTCTATCAACCCCATCTGGTATGGATCCCACACTGGTGAGCAGTATTCAAGCAGTGGGCCAACAAGTGTACTGTAACCCACTTCCTTTGTTTTCGGACTGCATTTCCTTAGGATTCTTCCAATGAATCTCAGTCTGGCACCTGCTTTACCGACGATTAATTTTATATGGTCATTCCATTTTAAAACACTCCTACTGCCTACTCCCAGGTGGAGAAATCGGCCGTGGCAGAACACGCACTGAATGAGACCGACCACGTAATAAAATTCGCCGACACGGAAGTTCTGGCTGTAGAGAACCACTATCACACGCGCTTGTTCAGAGAAGCTGTAGAAATACAAAAACACGCGAACAGTTTGAACAAGAAAGAGGAAAGCCTTAAGGTCAACGGATCCTGGCTTCCCGTACTGCAGCGAACGACCGTCGCAGGTAGCAAGAGGAGAACCGCACCGGAAATGACCGCGGAGAAGCCCTCGGACGTTGGCGCGCCAGGTACATATAGTCTGCGCCCGCGAGCTCGGCTCCAGTTCACCACCGGCAATGGAGGGTGAAGCTTTGACAATGCCAGCCACTCGTGCTGGCGAAACGTCAGAAAAATCATTAGATGAACGTCGGCCGAAGAACCCGAGACAGAAGCCAATAGGCAGTTTGTCAACAAGTGGCCACGAAAGCCTCAACAATTTTGTACTCCCAGATAATTTATGGAATTAACTGCTTCCAGTTGCTGACGTGCTATATTGTAGCTAAATGATAAGGGATCTTTCTATCTATGTATTCGCAGTACATTACACTTGAGCGCATCATTGACTAGTTTGAATTGCACGGAACGATTTGTGGTATTCACGAAGGAAGATAGCGTACAGCTACAAGTCCTGCTCCGTCTGCTCTCGCGTTGGAAACGTTAATTTTCCACCGAAGTTTGCTACATAATGTGCACATGAAGTGGGGGTTAGCAGTACATGTGTACGAAGAATTCTGAAAGCTGCAAAGTGGAAAGCTTACATTCCACGATTACTGCACGCGATTACTGATGACTATCCTGATCGACGAATGCAATTTTGCGAATGCTACCAGCAAATGGCAACTGATGGCGAACAGTTTGTGACGAAGGTAGTGTGCAGTGGCGAGACACAATTTAAACTTCATGGAACCGTGAATCGGCATAACAGTGTGTAATGGGCACCATGAAGTCCGCATGTTTATATGGACAAAGCGGTCAGTCAACCAGGTGTTCAAGTGTGGTGTGGACTATCATCAAGGGGCTTAGCAGGACCCTCCTTCTTTGAGGCTACTGTCACTGGAGGAGTGTACCTGTAAATGTCACACACATCAGTTTTGTCAGGCATACGCGTCCTTTATGGAGCTGTAGAGGTCTTCTGCCAACAGCACGGGGCGCCACCACTCTACCAACTAGCCATGCGAGCACTCTACCAACTAGCCATGCGAGCTTTCCTGGATGACGATTTTCCAGGGCATTGCATCGGACGAAAAGGGCCCATTGAGTTCCCTCCACGGTCGCCAGATCTAACACCTCTGGACTTTTACTTGTGGGGAACTGTGAAAGATAACGTCTATCGACGTAAGCCACGCACGCTGGAGGAACTTGGCCAGGAGACTACAGCGACACGTGCAGCGATCTCCACTGTGACACTGACTGACGTAGTTGCGGCGACTGCTCATCGTTCTGTTATGTGTGTAGCCGGCAACGGCGAGCATTTTGAACATTTGAAGTAACCATGTCCTAAACTGAAGATTCTACAACACGTGTGATCAATTGTTGTTGTTGTTGTTGTGGTCTTCAGTCCTGAGACTGGCTTGATGCAGCTCTCCATGCTACTCTATCCTGTGCAAGCTTCTTTATCTCCCAGTACTTACTGCAACCTACATCCTTCTGAATCTGCTTAGTGTATTCATCTCTTAGTTTCCCTCTACGATTTTTATCCTCCAATGCTAAATTTTTGATCCCTTGATGCCTCAGAACATGTTCTACCAACCGGTCCCTTCTTCTTGTCAAGTTGTGCCACAAACTCCTCTTCTCCCCAATTCTGTTCAATACCTCCTCATTAGTTATGTGATCTACCCATCTAATCTTCAGCATTCTTCTGTAGCACCACATTTCGAAAGCTTCTACTCTCTTCTTGTCAAAACTATTTATCGTCCATGTTTCACTTCCATACATGGCTACACTCCATACAAATACTTTCAGACACGACTTCCTGACATTTAAATCTATACTCGATCTTAGCAAATTTCTCGTCAGAAAGGCTTTCCTTGCGACTGCTAGTCTACATTTTATATCGTCTCTACTTCGACCATCATCAGTTATTTTGCTCCCCAAATAGCATAACTCCTTTACTACTTTAAGTGTCTCATTTCCTAATCTAATTCCCTCAGCATCACCCTACTTAATTCCACTACATTCCATTATCCTCGTTTTGTTTTCGTTGATGTTCATCTTATATCCTCCTTTCAAGACACTGTCCATTCCGTTCAACTGCTCTTCCAAGTCCTTTGCTGTCTCTGACAGAATTAAAATGTCATCGGCGAACCTCAAAGTTTTTATTTCTTCTCCATGGATTTTAATACCTACTCCGAGTTTTTCCTTTGTTTCCTTTACTGCTTGCTCAATATACAGATTGAATAACAACCCTGTCTCACTTCCTTCCCAACCACTTCTTCCCTTTCATGCCCCTCGATAAGTACCATCTGGTTTCTGTACAAATTGTAAATAGCCTTTCGCTCCCTGTATTTTACCCCTGCCACCTTTAGAATGTAAAATAAATAATTAACTAATACTTTTCGTTTCTTAAAGTGTGTATACATTTTTCTTGCGGACTCTGTATGTAATAGTAATTTCGTAGCAGTAACGCTTTTTAATGTTATGCGCAGGTTTAAAGGGAATATGACGGAAGAAAACAGTGCTAAAGTCCCTGTATTTTAAAAGGGCAAATAGCCACAAAAATTTATAATGATATCTTTGGTACACTGGATGGTAACAGCGCTCCATACTCAGCTATCAAGAACTGGGTTGCTGCATTTTAAATAGGGTATTTCAGCACTAAAAGTGAAGAGTGTCCTCGGAGGATAAGTGAAGTCACAGTTCTGGAAACTGCACGGTCAGAGGATAAGTGCTAAAAAGTCAGCAGAGGCCCTCGGCACATCCCGAGAACGTGTCATGTCATTCGTGAGACATGAAGTTCTCAGCCTAGTGGTTCCCAGATGTCTCAGTGTAGGCCAAATGTGTAAACGAGTGGCTGCTTCACAGTCCATTCTGGTCCACTTTCCCTGGCATCGTCTCATCACCGTGGATTAAACACGGACACACACTTAACGCCAGAGACCAAACGACAGTCCAAAGAATGGAGAACACAGTGGTTCTCCACGTCCAAGGAAGTTCAAACGACAAAAAATCAGGAGAAAATTTACTTATAACCGTCTTTTGGGATAAATATGGAATCCAGAGAAGGGGAGGGGTTCAAAATTTCTCCCCCCCCCCCCCCCCCCAAACCATGCAGTTATCTTTTTTTGTAGTGCGTTTAATGTCGCTTATTTTAAAATGTGGTGTCACCGCCAGACACCACACTTGCTAGGTGGTAGCCTTTAAATCGGTCGCGGTCCATTAGTATACGCCGGACCCGCGTGTCGCCACTGTCAGTGATAGCAGACCGAGCGCCACCACACGGCAGGTCGAGAGAGACTTCCTAGCACTCGCCCCAGTTGTACAGCCGACTTTGCCAGAAGGGGATCACTGACCAATACGCTCTCATTTGCCGAGATGATAGTTAGCATAGCCTTCAGCTAAGTCATTGGCTACGACCTAGCAAGGCGCCATTTATCTTTTGCTGGTTATCTTATAAAACCTGTACCGTCAGACCGATGTTCTACAAATGTGGATTAAAGTTAAGTATTACAAGATTTTCGTACTTTATTTGCAATTCTCAAGACATTGTCCTGTTCCAGACCTCACGCCAGTCTGCGTGTATTTAAACGCGTGCATTTCGGCCTTCTCTAGAAAAACGGTGTTGGCACTTTTGCCAACACATCATAAAATATGGCAACTATTTATTAAAATTTGTACGTCGAACACTAACAATGTCTGTCAGGTTGCCAAATTTTGCAGCAGCGAGAAGTGTCTATGGTAAGTTGAGCTTCGGCATCCTGCTTCCTTTCGCTACATTTGGTCTCGCCTCTCTTATTTTTATCACTGCTCGCAGCTCCACTGATCTAAGAACTGTAGCACAACAGCAGTGCGGCGAACTCGTTTTGTGTGTGTCAACTAAAAAATAAATAGCGCTCTGATGTCCCTGTTCTATACAGGGTGATTCAAGAAGATATGCAAATAATTTAATATCTTGCTCTACAAGTAAGACTAAAGAAAAAAATTCATATAAAGATAGGCCTGCAAATGAAGGGCTTATTTCAATAGTAGTACAAGTTCATTTTTATTCATATTGAAATACAGAGTCCTAAAGTTAAATGGCCGCTGAAAAATCTGCAGTTGATATACTAGAAATATTCAAGCATATGGCTTCTTGTTAGAGATGAGCCGGCCGCTGGTGGCCGAGCGGTTCTAGGCGCTACAGTCTGGAACCGCGCGACCGCTATGGTAGCAGGTTCGAATCCTGCCTCAGGCATGGATGTGTGTGTTGTCCTTAGGTTAGTTAGGTTTAAGTAGTTCTAAGTTCTAGGGGACTTATGACCTCAGCAGTTGAGTCTCATAGTGCTCAGAGCCATTTGAACCATTTGTTAGAGATGAACCTTTCTTTCTGTTTGTTTGGCTCATTAATTTCAGAAGTATTATAGACAGAAAAGTGGGGGTAATGGTCTTGTAACGCTATTGAAATAAGCCCTACAAATGTTTAGTTAAGCAGTTACGGCTAGTAAAAATTTTGGCTGAAAATTGGCAACTTTGATAATTTGAAGCCATTGCAAAACTCTACGAGGTTAAAGTAAAGCATGATTTCCATTTATTTTGTTGTTGTTGGTCTGGTGAATCTAATAAAACACGTCCCAGACGCGTATCTGCAGTATTTTTCCAGAACATCCAGAGAAGCAAAGATGGTTATACAAGTAAATTTGTTTACTTTCCATTAAGAATGCTGAAACGTTTATGTCATTGTTGGCAACCGTTTGTGAGTTGTTTCAGTCGTTTAAACAAGTTAAGTTTTCTGTATCGTTCAGTAAAAGAAGCTTTGTTGTCGATGTTTAACATGAATTCACTTGTGCTATGGTGTTAATAAAAGCAGATTATCTGATACATTCATACAGTTTCAGTTAATGTTATTACCATCATTTTTACAAAATTAAATTCTCTACAACTTCTGTTGAAAACTTTGTGCAATTGTCTGGAATTGAAAAAAAAAAAACAAATTGGGCCAAATAGTTAATAAATTAAAAATTTTAGGAAATTACTTCTTCGTTTTTCTGTGTGTTCTGGAAAACTACTGCAGATACACGTCTGGGACGTGTTTTATTAGATTCACCAGACCAGTAACAACAAAATAAATGGAAATCGTGCTTTACTTTAACGTTGTACAGTTTTGCGATGGCTTCGTATTAGCGAACTTGCTAAATTTCAGGCAAATTCTTTTATTAGCCGTAACTAAGCATTTGCGGACCTATGTTTATATGAACTTCCTTCTTTAGTTTTACTTGTAGAATAACATATTGAAATATTTGGATATCTTCGTGAATCACGCTGTGTAAACGATTGAGGAGATATGAGCAACACTCGTAGATTGTTCGCAGATGATTTAGCCCCTATAAAAGTCATTAGATCAAAACCACTTACAAAGTGAGTTAAACACAATATCTGTATGGTGCGAGAAGTGGCTGTTGTGTGTTAATGAGGAAAAGGGCGAGGTCATCCTTTACGATTACGAACAACTTACATTGGAAGGATGGCACAGACATTGTTGAGAAAGGAAACCAAAGACTGCATTTTAGTGACAGAGCACTAAGCAGACATCTCTACTGCCCACACCACGCTTGCCCCCGTCCTCTGCTGGAGCGTTGCTATGCCGTGTGGCGCACAGGACATCGAAAAGTTCCAAAGAAGAGCAGCTCGTTTTGTGTTATCACGCAATAGTGGAGGGCGTCACGGATATGATAAACGCGTTGGGATGGCGCTCACTAAAACAGAGGAGTTTTTTTCTGGTGACATCTTTTCACGAAATCTGAACCACCAACTCTCTCCTCTGAATGTGAAAGTATTTTATTATCGCCAAGGTACATTGGTAGAAATCATCATCGCAATAAAATAAAAATAAAAACTCATACTTCTTACAGGAAGATGTAAGTGTTAATTTTTCCGATGCGCTGTTTGAGAGGGGAACGGTAGAGAAATAGCCTGCAGGTCATTCGATGAACCCTCTGCCAGGCACTTAACGTGTGAATTGCAGAGTAGTCATGTAGATGTAGATGTAGATTTCGTAATGGGTAGTGCAGTGTCACTTACAAGGCGAAGACCGAAGACACGGTCAACAGATTCGGCTCATATTTGGTAAGTCGCCTGTGTACAACCTGTTCTAAAAGATATTTTGTCTCACCGACACCCGTCGTTGAGAAAATTACCTCCTAAAGTTCACGACTCAGAATTTACGGGATCGATAGATAGTCGAAAACTGAGCATTTTTCTGTCAACGTAGGTAAGTTCCTCAAACGCATATTTTCCTATAAATCGACGAAAATAAACTTTTTCAACTTCAGTTTATGTACGCAACAGGTCCGCACTGTTAGAGAACGGTGCTGGTGCAGCGAGCGAGACATCTTGCTGCAAAGCGGAGGACATGTTTTCGATTCCCGGTAGCATTGTGTCGGATTTTCTTATTTTTTTTTCGATTCGAAAGTGCTGGCAGGGAATAATAACGAGCTGGACAAAGAAATTCGTCAAACGATTTGGATTAGTGAGGAATTGACACTTTAATCCCGGTCGCTGTACAACGAGTCCTTCACTCCCCCTGCTACACGTCTTCAGTTTCCTTCCAACAGCTAGACGTACAAACATTCGAAGCTAATATACTCACGTCATCAAGAGGTCTAACGAATGCTATCGTCACGTAGCTACGTCGTTCCTTCCGATGATTCGGAGGAAAACAGGCTTGATTTGTAATTTTTGGGAAATTATTTTTAACGCATACGATAAGATTGTCTGAAAAACCGATGCTGAAATTTAATCACGAATTATGCTATAAATCGTTATTGCATACACTCGTTTGTGCAATCACCGCTTGGTTTCCGGTAGCAGCTAATTTTGAAGCTTCGGAATGAAATTTTTAGTTTGGGTAGCAAAATGAAAGTCACACGTGTGGCACACGGGTGCGCAGTTTGGCGGTATTACTTCTACTGTGCAAATCGGTTCACCCTCGTCATCCGTATACATACTATCGTAAATGGCGATGTTTCATTTGTCCACCCAATGAATCCAGTACCAGAGAGCAAAATGTGGTTTAAACATTTTCTCAAGAAATGCGTTGGAAACTTAATTCTTCTATTTCCAGGATTTGGAGGAAGTGAACCAAACATTTTTTTAACTAGTCGCTTATTCGACGGACGTCTACTGTATCACGAGGACGAAATTAATCATTAGTTTCTTGTACGTGCGGGAAAAACTTTAGACAACAACTTTCCAGACGCTGTCGGTGAACATGTTATTTTACGTAAAATTGGAATTTGTGGTGAGAACTTATGGAACCAAACTGCTAGGACGACTCGACCGCGCGGCTACCTCGCGCGGATGTTTTACGTAAACTGCCAGCTGCGAGAAGGGTTAGTTTTTCTCCCTTACGCGATAACGTGCGCCGAACGCTCGTCTTTGGAGCTATTCTACTCGGAACTGTTTCAATAAAACGACACTTACAATTTTAATTCTTTACTAATGCAAGTCGTTTTAGAAATTTACTTGCCTGCTTTGTTATTATTCCTTATTAATTTAATTACTTTATTAACGCTTCTCCTCTTACCAGTTTCAATGCGCAAAAAAGTACAAATAAAAAGCGACTGCAGAATGCAGCTGGGTGCTACGCCAATGGTGCTTTCCTTTAAGAGCGCCTACAACATGCGTACAGAAGCGGAAAAAGTTACCTTCCTCTATCTCTAGGAAAGCATTCGTTTGCAGGCCACGTGTATGTTGATCAAAAATACTCAATTATCTATCCATCCCCTCAGTTCGTAATCGACTGCGCGTCGTGAACTTTAGGGGAAATTTTCTCAAAAACGGTGGTTGCTGAGCAGAAACATTTTGCAGTCTTTCGTTTCAGGTTGTACACAAGCGACCTGTCAAACAAGTGTCTAGTCGGGGAGCAGTGTCTGCGGCCCTCTCCACACTCCGGCCCCCGTAAGCGATCGAACTGTTTGTCAAAATGTGTTATGTTTGCTAAACATTTGGCGGTGAACGGTGTTCTCTTTGTCAAACGTAGAATGTGTCCGAAATGTGTGACAGAAATTTTGACTGACGCAAAATGTGGCAGGATGGCAGACGTTGTGCTGATGTTTCACCGCATGAGTTTCGAGAAAAGTGGTTTTATTACAATTTATATCACTGTATCGCAGATTTCCACAGCTACAGAAACTACGAAGAAGGTTAAAAACAAAACTGCACTGGAAGTTATCAAAATGGTAGAAATATTGCGCCTTTCACAGCCATATACACTGAAGTGCCAAGTACAGAGATACGTAAACGGGCAGAATACGGCGCTGCTGTCGGCAACAAAGGTCTGGCGCAGTTGTTGGATCGGTTACCTCTGCAACAATGGCAGGTTGTCAAGGCTTAAGTGAGTTTCATCGTGGTGCTATAGTCGGCGCACAAGTGACGGGACACAGCATCTCCGAGGTAGCGATCAGGTGGAGAATTTCTGGTACGACCATTTCACGAGTTTACTATAAATATCAGATATCCGGTAAAATAGCAAATCTCCGACATAGCTGCGGCCGGAAAAAAATTCTTGAAGAACGAGACGAACGACAACTGAAGAGAATTGTTCATCTATATATTCTTTACTTGACTTTGCTGCTTTGAACTTCGTACGTAGGCTTCGGCTGGGTGGCTCGACTCTCTGTCTTCAAGCGTTCGCCAGTTTCTGTTTCTCTGCCACGGGACAAACAAATCTGTGGCCGTTCGAGCTGCGCTTCTTTGTGTACGTCCAATAACCGCCGCCCCCTTAGTAACACTTGGAATGCATCCCACAAACTCCAGCAGGTGTTTAGTAAGCAAGTTTAACAGTTTCCGTAGCAAGTCGCCTTACAATATGAAACTGTTTGCTCCTCGTTTCGAATTTTTCGAAGGTTGCACTGCAGAATCTTAAACTCTATTCCATAGGGATAAGTGTTAGTAGAAGTGTTCCGAGCCGCTGTTGTTATTGAATTTGTATATTTCACAGTTTAATTTCTTTACAGGTGGTGGTTGGCCGCCTAATGTCACTGGGATCTGTTTACTCTTCAAAACGTGTGAATCTCCTTCAACATATCTCACGCTTATCTCCGAAAATTCATTTTTAAGTGCTACGACTAGTACGAAAGACTACAGAATTTCAACTGCTTCTCCTGATAGTGGAACTAACTTATCGGAGTTTAATAATATGTACCCTGTACTCTGGTACAATTTCGCATTTTTCACATTTTTAACAAATGCAGCACCATAGCTGGTTAGAACGTGGTACCAGCAACACCGAAGAAGTAGCTCTAACCGACTGAACCACAGTAGCACAGCACAGCCTCCGAACCGGCGCAAAAACTTGATAGTCTGCCCCCTCCCCCACCCTTACACCTCAAGCTTTTGAGACGGGATTTCAAACATTAAGAAAAAAATTTTTCAACAAAATGTTCGTTTTGTAGCGCATAACTTTCTCAAGTGTTTGATGTATCAATGATATATGTTCGGGGAAATGTAAGCCATGTTATTTGCTCGTAAGTGTGCCAAAGTGCAATGCCATCCTCTTCACCCAGCATTCTTCTATCTCACGTCACTGTATTTCGCTCTGTGGAATTCAAACGTGTATATTTTGTAATGGAAGCCATCAAACCTATATTCAGGACTGTGGTACCTCTCTTGTTCCCAGTCGGCCCGTCTGTCATTCTACCCTTAACACTGGGTGGGATTATTTGCAACCAGAGAATAAGAACTATTCAGATAATTGGCACTCTTTATTGCCTTTCTCTTTTGTGTGACATAAAATTTAAATAGGAAACATAAAACGAGTAAAGACAAGAGACAAGCAAGACAGTAGCAATTTTTCGATCCTTGGGTCCCAACGTGTTTTTCTCTCTACTGTTGCTACAGCTTTACGCAGCTTTACCTGCGAAAGAATCTATTACCTCGTCAGAGTTCGTCAAACGTTTCGCTACGTAAAAAATGAAAATCTTGTTGTCTAATACTGAAAAAGCTGTTAATACGAATACCAACACTGGTATGGTTTCTCGATTTGATTACGTCTACTTTCTCGTTGTCTCCTAGATAAAACGAAGCAGGCGTTTCTAATACTGCAGCGACTGTAACACACGGCAGGAAGTCGAGGCTGTTTTGGCACAAATGGTCATTTACATCTACCTCATTTACATAAAGAACGCGGCAGAATATAATTCACGAAGTAACACTATCAAATGCCCATTAGGCTTCATAATTTCATATTTCATTCACATGCACCTGCTTTCTCAAGAATAATATTCAAAAGTAGCAGTACTACGAAATTTTTATATAAATTTGGAATCGTCGTATTCTTCCGTGTAATTTGTGTGATGTTTATTCTCCTTCCTCGTTCCCGCAAGCAATCTTGTCATCAACAATTCTGTAACTATTCCTGCCATTATCAAAACTTATTCTCCGGTTTGCTCCCCTTATTCTACCAGAATCACCGGTTTAGTTATCCCGCGTTTATTCTCCGGTTAGGCACTACTACGTGTTTATAAAACGCGTTTCCGCCCTGTTCCGAGAACAGAACTTAAGCGGCTGCTAACTGGAAACTGTACAGCTGGCTCTTAGTACTGTAGTTTCCTGGCAAAAATTTTGCGTCAAAATTTCATTTTCTTGGATAGACCGAGAAGATAGTAGCTAATCTTTGTTATCTGTTATTCCTGTTAGTCGTTTATTTCCACTCTGGTAGTCTGAATCTGTGGATTCCGCTAATAATTATAATAACGTTTATCATTCACGCACCCAATGAACCACATAAATAAACAGCCTTCGGATTTATTCGTCTCAGCTCGCATAGCTAGTCCCCTTTTGTCTGCCGGATTCTAGATGCGACGGGGATTCCCCTGGAAGAGTGTATGATTCGTTGAGAAATCAACTTCGAATGTGCTCAAAAATGTTCAAAAGCCAAGAGGGACCCGTTTCAAAGACAAAGACAGACCAACGTGAGCTGGGTGCTAGCCGCTTCTTTCTTCAAGAATATGAATTTGGAGTCCCCTGAAATTGCCGCCATGGGCTGATTACCCCGGTTTGTCCCCCGCTCGCCCCCCCCCCCCCCCCAATGGCCACAGCTTTAACGCAACTTATTACCATTCGTGATGCTTATTGTTACATATTTTTCGCGATGTATTCGTACGTAAGTAGCGAGCACGAAACTGACATGTTCTGACTTTCAAAGCAAGCAATAGCTTCAAAAACTGCAATGAATCTTCGAACTGAAAATATTTTTTTAAAAACCAATTTGTGCCTGATTTTATTCTGAGAAGCTCAGTAATGTATGTAAATACCGTAAATGTAAATGTGACTCAAAAAGTACTTGAAGTGAAGTAAAGCGCAGCTGGACACCAAGAAACTCTTTAGCGTGCAATCCCCGCAACGGCAGCAGTAGTGAATCTTTGAGTATGGACCCTGAAAATAAAGACAATTGATTTATTAAAAGAAAAGAGAACTGTTAATCTGTATCTTGTGGAAGGAGGACGTGTTGCTAGGCCGTCGCTCAGAAACTGATATTTTAGTGATTAAAACCGAGTAAAGTATGTGTAAGAGTTTCCAAACATTTATGTATACAAATTTTCTGGAAGTGCAGAATAGAAATATCTTGTTTTTGGAAAAGGAGGTAAACTTCATTGTCGTCGCCGTCTATCAATCAACAGATTTGTAAGTTTACAAAGTTCACTAAAATACAGGAAAAGAAATGCACTCTCTATAGTTTTCATTCAGTACGTAACAACCTCTCATAATTTCTTAATTACAGTAATTGGATTATGTTCTTGTACAATAGTATGGTGCTGAACTCCAATGACTAATTTTGATGGAGCAGGACGTGTAGTTTGAAGGAAGTTTGTGTGCCAAGCAATCTCCTTTTCTCAGGATAAGTAGATTGCTGTTTGATCTTAGTGGTCCCTTAGGTGTGAAAAGCTACGAAAACTTGGGCTCAAAGCTATCCGCGATACGGCCAAGAAACTAACAGAGTCGTATTTTAAACCTTAAAGAACAATAAGTTCCTCCAAATTACAATATGTCACCAACTGATGCAGAAGCTGATCATTCAAGGAGGCAGCAACCAAAATTCTGGTACCAGTTACGACTTAAAGTAAAAATCTCAATCAAAAATCAATGTCTCTCTCTCTCTCTCTACAAAGACATATGTAAATATTCATATTGCTATTAATAAAAAATGTGAAGCATGACAGTTTCTTTTATGAACTGTCAGGTTTCAAGTTGCTGCTTTAATTCGTCTGCTATAACTGTTACAATCTGGTTTCAAAGGAGCACTGCAACTTTGGAAGTTGTACCACTTGAACAACGTATATAAATA
Organism: Schistocerca nitens; assembly: GCF_023898315.1. Lineage (NCBI taxonomy): Eukaryota > Metazoa > Arthropoda > Insecta > Orthoptera > Acrididae > Schistocerca > Schistocerca nitens. The sequence goes on from NC_064624.1 coordinate 6,509,432, forward strand.
GTGACACATGCTTCATTGCCAACACTGGAAGTAAATTGTGTGATGAGGTGAGTAGGGAACGGATGGGGTTGGGCAATATAACGGGACAGGTTAAGAACTGCTGCTGCGCTACAGACAGGCAGTAAACGTGGCAATGGATGGCCTCCCTCTACTCGGCCGTTTGAAGCGCGCGTTCGCGTACACTCACACACATATACACATACATTCGCAGCTTAATGCGGCGAGGACGGGGCGCCGGTCAAAACTCGTAACCCGTTTATCGACCGCTCTACGTGTATCGATTCTCGCGACCTCTGGCCCCTCCCTCGCTTGCCTTTCAAATTCCGTTACGGGCTGGAGCGGGCGTTCGGCAGCTGTCTGCATAACTGCCAGAGAAGCATCCGTCAAGTGGGTGAAGGCAATGGGAGAGCGGCAAGGGGGAGGCGAGCGGGAGCGAAACACGGCACAGGGTGCGCGCCAAGTCTAGCGGCAGTACAGGGTGTGTCGCAAGTCGAACTCGAGGTGCGTGCAGGGGCGACGCACGGAACACAATTGGCGCTCTCCTGCAAGCGCTCGTAAAAGATCAAACCTCTTTACTCTTATTGAGCCACGTATTTATGGAACAAGCCCGTAGAAGTACCAGCAAAGTTTGTCAGTCTCACATAACTGCTGAAGCAGACGCTGTTCGCGTTTGCAGTATTTTGACACCAGCTGGAGTCGCTACAAATAAAGCTGAAACGTTTCTGGCAGTGACTTTGGCACTGTGTATAAAGAAGAAGACGAACAAAACAAGACGCTTTGTCTAAAAAGAGAAAGAAAACCTGTCAAAGGAAATGTTATAGTCGGAGCCTGATGGTGTAAGCAGGCTGTTTAGGTTTTTATGTTGGTAACGCCACGTAGCGCTCTGTATGAAAATCACTGGCTGTGCTGTGTGCAGTCTGTGGCTGGTTGGCATTGTTGGAATATTCGCTATTCTAGTGTTGGGCAGTTGGATGTGAACACCATGTAGCGTTGCGCAGTTTAGAGATGGGTCGAACTCGTTCATTCCCGTGAACTTCATTCATTTCACTCTTTGCCGTGAAGCGTTCAAATGAAGTAGTTCGTTCATGAAGTACGGAAGCCTGGCGAAGTTGCCCAGTTCGCCGCTCAGCCGCTGCTACGCTCGCTTCGCCTCGCTCGTACAATAAAGCTTCGTAATACTTCATAACTTTACCAACAGATGGCCGAACTAGGCAGTAACGTGCACGCAGCGTTTTACGCTCTTACAGCATGGTCGAAGGGGACAAAGTAAAGAGAAACAGAGAAGCCTGTCACATGTAAAGAAGGTATTACATTTAATCTTGCTCGACATTTCTCATGAAGCGCCCAAAAAAGTCTTTATCTGCCAAATGAAACATTATTTGTTGTATTCATGGACAGAAAACTATGGCTACCAACGAAATGCAGTCCAATTTTATGTTCCTTTAAAAATTTAATACAAAATAGAATGTGTATGTTTACCACTGTCACAAAGTTTATATACGTGCGTTAAGTAATTATTCAGAAGTTTTCCTGTAGATTTTATTTTTGTTGAGAATAATAACTCTCCAGATTCAAAACGTAAACTGTCACCTGTAGTCATTGGTACGATTTCAGGTAAAATCCCTCTTTCAGTGTTATTAACAAACCTTTTATTTTCATGCTGGCTGTTCATGCTCACACAGCCAGCCTCTTCGTTTGTATCTTAAATATTCACTTGTCTGCAAGCGCTGCCAACGGTAGGCTACCCGTAGACGTGAAGTTTAACTGCACAAATAGTCACGGGTAATGATGTCAGCACTGCAGGAAGCAACTGACGCTGCTTTCCCCGCGCCCCCACACTTCCCCAAGCCATCGTAAACCTATCGTTCCCCACAAACACCGCGCGATTCGTCGACAGGCAGTAGAGGGAGGACTAAAGGGAAGGGAGGATGAGTGACGTAGCGTCGATGTAGTTGGAGAGGGAGAGGGGAAGAGAGTGAGTGAACTAGAAAAAAAGTGTGGAGTGTTTTATCTGTGAAGAGTTTGAAGTACCAGTTCATTGAAATTGGTTAGTTCACACTTCAATGGAGTGAAGCGTTTATTTGAACGACTCATTCACGAGCTCCCCATCACTAGCGCAGTTTGAGCCGCCAGCAGTGGTGGATGTGGGGAGAGAGATGGCAGAGTTTTGAGAGTGGACCATCTGGACGTGTGTCCACCAGAAAAAGGAAATTTGTAAAGATGGATGTCATACTGCTGGCCACCGTAAATGCAACACCAAGAAAGACAAGAGGTAGCACAACAAAATTTATTTTGTAGATAACATGTTGACCAAGTATGAAATGATTACGTTTACAGACGTGTGTGACATGTGGTTCCTGCCAGAATCAGTAGCCAGAGTAGCCGCCATTGTTGGAGATCACCGCTGCCACACGTCTCGGCATTGAGTCAAAGAGACGTTGGATGTGTTCCCGTGGTACAGCAGCCCAAGCAGCTTCCACACGTTGCCAAAGATCATCTGGTGTGGCAGCTGGGGATGTAATCTGGGTCACTCGTTGATCAACCATGGACCACATGTTTTCTATCGGCGAAAGATCCGGAGAGCGAGCCGGCCAGGGAAGCAATTCAATCTGGTTCTTGACGAAGAACCTTTGGACAATGCGTCCCACGTGTGGTCGCGCATTATCCTGTTGAAATATGGCTGTGGCCGAGCACTGAAGGTAAGGAAGGACAACTGGCTCCAGCACCTCGGATATGTAGCGCCGGCTATTTTAAGTACCGGCAATGCGTACTAGAGGCGTGCGAGAGTAATATCCAATACCGCCGCATACCATAATACCCGGTGCAAGACCAGTGTGGCGGTGCATAATGCAGCTGTCCAGCATCCTCTCTCTACGGTGTCTCCACACTCGAATCCGACCATCGTGGTGCTGCAGACAGAAGCGTGCCTCGTCAGTAAAGACAATGTCATTCCATTCTGCCTTCCACATCCGTCTGTCATCACACCATTGGCGACGGACACGTTTGTGGTTCTGCGTCAATGGTAGACGAAGCAATGGACGTCTTGCGGACAGACCACTCTGCTGTAAACGGCGTCGAATGGTACGCGCAGACACTGGGTGATGCGTTACAGACGCAATGTGCTGTGCTATGGTTCGGGATGTCACTGAGCGATCCGTCACTGCCATGCGCACAATTTGCCTATCAGCAGGTGCAGTGGTGCACCGAGGTGAATGCGATCGACCACGTCGGTCCGTCGTACCCTCCTGCATCCAACGGTCACATATCCGCATTACAGTTGTTTGGTTTCGTCCGACTAGCGATTTCTCTGTATGATAATCCACAATCTCGCTAAGCCACTATCCTTCCTCTGTCCAACTCGGATACTTGATCAAACGATATTCGCTGTTGTCTACGAGGCATAACTGATCGTCTTGTGAAACAACCACAAGGTAAACACACGTGCCGAACGTACACTCGTCGAAATCGCCAAGCCTTAAATGGCGCTATGAGGTGGCGCCACAGGCGCGCGTGATGTGCGTCTGCGCTGAAATTCTAATCAGTTGCATATCTCATCGGTGCAAACTCATGGTGTAAATTTCACTTGATTCGGATGCTTCCTTCAGGGTGTTGCATTTACGGTGTATATATATATATATATATATATATATATATATATATATATATATATATATATATACCGTATATATATATGGCCCTATCCGAGCCTCAGGTACAGGGCGGGTCGCAGGTGGCGGATAGCGAACGATCCATCAGATATGGTGGACAGCTGCGAATAAGGGGAAACCCAAATAAGCAGTCCCGGACCGAGGCGGCAGCATCACGAGGGTGTGGGAGTGTGACTTTTGGCAAGGGTCACACTCATTCAAAAACCACAGAACCCGAAGACGTTGCTGTGTCATGGCGAGTAAGTGCCGCCATTACAATAAGCACCATCAACACACAAATCCAGGACGCGTCTGAAGTGGGAACCATCGGCATCCTGGTCAGCGTCTGTTCACACAATGTGCGGCTGGTCATAATGCTCCAGGAACTAACAATCCCTGGTTCTAAACACCCAGTGGAAACACTGGACCAACTTGATTACAAGCAAGTATGACTCGTGCAAGTAATAACAACATTACCCCAGGTGGTAACCAATCCACCCATCAACAGATGGCAACCAGGAATTCGGATTCTGGGGAACCTGGACTTACACGATTACATCAGAGAAAGTCGGAGCTCTCTGGCAAACTTCCACTTAAAACACCTACATACATTGGAACCTTTAACATAAATACATTAATCCAACCAGGAAAACTTCTAAACCTTACAACAGAACTTGAAAAGCAAAAGATAGTAATACTAGCTTTACAGGAGACACGTTTTACAGATGAAGAAACATCAGATTATGGCAACTATCGCATCTTTAAGAGCAAGACGGATAAACGAATCGGAAGAGGAGCCCCCCATCTCGGGATGGCGTTTATCATACACAAGAGCGTGCTCAGCTCCATCAAGGAAGTTACTCCCGTAAATAATAGGATAATGACGATGCGCTTACAATGTGCCAACAAAACATACACAATGGTTAATGTTCATGCTCCCACAAACGGAGACAACAAGAAAAACCCCATAGAAACAGAAAAGTTCTGGGAAAATTTGGAGAATATAATGGCCAAGATTCCAAAAGATGATACGAAAGTTCTACTCGGCGATTTTAATGCCCAAATTGGTAGAGAGAAAATCCACCAAAAAACCGTAGGCAAATATCCTGCACATAAATTTACCAATAAAAATGGTACAAGGCTCGTCGAACTATGTAAGCAGAATAACCTGAAGATAATGTCAACATCTCTAAGAAAATGTCCAAGAAAACAAAAGACATGGAGATCTCCTATACAACAAATTGGCGAGTTTCAAATAGATCATGTGGCGATTTCATACCCAGTACAAAAAGAAATTTACGACGTCCAAGTACGCAGAGGAGCAAACATTGATTCAGACCATTACCTAACTAGAATTAAAATCAAGTTTACAGCACGAAGAAGTCATCAGAAGAAAACAGAAATACAGAAATATGACACCAAGAAGATTAAAGAATCTAAAGTAAAAGAAGAATGGGAGAAGGAAAAGGCAAACACATGGGAAGAATTTCATTCTAAAATCACGCGAATAGCTAAGGAAACTATTCCCTTGAAAAAGATATTCAAACACCCTTGGTGGGATTCAGACTGTGAAAATGCATTGGAAAGGAGAAAAAAGGCATTTCAAGAATATAACAGTAAAAAATCACAAGAAAGTCTACATTTATTTAACGAGGTTAGAAAACAGGTTTCAAAATCTATTAGGCAAGCAAAAAGGAAGTACACAAAGGCACAACTGGATGCCATAGAAGAAAATTTCCAAAACTATAATACAAGAGACTTCTACAGAACTTTCGCAGATAAAATACGAGGATATATCCCTCAAAATTTATGTTTCAGAAAACCAGATGGTAAATTAGCCCTAACAAACCAGGAAAACTGTCAAGTATTGGCTCAATATTTTTCTAACCTACTAAATTGCCCAGAACCTAGTTTAAGGTTTCCCAAAGAAATCTGTGCCAACGCTCAACCGGATTCATTACCACCAACACAGGAAGAAATCAAATGTCACATTAAAAACTTAAAAAATAATAGAACATCTGGCGAAGATGGCATTGTTGCAGAGCTATTAAAAAACCTAGGACCAAAGACGTTGCAAGAGCTCACAAAAATAATAACAAAAATATGGGAAACAGAAAAATTACCAGAGGAGTGGAAATGTGCCCTTATTCACCCGTTACATAAAAAAGGAGACAGAACAAATGTCAATAACTACAGGGGAATCTCACTTTTACAAGTCACCTACAAAATTCTCTCAACATGCCTGCTGAAAAGAACACAAGAGCAGCTGGAATGCCAAATTGGTGATTATCAAGCAGGCTTCCGCCCCGGTCGCTCATGCATAGAACAAATATTTAATTTAAAGACAATATTAAAACACAAAGCAATTAGAAATGCCCCCATAATTTGTACATTTGTAGATTTTAAGAAAGCCTATGACTCAGTTGACCGGCAATCTTTGTTTAACATTTTAGAGGAACTTGGACTTGACTCCAAAACACTAAGGCTTATCAAAGAATCACTGACAGACACTGTATCTAAAGTTAAATTCAGGGGAGAAATCTCTGAACCTTTTCTCATAAAAACTGGAGTACGTCAAGGTGACGGGCTATCTCCACTTTTGTTTAATATAGTCCTGGATAAAGTCATTAAGGAATGGGAAAAAGAATTAAAAAATCAATCCTGCTGGAAACCAATCCATCTTGGTAGAACCAAAGACAACGTGGAGATATCTTGTTTAGCATTCGCGGACGACTTGGCCATACTTGCAGATGATGAAGAAATCGCCACCAAACAAATAGAGATCCTTAAGGAATGCGCGGATAAAGTAGGTTTACAAATTTCGTTTCAAAAGACAGAATTTTTCTGTACGAAATTCCATATACACAGTTTGAACACAAAATATGGAAAAATAAATAGAGTAAAACATTTTAAATACCTAGGTGAAATTTTGGAGCCAACCGGAGGAGAGAAAGTTGCACAGAAGATCAGACAACAGAAAATGAAGAGAGCATATGGTATGACACATGAAATATACAATAAAAAATGCATCTCCTCGAACACAAAAATCAGACACTACTGCGCAGTAATTAAGCCAGCAGCACTATATGCTAGTGAAACGCTCACACTCCACACAAAATGTGATTTAGAAAAAATACTAAAAGAAGAACGAAAAATTATGAGAAAGATTTTAGGTCCAAAATTAACAGAAGAAGGATACCGGATACAATCAAGAAGAACCACAGAAACTATATCAAACCTGGCAGCAGACATAAGAAGGCGAAGATTAAAATTTTATGGACATGTCACTAGACTTCCCCCCACACGACTCACCAACAGAATTCTCACTTACATAGAAAAAGTCAAATCAACACCACCATGGATTAGCCAAGTAAAATTAGATTTACAAAAAGCAAATATTGAACTTAAAGATGTCAAAGATAGAAAAACTTTTAGAAATAAGGTGGAAAAGTGGAATGTATTGTCGGAGAAGGAAGCACTAAAGAGACCAGGAACAAAATGGACAGAAGAAAGAAAAAGAAAACATGGAGAACGAATGAAAGAAGTATGGAAGAAACGACGTCAGAAAGCTTTGCGTGATCCTTCTGGGTCCATTCGCGATAAGTAAATAAGTAAGTAAGTATATATATATATATATATATATATATATATATATATATATATATATATATATATAAACACTTGTTTGTTCTCTATCAAAATCTTTCATTTGCTAACTACGCCATCAGTAGTTAGTGCCTTCAGTAGTTAGAATCTTTTATTTAGCTGGCAATATTGGCGCTCGCTGTATTCATAGAGTAGAAATATCTCTGGAGTGAGCATTGCGTCCTGCGCATGTTGTCAACATTAAACTGGAATTGTCACGTGATCTAGGGACGACGTCGATTGTTTAGCGCCAATTCGCGTCCGCCATCAGGTAACGTCACGTCTCGTCACATAACACCAAAACATTCTACAACACTTTTCGAATGGAAGCAATCGCACAGGTCGTCAACGGAACGTCACGTCAATTCACGGTACGTCAAGGTTTCTAGGGAAGAAAATTTTAACGGTACCAGTCGGTTAACATCTTAAGTTAACCCATTTTCACCGCGCTCATTCTCCTTATAATAGTGGATTTTGTACTGTTGTATCTTCATAATCTTTATTTTGTAATAGCGCTTTGTTTTAGTGGCAAATTGTAGATGTTCCATGACGACTGGGATATTTTTTCCACTTTCTTACACAACCGAGGTAGTATATCTGAAGGCGAAAAGTTATTTAGGTTTTACGATAACTCAACAGCGCTGATGCCCACAATGTATATGTATAAGAACATAAGTAGACGAAACAAATTCCACCATATGACATTTTAAGCATAAAAGTCAGCTTTAATGAAGGAGTAAATTACAGTTGTTCGTGACGTTATTAATTACGTAAGAAAAAACATAATGGATAAGTTTAACAGGCTTCATTAATTCGTTTGAAGCTTTCTTTGATGTGTACGAATGTACATATTTTCCCTAGCAAATAATTGTCGATGTATTGAAACGTTGTCTCACTTCTCAGTAATTTACCAAACATAATTGATCAAGAACATAGCTTATAAAGTTTGCTTCGGCCATTGACAAATTTTGTCGTTGTTAGCTCCTCAGTTCTAATATTATAACATTTTATGCATATTAGGGATGGTGACTCAAAACTCCAATTTCGCCGTTCGGTACTGTGCTAAGCGACTTGACGAGATGTGACATGAAAGACATTGTAAATACATGCTGACGTGAATCTTCTGTGACGTCATGCTCGTTCATTTTGCTCTTCAAAGCTAAGAGCCCAATTTATTTCAAATATCAGATGTAAACTGCTATGGTGCCTGCAAACGTCTATATTAAATCCACAGCACTTACGAAGGGAATCTGTCTTTACTAGCGATATGACAACATTCAAAATTTATAGAACAAATGTCGGACAGATCTACGGCGTCCCGAGATCACGTGACCATTGTGGCAACGTATGTTGACAACACAAAATCAATTCTGCGCTTCTGAATGCTCACTCCGGAGATATTTATACTCTATGGCTCTGAGCACTATGGGACTTAACATCTGTGGTCATCAGTCCCCTAGAACTTAGAACTACTTAAACCTAACTAACCTAAGGACATCACAAACATCCATGCCCGAGGCAGGATTCGAACCTGCGACCGTAGCGGTCTTGCGGTTCCAGACTGCAGCGCCTTTAACCGCACGGCCACTTCGGCCGGCACGTAAACTTCCTGCGAATCGACAGTGAAAGTTCTGTTAACTTGTTAGTACGCCTTCACGTTGGAAAAGAAGACGCAAGTATTCTTCTGACCTAAAAATACCGCAGCGTCGGAACATACAGCCTACACAGTCGGTAGAAGAGCAGGAGAGCTTCCATTTCATTTTATTTCAATTTATTGCACTCCCGTTGGTAAGTTGTGCCTGATTGCTGATGTTCTTTTTCTCCTTTTCCTGGATGCTAAAGATACTACACCTCTGCCATCCTGGTAACTGCAGTGCTATGTTGTTTCTATCCTCGATCATAGATTCCATACTTTTCAAAACACGCTACACAGTAAGATAAACTCTAACGAATCTCTTTTGCAAAACATTTGCGCAGTGAGACGTCAACGCAAACAACGTTTCCAAAGATACGAGGCTCGCGCGCAGCTTTAATCTGCCAGGAAGTTTCATATCATCCAGCAATCGGCTGCAAAGTGAAAATTTCATTCCGGAAACGTCTGTCATCTTGTCAAATTTTCTGTTAGTCAAAAATTTCTCTCAGACACGTCAGACAAGCTCAATGTTTCACACACACATCAATCAGCACCCAACACACTCAAGTAAGCCACTAACATAGTAAAGTTTGACAAACTGTTTGATAGTTTACAGGTGACTTAAGCCACAGACCGAGGCAGTCCAGCGCATTGCAGTACGTAACGGTCCGGCTACGTAAGGTTCTTTCTTTTATTTATTTACTTATTTATTCCGCTCTCACAGTTGGCGAGTCCTCGGAAAAGATTAACAGATGGAAAGAGCCCTCATTTTGTATTTCGAATACCCCTTTCAGAGATTTCGACAAATCACCATTGTTCCTGCATCTTTGTTCTCAACTCCAGTTTCCATTGCGCCCACGTTTCATGTTCTGAGAGGACTGCTCCTTTTCTTCTTGTGTCCACGGATTTCCACTTCTCGAGTGTTTCTGTCCTGAAAGCCTGCCTCTTCTATAGCTTCGTTAAAGAAATGTTCTTTCTTCATTGTGTCAGATGGGGATTGAAACATTTTTTATATCTGTTCCGACTTCTCCCAGTTGTGTGGTTTGGGATTGTAATATTTTAGTACCAAGTCAAAGATTTGTCTAGTTATTCTGTCATTACTCGCCCTGCATGTGTTTGCACGTAGCGTCAGCCTACTTTTTCTCATTACATCTGTTAACATTTCCAGCTTCAGACACAGGTTTGTATTAAATCTTCATATGTATTCTCATTCACTGCTGCTTTTGGGTCCTACTATTTTTCTTACGGTTCCTCTTCCAACTTTTTCTAGTTTTACGGGCTTCTCTCCCTTCGTGATCAGTTTAGTAGCTGCCAGGGCACACACTATTTCTGATCTGACCACTGCTTCATAATGTTTCAGTTTTGTGTCCCATGATAAAGTTTGGTGTATATATGTTTATTGTTATACGAAAGGACATTTCCCTTTTAAGTATTCTACTCTCTATTGCTGTCTTTTCCTTCATGCTGTTGGATAACCATTATCAAAGACATTTAAAGCAGACTACCTCAGATATACCCCCCATGAACCATGGACATTGTCGTCGATAGGGAGGCTTGCGTGCCTCAGCGACAGAGATAGCCGTACCGTAGGTGCAACTACAACGGAGGGGTATCTGTTCAGAGGCCAGACAAACGTGTGGTTCCTGAAGAGGGGCAGCAGCCTTTCCAGTAGTTGCAAGGGCAACAGTCTGGATGATTGACTGATCTGGCCTTGTAACACTAACCAAAACGGCCTTGCTGTGCTGGTACTGCGAACGGCTGAAAGCAAGGGGAAACTACGGCCGTAATTTTTCCCGAGGGCATGAAGCTTTACTGTATGGTTAAATGATGACGGTGTCCTCTTGGGTAAAATATTCCGGAGTCCCCCATTCGGATCTCCGGGCGGGGACTACTCAAGAGGACGTCGTTATCAGGAGAAAGAAAACTGGCGGTCTACGGGTCGGAACGTGAAATGTCAGATACCTTAATCGGGCTGGTAGGTTAGAAAATTTAAAAAGGGAAATGGATAGCTTAAAGGTAGATATAGTGGGAATTAGTGAAGTTCGGTGGCAGGAGGAACAAGACTTCTGGTCAGGTGAATACAGGCTTATAAATACAAAATAAAATGGGGGAAATGCAGGAGTAGGTTTAATTATGAATAAAAGACTAAGAGCGGGGGTAAGCTACAACGAGCACCACAGTGAACGCATTATTGTAGCCAAGATAAACACGAAGCCCACGTGTACCACAGTAGTACAAGTTTATATGTCAACTAGCTCTGCAGATGATGAAGAGATTGAAGAAATGTATGATGCGACAAAAATATTATTAAGGTAAGGGAGACGAAAATTTAAAAGTCATGGGGAACTGGAATCCGATAGTAGGAAAAGGAAGAGAGGAAAAAGTGGAAGGTGATTATGGACTGTGGATAAGAAATGAAAGAGGAAACCGCCTGGTTCCGTTTTGCACAGAGCATAACTGAATCATAGCTAACACTTGCTTCAAGAATCATGCAAGGAGGTTGTATACGTGGAAGAGGACTGGAGACACTGGAAAGTTTCACATAGATTATATAACAGTAAGACACAGATTTAGGAAACAGGTTGATTTTAGGGCATTTCCAGGGGCAGATGTGCACTCTGACCACAATTTATTGGTTATGAACTATATATTGGAACTGAAGAAACTGGAAAAGATAGGAATGTAAGGAGATGGGTCCTGGATAAACTGAAAGAACCACATGTTTCAGGAGGTTTCAGAGACAGCATTAGGGAACGATTGACAAACACACGGGAAAGGAATACAGTAGAAGGAGAACTTTGAGAGACGAAACGGTGACGGCAGCAGATGATCAAGTAGGAAAATGACGAGAGTTAGTAGAAATCCATGGGTAACAGTAGAGATATGAAATTTAACTGATTAAAGGAGAAAGTATAAAAATGCACTAAATGAAGCAGGCGAAAAAGAATAAATGGATCAAATGGCTCTGAGCACTAAACGACTTAACTTCTGAGGTCATCAGTCGCCTAGAATTTAGAACTAATTAAACCTAACTAACGTAAGGACATCACACACATCCATGCCCGAGGCAGGATTCGAACCTGCGACCGTAGCGGTCGCCCGGTTCCAGACTGTAGGGCCTAGAACCGCACGGCCACTTCGGCCGGCGAAAAGGAATACAAACGTCTCATAAATAAGATCGACAGGAGGTACATGATGGTTAAGCAGGTGTGGCTATAGGACAAATATAAGGATGTAGAGGCGCATATCACTAGGGGTAAGATAGATACTGCCTACAGGAGAATTAATCACACCTTTGAAGAAAAGAAACCCATTTGTATGAATATCAAGAGCTCAGATGGAAAACCAATTCCAACCAAAGAAGAGAAAGCAGAAAGATGGAAGGAATTGTAGAAGGTCTGTACAAGGACGATGTACTTGAGGGCATTACTATGGAAACGGAAGAGGACGTAAATGAACATGAAATGGGAGATATCACACTGGGCGAAGAATTTGACAGAGCACACTAAATCGAAACAAGGCCCCAGGAGTAGACAACACTCTATTAGAACTATTGATAGCCTTGGGAGAGCCAGCCCTGACAAAACTTTACCATCTGGTGAGCAAGATGTTTGAGACAGGCTTCAGACTTCAAGAAGAATAGAATAATTCCAATCCGAAAGAAGGGCAGGTGCTCATAAGTGAGAAAATAACGGAACTATCACTTTAGGAAGTCGCTGTTCCACAATACGAAAATGATGAATGGAAGAAATTGGTATAAGCCGACCTCGGGGAAGCTTAGTTTAGATTCCGTAGAAGTATAGGAACACGCGAGGCAATACTGACCCTACGACCTATCTTAGAAGATAGGTTTAGAAAAGGCAGACCTACGTTTCTAACATTTGTAGACTTAGAGAAAGCGTTTGACAATGTTGACTAGAATACTCTCTTTCAAATAGGAAGGTGACTGGGGTAACATCCATGGAGCGAAAGGCTGTTTACAACTTGTACAGAAACCAGATGGCATGTATAAGAGTTCAGTTGCACGAAATGTAAGCAGTGGTTGAGAAGAGAGTGAGACATGGCTGTAGGATCCGAAGTTATTCAATCTTTATAACGACCAACAGTAAAGGAAACAAAAGAATAATTTGGAGTAGGAATTAAAATCGAGGGAGAAGAAATAAAAACTTTGTGGTTTTCTGATGACATTGTAATTATGTCAGAAACAGCAAAGGACTAGGAAGAACAGTTGGACGGAATGAACAGTATCTTGAAAGGAGGATATTAGATGAACATCAACAAAAGCTGAATAAGGATAATGGATGTAGTGGAATTAAATCAGGTGATGCCGAGGAAGTTAGATTAGGAAATGAGAGACTTAAAGCAGTAGATGAGTTTTGCTATTTGGGGAGCAAAATAACTGATGATGGTCGAAGTAGATAGGATATAAAACGTTGACTGGCTACGGCAAGGAAAGCGTTTCTGAGGAAGAGAAATTTGTTAACGTCGACTATAGACTTAAGTGTCAGGATGTCTTTGTATGGAGTGTAGCCACGTACGGAAGTGAAACAGTTTAGACAAGACGGGAATAGAACCTTTCAAAACGTGGGTGCTACAGAATATTGCTGAAGATTAGATGTGTGGATGACGTAATTAATGAGGAGGTACTGAATACAATTGGGAGAAGAGGAATTTGTGGCATAACTTGACTTCACCTGTTCGTAGGACACATTCCGAGGCATCAAGGGATCGACAATTTAGTATAGGAGGTAAGCGTGGAGGGCAAAAATCGGAGATGAAGAGATGAATACACTACGTAGATTCAGCAGCATATAGGTAACAGCAGTTATTCGGAGATGAAGAGGATAGAGCAGCATGGAGAGCTGCATCAAAGCAGACTCTGGAACTGAAGACCACAACAACAACAACAACAACAACAACACTCAGATATTTGTCGTCATTTATTTAAAGTTTTGAGGTGGATTACTGACGTTTCTAAAGTATTGTGTTCGTCGATTTATATTTGTAAATCTACATTTACTGCTCGACGTTGTAAGTTTTGTGATTTATTCTCGCGCACATTCAGCTTTCAGTGAAATTATGTGTCGAGTCATCTGAAAATGCCACAATGTTGAGCCATTCTGTCTTTTTTCCTTGCGGTAGATCCTTAGCATTTACGACTTTCTTCGGTTTAACCATTCCCTCTAACGCAATTTATAAAGTAGGCAATTAATCAAAATGACAGTCACAATCGCATTATTTATTTTGTCGCCAACCGGTTTCAACCCGCGATGGGGTCATCTTCAGGGCAATTTACACTGTAAAGTTACAATATTAGTAAGTAATCATGTACTAATATTCTAACTTTACAGTGTAAATTGCCCTGAAGATAACCCCATCGCGGGTTGAAACCGGTTGGCGACAAAATAAATAATGCGATTGTGACTGTCATTTTGATTAATTGATTATGAGTAAACCAATCGCTGCTATCTTCACGCAAATATCTCTCGTCTAAAAACATAAAAAAAGTTTATAAAGTAGGGGCGATAAGCCTTCTTCTTGACTTATTCCTGACTAAAGTTCAAAATGTTCTTACAGTACTCCCAGGAAGATGTTGTCATTAATGATTTTGTGAAAACCTTCGCATACGTACCGCAAGAAACGTTCGAATAGCCACAGACCATCGCTTTCAGGGGAAAGAACTTTCCGGGACGTGAACGTGCAGGAGCAGGAAGTGGGGAGCAGTGGCCATGGTGTAACAAGAGGGGCGGCAGCCGGCGTTGTGTCCGGAGGTCGGTAACCAAGATGTCTCTAAAAGAGGCAGCCCTTTCTTCGCATCCGTTCTTCAGTCGCTCATTTACGATAACCAGGCCAGGCCACGCCAACTTTAATCCATCACTTTCTTCTACTGAAGCTGTTAAGGACAGAATCTTCCACGAGGCATTTGCGTTATTGAAAGAGTACATTGTGCTTTAAATCAGTAATGTTTCGTTCATCTTTCAAATTATCTGATGAGAAAGACTACACGATTTATTTACACGTAATTTGGCCTAGGTTGCCGCATTTGAAAGGTCCACTAAGGTCTAACTTTTTATTCCTTAGATTGCCGTTGTGTGTTCGATTGTTCTGTTAGCACCGGCGTTACTGGCGGTACATTTTATTACAGTCTGATGCTAGATTTAGAGTCCCATTTAAGACAATTATATTGGCCACCGACTATTTCCGCCCAATTTTTTATTTAGGAACTTCATTGTGGTGGTTTGCCAGAGCAAAGGTATAAACAGGCGATTCGGTCCGACGGAGCAGAAGCGCTCTGGACTGTACGTAATCTGAAGTAAAACTTAAATAAGGATATATTCATTTGAAGATACAGAGCTGCGAGATGCGTTTCTCACCTCCCGAAAAGCATCTGACTGCCACAGCTTACCCAAAATACGATCCTGTGGTGCACGATGCGAAATGTATGAGAGGACTGAGGATCTGTTGGTAGCGAGGGCGCAGCAAGGTAGCTTGGACGCAGGTCAGAGTCACCAGCAGGCGTAGAAGTGACGTCAGGTGTGACCCAGACAAGGGTGTTGGTGCCCTCGCTTTTCAAGTTGCGTATTAATGATTTTGCAGACAATGTTTGTGCTGTCGCCAGCACACTGGTCGGAAAACACGTAGCTCAAAGATCGATAGTGGGGGCCGGTTCAAGTGTTCCTGTCACGCGAGAGGCCTGAGACACACCGACAAGCAACAGGCCGCCAACGCCCTTTCGGCAGCAAGTATCTGACCGGACGGCCTCACTGACTCACTCAGGCTGCAACACTACGAGTACATTGCGACCAGGGTGGCGACTGAACTTTGGAATAGCCTACAGCGACAACGACACAAAAGTAGTAGTACATACGTCATAGACAATGATAATGTGCTGTTTATAACTTGCTTTCCGGAAAATGAACCAAGATTAAACGTGCACATTTCGTATATTTATGGTGCATCAAGTTCAGAACGGAAAAATAAATCCAAACTGCTTACGATGCCACCCCGGCCACCGCTCCGCCCCCCCCCCCCTCCGCCCCCCCCCCAAAAAAAAAAATCTTGAGATAATCGACTTTAAAGTTTTCCGAGCGTCCTCAGCACTCTGAAGTAACAAGCAGCGAGTCTATGTGGGACGGTCATTTCAACCATCATCAGCAGACGATGGTTGAAGTTACCGCTATAACAAAAGTCTACTAATACCAGTACTGCTGACCCCTGTTTTGATCACGACCGAGGTTGAATTTTCCTACACGTCGGTCAGGGGCCTGAACACGGCGCAGTAAAACGCTGAAACTGGCTGCTAAATAAAATAAGGTTGGAAATTTGACGGCTGAAAGGCGTTGAATTTGACACCCTGTATGGAACAGCCGAGTCCTCCAACCATCTCTAAAAAGATGGACGTACAGATATTTCAGAGTGAAATTACAATGAAATGAACACCCTCAGCCGCTTACAGGCGTTGACATACGTCAACGGGGACAAATGAAAATGTGTGCCCCGACTGGGCCTCGAACCCGGGATCTCTTGCTTACATGGCAGACGCTCTATCCATCGTTTATTTTTCTTTTTTTTTTACTCGAACCGAATGTAGAAATTAAAATTTTACCGTCTAGGTGAGCTTTTTTTTTTCCACAGATTCAACATACATAAAATGCCATAAATCTATACAAATACATAAATAACATTTACATACAAGTTAAATGAAAGTGAAAAGAAAAAATAAAAACATTTGATCCCATGCGGAATTGAACCCGCGCACTTGTGCTTCATACTTTTTTTACGACGATTACCACTTTTTTTCCACTTTTTTCGTTTTTTTCCAGCAATCCAATTTTTAATAACCACTTTTATTTTTTTATTTTTTATTTATTTATTGTTTTTATGTTTTTACTTTTAGGATGGTCAGGGCGTGGTACACGCCGCACTACCAGTGGGGTCTCTTCACGGCACTGCCGGTGCGTCGGGGCCCAAACCCCTCCCACCCCTTTTTTCATGTCCCCAGTTGGGTCATAGCACTAAGTGTGCAGAAATCTTAACACAAAATTCCCATTCTCCGAGGTAAGAAAGACAAAGAAACCTCTTCTCTGAGTAGAAATTGAACACTGATAAAAACTTAACAATTCTTCTTGAATCACACAAATACTTTGGAAGTCGAACACGAGTAATTCTGAACAAAATGTTTTGGAAAAAAAAACTTTTCGTGTAACATAGAAGTTCCGGTAGCAAGGTAATAGTGATTAATAATAAGAAACCAAGTGACTTTTAATTTACTTCTGTTCGTTCTCGTTCAAGGTGTTGTAGTCGTTCCACATATTTAACCAACACCCATTCTTTCAAAAATGATCTTCAGCGTGTTGCCGTAGTGTTTCTTGTGGTTGCGATACGTGCTGATTTTTGAATATCACACTTCATGTAAACGCGGAATTCTATCTCGTTGTCCGACCCAAGTTTGTGGATGGCATAACTAACGTATTTTCCCAGTAACCAGCTAATGGCGTTGGTTTTTAATTTCGGAAAGTATGTCATGTCTTTTCTGAGGAGGATCGATGGCGTTATATATTCCGTAGACGATCTGGTGAGAAAGGCGGTTTGTTGCCTGATCCAATTCCAGTTATGCACATTGCCACCACAGGTGAATCTGTGGATGAGTGTATCCACCAGATTGCATTTTCCACAAAGGTGTGTCTGGTTTAAACCGATCCCATATAGTCTGTCGTTGGTGCTGATGACATTGTTAACTGCTTTGTACCATGCGGAAATAGCGTCTGTAGATAGCCCGGCATAGTTGATGTTCCGCCATACAGCTTTCCAGTCACAATTTGGGAATTTCGTTTCAATTTTGTTTCTGCCCTTATTTAACTTCCTTTCAAGTATGATTTCGCGCGCGGTGATACGTGTGTTGCTTCTGATTTCGTCACTAAGATAACTTGCTTCGAGGAAAAAGTTCCTCACATACTGTAGACGGTCTGAGCCACCGAGGACACAGAGGATAGCGCGACTCTGGTACGCCTCCCCCAAGACCCACATTTCCAACTTACTGTCCCGCACTACATTCGTAGTGCCCCCATATACCATCTTAGTATATATATATATATATATATATATATATATATATATATATATATATATATATATATATATATATTCAGAGTGGTGCAAAGATTCGGAACTTCCTTTGAATGTTCATAAATCTATAATTCTGCACTTCAGAAAACTGAGAACGTATTATCCTTCGATTGCAATTGGAATCGGTCAACTGATTCAAATACCTGTGTGGGTGTATTACGGAGACTCAGTCGCAGCTAAAGCAGGCTGCAGACTATCAGGGAAATGCAATCGGTCTACAAAGGAGGCTGCTTACTAAAGGCTCCTAAGATGTTGCTCAAGTGTGTGGGGCTCGTAGCAGAAAGGACTGACGTCGGACACTGAACGTATACAGAGAAGGGCAGCACGAATGGTGATAGGTTTGTTTGACCTGTGCGACAGCGACACAGAGTTGTCGAAGAAACTGAATGTGCAAACGCTTGAAAAGAGACGAAGATTATCACACGGAAGACTTCACCAGTGTCAAATTGGGAATCTGGAAATATATAGGAGACCTGTACCTATAAATTCAGTGCCGGCCGCGGTGGTCTCGCGGTTCTAGGCGCGCAGTCCGGAACCGTGCGACTGCTACGGTCGCAGGTTCGAATCCTGCCTCGGGCATGGATGTGTGTGGTGTCCTTAGGTTAGTTAGCTTTAAGTAGTTCTAAGTTCTAGGGGACTGATGACCACAGCAGTTGAGTCCCATAGTGCTCAGAGCCATTTGAACCATATAAATTCAGTAAGGGGTATAAGGAAACATGGGACTACATACAGAGAAGTCATTGGCGGTTAGCGCCCGCCCACATCGGAGGGAAGGGAAGCAAAATCGTCGTTAAAAGTTAAACATCGAATTGTAAGAGTCGCGTTTTGATAGCTCAGCTGCACCAGGGCATTTACTGCATTTGTTTCTCAGTTCTCTCCTTCGCATCCTCGGATCTGCTTTGCAAGGACAGTGCTGAACAAAATAGTGGACACAGTACATCCTTTTCGACACCTGTTCACACCTCGAAAAAATCAGACACCTCTTCTAAAAATTGAGACATATTCTGTGTTTATAAGTGTTCACTACCTCAAATTTCTCGTTTTATTATTCATACCAGACTGTTAGATTAGGTATTTCGTTTAATAATTATTTTAATACTTCATTACGACATTGTTGTAATATACCAGTTGTGGTCACTCCACAGCAGCGTACATCGAGAGCCAGAAGTAGCGACTTCGAGAACGGTTCGAAACTGATCGACAACGAGCGAACGCAGACGACAGGAAGTTGCAGCTGAACGACCGACGGCGGATCTGGAACGATAAAACTAAATAAAACTGTTGGTGTGATCAACAGCAGCTGGCTCTAAATGCAGAAAAAGGTGGGGTAATGCAGGTGATACGGCATTAGTAGTGTCCCGCTTGAGACAGCCACGTCCATGGAATATCTCCGCGTAACGTTGCAGAGCTACATTGAAGCGGCAAAGAAACCGGTAAAGGCATTCCTATTCAAATACAGAGATATGTAAACAGGCGCTGCGGTCGGCAGCGCCTGTATAATACAAGCGTCTGGTGCATTTGTTAGATCGGTTCCTGCTGCTACAATGGCAGGTTATCAAGGTGTAAGTGAGTCTCAACGTGGTGTTATAGCAGGCGCACGAGCGATGGGACACAGCATCTCCGAGGAATCGATGGATTTTCACGAGTGTACGGTCAATATCACGAATCTCGTAAAACATCATGTTGTGTTGGCAGAAGAGCCAACACCGTGTTACTAGATGAGGCCGAAATGCACGCGTTTCAGCTGACGCAGGCTGGCGTGAGGAGGGAAGAACTATACTGACGTGAGGTCTGGAACACGACAAGGAATTAGAATTCAGAAAGCGGACGCAATCAGCTTGATACTTAACTTTAATCCATTAATGATGAACGTCGCTCTTGACGGTACATGAATCACAATATTATCTGTTCCGAATACATTCTTGAAGAATATGGCGCCTTGCTAGGTCGTAGCAAATGACGTAGCTGAAGGCTATGCTAAACTATCGTATCGGCAAATGACAGTGCTAGGAAGTCTCTCTAGACTAGACCTGCCGTGTGGCGGCGCTCGGTCTGCAATCACTGATAGTGGCGACACGCGGGACCGACGTCTACGAGCGGACCGCGGCCGATTTAAAGGCTACCACCCAGCAAGTGTGGTGCCTGGCGGTGACACCACACATCAAATCTCTGACATCGCTGCGGCCACAAAAGTCATCCTGCAAGAACGGGACCAACAACGACTGAAGAGAATCTTTCATCGTGTTAGAAGTGCTACACTTCCGCAAACTGCTGCAGATTTAAATGCTGGGTCAGTGCGCGAATTATTCAACGAAAAATTATCGATATGGTCTTTCGGAGTCGAAGGTCCATTCGTGTAGCCTTGATGACAGCATGACACAAAGCTTTAAGCCTCACCTGGGGCCGTTAACACCGACTTTGGACTGTCGATGACTGGAAACATGTTGCCTGCTCGGACGAGTCTCGTTTCAAACTGTATCGAGCGGATGGACGTGTAAGGGTATGGAGACAACCTAATGGATCCACGGACTCTGCATGTCAGCAGGGGACTGTTCAAGCTGGTGCAGGCTCTTTAATGCTGTGGCGCGTGTGTAGTTGGGGTGATATGGGATACGTGATACACCTGGATACGACTCTGACGGGCGATAAGTAAATAAGCATCCGGTCTGATCACCTGCACCCATTCACGTCCATTGTGCATGCCGACTGACTTGGCCAATTCCAGCAGGACAGTGCACTTCGAGAATTCCTACAGTGTTAAACACTTCCGCTTGTCACCAAAGTCCCAAGAAAAAAATGGTTCAAATGGCTCTGAGCACTATGGGACTCAACTGCTGTGGTCATCAGTCCCCTAGAACTTTAAGAACTACTTAAAGCTAACTAACCTAAGGACATCACACACATCCATGCCCGAGGCAGGATTCGAACCTGCGACCGCAGCAGTCGCACGGTTCCGGACTGCGCGCCTAGAACCGCGACACCACCGCGGCCGGCAAAGTCCCAAGACATGAACATTATTGAGCATATCTGGGATGCCTCGCAACGTCCTGTTCAGAAGAGATCTCCACCCCCTCGTACTCTTACGGATTTATCGACAGAGCTGCACGATTCACGGTGTCAGTTCCCTCCAGCACTGCTTCAGGCATTGCTCGAGTCCACGTCACGTCGTGTTGCGGCACTTGGGCGTTCTCGCGGGGGCCCAGCACGTCATCAGGCAGGTGTACCAGTTTCTTTGGCTCTTCAGTGTATATAAAATGAAATGAGGACGTAAAGAGAGTAGCAGGGTAGGCGAATGATCGAATTCGGTTTATTGGAAGAATTTTAGGAAATTGTAGTCCATAGGTAAAGGATAATGCGTACACACCACTAGTACGATCGATTATCTAGTACCGCTCGAATGTTTGAAATCCCCGCTAGGTTGGATTAGAGGAAGTCATCGAAACAGTTAAGACGTCGCCTGCTTGATTTGTTGCTGGTAGGTTCGATGAGCACGCAAGTGATGGAGATGCTTCGTGAAGTTCAGTGGGAATCCCTGATGGCAACACGACGTTCTTCTAGCGATACACCGCTGAGGAAATTTGGAGAATTCGAATTTGAAGCTGAATGGAGAATGATTCTGCTGCCGCCAATGTACGATTCTCGCGAGGACACGAAGATAAGAGAAATTGGGAGGCGTACAGAGAATATAAAAATTCCAATTCCAAAGAAAGAAGGTGGCGACAGGTGTGAAAATTACCCAACTATCGGTTTGATAAGTCACGGCTGCAAAATACTAACACGAATTCTTTACAGACGAATGGAAGAACTGGTTGGATTTCGTAGAAATTTAGGAACAGGCGAAGCAATGCTGACCCTTGACTCATCTTAGAAGATATATTAAGGTAAGACAAACTGACGTTTATAGCATTTGTAGACCTAGAGAAAGCTTTTGACAATGTAGACTGGAATACACTGTTTCAAATTATAAAGGGCAGCTGTAAAGTACAGGGAGCGTAATTTTCAATTTGTACAGAAACCAGATGGCAGTTATGAGAGTCGAGTGGCATGGAAGCAGTAGTTGAGAAGAGAGTGAGACAGGGCTGTAGCCTATCCCCGATGTTATTCAATCGATATATTGAGCAAGCAGTGAAGAGAACATAAGAAAAATTTGGAGTAGGTATTAAATTCCAAGGAGAAAAAAACGTTGAGGTTTGCCGATGACATTGTAATTCTGTCAGAGACAGCAAAGGACTTGGAAGAAGAACTGAATGAAATGAACAGTATCTTGAAAGGAGGACATAGGATGAACAACAACAAAAGCAAAACGACGATAACTGATTGTAGTCGAACTAAATGAGATTGTGGTGAGGGAATTAGATTAGGAAATGAAACAGTTAAAGTAGTAGATGAGTTTCGGTATTTGGGCAGGAAACTAACTGATGATGGTCGAAGCAGCGAGGTCATAAAATGTAGACTGGCAATGGCAAGGAAAGCGTTCCAGAAGAAGAGGAATTTGTTAACATCGAATATAGATTTAAGCGTCGGAAAGTCTTTCTGAAAGTATGAGGGTCGTTCAATAATTAAAGAGACAAATTGGTCTGGAGAGAAAACTGTTAATAGGGCAAGTTTGGTACTTTTATGGCTTTAGGTTGGCATCACTGGGATGATCCCTGACGAGCTCATGGATCAACATTTTTTTTTGTTTATAAACTCAAAAATACATTTCAAAATGGCGAGTCCGCTTGAGACGTCCACATTAGTTGAACAACGTTCTGTTATTTTTTTTTTTTTTTTTTTTTTTTTTTTTTTTACTTTCTGAAGGCGCGAAGCCAGTGACTATATATTGTACATTGTCTGAAGGTTATGGTGCAGGTTGTATGAATCGAGCAAATTTTCACAAGTGGGTAGAGCAGTTCAAAAATGGTCGCGACTCAGTGACTGAGGAACACCGTTCTGGCCGACCTGTTGCAGTTTCAACTCCCTCACGCGAAAGCCGACTTGATGACATTATTCGTGCCGACCGCCGTTTAACTGTGGAAATGATAGTCGATAAGGTTCACGTTAGTAACATTATCTGTAACGTGCTGAAGTGCCGCAAAACATGTGCAAGTTATGTCCAACGGAGTTAACGTGGCTACACAAGGAAACAAGGTTGAGAGTGCACACAGAGCTAAAGGAACGTTATGAAAGGGAAGGTGAGCACTTCCTCAAACAACATTCTAACTTGTGACGAAACTTGACTTCACTATTATGAGCCAGAAACAAGAAGACAAAGCATGGAGTGGAAGAACACCAACTTAGCTATCAAGAATAAATTCAAAAGCCAACCATCAGCAGGAAAGGCCATGCTGACAGTGTTTTGCAGTGCTGAAGGTCCATTTTTTTGTGATTGTCTCGAAGAGCAGCGTACAATGGACAGCCAGTACTATTCGGATTTGCTTTTAAACAAGGTGAAGTTAGCCATAAGGCAGAGACGTCGTGGATCTCAGAGGAGAGGTGTGATTCTCCAGGAAGAGAACGCACGTCCTCAAATTGCTCAACTTACCCGTGGAACCATCGACAAAATGGGCTGGGAAGTACTGCCTCATCCCCCTAACAGTCCCGATTTAGCACCCAGTGTTTTCCATTTGTTTCGTGCACAGAGGGAGACATTACGTGAGAAGATGTTCCAGGACAATGAGGACTTGAAAAAGTTTGTGGAAAATTGGCTCCAACATCAAGATAAAGAGTTCTTCACAGCCGGAATATAAAAACTTGTATCCCGTTGGAGCAAAAGCAGAAATTTTCAAGGGATTATGTTGAAAAGTAGAAAAAGTATTCTTTTGTAAAAATAAACGCTCTTTTTTCTTTTAGACCAGTTATTGAATGACCCTCGTATTTGTATGGAGAGCAGCCATGTATGGAAGTGAAACATGAAGGGTAAACACTGTAGACAAGAAGAGAATAGAAGCTTTTGAAATATAGTACTAAAGAAGAATGCAGAAGATTATATGGGTAGACGACGCAGCTAATAGGACATACTGAAGAGAATTGGGGCGCAGAGGAATTTGTGGCACAGCTCGACTAGAAGAAGGGATCGGTTGGTAGGACACATTCTGAGGGTTACCAAATATGCAGCAACCAGTCGCAAAATCATGTTGTATTTTTTCACTTTTCCTCGAATTGAGACGCATGTGAGGTTATTACATAAAGCGGAAAAGGGAAATTATCTTGATTTGCTAGAGGATATAGAGATCTTTTGTCATCGTAGATCAGCTAGCGTGTGCCTTCTCGATGAACAGTTGACGGTGAGGGAGTTCATTCTTGGGACCTCTTCGCCGAGCGTTTGCTTGATGGGAATAGAAATGATAGGACAAGGAAAGACGACAGGGTGGGGGTGGGGGGGGGGGGGCGGATAAATAAATTGGTGATACGATTGATGTTATTGTGACTTAGTTTGCGTTGACGCCGTTTAATTGGGCTTTTGCTGTCTTATCGGCTGCACCAACAGCCATGTGGCAGAGATTTATGTCTTACGATACACGGGCACACCGTAAGAGCCCCCACGAGTTCTCAGTTCATCCTATCGAGCGAGTGTTAATTTTCCCGTGTATGAAGTGTGCTAGCACTTTATTTTGGAATTTGGCCTTGTTTCGTTAATACGTTTGTTTCGTTCGTGTCAGTAATTTTCTTATCTCAACTTAGTTTACATTACATGTGCGTTCAGCAATGTGGCGCCATCTGCCGAATAAAAGTCCGATCTTCCTCAACTGTACGCCAGATGGATGCCAACACCGTTTTACGTTTTGGCATTATGATTAACTTTTGCTCTTGGATAAAAATATGATAAATAATTTTTTTTTAATTTTTAAATTTTGTTTTAAAATTTTTTCGATGGTGAGCTTCTGATCTATGTTTGTTCCTTTTTACTAATTTGTGCAATCGCTTTTTGGCGTATATAGCTGTAGTATGTGGTTGACAAAATCTTTGTCAATATGTCCATTTCATGTAAATATTTTAGTATTATATCATTATATTTTACCTCACTTTGTATGTCATACCGCTTTCTTCTTCTTGTCATTTTTATTTTAGCTGTATCTTTTCGCATAGAGGGCGGGTTTGCTTTGCAGCGCCCCCTTATGATTTCTCCTCGCCATAGTAAATTTTCGGTGTATGACTCTATGTTTGACCTCTGCTTAAGACACTGTTACTACTCAGGGTAAATATTGTTTGAAAGGTGTGTTTGTATGTTCATTTTAAATGGTTTAATGCGTCTATATATATTTAATTGGTTTACGTTATTAATTATTTTTAATTTTGTATTTGTAGCACCGATGATAGCTGTTAATCAGTTGAAATCGCGATATGCAAAAGTGAATAAATGAAACATATTTTATGGTTTACGGTCGCTGCACGACTCGGGAACCACATGGAGCCCACCATTCATAACATTCTGAGAGACGAAGCGATCACAAATTTATACTGGAGGGAAGGGTGGAGGCTAAAAACCGTAGAGGGAGACCAAGATTCAAAATAATGTGGGTTGCAATTGTTAGTCGGAGATGAAGAGGCTTGCACAGAGAGCTGAGTCATACCAATCTTTGGACTGAAGACAACGACAAAGGCTAATGGACAATTGCTTTTCCCTGGCTCTGTTTTCGAGTATGGAGGAAGGAAAATGACTGGTAGTGGTACAGGGTACGCTCCGCCACGCACCATACTGCGGCTCGTGGAGCGTGCATGTGGACGTAGAACGGAGAACGACCTGACGGAAACGGCGAACGTCCGCTCGTGGCAAATCGTCGCTGGGTGCTTACGTTCAGTTTTAGAGAACCCCATTCCTTCAGGAACGACTCACAGCTACTAGAGGGTAAAGGCGGACTGCGCTCACAACACAGCCACACACGTCTGAAGAGGATGGCGATACGCCGGCGACGGCTGTGTGCGAGGGCGGTCGATGGCGACGGCGGGTGGGGGCGGACCTGGGGATAACTCCGGCCCCGCATCACAACTGCGCGCCGCGGCGCTTCCGCAGGGCACGCTTCCCAGACACGCGAACGCTGCGCAGCGCTCTGCACCCCCCCCCCCCCCCCCCCCAACGCCGCCGTGCTCTCGCCGCTCGTCCCTCCCCACTGCTTCACGGCGGCGAAACATCACTCACACACGCATGCTCCACACACACGCATGCTCCAGTGGGCGTCTGGCTGTCATCGCGACCTTCCAACCCGTCGTCTTATGTCGTGTGTCACGTCGCACAAAGCTCTCTCTCTCTCTCTCTCTGTATCCTGTCCTCTATGCTGTATTCCTCATAAGAATAAACCTGATGTAAACATTACGCGATATATTCTTCTACATCTACATCTATATCAACATGATTACTCTGCAATTCACATCTAAGTGCTTGGCAGAGGGTTCATCGAACCACAATCATACTATCTCTCTACCATTCCACTCCGGAACACCGCGCGGGAAAAACGAACACCTAAACCTTTCTGTTCGAGCTCTGATTTCTCTTATTTTATTTTGATGATCATTCCTGCCTATGTAGGTTGGGCTCAACAAAATATTTTCGCATTCGGAAGAGAAAGTTGGTGACTGAAATTTCGTAAATAGATCTCGCCGCGACGAAAAACGTCTTTGCTGTAATGACTTCCATCCCAACTCGCGTATCATATCTGCCACACTCTCTCCCCTATTACGTGATAATACAAAACGAGCTGCCCTTTTTTGCTCCCTTTCGATGCCATCCGTGAATCCCACCTGGTAAGGATCCCACACCGCGCAGCAATATTCTAACAGAGGACGAACGAGTGTAGTGGACTTGTTGCATCTTCTAAGTGTCCTGCCAATGAAACGCAACCTTTGGCTCGCCTTCCCCACAACATTATCTATGTGGTCTTTCCAACTGAAGTTGTTCGTGATTTTTACACCCAGGTACTTAGTTGAATTGAGAACCTCGAGAATTGTACTATTTATCGAGTAATCGAATTCCAACGGATTTCTTTTGGAACTCATGTGGATGACCTCACACTTTTCGTTATTTAGCGTCAACTGCCACCTGCCACACCATACAGCAATCTTTTCTAAATCACTTTGCAACTGATACTGGTCTTCGGATGACCTTACTAGGCGGTAAATTACAGCATCCAATCTGTAGGTACAGATCTATCGGTGAGCGAGCGGTTGTATATGAGTGCTAAGTAGGGAGCTATTGTATCAGCGTAATCTGAAAGGACCCTGATCGGTATACAATGTGGACCTGAAGACTTGCCCGTATCAAGCGATATGAGTTGCTTCGCAACCCCTAAGGTATCTACTTCTAAGAAACTCATGCTAGCAGCTGTTCGTGTTTCAAATTCTGGAATATTCCATTCGTCTTCCCTGGTGAAGGAATTTCGGAAAACTGCGTTCAATAACTCCGCTTTAGCGGCACAGTCGTCGGTAACAATACCATCGGCACTGCGCAGCGAAGGTATTGACTGCGTCTTGCCGCTTGTGTACTTTACATACGACCAGAATCTCTTCGGATTTTCTACCAAATTTCGAGGCAACGTTTCGTTGTGGAACCTATTAAAGGCATCTCGCATTGAAGTCCGTGCCAAATTTCGCGCGTCTATAAATTTTAGCCAATCCTCGGGATTTCGCGTTCTTCTGAACTTCGCATGCTTTTTCCGTTGCCTCTGCAACAGCGTTCGGACCTGTTTTGTGTACCATGGGGGATCTCTTACCGGTTTATGAGGTATGAATCTCTCAATTGCTGTTGCTACTATATCTTTGAATCTGAGCCACATCTCGTCTACATTTGCATAGTCAGTTCGTAAGGAATGGAAATTGTCTCTTAGGAAGGCTTCTAGTGACACTTCATCCGCGTTTGCTTGAATCTTATTGGATTTCGTGTCATGTGTAGCGGAAGCCAAGCTGAGTCCACTACGGTCATGCTTAAAGAACTCCGTCTTCAGGCCACGAGTGGCCTACCGGGACCAACCGACCGCCGTGTCATCCTAAGTGGAGGATGCGGATAGGAGGGTCGTGGGGTCAGCACACCGCTCTCCCGGTCGTTATGATGGTATTCTTGACCGAAGCCGCTGCTGTTCGGTCGAGTAGCTCCTCACTTGGCATCACGAGGCTGAGTGCACCGCGAAAAACGGCAACAGCGCATGGCCACGCCCGACAGCGCTTAACTTCGGTGATCTCACGGGAACCGGTGTATCCACTGCGGCAAGGCCGTTGCCCACTACGGTCAGGTACGATCAGAAGTTACGCTGTGTGAGACGCACACAGACTCGAAGATAATGCGAGACGGCTGCTTTGGCTGCTTTACCGGCGCATTAGACTTGGACAGCACTGACTGGCCAGCCACCTGGCCTAGCAATGACGTCAGCAGATGCAGTTCAGACGTAAAAAGAGACGATCAAATGAACAATGTGGCCTCGCATGTCATTTAACGTTTAAAGAGAATGAAATAATGTTTGGAAAAATTCCAGCATTGCCGCAAGCTTCTCAGGCGACGAAACGAAAACCGTAAAACGATCTCGTCCTCAAATCACAATAGTAATCTAATTATTTTTCTAAGCGAGCTATGTGTCATGCATGAGCGTACTGCAGGGACTTCACCGTACTGCTGAATACCGAAGCCACTGAAGGAAGGTATTAATTACAGTCACTCGTCTGGTAATCTCTTAGCTCCTCCCTTACCCGAATCCGGGATATACATGTCAGTTCTGGAAGTGTCACCTGCTGCGCAGATAACGAATCGATCAACAACAGAATCCACGAAACCATCCAGGCGCCTCAGTTTCTCCTCTTCTTTTAAGACGTGCCGTTCTGTATGTTACTTCTCGCAACAAATTCCTTAACTTGGCTCCAGAATAGTTCTGTTGGCATCATATTGTAATGCTACAGTGTCAAATGTAAAAATGTAGCATCTGTATGGTCTAAAAGCGATTTCTTTCGTTTTTTACGACACTTGTCACTCTGTTTCGTCTGAGGTTGGATCTACGGCATAAAACAATGGATGCAGTCGAAATAAATAGCACTTGGATTTCTGCCTTAAAAAATTAAATTGTCACATTTTCTTAATTTAATCAACCTTTATTAACAGCCTTTCATAAGACATCGATAATTCAGGATTTATATTTCAAATGAAAACAGGAATTTCGCATGCGATATGTAATTGTAAACAAGGAAACGTCCATTATTCATAAAGAATGATGATCGATTTTCCAATTACGTGATGTAGGTATTTCAAATTGAACACGAAAAAAAAATACGACTCTGCCGAGACTTAAACCACGAACCTGCAACGCTACCAATTTGCATGTATCTGCCAGGTGCATGTAATACGTATCTTGGAAAATTTCAGAGCCGATTGTTTCTGTCGATTTATATTTCTGGGCACTTTATAACCGTGTTCCACACGCGTGTTTCGCTACAGAAGAGGAAACAGCCTCAGCCATTTACAGCGTATTAACAGCGTGACAATCAAAGCACAAAAGTGCAAAGGCTGTACCTGTACACGATATTTGAAATGAAAACTACGTAGCTAAAGTATGATTAAGAAAAACGTTGATGGCTGTTAATACATTTGAATCTCATTTAACGTAACTTAGTGATAATAATGGTGATCATAATTAAACTTTCAAAACGGTGTAGAAATAACACCACAGGTCCGAATGACGTGACATTGCAACGGAATATTATCGGAGAAGGGGGAAAACGTATGGCAGAAGAAAAAAAATTTTGTGATCGATAGATGTCACCGTTAAGTGACAGAATACGTGCCAGCCGGTGTGGCCGAGCGGTTCTAGGCGCTTCAGTCTGGAACCACGCGACCGCTACGGTCGCAGGTTCCAATCCTGCCTCGGGCATGGATGTGTGTGATTTCCTTAGGTTAGTTAGGTTTAAGTAGTTCTAAGGGGCTGATGACCTCAGAAGTTAAGTCCCATAGTGCTCAGAGCCATTTGAACGTAAATGAAAACACCTGTCATGCGCATAGCCCATTGAAGTTGGTATAAACACGCGGGGTACACGGCTTTTCCCCCTTTCGCTTCTGCGACCTTCGCCATGACTGTCTCAACACAGGATAGCGCTCTGCTCGTAAAGCTGTATTACAAGAATGATGACTGTGCTAAAACCGCTCTGCAGAAGTCCCGGACACAGAAGGGTTTGAAAAAAAGGCGTTGGTCTGATGACTGCCGTGGGTCCGGAGAAAATGATTTGGAAATTCTAAAAGACGGGCTCTTTTGGTGTGCAGCCTGGTAGAGGCAGGAAACGAATTGATTCGACGTCAGTGGAAGCATTGGCCACAGCAATGCAGGAGGAGACGAGTGGTGGGGTGAAAACGTGCAGTGCGCGGAGAACTGCCCGGACACTGGACACACCCGTGAACACGGTGCGTAAAATCCTACGAAACATCCTTCTTTGTTATCCTTTCAAAATTACCCATCTGCACGAGTTGCTTCCTGTTCACCTGCCAGCAACTTTAGAATTTCTTACTCTCACGGAAGTGGACAATGATTGGCCGTGGAAGATATTGTGGACAGACGAAGCCCATCCATATGACAGGATATGTCAATACACAGAATTGTCGAATATGGGCAACAGAAAATCCACACGCAAATCAACCAGTACCACTTCATTCCGAAAAGATCACTGTGCGGTGCGGGTCTAAGGCACCATTTATCATAAGGCCGTATTTTTTCGAAGAGACAGCTGCTTCCGGTCCTGTTACCTGCACCACACTGGCAAGCGCTATCAGTCTCTTCTTCGCAACCACGTCATTCCAGCTCTCCGACAGCGTGGATGTGTGGATGGGGATCACTTTTATGCAAGATGGCGCACCTCCGCACTTTGCAAATCCAGTTAAGCAGCTGCTGAAGCGCCGTTTCAGAAATGCTAGGATTATCAGCCGCCATTTCCCTACAGCCTGGCCGTCCCGATCACCTGATCTTAACCTCTGTGACTTGTGGCTGTGGGGCTATAGCAGAGATGTTGTGTTCAGTGTTCCGATTGCAAACTTAGCTGCATTAGAGGCACGCAAAGGGGCAACACATTCTGAACGTTTAACAATTTGTTCATAATGCGGGTCCACAATCACAATATATTTCTTTACAGTCAGTACCGCCATTAGACTGTTGTTTGTTTTCAGTGTTACATTTACACTTACAGAATCATGATTTCGGCTTGAAAGTGCCATTATAAAGTGTTTTAAGTGTTGTACAGATAATGGCACTTTGGAGCCGAAATCATGATTGTGTAAGTGTAAATGTAACACTGAAAACAAACAAGAGTCTAATTGTGGTACTGACTTTAAACAGACATTCTGAACGTGACCCGGAAACACTTCGATCAGTTGTGGAACATGCCCGTTTCTGGATTTCAGTTTGATGCAGAAATCGGTGGACAGCAAATTCAACATACGTGCGCCAGTTACTCGGAAATTAATAATCCGATTTGACTTTGATGGATGCATTTTACGCAGTTTTTGGTCTCAGAACAATTAAAATCCGAAGTGATCGATGCTTTTTATGCCGTTTTTTTTGCCTCAGGATTAAAAACTGTTTTTCTCCATCCGATGTGACTTTGCTGTGGTGGATGGATGGGCTTACATAACTAACAGTATCGCACCTGTACACCTATGCACACTGCGTAGTACAGTTTGTTGAGCGTCAAACCTTCGCCTTATGCATTATTTTACGATTCATTTGTCATTTCTAGTCGACCACTATTAAATTATGATGCTTACAGCACCATCTATTGCTACATTTTGTAACTATTTATGTTTCTTCTGCGACACGTTATCCCCCTTCTCCGATAATATTCCGTTGCAATTTTAATTCATTCTGACCAGTGCCGTTATTTCCGCAGCGGTTTCAAAGTTTAACTTTAATTATAATCACCCTGTATGTTTAATACATAAGTAGGATCTACTTCCAAGAGCGTAACAACACCAGTGTACGTGAGCTACGGCTTCTGGCCAATCATCGCGTTTGTTTTATTCTTACGATGAACACAGTATAGTCCGCCATATCGCTTCTTTCTCGCATCACCTTTTGGCAGCTGTCGCTGTAGCTAGCGGGCTACTGGGTTCGATTCCCGGCCGTCACGTAGATTTTGTTCGCTCATCATCGAGACGGCAGAGAACTACCGCAGAGGGGGGTCTTCCGGCCAATAATGCAATAAAATCATTTCATTCGTTTCCTAAACTGGCGTACTCGTTCCGTGATTTTAAGATTTTAATCGGACACCTTTCTTGTCGCTACGGCCGTCACTTACTTGCAGGGGACTGGGACGTCACGAGGACTAAAAAAATTGAAATTTTGTTTTTTGTGCAACAAAATGCTTTGATTCTTCATGATTAAAAAAAAAATACTTCATGAATATTACCTCATAATTTTCGCGTTCGAATTCCTTTTCAAAGCAGATGTGGCAATCTCTTTGTCAATGCCTAGCTGTGACAATACTGTGAAACACATAAGCTTGCCTAAAGTGTCGCGTTATTTGATTTTGGCGCCTATATTTCCGTAGCATGTTGTTTCCATAATAGCCTTGAGGAACATGTCGACTGTACCGGGATTTGTTGCAGTTGATCCTTCTGTCGGTTAGCTTAGATTCTTCGCGCGCGTCCCTGTTGTAACACTGCCTTCACTGTGTCAATAGTATTTCAACGATTTTGCTCTGCAAAATGATACGATGTAAGAAGTTTAACTTCAGTCGTAAATTTTATGGTAATCAACACATGCATGTTGTCGGAAATCATATTAAAAATGAAAAAAAAAATGGAATGAGCTAACGACATCGTTGGCCGGGAGGCTCCAACTGGGTAAGTTCGGCCGCCAAGTGCAAGGCTTGTTTCACAACTGGGCGACGGTGATGAGGACGGAACGATGGCGAGGACAGCACGACACCGAGTCCACGAGCGGAGAAAATCTGCAACCCGGCCGAGAGGCGAACCCGGCTCCACTTGTAGGGGAGCAAAGCACGTTACCACCCAGGTATGCAGGCGGACATTAAAAATTAAGCAAGAGTTACGTTACAGAGAAGTGAGATTCGGTTTGAAAGTCCAGTGTGCAAGTAAAGTAGGTGTGAAGCAAATGGAGGAACACATACACATACACCTCTCCCACCCCCACCCCCCTAGACAGAAACTGTTATGGTCCTTTACAGCCAATACATAGAGATATTGGAAACTGAGAAGTCCCCTAAAACTGTTTACGCGGAATCCAAATGAAAGTTTCTGATTTATGAACGTAAACACACACAACACTAGTGTGATATTCTACAATATTTACTATTTTTTTCACAAACCGGTTTTAGGCTGTTACCTCACCGTCAGGTACAAAGATAAGTACGTGGTGCACTAAAATATTGTTGCACGAAAGATTTTAAACTAGTGCGTCCACAGAGTAGCTCCATTTGCAGAGATGATAAATGTTAATTTCGATTTACCGATTATTTCCGTGTAAATGTGATGTGCGGTATCGTGTTTCGATACCGTCCGACGGACATTGCGGATTGCGCAACAGAGTTGCAAGTGTCCATCAGCATGACAGCAATCAGTCGGGACCTGGTGGACCCAATGACACCCGCCCGCCGAACCACAACTCCAGTAGCTGTGTACCACGAGCGGCCCCTGCTGCCACGATGTAGGACTGCTGGACCCACTCGCATTGGCAGCCACTTCGCTACGACCCAGTAGTTCTCCCATAGGTCACAGATGGCCTTCTTTGTTGACACAGGTCATTGGCTAGAGGAGATTCTAGCCAATGACCTGTCTGGAGACTCGAACCCAGTGTGGGTAAAACAGAAGTGTGTTGCTTCCATCTGAATAACCGGTTGGTGAACGTAACACTGGAAGTAAGTTTCAGAGGCAGAATTCTTCGTCACAGTTGGAACCCAAAATATCTTGGTATCATCCTGGGTCGTACACTATGCTTCAAACAACACCTTCTTAGCTTAGCTCAAAAGCTATGCGGAACTACCTGCGGATCTTCAGCAACCACCCTACGAACTTCAGCTCTGGGCTTGGTGACTATTGTGCACCTGTTTGGACGAATAATCATCATACAAGGTTTGTTCATACCCGGCTGAATACGACAATGCGCATAATATCTGGCGCAATCAGATCTACTCCAGTTTATTGGCTTCCACTGTTAACCGGTATAATGCTAATCTACGCAGATGTACTGCCCTTATGAGACAATTCCACAAAATCTCCAGGAATTCTAGCCTACCCGTGCACAGAGACCTGCCACTTTTAAATCGTAGGAGACTGAAATCACGCCATCCAACTCTGTGCGATACTGCTGACACGATTGCTAAGGACTTCAAACCTCTTGAAGGATAGAGAGGTCGGTGGGAAGCAGTGACAGATGTGCACCTGCATAACATCTTCTCAGGTGCTAAACTTGTAAGTGGATTCGACCTACCACGCAAGACCTGGACTACTCTCAACAGAATCCGTACCGGCCATGAGCGATGCAGGGATGCTCTCTCTAAGTGGAAGAAGCTGCCTGATCCAGCCTGTGACTGCGGGGCTCCATCCGAGACTGTTCACCACATTGTCAGTGAATGCATCATTCGAGCCTATTACGGCGCCAAAGAGGACTTCCTGCTAGTAACTCCAGATGCAGTGCGCTGGATTGAAGGACTGGATATTCAGTTGTAAAAACAAACTTAAGTTTCTTGTGTGTCAATATGTACATATGTATATGTAATTTAATTTCATGATATGTCTGTATTAGCCATACTATAAATAAAAAAGTTGACACTGATAGCTGAATTCCATTTATTGCTGCACTATTTATAATGAGTCTTCACACCAATTGACAAATACAAGTTAAGTAAATCTTCTGTTTATTCTATTTACTTGCTCGTTAAACTTTTATGCACCTGTCAGTTTTCCTATGATGACAGTTGCCACTCGACTCTGTAGCTCTCCTTCACCTACCACTCTACACTGAAGAGCCAAAGACAGTGGTAGACCTGACAAATATGGCGTAGGGTCCCCGCGAGTAAAGTGCCGCAACACGACGTGGCACGGACTCGACTAATGTCTCAAGTAGCGCTGGAGGGAACTGACGCCACGAGTACTGCAGGGCAATTCACAAACCCGTATGAGTACGACGGCGTGGAGATCTCTTCTGAACAGCACGTTGCAAGACATCCCTGATACGCTCAATAATGTTCATGTCTGGGGAGTTTGGTGGCCAGTGCAAGTGTTTAAAGTAAGAAGATGCTTCCTGCGACCACTGTGCAGCAATTCTGTGCGTGTGGGATGTTGCACAGGAAGCTTGCGTACGTGTCACCTGTCACAGTCGTATCTAGACGTATCAGGGGTCATAAATCAGCCCAACTGCACACTTCTCTCACCATTACAGAGCATTCACCAGCTTCAACAATCCCCTGCTGATATGCAGAGTCCATGGATTCGTGTGGTTGTCTACATGCCAGTACACGCTCATCTGCTCGTTACTCTCTGAATCGAGGCTCATCCGACTAGCAACATGTTTCCAGTCATCAAAAATGGTTCAGATGACTCTGAGCACTATGGGACTTAACTGCTGTGGTCATCAGTCCCCTAGAACTTAGAACTACTTAAACCTAACTAAGCTAAGGACACCACACACATCCATGCCCGAGGCAGGATTCGAACCTGCGACCTTAGCGGTCGCGCGGTTCCAGACTGAAGCGCCTAGAACCGCTCGGCCACTTCCTGTCATCAACAGTACAATGTCGGTGTTGACTGGCCCACGCGAGGCGTAAAGCTGTGCGTCGTGCAGTCATCAAGGGTACACGAGTGGACATCCGGTTCCAAAAGCCCGTATCGATGATATATCTTTGAATGGTTTGACACGCTCACACTTGTTGATGGCCCAGCATTGAAATCCGCGGCAATCTGCGGAAGTGTTGCACTTCTGTAACGTTGATCGATTCTCTTCAGTCGTCGTTGGTCCCGTTCTTGCAGGATCTTTTTTCAGCCGCAGCGATGTCGGAGATTTTATGTTTTACCGGATTCTTGATATTCGCGGTACACTCGTGAAATGGTCGTACGGGAAAATCCCCACTTCATCGCTGGCTCGGTGATGTTCTGTACACCGCTCGTCCACGACTATAACACCACGTTCAAACTCACTTAAATCGTGATAACCTGCCACTGCAGCAGCGGTAACCGATCTAACAACTGTGCCAGTCACTTGTTTCCTTACATAGGTGTTGCCGACCGCAGCGCCGTATTTTGGTTGTTTACATATGTCTGTATTTGAACAGGCAGGCCCACACCAGTTTCTTAGCGCTTCAGTGTATATGAAGTCATACACAACATGATGTATGATTATTTAACGAAGATAAGCTTATGTAGGTAACCGTTTGTCATCTGTGACAACCAGGCTAACTACTGATTTACCTAGTAAGTTCGTGAGGACGTTCAGGCACTCTTGAACAGGTACTTTGGTGAACAAGTTGCTAACATCAAAAGAAACTAGTTTCGCATTAGGGAGTATTTCCGTGTCTTTGAATTTATATACTATGTCCACTGAATTAACAATACCGTGACTACGTTTAAACTTGCTTTTGGTCTTCATCAAGTCATTTCACACACTAGCTAATTTGTAACATGAAGCTGAGAATGAATATCCCACAGTTCAAATTGGGATATTATCTTTCAGGAGATTAGTGAAGCCATAAAATTTGTGAGCTATAGAATTCATGTGGACGACAACATATGCATCAGAGTCTAGAGTTATAATTTTACACAGTTCAATAATATTTCAATTTTATCATTATAGTACTGTGCGGGACCTTTCTGTATTTGTTGGAACTCTTCCGATTTTTTAACTTATCCACAAAAATTGACACACCTACTTGAACTGACATGCGGTTCTACTGCAAAAGAAAAGTGCGCAAGACGACTGAAGCGCCAAATAAACTGCTATAGGCAAGCGTATTCAAACACAGAGACATGTAAACGGGCATAAGGCGGCGCTGCAGTCGACAACGCCTATGTGGACTACTTACTGTCTGGCGCAGTTGTTAGTTCGGCCACTGCTGCTGCAATGGCAGGTTATGAAGATGTGAGTGAGTTTCAACGTAGTGTTATAGTCGGCGCACAGCATCTACGACGTGGCGATTAAGTGGGGATTTTCCCATACGACTATTTCATTAGTGTACCGTGAATATCAGGAATCCACTGAAACATCTAATCACCGACATCGATGCGGTAGGATAAACATCTTGCAACATCGGGACCAACGACGACTGAAGAGAATCGTTCAGCGTGACACAACTACAACCCTATTGCTGCCGATTTCAATGGTGGCCCATCAACAGGTATTAGCATGCGACCCATTCATCGATATGTGCTCTCGGAGCCGAAGGCCCACTCGTGTACCCTTGATGACTGAACGACACAAAGCTTTACGCCTCGCTTGGGCCCGCCTAACCGACGCAGGACTGTTGCCGACTGGAAACGTCTAGCCTGGTTGGACGAGTCTCGCTTCAAATTTTGTCGAGCGGACTGACGCGTAGAACTATGGAGAATGCCTCATGAATCCCAGGACCTTGCTTATCAGCAGGAAATTGATCAAGCTGGTGTAATAGTGTGAGGCGTGTGCAGTTGGACTGATATGGAACCCCTCATACGTCCAGATACCACTCTTACAGCTGACACATACGTAATCATCCTATCTGATCACCTGCATCCATTCGTGTCCATTGTGCATTACGACGGAATTGAGTAACTCCAGCAGGACAATGCGACACACCACACATCCAGAATCGCTGCACTCTTTTGCAGAAATTCGAAATATCGTGCTTACTTCAACGCGCGATGGTTTTAATAATGTCCGCAACGAAACTCCTTCTCGGCATCTGGCAGAAAACCCGAAGAGATTCTGGTCATACATAAAGCAGACAAGTGGCAAGACGCAATCAATAAAAAAAAGTGTGTGAAATCTTATGGGACTTAACTGCTAAAGTCATCAGTCCCTAAGCTTACACACCATTTAACCTAAATTATCCTAACAATGGAGCCTCTCCATCGCACCCCCCTCAGATTTAGTTATAAGTTGGCACAGTGGATAGGCCTTGAAAAATTGAACACAGATCAATCGAGAAAACAGGAAGAAGTTGTGTGGAACTATGAAAAAACTAAGCAAAATATACAAACTGAGTAGTCCATGTGCAAGATAGGCAACATCTAGGAAACTCCGAGTTCAGGAGCGCCGTGGTCCCGTGGTTAGCGTGTGCAGCTGCTGAACGAGAGGTCCTTGGTTCAAGTCTTCCCTCGAATGAAATTTTACTTTCTTTATTTTTGCATAGTTGTTATCTGTCCGTTCGTTCATTGACGTCTCTCTTCACTGTAATAAGTTTAGTGTCTGTGTTTTGCGACCGCATCGCAAAACCGTGCGATTAGTCGACGAAAGGACGTGCATCTCCAATAGGAACCGAAAACATTTGATCGCAAGGTCATAGGTCAACCGATTCCACCACAGGAAAAAAAAACAGATGTATTCTTCTATACGACACTGGTGAAGGCATGTGCGTCACATGACAGGAATATGTTGTCGACCCACCTAACTTGTACACTTGGCGAATGGGTAAAAAGATTCTTCTACCTTGCCCGATTTAGGTTTTCTTGTGGATGTGATAATCACTCCCAAAAAAGTAATGAAAACATAAGACTTTGTCACATAAACTGAAAATAAAAGATTAAACTTTCTAATCGATGGAAGATTTGAACCAAGGACCTTTCGTTCCGCAGCTGCTCACGCTACCACGAAACCACGGCGCTCCTGCGCTCCCAGTGTCCTTGATGTTGCGTATCTTCCCATCTCAGTGGGGTGCGACGGGGAGGTTCCCTTGTAAGGACAAACACACACACACGCACTCACACACATGCGCTGATGACCATGCTGTTTAGCGCCCGGAAACCTCAAGCCACACACACCGAGGGAGGACTCGAACCTCCGCCGGGACCAGCCGCACA
Source organism: Schistocerca nitens (assembly GCF_023898315.1). Taxonomy (NCBI): domain Eukaryota; kingdom Metazoa; phylum Arthropoda; class Insecta; order Orthoptera; family Acrididae; genus Schistocerca; species Schistocerca nitens. The sequence continues at coordinate 6,548,424 of NC_064624.1, forward strand.
GTCCATGACTGCAGCGCCTCAGGGCTAATACCGCCCGGACGCAGTCAGTACCCTCACTGCGCGATGACGACGGTGAAGTCACTGATGACAGTGCCACTAAAACAGAGTCATTAAACACGGTTTCCCGAAACTCCTTCACTAAAGAAGACGAAGTAAATATTCCTGAATTCCAATCAAGAACAACTGCCAACATGAGAAACATAGAAGCAGATATTCTCGGTGTAGCAAAGCAATTTAAATCACTTAATGAAGGCCAGGCCTCCGGTCCTGATAGTGCACCAGTCACTTTCCTTTCAGAGTATGTTGATACAATAGCTCCACATGTATCTCTTATATACAACCGCTCACTCACAGACAGACCCGTACCTAAAGGCTGGAAAATTGCTCAGTTCACACGAATACCAAATGAGGGAAACAGGACTAATCGGCTTAATTACAGGCCCATGTCACTAACGTCGATTTGCAGTAGCGTTTTGGAACATATACTGTGTTCGAACATTATGAGTTACATCGAAGAAAACGATTTATTGACACACACAGTCTGCGTGGCTTCAGAAAATATCATTCTTGTGGAACACAACTAAATCTTCATACTGATGTAATGGGTGTTATCGACAGGGGATGTCAAATTGATTTCATACTTTTAGATTTCCAGAAAGCTTTCGACACTGTTACTAGCAAGCGTCTTGTAACCAAACTGCGTGCCTCTGGAATAACGCCTCAATTCGAGTGTATTCGTGATTTCCTGTAGAACGGTCAAAGTTCGTGATAATAGATGGAAAGTCATCGAGTGAAACAAAAGTAATATCCGACATTCCCGGAGGAAGTGTTATAGATCCTCTATTGTTCCTGATCTATATCAACGACATAGGAGACAATCTGAGTAGCCGTCTTAGATTGTAAGCAGATGGTGGTGTCAGTTACCGTCTTGCAAAGTCATCATATGATGAAAACGAATTGCAAAATGATTTAGATAAGACATCTGTATGCTGCGAAAGGGACAATTGACCCTGATTAAAGAAAAGTGTGAAGTTATTCACATGAGTACTAAGAGAAATCCGCTAAATTTCGATTGCGGGATAAGTCACACAAATCTGAAGGCTGTATATTCGACTACATAGTTAGGGATGACAATTACAAATAACGTAAATTGGAACGATCACATAGATAATATTGTGGTAGAGCAAACCAAAGACTGCGATTCATTGGCAGAACACTTAGAAGGTGCGACAGATCTACTATAGAGACTGCTTACACCACGCGTGTTCGCCCTATTCTGGAGTACTCGTGTGCGGTGTGGGACCCGCATCAGTTGGGGCTGATGGATGACATCGAGAAAGTTCAAAGAAAGGCAGCTTGTTTCGTACTATCGCGAAATAGAGGAGATAGAGCCACAGACATGATACGTGAATTGGAGTGGCAATCACTAAAACAAAGGCGTTTCTCATTGCGACGGGATCTTCTCGTGAAATTTCCATCATCAGTTTTCTCTCCCGAGTGCGAAAAACTTTTGTCGGCACCGTACATAGGGAGAAATGATCGTCAGACAGCTGGATGGTGGTTCATTGAACCCTCTGCCAGGCACTTTATTGTGAACAGCCGAGTAATCACGTAGATGTAGATGAGTGGACGCGGCAACACGGTGAGACGAGTATCGGCTGATGCGAGGAACGCCTGCGAAGTCTAGTCGTGCCCTGCGAGACCCCCCGCCCCCCTTATCGCCCCCCCTTTCCAACCCCATACCGCGCCACCTGTCTGCGTGGCAGGTGCCTGGACTGGCGACGCATCTCTGCTGCCGTGGGTCGATACGCCGCCCGCTAAAGTCACGAGGTCCCCAGAGTAGGCCTCACTTACACATCGATAGCTGACACGTAGGATGCTATCCATAGTCTTACACATGTCTATCGATATATCTGACAACCATCGATTATTCTGTGCAAAATCAAATGGAAAACCGCTTTGTAACAAACTTCGTTGACTATAAACAAGAATAAAGTACATACAAATTTTATTTCATAAAAAGCAATCTATTTAAATTCTTCTCCTACAGTCTGTTGCGTTTTTCATTGATTATTTCTCCTGCCTCGGACAAAATTCTATGTGCAGGAACTGAAGTCGCAGGGCAGCAGAAATATTTTGTGGCCATTGCACGCAACATACACTACCTCCCATTAAAATTGCTACACCACGAAGATGACGTGATACAGACGCGAAATTTAACCGACAGGAACAAGATGATCTGATACGCAAATGAATAGCTTCTCAGAGCACTCACACAAGGTTGGCGCCGGTGGCGACACCTACAATGTGCTGGCATGAGGAAAGTTTCCAACCGATTTCTCACACACAAACACCAGTTGACCGGCGTTGCCTGGTGAAACGCTGTTGTGATGCCTCGTGTAAGGAGGAGAAATGCGTACCATCACGTTTCCGACTTTGATAAAGGTCGGATTGTAACCTATCGCGATTGCGGTTTATCGTATCGCGACACTACTGCTCGCGTTGGTCGAGATGCAATGACTGGTAGCAGAATATGGAATCAGTGGGTTCACGCCATGCTGGATCCCAACGGCCTCGTATCGCTAGCAGTCAAGATGAGAGGCATCTTATCCGAATGGCTGTAACGGATCGTGGAGCCACGTCTCGATGCCTGAGTCAACAGTTGGGGACGTTTGCAAGACAACAACCATCTGCACGAACAGTTCGACGACGATCGCAGCAGCAGGGACTATCAGCTCGGAGGCCGTGGCTGCGGTTACCCTTGACGCTGCATCACAGACAGGAGCGCCTGCGATGGTGTACTCAACCTGGGTATTCATTGGAAAAATATGTTATACTAGAACTGACATGTGATTACATTTTCACGCAATTTGGGTCAATAGAACCTGGGAAATCAGTACCCAGAACAACCACCTCTGGCCGTAATAACGGGCTTGATACGCCTGGGCATTGAGTCAAACAGAGCTCGGATGGCGTGTACAGGTACAGCTGCCCATGCAGCTTCAACACGATACCACAGTTCATCAGGAGTAGTGACTGGCGTATTGTGACGAGCCAGTTGCTCGGCCACCATTGACCAGACGTTTTCAGTTAGTGAGAGAGCAGGAGAATCTGCTGGCCAGGGCAGCAGTCGAACATTTTCTGTATGCAGAAAGGCCAGTAAAGGACCTGCAACATGCGATCGTACAATATCCTGCTGAAATGCAGGATTTCGCAGGGATCGAATGAAGGGTGGAGCCACGGGTCGTAACACATCTGAAATGTAACGTCCACTGTTCAGAGTGCCGTCAATGCGAACAAGAGGTGACCGAGACGTGTAACCAATGGCACCCCATACCATCACGCCGGGTGATACGCCAGTATGGCGACGACGAATACAAGCTTCCAATGTGCGTTCACCGCGATGTCGCCAAACACGGATACGACCATCTGATGCTGTAAACAGAACCTGGATTCATCAGAAAAATTGAAGTTTTGCCACTCGTGCGCCCAGGTTCGTCGTCGAGTACACCATGGCAGGCACTCCTGTCTGTGATGCAGCGTCAAGGGTAAGCGCAGCCACGGTCTCCGAGCTGATTGTGCTGCTGGAAACGTCGTCGAACTGTTCGTGCAGATGGATGTTGTCTAGCAAACGACCCCATATGTTGACTCAGGGATCGAGACGTGGCTGCACGATCCGTTGCAGCCATGTGGATAAAATGCCTGTCATCTCGACTGGATACGAGGTCGGTGGGATCCAGCACGGCGTTCCGTATTACCCTCCTGAACCCACCGATTCCGTATTCTGCTAACAGTCATTGGATCTCGTCCAACGCGAGCAGCAATGTCGCGATACGATAAACCGCAATCGCGATAGTCTACAATCCGACCTTTATGAAAGTCGGAAACGTGATGGTACGCATTTCTCCTCCTTACACGAGGCATCACAACAACGTTTCACCAGGCAACGCCGGTGAACTGCTGTTTGTGTGTGAGAAATCGGTTGGAAACTTTCCTCATGTCAGCAAGATGTAGGTGTCGCCACCGGCGCCAACCTTGTGTGAATGCTCTGAGAAGCTAACCATTTGCATATCACAGCATCTTCTTTCTGTCGGTTAAATTTCGCGTCTGTTGCACGTCATCTTCCTACGTGTAGCAATTTTAATGGCCAGTAGTGTATTACAAATGTTTATACATCAATGTCCAATGGACATAAACAGGCACAAATGAGTTTCCTTACTCATATTAGTGATCAACTGCCCAAATCTGCCCCTTTTTATGGCTACGCAATCTAATACAAATAACGCGAGATGACTGACGTCATCTACATGCCAAACCTTACAAGACACTATTTTTCAGAGGTAATGTACAGTGACAGGCAACCTCAGACAAAATATTCGTGATCAGAGCTCTGTAGTTTTATAGCCCTAATAAGCGAAAGCTGTTAGTAATACTGTCGTATGTACTGATGGTTCTCGGACACGTCTGCGACGATGGAAGTACTCCAGCCACAAAACAAACTCTTTCAAACACTTGGACGGCAGAAGGCGTCTAATGCTGTCTTCTCCTCTCTGTGTTCTACAGACAAGAAACGCCAACTCCCAGCCACAGATACCGTCTCAACGTGAGTACAGACAGAAGAAGTGCTCTCAATCACTGAATGCTGCGTACCCATCGACGACTCCCTACCCGGCGGCGAAGTGCAGAATCGCGTAAGTTCGCAACACTACAGTGAATAACCGTCCTAACTGTAAAATCTCCTGAGAGGAAAAACAGCAAGTGCCTCTGTACGAACAAAGCTGATACTCAGCGACCGTCAGACATGGGCGCTTAAGACGGCAGTCCTCATTCTCTCCACTGCTAGCTTCCCAGCACAGCTCGGCTCCCCTCCCCCGTAACTGCAGAAGGCGAATCATATTCTCGAAACCGCAGAATAGTCTCCCTGTCTACATATTCTTCCGAATGCCGGCCAACCATATTTTAGTCTTTTGTCGTCCAGTGCGGAATGTTTGCGAGGAAATACCTATCCCTGTAAATTAGGAATTCATACAGTGGTACGATTCTGAGAATAAAGATCCTCGGAAATATCCCAGCCTGCACGATTTACGAGATAAAGCTTCCTCGTTCCTCTCTGGTGCGTCCAAGATTTTCAGAGTTCCAGAAGTATTATCCGGTTATCCTTCCAGCCCCGCTACAATACCAGCCGTCTGCCGCTGTATTGTGCTTCCGCGCTCAGGTGCCCCGACGGTCCCTCTAGGCTACTTCCTGTGCCAAGCAGGACCAACACACCTGTGAGGGCTTTTCCACCAAGGACTTGAGTCACACCTGCCATTTCATTTCCACTGGCGTTCCAACCTCTACTACTATAGGGAATCATTCATTACGCCGTTATGATAACAGAGACACTCCGTCACCCTTCATGCAATAAGCGTTAACAACTATTTGCAAGGTGTACATGACAATGTCAATAGTCTGTAAATATTCATATTTATGATGTACAACCTATCAAATGATACCTAATTGTGTCTGTAGATCACAGCAAAGTATGTGGATGAGTTCTTGTAAGGTTCGAAATTATAGCCACCTTACAATATGTAAAAATCGGGTCAATATATTATTTGTCTATCATAAGTTGAGCTTCAGCAGTTTAGAAGAACAGGGAAAGCAGGAAGAGGAAGAAGAAGAAGGAGAGGAATGCGAGAGGGGGAATGTTTACTGGTTCAAAAATGGTTCAAATGGCTCTGAGCACTATCGGACTTAATTTCAGAGGTCATCAGTCCCGTAGAACCCAGAACTACTTAAACCTAACTAACCTAAGGACATCACACACATCCTTGCCCGACGCAGGATTCGAACCTGCGACCGTAGCGGTCGCGCGGTTCGAGACTGTAGCGCTCAGGTTAACGCCAGTCTGTTTAAAGTATTTGCCCATATATCGACTTTAGTACACGCAAACAAAAGCAAATATCATCTCTGAGCAAAGTAGACCTGTATCATAGTTTTCTCTCAAGACCTTCGTCCGCAGCTCGTGGTCGTGCGGTAGCGTTCTCGCTTCCCACGCCCGGGTTCCCGGGTTCGATTCCCGGCGGGGTCAGGGATTTTCTCTGCCTCGTGATGATTGGTTGTTGTGTGCTGTCCTTAGGTTAGTTAGGTTTAAGTAGTTCTAAGTGCTAGGGGACTGATGACCATAGATGTTAAGTCCCATAGTGCTCAGAGCCATTTGAACCATTTTTTTTGTCAAGACCTTTGCAACAAGCAACAGGTGTATAGCAAATGCTGGATGCCGGCAAAGTTTCGCTATCCCAGTGTAAATGCATACAGCTTGTGTAAAAGTGTGTGAAGTGAAGTACCAACTGGCCATCAAAAACGAATGAGACATATGGACACTAACAGAAAAAAGCCGCCCATACTGTTGCAGTAAGAACCGATCGCATGCACAGTATAGTTCGTTTGGTGATGACCGTTGTTGTGGATTGGCAGGAGCCAACCCACGGAGTTTGGAGGAAGCCGAAAGGCACGCGTTTAAGCTCACGCAGGCTGGCGTGAGGTCTGGAACAGGACAAGGAATTCAGACTTCAGAAAAAAGGTGGTACTTGGTGGAATACTTAACTTTAATCCATCAATGTTCAACGTAGCTCTTGTCTGTACATTCTTCACAATATCAATAGCAACTGATAATGGCGCCTTGCTAGGTCGTAGCAAATGACGTAGCTGAAGGCTATGCTAACTATCGTCTCGGCAAATGAGAACGTATTTTGTCAGTGAACCACCGCTAGCAAAGTCGGTTCTACAACTGGGGCGAGTGCTAGGAAGTCTTTCTAGACCTGCCGTGTGGCGGCGCTCGGTCTGCAATCACTGACAGTGCCGACACGCGGGTCCGACGTATACTGACGGACCGCGGCCGATTTAAAGGCTACCACCCAGCAAGTGTGGTGTCTGGCGGTGACACCACAACCGTGTGCTCAGCCGCCACTTTCGTCATGCTTGGCCTCCCAGGTCCCCAGACCTCATCCCGTGCGATTATTGGCTTTGGGGTTACCTGAAGTCGCAAGCGTATCGTGATCGACCGACATCTCTAGGGATGCTGAAAGACAACATCCGACGTCAATGCCTCACCATAACTCCGGACATGCTTTACAGTCCTGTTCACAACATTATTCCTCGACTACAGCTATTGTTGAGGAATGATGGTGGACATATTGAGCATTTCCTGTAAAGAACACCATCTTTGCTTTGTCTTACTTTGTTATGCTAATTATTGCTATTCTGATCAGATGAAGCGCCATTTGTCGGACATTTTTTGAACGTTTGTATTTTTTTGGCTCTAATAAAACCCCATGTCATTCCAAGCATGTGTGTCAATTTTTACCTCTCTATCTACATTATTCCGTGATTTATTCAGTTTTCAAATTCATACTGACTTTTAGATCACCCAGTATATTTTATCACTGTACTTACAATTAAATATTACGATCGTGGTCTCAATTGGACGACATTCGACAATGAGCGAAGTATCGGAAATATCCCTTGCTGACGGTAGTGGCTCTGGAAATAGAAATGAAATATCTGAAAAAAAAAGGCTTTCATTCCCTTGGTGGCTATCGCAGTATTCCACATCTAATCCATACCTTCATTATGACTAGATGTAGTCATTTTCGTTGCAAGTGTCGGAACACACATACATGTACTTTATTAGCCTGATGCTCAGGGTGAACCTGTCACGCATCCCCTACTACTAACTACTAAACTTCGCCAATAACTGATTGCTGACGATACAAAATAACACTGAGCGAAAATCAGCGATGACGGGGCATATCTCGTAAGTTTTTCTTGCGAGTGATACCACAGTGTCTTAGATAGAGAAAGGTAACCATCTTACAAGCCGCCAGATGTTAAAAAACACGATCGCAACGACCATCTTACTATCACAATCTGTCTTATTTCTACAAGTGCACACAGTACCCATGTTAAAACCTATACTGGTTTTATAAATCAAGGTATGGCGCTATCTCCAAATGAAGTGGTTTTTCCAGACAAATACCGCGACACTAAATATAGACGGTGATCGCCAGAGTGTATATTATGAGACCAACAGTGCGGTTACACGTCGCCGACGGCGCAACCTCGGAATAAAATTACCGAATTTAGAAAGTGATTCGGCTAAGGAATGTGGTATGAAACCGGTATTTCCAACTCCCTCATGCTGCCGCTAGGTATTTCCCCAGTATTTGTAAGGCATTCTTTCTCGATGCCACGTCATAGGTTCTGCGATATATCCACTGGGTTATAAGTGATGGTTGATTGAGAATGATCACAAACAGTAGACAGCGTGCTGATTGAGGTCGTAGGAAATGTACACTAGCTTTTCAGACCTCTAGTGCTATTCTTTCCGGTAGAAATATTGTCTTTTAATGATTATAGCCAGTAGTGAGTCATATTTCTGGCACACTCATATCTCGAAACGAGTCACCTTTTTCGAACCTATCTGCTACAGTGAAATTTTAGATAGTCGATATGCATCTTGAAACTACCTCTCGGACTCTGTGCTGATGGGTTCAAATCGCTCTATGGGACCTAGTGTCTAAGGTCACCAGCCCTAGTAACTACTGAAACCTATCTAAACTAAGGACATCGCAAGCAGCCATGCCCGAGGCAGGGGTCGAACCTACGATAGTAGCAGCAGTGCGGTTCTGGACTAACGCGCCTAGAACCGCTTGGCCACAGTAGCCGGCCTCTGTGTTGACACACTGCAGTTTACGCATGTGATCGTTGCAATTTGAGTCGGAACTGAACCAAAGTCGAAGAGAGCTGTATCTACCACATTCTGCAGCCCGTCTAGAAACAGGCTAAACTGAGTTAGTGCGACAGAGCCGTGATTTGAGCATTCAATGGAAATGGGAACATGTTGATGAAGCTCCACCAACCATGTACGATGTGGAAGGTCAGTGCCAAACGAAGCCCGCCCCTGCAACACAAGTTAGTATAAAAGACTGTATGGGAATTGGGAGAAGGTCAGCTATGCATTGTGGTTCTTCTCCAAACTACGTGTAGATACTGCAGTCCGAAGCAGATTCGCGTCCCTCAGCGCCCATTCACCTCTATCACTCCAACATCCTATCAATGTTATTCTCTACCTTCAAACAGAGAAAAATTACCAACTATGAAAGCTCCACTAACTTCATCCAATAGAGAACTTGATAAGATTTTTGCCGCATCTCTCTCCTCCCATATATCGAAAACAAATACTCTGTGTGCCGGCATCCAGCACATGTGATGATCCTATTAAACGTGCAGGTATTGATCCGTTGCACAGACCAGTGTAAAGCTTCATCGCCTGTACTGTAGGAGCATGACTGTATCCCGCCGTCTACAATGTCAGCCGCAAGATAGGCTCCCTGTGTCGTTGTTTGAAACTTTGTTATTTTCTTTTTTTTTCTACTGTGACACACTTTGTACACTGCCATACATTTCGAAGTCTGTGTCAGGTTCTAAACCAACATTAACATGTTCTGATCCATTGCCTCTCACAAAAACTAGACGTTGCACAGTGTAAATCATTTTGTTGCTGCTGCTACCATAAGACACACACACACACACACACACACACACACACACACTGGATGAATTTAAATAAAAGAGAGTCGCAACATAAGGAAAACAGAAGAGCTTTGCGACACTGTGGGGCGTTCCCAACCTGGTGTCCAAAGGTGATTTTCGACCTCTACATCTAAACTCATCTGTCACAGTTACGGGACAGCTGACAACTCTGTGTATAATTTTCGATTGATTCCTCGTATTGTATGCATGTACGCCATCACTGTTTCGGTGCTAGCCATCCCCAGAAGGTGTTGCCCCTCCACCAAGACTCTTTCTCCATCTCAAACAAGCGATGGCAGTCAATCATTACGTGCTAACCAACAGCGTACCAGTGGACGAATGGGGTGGAAAAGACACCATCAATGTACTCTAATAATAAGAATCACAGTTGACTGTGTGAACAATTTTACCAATTTTACAGTAATTTCAACACCGACCAACAGTGTGACAGCATGTTTCCCAGTTCCAGTACCATCGCTGAACTACCCTACCCCCTCCTCTACTAAGCGAGTACCATCGCGAATGTAGATAGATGGACGGGCCCTAATCAGTTATTGCCTTTTACAATTGCAGAAAATTTATTTTAAAGCAGTATTTCCAAACGGAACAATAAATAAAAAATACCACACGTTATTAGTGAAGCAATAAACAACAGTGTAAATAATAGTGTTTTCAGTGAGTTACAACACAGCAAATCACCATTTAATACAAATACAACAGATAATGTTTTAAAAACAAGCCACTGTGATCTGGGCAGAAGGCCTTACACGCAAGGAACGGCAATAACATAAAAAATTTTTGAAACCTGTTGCAAGACAACAAATACAATAGCAAAGGTTAATTAAAAAAACAAGCAACTGATCCGTACGGTGCTCCAGGAATAGATGTCTGAGAAGGTCCGGCAACAGACACTTTCCCGAGCGATGAGATAGGCAGCCAAGAGTTGCATTCACTTCACAGGGTGGTAACTAAGGCTACTGGCAGTCTAACGATTGACTAATGATAATCTTGCTGAGGCTACCTGACGTCCCGTAAACCAAATACAACGATGGGACAATACGCCAAAGCAGGAACCGGCGGTCTGCAGTGCGTCCAGAATTCTGTGTTTAGGGCCCGTGGAACGAGAAAGGAGTCACTACCACCAGAGTAGGGGTATCACCAACCGTGCTACAATCAAGAAAGCTGCCAAAACTACTCGCCTTACCAGAGGGCAGCGGCAAGGCGAGGAAACGTACACTCCCGTTACATACAACAACCCCCACGGCAGGTAACTGGGGCGTTAGGGGCCACCAGGCAAGACAAATTACCTAAGGTAACAAATTGTAACAAGTCGAACGAAGTAAATAGTAATAAGAACTCGATGAAAGCTAATGAGATCCCTCTTCTCCAAGCACTCCACTCGCTGCTCTTCGTCTCGGCGACACTACGAGCAGCAACACGAACCCGAGTCACTGGAGAATCGCGAGATGTCCAATGGTGGCGGTTTCTCTACTTGGATTGAAATGCACTCATCTTAAAGCTGGCTGGATCCGGTTTACGACGTAGTCGTGCACCCTCGTGACCACAGCCCTTGCATCCCGCCAGCTGTCACGGCGTGTTGCCGCCCTGCGAGGACCTGGCTCCTCCTGAGTCCCCAGCCGAACTCGCCACTCACACGACCTGCTAAAACAACGACGTCGCCCCACAGATAGGGCAACAGTTAGTTTCTTTTTTTTTTCGGTCATCAGTCTACTGACTGGTATGATGCGGCCCGCCACGAATTCCTTTCCAGTGCTAACCTCTTCATCTCAGAGTAGCACTTGCAACCTAAGGTCTTCAATTATTTGCTTGACGTATTCCAATCACTGTCTTCCTCTACAGTTTTTGCCCTCTACAGCTCCCTCTAGTACCATGGAAGTCATTCCCTCATGTCTTAGCAGATGTCCTATCATCCTGTCCCTTCTCCTTATCAGTGTTTTCCACATATTCCTTTCCTCTCCGATTCTGCGTAGAACCTCCTCATTCCTTACCTTATCACTCCACCTAATTTTCAACATTGGTCTATAGCACCACATCTCAAATGCTTCGATTCTCTTCTGTTCCGGTTTTCCCACAGTCCATGTTTCACTACCATACAATGCTGTACTCCAGACGTACATCCTCAGAAATTTCTTCCTCAAATTAAGGCCGGTATTTGATATTAGTAGACTTCTCTTGGCCAGAAATGCCTTTTTTGCCATAGCGAGTCTGCTTTTGATGTCCTCCTTGCTCCGTCCGTCATTGGTTATTTTACTGCCCAGGTAGCAGAATTCCTTAACTTCATTGACTTCGTGACCATCAATCCTGATGTTAAGCTTCTCGCTGTTCTCATTTCTACTACTTCTCATTACCTTCGTCTTTCTCCGATTTACTCTCAAACCATACTGTCTACTCATTAGACTGTTCATTCCGTTCAGCACATCATTTAATTCTTCTTTACTTTCAGTCAGGATAGCAATGTCATCAGCGAATCGTATCATTGATATCCTTTCACCTTGTATTTTAATTCCACTCCTGAACCTTTCTTTTATTTCCATCATTGCTTCCTCGATGTACAGATTGAAGAGTAGGGGCGAAAGGCTACAGCCTTGTCTTACACCCTTCTTAATACGAGCACTTCGTTCTTGATCGACCACTCTTATTATTCCCTCTTGGTTGTTGTACATATTGTATATGACCCGTCTCTCCCTAGAGCTTACCCCTACTTCTTTCAGAATCTCGAACAGCTTGAACCATTTTATATTGTCGAACGCTTTTTCCAGGTCGACAGATCCTATGAAAGTGTCTTGATTTTTCTTTAGCCTTGCTTCCATTATTAGCCGTAACGTCAAAATTGCCTCTCTCGTCCCTTTACTTTTCCTAAAGCCAAACTGATCGTCACCTAGCGCATTCTCAATTTTCTTTTCCATTCTTCTGTATATTATTCTTTTAAGCAGCTTCGATGCATGAGCTGTTAAGCTGATTGTGCGATAAATCTCGCACTTGTCAGCTCTTGCCGTCTTCGGAATTGTGTGGATGATGCTTTTCCGAAAGTCAGATGGTATGTCGCCAGACTAATATATTCTACACAGCAACGTGAATAGTCGTTTTGTTGCCACTTCCCCCAATGATTTTAGAAATTCTGATGGAATGTTATCTATCCCTTCTGCCTTATTTGTAACAGTTAGTACATATCGATAACCGCCGCTGCTGCCACTACCGGACAGGCAACACTAGCTAAAACGAGTCGCTCCAGTCAACACGAGAAGAAGACAAACAACCGCAACCGTGCCAACTAAACGATACCGTCTGGCCTCCAACAGAGGGCACAAACTTACAAACATCACCAACGCGATCTGCAGCACGGCGCACCTGGCATTATTCGGTACGTCTGAAGTAAGGCTACACCCGCCAGAAGGCAGCGCCCTGGCTTATGCGAGGTGAAGGATGCAGGGTGGCATTCCTCTCTTTTCTTGCCGTTGTTAAGACATTATGTGACTTGAATGAGATTTTCACTCTTCAGCGGAGTGTGCGCTGATATGAAACTTCCTGGCAGATTAAAACTGTGTGCCGGACCGAAACTCGAACTCGGGACCTTTGCGTTTCGCGGGCAAGTGCTCTACCGACTGAGCTACCCAAGCACGACTCACGCCCCGTACTCACAACTTTACTTCTGCCAGTACCTCGTCTCCTACCTTCCAAACTTCACAGAAGCTCTCCTGCGAACCTTGCAGAACTAGCACTCCTGAAGGAAGTTACATATCAGCGTACACTCCGCTGCAGAGTGAAAATCTCATTCTGGAAATATACCCTAGGCTGTGGCTAAGCCATGTCTCCGCAGTATCCTTTCTTTCAGGAGTGCTAGTTCCGCAAGTTTCGCAGGAGAGCTTCTGTGAAGTCTGGAAGGTAGGAGACGAGGTACTGGCAGAAGTAAAGCTGTGAATACCGGGCGTGAGTCGTGCTTGGGTAGCTCAGTTGGTAGAGCACTTGCCCGCGAAAGGCAAAGATCCAGAGTTCGAGTCTCGATCCGGCACACAGTTTTCATCTGCCAGGAAGTTTCATTATGTGACTTTCTTACGAATCAAATATATGTATTTTCTGCACAGTTATTTAACATTTCCGTGTAATTAGAAAACTAATGCTGAAATGAATATTCAGCTGTTTGTTTAGCCAGGAAGCGAAAAGCTCTTTATCTACGATAATGTTGGAAGCTGAAGTCAGGAATTAAAATTTGAGCAACAACCAGGACTCGAACGCAAGTCTTCTTACGTATTAACCACAAACTCCGAGCATTACGCCAGTGCAGCACTACTCTTAAAACTGCTGTATGAATTACCCAAGTGGAATGCCCGGCCGAACAAAAACGTCAGTTCATTTCCCCAGTTTGTAAAGACGACGCTTAAATATCTCAGGGAGAATTGGATGATAAGATCTATACGACCTCGTGTAGTGCAGGACTTCCCCACTACGTCCAATGCTGGGGTGCTATTTTAATGCCAGAGAGCACTGGTAATAGTGACAATGTAAGGGAGAGATATGAACTGAAATTTGTGTTGGCGAGGGTAATCGACTTGAGTAGTTGCTGCAGCAATGTTCACCATAGTGCTGCGGTGGTGTAATGGCCAGCATTTCTGTCTAGTAACCTTGGTTCGAGTCCTAGCAGCAGCACAATGTTCAATTCATGTTTTGTTTCCAACATTATCGTAAATGTGGAATGCCTTTCATATTCTTCATTGTCAGAGATATTTCGCGAATAACACTCATCTCACAAGACTTCCGGCAAACCAAACGCTAGCGAAAGTCGATGGCAGTTCGTGTATTTGTTGATACTGCGTAACGTCTGAATGACATCGCGTGGGAAGGAAGTGTACCGAAACTAGTGTTATCCTAACGAACGTCGTAATGTAAACTCCTTGGTTTTTGCAGGGCGTATAAATGCAAGCAACGTCTTTGTACTAGCTGCACTGACGCTCGACTATCTGAAACAGAGAAGATTTTTCGTTAATATTTATCAACAAAAGTGCGTGGTTGCCACATGCAAAATGTGACGTCATAGTATCGAAAACTGAAAGGAACGCTGCTTTTAAAAATAAAAAGACAGGAAACCTTCCTAGAATTCTCACAATTAAGTCGACCATTGGTTTGCCGCAGAACCGACGAGACCTGTTCATTCTGTTTCATATTCCTTTCCAAGGTTACGCCTAGGGACCAACCCTATGTTATGAAAAGTATCCGTACACCTGGCTGACACTGACTTACAAATTCGAGGCGCCCTCCATCGCTAATGCTGGAATTCAGTGTGGTGTTGGCCCAGCCTTACTCTTGATGACAGCTTTCACTCTCGGAGACATACGTTCAGTCAACTGCTGCAAGGTTTCTTGGGGAATGGCAGCCATTCTTCAAGGAGTGCTGCACTGAGCAGAGGTATCGAAGTCAGCTGGTGAGGCCTGCCACGATGTCGGCGTTCCGAAACATCCCAAAGGTGTTCTGTAGAATTCAGGTCAGGACTCTCTACAGGCCAACCCATTACAGGCCCGTTATTTTCGTGTGACCACTGCGCCACCGGCCGTGCATTCTGAACAGGAGCGCGATCGTGTTGACAGATGCAATGGCCATCCCCGAATTGCTCATCAACAGTGGGAAGGAAGAAGGTACTTAAAGCATCAGTGTAGGCCTGTGTTATGACAGTGCCACGCAAAACAAGAGGGGATGCAAGCCCCCTCCACGAAATACACGACCACACCATAACACCACCGCCTCCTAATTTTACTGTTGGCACTACACACGCTGGCAGATGACATTCACCGGGCATTCGCCATACCCACACCCTGTCATCGGATCGCCACATTGTGTACCATGATTCGCCATTCCACAAAACGTTTCTTCACTGTTCGATCGTCCAATGTTTACGCTCCTTACACCAAGCGAGGCGTCGTTTGGCATTTACCGGCGTAATGTGCGCTTTATGAGCAGCTGCTCAACCATGAAATCCAAGTTTTCTCATCTCCCGCCTAACTGACACAGCACATGCACTGGATCCTGATGCAGTTTGGAATTCCTGTGTGATGGTCTGGATAGATGTCTCCCTATTACACATTACGATCCTCTTCAACTGTCGGCGGTCTGTCAGTCAACAGACGAAGTCGGCCTGTACGCTTCTGTGCTGTACGTGTCCCTTCACGTTTCCACCTCGCTATCACATCGGAAACAGTGGACCTAGGGATGTTTAGCAGTGTGAAAATATCTCGTACAGACGTATGACACAAGTGACACCCAATCACCTGACGATGTTCGAAGTCTGCGAGTTCCGCGGAGTGCCCCATTCTGCTCTCTCACGATGTCTAGTGAGTACTGAGGTCGTTGAAATGGAGTACCTGGCAGTAGTTGGTAACACTATGCACCTAATATGGAAAACGTATGCATTCCTGAATGTCTGGATACTTTTAATCACATAGTATAATTGTTTTATACGTAAACTAGAGGTGGACGGGTGGAGAAAGGAGAATGGAAGAATTATTGATGTTAGCTGCGTCGGGACGTTACACGAAAACAATGGCGACCGGGGTTCGAAAGCAGGAGCTGCTGCTTACCAGGCAGCTGCGTTAACCTCTCCGCCACGCGGGGCACAGTGACGTCGCACTTTCGCAGACCATCTCGGTACGCCTGACGGCCGACCGACTCCCACACCGAGAGCCACCTGTCTGCAGTCCCTCTCCTCTTCCTTCATTTTTCTCGCTCCGGCCGCGTGACCGAGCGGTAAGTTCTAGGGGACTGATGACCTGGGAAGTTAAGTCTCATAGTGCTCAGAGCCATTTGAACCATTTGAACCTTTTCCTCGCTACTGCCAGATTCCGACAGGAGGTCGTACATACTTGTGCATTCGCGATGAAAAAGGTGGATCCGTTGCCCATCTAGGCGAATTAATTACATGAACGCGTTGTGTCTGTTCTTTCGGTCATGTCGGAAAGAACAGAGACCACCAACTCATACACTGAAGAGCTCAAGAGTCTGGTACACCTGCCTGATATCGCGTAGGGTCCCCGCGAGTAAGCAGAACTGCAGCAACACGACGTTTCATGGACTCGACTAATGTCTGAAGTAGGTGCTGGAGGGAAGTGACACCATGAATCCTGCAGGGCTGGGGGTGGAGATCTCTTCTGAACAGCACGTTGCAGGGCATCCGACATATGCTCAATAATGTTCGTGTCTGGGAAGTTTAGTGGCCAGTGTTTAAACGCAGAAGAGTGTTACTAGAGCCAATCTGTAGGAATTTTGCACGTCTGCGATGTCAGATTGTCCTACTAGAATTGGTCACGATCATCGGAACGCACTATTTACAGGAATGGATGCATCTGATCAAACAGGATGGTTACGCACGTGTCACTTGTCAGAGTCGTATCTAGACGCACCAAGGGTCCCGTATCACTGCAACTGGACACGCGCCACACCATTACTGAGCCACCATCAGCTTGAACAGTCCGCTCCTAACATGCAGGGTTCGCGGATTCATGACGTTGTCTCCATACCCGTCTACGTCCATCCGCTCGGTAAAATTTGAAGCGAGACTCGTCCGACGAGGGAACCTGTTTCCAGCTGACAACCCCCAGGCGAGGCGCAAAGGTTTGTGTCGGGCAGTCGTCGAGGGTACCAGCAGTGTGCTTTCGACTCCGAAAATCCATATCGATGTTTCGTTCAATGGTTCGAACGGTGGCTCTTGTTGACGGTCCAGCACTGAAATCGGAAGCAATTTGCGGAAGGGGTGCACTTCTGTCAAGGTGATCGATTCTCTTCATAAAATAAAATATGGCGTTTCAGTCTTCGATCGCTATTCTTTATTTTCAATTACCGGTTTCGGGCTAGCTGCCCATCTTCAGATCAGTTAGACAAACTTAAAAATATAATTAATAAGAGAGATACAGTTAGTGATAGAAATGTCTTAGTTTACAAAAAGTCGTCGTTGGACCCGTTCCTGCAGGATCTTTCTCCGGTCGCAGCGATGTCGGAGATGTGACATTTTTTCGGATTCCTCATACTCACAGTACACTCGTGGAATGATCGTACGGGAAAAATCGCCAATTCATCGTTACCTCGGAGATGCTGTGTCCCATCGATAGTGTGCCGACTATAACAACACGTTCAAACTCTCTTTAAGTTGCCATTGTAGCAGCAGTAACCGATTTTACATCTGCGCCAGAGACTTCTTGTATTCCACAGGCGTTGCCGACCGCATCGCCGTATTCTTCCTGTATGCATATCTGTGTATTTGAGTACGCATGCCAATACCAGTTTCATTGGCGCTTCAGCGTACAATCCTGTAATCGTACCGTGTGTCAGCACGCCACACGAGGCCGAGTCCTCGGTGCTTTGCCGCACGCTGGTGCGCCATCAGCCGACGGCCGCACGTCGCTGTGCAGCTCCGCCCGTCCGCCAGACGGACGGTGCGTGTGCAGGACGGGGCCGGGCCTCTCCCACGGCCCTGGGCCACTCGTGAACGCACACTTGTTCCGATCGACACTCGCTGTCCAGCACAACGTGCGGCGTACTGTTACTCAGGTGGCGGAGGCACTCAGGTATGTGCTGTCGCCTTCGTTGACATTCGGCCGTGTAGTACGGTCTCCAGGAAATTGTAGAAATCTACGAATATCGAATCCGTTTGTTGTTGATATTCGGAGAATATCATGTGTGGAAAAACAAGTTGTATTTTGCCACGAGCTCCACTTGCTACGTCCGTGCTGATTTGTGGGAAGATGCTCTTCCTTCTGAAGGAAATTTATTATATTCGAACTCCGAATAGGCACAACGGTTCCTCAGCAGGTCAGTGTCAAAGTTACTGGTCTGCAATTTGTGGATCCGTCCTCTGAGACAGTTGTGCCTTTTACCAGTCGCTCTGTACTGTGCGCGGGGCGAGAGATTGGCGATAAATGCGAGCTCAGTGAGAGGACGACGCCCCCGAGCACTGTCCCTGAAAGCGAACGTGCATTCCATTCCACACCGGGAGACATACTAGTTTTCAACTCTTTGAGTTGTTTCTCGACTCGAGGAATACCTGTTACTATGTCATCCATCGCATTTGAACTTAAAAGTACTAAAAGAGACTCGATTTCTCGAGATATTTGATTTAAACTCCTTCAGTTGCTTTCCTACTACAAGGACTCCTATTTCTGTGTCCTATTCTGTGCGACAGTCAAACGACGGTATGTCTGCGCGATCGTCCTTTTTTTCCCTTCTACTGCCACACCACACTGGTCAACAAAAGCCTTGACAGAGGCCTTCGACCCGGTTAGCAGTGTTATTAACTTCGTACGCAAACCTCAGTGACGCAGTGGTACTCGCCCCATTACACGAGGATTGCCCAGAAAGTAATGAACCGCATTTGTTTCTTCAACAGTTCTTTACTGAACGTAATGAGAATTACACACACCAAAGAATGGTGTTTCATCCACACACCCTATTTTTACGCGTAATCTCCATCCCGTTCTACAGCCTTCCTCGAGCGCGAAACAAGGGCGCGTATGCCCTGTCGGTACCGATCCTTGTCCTGCATGTTTACATATCTCTGTATTTTAATACGCATGTCTACGCCAGTTTCTTTGGCCCCTCAGTGTAGCTCTGCAACGTTACGCGTAGATATTCAATGGACGTGGCTGTCTCAAGCAGGACACTACTAATGCCGTATCCGAACGTTACCGGACTGTTTGTCCTACTCACCTGCATTACACCACCTTTTTCTGATTTACAGCCAGCTGCTGTTGATTACACCAACAGTTTTACCTAGTTTTATCGTTCCAGATCCGCCGTCGGTCGTTCAGCTGGAACTTCCTGTCGTCGTCTGCGTTCGATCGCTCTCGATCAGTTATGAACCGTTCTCGGAGTATCTAATTCTAGCTCTCTATGTACGCCATTGAGTGGCCACAACTGGTTTATTACAACAATGTCGTAATGAAGTATTAAAATAATTATTAAATGAAATACTAAATTTAACACTCTGGTATGAATGACAAAACAAGAAATTTGAAGTGATGAACACTTATAAACACAGAATATGTACGAAATTTTAGGAGATGTGTCTGAATCCTTCTAGGTGTGAACAGGTGTTGAAAGAGGATATAGTTTGTCCACTGTTTTGTTCAGCACTGTCCGCGCAAAGCAGATCCGAGGGTGCGAAGGAGAGAAGTGAGAAAGAAATGCAATAAATTTGAACCTGAAATGTCAACATGTTCCTGGGGTCAAATTGTTTCATAGCTGTCTAAGAGACAGGCCGTTAGACAGAAGGAGAATAAACCAATCTCATCAGGTGCGGTCACACAGATGTGGGCAGTGCGTGCCGAGAGCCGTCCGAGTGTGAGGCGTCGCCCGGAGGACGACGTGTGCCGCTGGCACACGTGAAGCGCTCCACAGGCGGGAACGGGGGCTCCCGAGGGACGTCGGCGAGACTAGACCGTGCCGGACGGAGTTTGCTCCGTTTCATTTTTCACGCGACGAACAACGCGACGGTACACTTGTATTGCAGGCTGTGCAACTGTGTAACACTGTCCTGTGTACAAAAATGGATGCGGAGAGATCAACAGAAGAACACATATGAAAAATACGGGTATGCTGAGAACAGAGGCGCCGGCCGGTGTGGCCGTGCGGTTCTAAGCGCTACAGTCTGGAACCGCGCGACCGCTACGATCGCAGGTTCGAATCCTGCCTCGGGCATGGATGTGTGTGATGTCCTTAGGTTAGTTAGGTTTAAGTAGTTCTAAGTTCTAGGGGACTGATGACCTTAGAAGTTAAGTCCCATAATGCTCAGACCCATTTGAGAACAGAGACACAGTCCGGAAGAGTCTTTGGGTGAAATTTGTAGTCTGCAGATAGTGCACTTTTTTCTGAGTTTTGGTTCCAGTCTGTTTAAAATTTGAGAGGAGGGGTGCTGCGTCATTTCGAAATATTCACAAAACTTCGTCTCATCATCCACAAGATGAGGAGACAATGTTCGAAACTCTCCCTGAACTGGTCTTGTTTTCCAGCCACGGTCGACCCACTTACGTCTTCCATTTCTTCCCCTTGGTTCTTTTTCTTCTTCCTCTAAAGAAAGCGCTGTAAGATCTAATTAGCTATTGGGAAAATTAGCGAAGTTATGTGGAAGAGGCATGGAGACACTGGAAGGTTTCAGATGGATTATATAATGGTAAGACATTCAGGAACGACGTTTTAAATTGTAAGACATCTCCAGGATCTGATGTGGACTCTGACCACAATCTGTTTGTCGTGAACTGTAGATTAAAATCGGAGAAACTGCAAACAGGTAGGAATTTAATGAGATGGGACCTTGATAAACTGGAAGAACCAGAGGTTGGTTCAAATGGCTCTGAGCACTATGGGACTTAACATCTGAGGTCATCAGTCTCCTAGAACTTAGAACTACTTAAACCTAACTAACCTAACTAACCTAACACACACCCATGCCCGAGGCAGGATTCGAACCTGCGACTGTAGCGGTCGCGCGGTTCCAGATTGAAGCGCCTAGAACCTCTCTGGCACACCGGCCGGCACCAGAGGTTGTACAGAGTATCAGAGAGAGCATTAGGGGGTTGGGTTGTTCAACGAGGTCATCGGGGTCATCGACAGCGAGGTCATCAGTCTCATCGGATTAGGGAAGGACGAGGAAGGAAGTCGGCTGTGCCCTTTCAAAGGAACCATCCCGGCATTTGCCTGGAGCGATTTAGGGAAATCACGGAAAACCTAAATGAGGACGGCCGGACGCGGGATTGAACCGTCGTCCTCCCAAATGCGAGTCCAGTGTGCTAACCACTGCACCACCTCGCTCGGTCAGAGAGCATTAGGGAACGATTGACGAGAACAGGGGAAAGAAATACACTAGAAGAAGAATTATTTGCTTTGAGAGATGAAATAGTGAAGGCAGCAGGTGGTCATGTATGTAAAAAGGCGACGGCTAGTAGAAATCTTTGGGTAACAGAAGAGTTATTGAATTTAATTGACGAAAGGAGAAAATATAAAAATGCAGTAAATGAAGCCAACAAAAAGGAATACAAACGTCTCAAACATGTGATTAACCGTATGGGCAAGATGGCTAAGCATCGATGGTTACAAAACAAATGTAAGGATGTAGAGGCATACATCACTACCTACAGAAAAAAGAGACCTTTGGAGAAAAGAGAACCACCTGTACCCATATCAAGAGTTCAGATGGAAAACCAGTTCTAAGCAAAGAAGGGAAATCAGAAAGGTGGAAGGAGTATATAGAGGGTCTATACAACGGCAATATACTTGAGGGCATTATTACGGAAATGGAAGAGAACGTAGGTGAACATGAAATGGGGGATATGATACTGCGTGAAGAGTTTGACAGAGCACTGAAAGATCTGAGTCGAGACAAGTCGCCGGGAGTAGACAACATTCCATTAGAACTACTGACAGCCTTGGGAGAGCCAGCCCTGACAAAACTCTCTGAGCAAGATGTATGCGACAGGGGAAATATAATAATTCCAATCCCAAAGAAAGCAAGGGTTGACAGCTGTGAAAACTACCAAACTATTAGTTTAATAAATCACGGTTCCAAAATACTAATGCGACTTATTTGCAGACTAATGGAAAAACTATTAGAAGCCGATCTCGGGGAAGATCAGTTTACATTCCACAGAAATGTTGGAACACGTGAGGCAATACTGAACCTACGACTTATCTTAGAAGAAAGATTAAGGAAAGGCAAGCCTACCTTTATAGCATAGACTTAGAGAAAGCTTTTGACAATATTGACTAGAATACTCTCAAATTCTGAAGGTACCAGAGGTAAAATGCCAGGAGCGAAAGGCTATTTACAATTTGTACAGAAACCAGATGGCAGTTATAAGAGTTGAGGGCCATGAAAGGGAAGGAGCGGTTCAGAAGGGGTTGTATCCTATCTCTGATGTTATTCAATCTTGATATTGAGCAAGAGGTAAAGTAAAGAAAAGAAAAATTAGGAGTAGGAATTAAAGCCCATGGAGAAGAAATAAAATCTTTGAGGTTAGAAAGACCTCATTGTAATTCTGCCAGAGACAGCAGAGGATCAAGTGCCAGGAATGGACAGTTTGTTGAAAAGAGAATATAAGATGAACATCAACAAAAGCAAAACGAGGATCATGGAATGTAGTCGAATCAAATCAGATGATGCTGAGGTAGTTAGATCAGGAAATCAGAGACTTAAAGTAGTAGATGAATTTTGTTATTTGGGGAGAAAAATAACTGATGATGGTCGGAGAGGATATAAAAAGTAGACTGGCAATGCAAAGGAAAGCGTTTCTGAAGATGAGAAATTTGTTAACATCGAGTATAGATTTAAGTATCGGGAAGTCTTTTCTGGACAATTGTGGACGATAAACAGTTCAGACAAGAAGAGAATGGAAGCTTTAGGAATTTGGTGCTACAGAAGAATGTTGAAGATTAGGTGGGTAGATGACCTAACTAACGAGGAGGTACTAAATAGAATTGGCGAAAAGAGGAATTTGTGCCACAACCTTTGAAGAAGGTATCGGTTGGAAGGACACATTCTGAGGCATCAAGGAATCATCAATTTAGTATTGGAGGGAAGCGCGGAGGGTAAAAATCGTAGAGGGAGACGAAGAGATGAATACACTAAACGGATTCAGAAGGATGTAGGCTGCAGTAGGTACTGGGAGATGAAGAGGCTTGCACAGGATAGAGTAGCGTGGAGAGCTGCATCAAACCAGTCTCCGGAGTGAGGACCACAATAACAACATTTACAACTTTCACAAACAATAGAACAGACCATTTTGTATCGGGACATCCTCGTCTACCATTAGTATTGCTCAGCTTTAGTTGTCGATACCAGTATTATTTTTCGAGTTTTGGACAGTTCAGTATTACCTCAGTTGCTTTTCTATAAACTTGCCTATAATGTTATAGACGGTATGTTGTAATTCAAGCTTTAATTTATTAAAAGGGATTACTTTATAAAATATGTTATTTCCAATATTATAACCGGTAAGTACTAGTTGTGAATGTACAGTAAAAAATATTTTGTTTCGCAAACATTTGAAATTACGAATTATTTGCATGCTTAAAATTTCTATTATTAATTACGCAATCCTATACTGTTTGCTGCGTTTATTTCTGGATTCATTTATGAAATAATAATGATTCGAAAACTAGGAGGAATTCATTCGCTAAAAAAAATTGTAAAGTTTTGGAGTATTATTACTTCCGCAGAGTCTGAGAGTCGTAAGTTTCCCTCTAATGTGGTTGACCGTGTTTCTGTATAATAGGTGCGAATAATATAATTTCGGACTTGTTAATGTAAAAAAATCACAATACTGTATGATATACTGAAATGTGTGAAAATCAGTGGAAAACATATTTACGTGAAAAATTCTGCAACAACGATCTTCCAACTTATTCAGTTCATACCAACCGTGAGGACCTGATGTTAGATTTTTAGCTTCAAGTATGACACCTAGACAAGAAGAACTGGAACCATCTCAACGTGACAAGCTAAGTAAACTTGAAAATTTACTGTAATCTTCGCCCCTCTCAAATCTTCTTTGCTTAATAATTACTTGTACTGGGCATTGATTAATGTGGACAGTATATGGAATAAGACAGGAGAGTGAGATTGCAAATTCTTCGGAATGAGTAGAAAAAACGACAGAAATGCGGAAGAGCCTCGGATACGTGTGGCTCCCAGGGGAACGGACCGCATCCCGCGCCTCACTGGACGTGTGAGGCCGGACCTTAAGGCGAGATTGTACCTTATATACTTACAATGTCAAATTTGTCAATTTTAGGTACCTTTATCTCGTGAATGGTTCACGATAATATTAAAAAATTTTAGTGGCTGATGGAGGAAGAGTCTCTCTCCACTGAAGCATTCTTGTAGGTAAGTCGCTCGCATAATTTATTTTCTAGAAAATTTTTTGCAAGTTGTAAAATTTTTTCCACATATTTAAGCTTTATTAACTCATACTTTCTACAATATTAAACTGAACTTCTTTTTAAAATGCATCATTGATGTTCAGCCCAGTTTCAGTAAGGTGTGTAAGTTTCATTGTTCTGTGATGCTAAGTTCCTGAAAATGATGTAGCTAATCGTTAAGGAAATAAAATCTCAACAGCGCGACTTTAAAGGTGAACATAGTTTTTTACTGACCTTAGAACATCCCTGCACGATATCCTGGGTCATCTGCATTTTCATCATCCTCCCTGGCTCTCTTAGCATTCCTCGAGTTCATTCTTGCCTTCCTAGCTGCACGGTCACTTCTTCAACACGGACAGCATCCAATTCGGAACGTGCCATCACCATATTTTCGTCAGGTTGTGTGCCTAACGTTTGAAACAGCCTAACTGTCGCCCCACTGCCATTACTAAATAAGAGAACTGCATCATAAACATCCAAATTCAATTTATCTTTACCTATAAATACTTTTTTTAGGAATTCTAGACCGTAGGACGCTGTTAAATGATTCATTTGGGTTCCGGAAGGACAAGGAACAAGTCAACAGGTGAGCGAACTGTGAGCACGAAATATTTTCACAAATCAGCTAATTAGGTTTCTGAAGGTCAAGAAGTTGACAAAAGCCAAAGCGGCGGGGGGGGGGGGGGGGCAGGGGGGGGGGGCAGGGAGGGGTGACAACATGTTGTGCCCTTAAAGTGAATCAATATTGAAAGCCTTTAATGGCTAAAATGCCATCAGAAAACATATTTCTCTAGTAAAATACACTGCAAAGGATGTTTATGAGCAATCAAATTTTTTTGTAATTTGAGTCGAACGAAAATACACTCTACCCTTAAGGTTTTTGATGCAAGAATTTACAAACGCCGTATGTATTGTAGAAATATATTTTATTTTATGAACTTCTATGTCGCACTGGTTAGCAGACTCGACCCGCATTCGGGAGGACGACGGTTCAATCCCGCATCCGGCCATCCTGATTTAAGTTTTCCGTGATTTCCCTAAATCGCTGCAGGCAAATGCCGGATGGTTCCTTTGAAAGGGCACGGCCGAATTCCTTCCCCGTCCTTCCCTAATCCGGTCAGACCGATGACCTCGTATTTTGGTCTCTTCCCCCAAAACAACCCAACCCAACTTCTATGTGCTACCACTTTCGGCATAACATTGATGTCATCTTCAGGCCCCACTCGTCATAGTTGTAAAATCGCTATACTCGGAAAGAGCCATAAAACTGGATCCGTGAATCAAATCGTCCTGTTGCAGGAGGATTTGATTCACGGATCCAGTTTTATGGCTCTTTCCGTGTATAGCGATTTTACAACTATGACGAGTGCGGCCTGAAGATGGCATCAATGTAATGGCGAAACTGGTAGCACATAGAAATTCATAAAATAAAATAAATTTCTACAATACGTACGGCTTTGGGTAAATTATTGCATCAAGAAGTTCATGCCAGCCGTCGTCCCACGATCCATAATGGATCAACGAAGAAGACTTCCCGTAAAGGTTCCGTTTTAACAGAATGAGGGACGGAACCCTATAATTATGGCAGGAAATTTGAATTCACCGAATTGTGTTCTGAAATGTGGAATGGGGCTTAGTTATTTGGAAAGTGCCTGCCTGGCGCTCAGCAGATACTTAAGGCGCAGAAGCGTCCATCCCCCGGCCCTGGACGCAGAGTGCAGTGGCTGACGTGCGCCCCGGAATAATTGAGCAGCCTCGCTCTTATATTTAGCCAGCGGCGGCGGCCCTGGAGGTGGAGGCGGAGGTGCAGGCGCTGTCCTTTGGCCGGCCCAGGGGTGGGCGGAGGGTGGGGGGAGGGAGGGAGGGACACGGGTCGATACGGCGCCGGGACATCTGCGTGCGGCGCCCGGGTCGCTGGATGTCCGTCCCGGCCGCGCCGCTGCTGTCAAGACGTTAGGCGCAGGTGGGGCCCGGGGCTGACAAAGCCAGAGACACCTGCTTCCTACCCAAGTAGCGCAGCTGCTCGACGTGCTGTCGACTCCACAGGTCCTATGCCGAAATACTGACACCCAAACCTTCAGAACTCACTCAGATCTGTGCCAAACGACAGTATTGGCACTCGACGACAGAGTATGAAGCAAGCCTCCGATTTAGTTCGTACTATACTATGTGATCAAAAGTACTTTCAAGTCCGTGGCACCCTCTGGCAGATGACGTTCACCCGGCATTCGCCATACGTACACCGTGCCATCGAATCGCCACATATGTTGAACTGTCCCCTTTTGAAAAATTATGAATGATGAAACGTCCCCTTAGAAAAATTACGAATGACTGTGCTGGTTAACTTCTACGTTATTTCATACAAAGACAGCTGAGTAAAACTGAACGTGCTCAGACAGTTCCTTCTTTACTTATTCTGATCATCACTAAAATCACACACAATATTTCTTCGACGCAACGCAATCTGACTTTCAATAATCCCTACAAAAGAATGGCCCTGACTAACAACAACCTACACCTTTCATGAACCACTTACTTCACAATAATCTTCGTTACTCGAACTACTGCAATACAGCGAGCGCCAATGCTGCCAGCAAAATAAGAAACTACTGAATGCACTAACTACTGATAGGCATGTAATTAGCAAACGAAAGATTTTGATAGAGAACAAACAATTTATTTACCTTAATAATGTTCAAAAGTCATGATATATATATATATATATATATATATATATATATATATATATATATATATATATATATATTCATGGCATCCATCTTTACAAATTTCCTTTTTCTGGCGGGCACACGTCCAGATCGTCCGCTTGTAGCAACCTCTCAAAAGTCCGCCATTTCTCTCCCCACATCCTCCACTGCTGGCGGCTCACGGTACGCGCTGTTAACAGCCAACTACTATGTAAGTAGGCTATTTAGGTTTTTATGTTGGTAACGCCACGTAGCGCTCTGTATGAAAATCACTGGCTGTGCTGTGTGCAGTCTGTGGCTGGTTGGCATTGTTGGAATGTTGCTTTGTGTAGTGTTGGGCAGTTGGATGTCAACAGCGCGCACCGTTGTGCAGTTGGAGGTGAGCCGCCAGCAGTGGAGGATGTGGGGAGAGAGATGGCGGAGTTTTGAGAGCGGACGATCTGGACGTGTGTCCGTCAGAAAGAGTAAATTTGTAATATTGGGTATCATGAACTATCAAAATCTTTCATTTGCTAACTATGCCTATCAGTAGTTAGTGCCTTCCGTAGTTTGAATCTTTTATTTAGCTGGCATCATTCGCGCACGCTGTACTGCAGTAGTTCGAGTAACGAAGATTTTTGTGAGGTAAGTGATTCGTGAAAGGTACAGGTTATTGTTAGTCAGGGTCATTCTTTTGTAGGCATTATTGGACGTCAGATTGCTTTGCACTAAAAAAATATTGTGTAATTTTAGTGATGATCAGAATAAGTAAAGAGCGAACTGTCTGAGTACGTTCAGTTTTACTCAGCTGTCTTTGTATCAAATAACGTAGAAGTTAACCAGCACAGTCATCCGTAATTTTACTAAGGGGACGCTTCATCATTGATAACTTTTCTAAGGGGACGTTCCAATGTACCGTGATTCGTCACTCCACACAACGGTTTGCCACTGTTCAATTGTCCATTGTTTACGTTCCTTACACCAAGCGTGGCGTCGTTTGGCATTTACCGGTGTGATGTGTGTCTTATGAGCAGTCGCTCGACCATGTAATCCAATTTTTCTCACCTCCCACGTAACTGTTATAGAACTTGCAGTGGATCCTGATGCAGTTTGGAATTCCTGTTTGATGGTCTGGATAGACGTCTGCCTATTACACATTACGACCGTCTTCAAATGTCGATGGTCACTGTCAGTTAACACACGAGGTCGGCCTGTACGCATTTGTACTGTACGTCTCCCTTCCCATTCCCACTTCACTAAGACGTCGGAAACAGTGGACCTATTTATGTTTAAGGGTGTGGAAATCTCACGAAGAGACGTATGACACAAGTAATCACCTGACCACCTTCGAAGTCCGTCAGTTCCGCGCAATGCGTACTGTGGTCGCTGACATGGAGTACCTGGCAGTAGGTGGCTCCACAGTGCACCTAATATGAAAAACCTATGTTTTTGGGGGTGTCCGGATAGTTTTGATCACATAGTGTACGTCCAGCTCGAATTACTCTCCCAAGTTCAGAGACTTATTTCCCCTCGTGCGGCCATAATCAGGTGGGAAACCTTTTCACTGGAATGACCTGAGTTCAAATGACAGCTGCCCTTTTGCAGGTAGTGTATGCGACACTACCGCTGTGTATATCGCTACCGCGTGATTTGTCATCTCAGTGTATGACAAGCTGCGTAACAGCGCCTGGGTGCGCGCGTGGAAGACATTTCGGACGACATTCTGCGTCGCGTGCCTGCGACAGGCCCCCGATAGCTTTACGGAGGGCGTTTATTTTCTTCAGAGTACGGGCTTTCGGGCCGTGCCCATCAGCCATCTCAACAGCGTAATGCCAATTATGATGACACCAGCGTAAGGACAACACCACACCTAGTGCGATCCGGTCGGGAATCGAACTCGGACCGCTTCGCTTAGCAATCCGAGGCGGACTTTTGGCGGAGGAACGCTGCACTTCGTGTCCGAGCACAGGTCATGGGATTCTTCACACTTACGGGTTACTGCAGTCCGGATTCGAAGACAACGTAAGGAACTGATGTATCTAACCCTGTCGGAAATTAAATTATAAAACGTATTGTTGCGATCGCTTCTGCAACTTTGTCTTTCATATTTCTCAAAAAACAACATAAGGAGTCTTATCTCTTTCTCGTTATTCTTTTGTCTTCCTTTTGTTTGTATGAGAGGATACCATTTGTCGTGCTTTCTAATTTCGTACAGTGCGGTAATAAGGTTATTTAAGATCAAACATGTTTTTCTTCACCATTGAAGAGATTAATATCCTTCCCTACTCTCAGATAATGAATTCTGCTGTGTTTCAGCTGTTTAAGGACGTTGGATAGCGATTGGTGTGGTCACGTGTCGAGTGAGTGCCATCCCTGGTAATGCAGTACCTCGTGTAGAGAAACAACTGAAAGAGTTGATAACATGCACGTCTCGAAGCCCAGATGGTGACTCCAGCATGAGACGAGGCTGAAGGAACGGTCCCGCTGTGTTACAGAACAGTATCTCTAACATCGGTATGCTGCAGCGTCCTTGAACATTTTCTCAGTTCGAATCTAATAAATTTTCTGAAAGGGATATCAGTGTGCCTACGAACAAGCACTGTTTCAGAAGGCATCGCTTGTGTTGCCCTTCCGCACTTGAGATCCTGCGAACGACGGATGAACCGCAACAGGCGGCTTCCATATACCTGGATTTCCTCAAAGCATTTGAAACGGTGCCCCTATACACTGTTAGAGAAAGTACAAGCATGCGGATTGGGTTCACAAGTATGTTGGTGGTTCGAAGATTTCTTAAGCAACGGAAACCAGAATGTTACCTTCGTTGGCGCACGTCCATCAGAGACAAAGGTATCGTCTGGAGTGCCCGAGGCAAGTCGAATAGAACCACTGCTACTTTCTGTGTACGTTAATGATCTCTGGGGCAGGTTGAGCAGCACTCAGCGGCTGTTTGCTGATGATGCTGTCATGCACGGGAAGGTGTTCGAGTTGAGTGACTGTACGGAGATGACTTGGACAAAATTTCTAGTTGCTGTGACGACTGGCAGTTGGCTCTAGATGTAGAAAAATGCAAGTTAGTGCAGATGAGTACGGAAAAGAAACCCACAATGATCTAGTACACTGAAGTGTAATACGCAACTTGACACAGTCACGTCGGTTAAGAGTCAGTCAAGAACAAGCCAAAGCAATATGAAATGGAATGACTCTACGAAGGCGACTGAGCCGTGCGTGGCTCGTGTTCGTGCCGTATCTCATCTCATGTCCTGCTTTCACTGTACCGCCACCTCGTTTTGTTAATTTCAGTTAATGTTGTCACTCAGTTTTCGTGAGCGGCAGCAGCGGGGCTTATCGATATAAGCCCTGGTGTACTACTTTTGCTGACTATCGTGTGTTGGGAGTTAATTCGGATCTGCCAGTTTGTTGGGAGGCGCTAGCAGTGCAGTTCGGACCTGGCAGTGTTTGACTTAGGACGCGGCAGAAGTTCAGTCGGGGCGCGGCTGGAGTAAGGTCCGGAAAGCCGTGACTCGCCCGACGGTTGCCGATTAGAGATGAGTAATTCGCGAACGAACCGGTGCAAAGGAACGGTACACCAAGATGAACGAAAGGACCGAGGAACGAATTCCAAGGAACGATGGGTTCATAGTTCAGTTCAGTCGCGGCGGTCTACTTATAGTTCCCGGGAACGAGGAACGATCGGTTCATAGTTCACTAGTTAACTTCGGTCGCGGCGGTCACTTGGGCAGTTCTCGTCCCAGCCTCGGTCGCGTGCTCGTCTCAGTCTCGGCCTCCCTCGGCCGCACTCGTCGTTCTTCGCATGACCACCTGTCTCAGTTCCACTGCCGACTGCTCCTAGTTAGTTCAGTATCCAGTTGTTCGTTTCGTTCACTCCGCTCGCCCATTTTACACGTGTTCCAAACTGTTCTTGCACTTATGTCTGGTTATTCAGCGCCCACGACCGGTAATCAAAAAGTGTTTTATAGTTACGTAAATTACATAAAAATTACATTGTATGTAATAGGTACGTCTTTTCAGGTAACAAAAGGGCATATCAGCTCACTTCATTATATCGCTGAACAGCAGAAGACATACTTATAACAAGGCAAGGTTTTTTGTTATTCATAAATATTTTGTTTGATCGACTTGATTTAGCAACTAACTTTCAATAATTTGCTTAATTTTGAGTGTAAGAAAATTCATATAAAACGATTTTCGTGTATCTTTCATATACAAAACGTTACATTTAGGAAGGCTCAAATTATTTTTAAGTTTGGTTGTTTCCAATTTGCATTACCTGCTAGTTTGGTTTCTTTGAAAAAGAAAAAAAAGTGGGTTGTGGGTCATTTTGGCTCAGTAGGAAAAGCGGTGCCTCTCCATTTGAAAAGACATAGATTGGCATAAAATACTGTTTACTTATTACCTCAAAAACATTTGTTCAGAAGCAGCTTTCAAACCAAAAACCTTATCA
Source organism: Schistocerca nitens (assembly GCF_023898315.1). NCBI lineage: Eukaryota > Metazoa > Arthropoda > Insecta > Orthoptera > Acrididae > Schistocerca > Schistocerca nitens. The sequence continues at coordinate 6,580,059 of NC_064624.1, forward strand.
ATGCGAACTTAATTATTATTACTATTATTGCTGCATCAACTTTAATAATGCAACATAAAAATCTAATTTTTACTAAGCGTGTGACGCAAGTGTGATGAGAAAACCACATTTTATTTTATGCTTCCATAAAGTCTACTTCGCCTACGAACTCAGAGACAACGTAAAGTATATATAGGGTGTAAACGATTATTGTTTACAACGTAGCATAGCTACGTAGTGGAAGTCGAAACGAAGAATTTTATACAAGACACTTGTGGTCTATTAAGTTGGGAAACAGCCACCAACAGGTTTAGAAGACGACATGTGCTATAGCCCATGCGCGTCGGGTGAGATTTTCATCTTCTCTTCTCCAGCTCTCTAGACATCGTCATCGATTGTTTCAGAATTGTTGCTTGCATGAACTTGTTATTTCTTCACTGCCTAATTATTACATGTTTGTCTGTTTGTTGTATCTGCTCGTAACGGGCAACACATCGTCCGTAATTGGCGAGCAGTCTGTACTCTGGGCCGGTTTTCCGTGCGCCACCCTGTATTATCTCCCTGCGATCAGCCACACAAGGCTACGGCTGGCTAAACGTTAGAATTCTGTAATGGATGAAAACTCTATACTCCAGGGGGGAGGCAAGTGCCCCCTCTTGGTGCCCTCCATCCTTCAGTCACCTACACTCCTAGTTTTCAGTTTTTTATAAGAACCATATACCAAACACAATTGAACGGTGAACGAGTAAAAAATGAACGGTTCCCAAAAAAGAACGATCAGCAGCGAACTAGTTCCCAAGGATGAACGAGTTTGCCCATCTTTATTGCAGATACACACCACTTGAGTGCGGACCACCTTGGTTGGTCGTCGGTCGGTCGCCTTGTCGGACGACGTGTATGTTGGCCGGCGATCACTTTTGCGTTGCCTGAGTGTGCCGACTCGTGATTCGTCCTTCTTATTCACAGTCGCTGCTGTTAGTCCTGTCCAGTTCCGCGTGCAAGTGTTCGAGAAACTGTGTGCAGCTTGTGATGTCGACTGCTCAGTTATTTTAGTGCTGTCCCCGTGCTGACATGCGGCAGTCGGTCGGTCGGTGTGGATCAGCCGGGAAATCTCGGCGCGGCGCAGTGGGCCGGGCCCTCTGGCGGTCTCTACACAGTGTCGGAGTGTGTGGGGGGGGGGGAGCTGTTCAGAGTGGCGCGGGGTTCGTGGCTCACCGACCCACGACATCAGAGCTGAGTGGTGATTTACTTACCGAAGCCAGTCCGTTCACACTGTGCCGTCGGTCTTCATGGCTGGCTGTTGGCGGTATTCCCGTGAGCAACAGCGAGTGTTCCAGATGGCGAAAGTTTGGCCACCATCCGGTGGAGTTTAACTGTATTTTGGTTTTTTGAAGTCCAAGTGCACCAGTGGAATTTTCTGCATTGTTGCCTTTAGCGCTCCGGTTACGAGCCCTGGCCGCTGACGTAATATTCAGGCAGTGTCCTTTCCTCGCCGTGTTGTCGCTGTCCAACACGGGTCGGGTGGGAAGCAAGTCGTCTTGTCGGTGGGTCCGTTGACTGTCTCTTGGTTGACTGTCTTGCCGGCGGATCGGATACAGTTGGACCGACTACCTGTCTCCCCTAAGCGAACGTTAATATTTCAAGTGCAGACCGACCCCCAGAAACTTCTGAGCGCCGCTGGCTGTACTGCCTTTTCTTATTCGTGTTTGTGTATTTTAATGGCTCATAGCCGATGGTTTGAATTTGTAGGCTTCTAGCTGGGTTTTAAATATTGGTCCTTCAGAAGTTTTAAAACTGAAAGTTCCTTACTTCACAAGTCTTGCATTGTTTGACCATTCAGCCTTATTTAAAACTTTTTTTTTTGATAAATCTTTGGGCCTTCTGGCTTTTGAAAATTTATTGTAGTTGCGTTTTTCAATAATGGGTCTTCAGCCGCTTTAAAATTTAAATTCCCTACTTGTTAAATCTTAGATTGTTTGGGCCTTCAGTCTGTGTAAACTATTGTTTAAAGATAAAGCTTCGGGCCTTCTGCTTACTAAAAATTATTTTAGTCGCATTAAGTAATCGGCCTTCAGCCGTTTTTAAATTAAAGTTCTGGTCTCTCAAGTATCAGACTTATTTCATAAATATGGACAACTACTTCGTATAGTATTTGTGCAGCATGTACACTCCTGGAAATCGAAAAAAGAACACATTGACACCGGTGTGTCAGACCCACCAACGTGCTCTAGAAGGTGTAAGTCAACTACCCTGGCCAGCAAGATCTCCGGATCTGTCCCCCATTGAGCATGTTTGGGACTGGATGAAGCGTCAGCTTACTTGAAGATAAGGCCTTCTGCCTTGTGTTTTTTTTTTAATTAATTTTACCTGCAGTCTTAAATGATTCGCCTTCCGCCGTTTGCTTTTGAAATCTTAGATTTGTTGGGCCTTCAGCCAAGTTATACAACTTACTTACGTGAGGCTTTCTGCCTTCTAAATATTTTGTTTTGAGTCTGAATTTCAAGTTAATGGCTTTCAGACGCTTTTAAATTGAAGAGGTTGTGCCCTTAAGGCATAAGACAGTCCGGCCTATTCAGCCGCTAACTAACTTCAAAAACTTTTACTGTATTGTTTGGACAACTAAATAAAGTTATATGTTACTTTTGAATACATTATGGGAGTGGCAGAGGCCAATGTGTTACAAATATTTACTATTAAAAACAGTCTTGATCACGATTTATATTTATTAAGGTGACCAGTTTCAACCACTGCTGTGGTCATCTTCAGACCCACAAGTAGTATACAAAGCTTTAATTAGAGGGCTACATACATTAAAGAAAATACAGTAAGTTATAAAGCTATAAAACGATGAATTACCATTGAGTAGGAACCTCATTCAGCTGGAGAATTACTACTGGACATTATTTTATGACTGACTACCTGTTTTAGAATGTTTGCTTATATGATTTTAGATTGCATATTGCTAATTCACATCCTTCTTTTTACGGCTCATAGTATTATAATTTTAAATTCCATTTTTTATTATTTTTATTTGTTTATAAGACTGGCATACAGCTTAAGGAATACCAATGCCTTTTAAAAATTGTCACATGTAATTAAAAAATTAAAAAAATGTAATCTACATACGAACTTCATAGACAATATTTCATAAATATGGACAACTACTTCGTATAGTATTTGTGCAGCATGTACTGTAGTATGCATGTCAGCTAAAGACTATTGTAGCCTACTCATTGAAAATCGTTTCAATAAAGACATGTTGCTGCTCAATAATACATCGTCTGACGCGACAGTCTTCGGCATTGCACTTCCACAACAACTTCGTTAGAAAGAAGCCTGCTGCCACATCTTTGCACTGGCGTTTGTCCTCGCCGTGGCAACCACTAGTTCGCCTATCGACTCTACAACAACTTCAGTGGAGAGAAGCCTGCTACCTCATCTTTGGAATGGCGTCCAACTTCACTACGGCAACCAGTGATTCCAAATGGTTCACTAACAGGCCTTGAGAGGGCAAACCATGTATTTCCAAACTGAAGTTCATTTATCCTAAATATTTAAATATTTTTAACGCTTCTTAATTGACAATAGCAGTTTAGTGTGTGTTTATTTTTATTTCTTAACAATGTTGTTTTAACTAAGAAATTTTACATTGTTATTCGACCTATAACCCATTGCTTAGTAATGACATCATACCGTCAGAAGTGGGCGGAGCCTCCATTATATATAGTAAGACGTGCACTGGTTTCTCCAGTAGTGAATCTCCAGCAGAAGGATGTCCTTACTCATTGGTAATTCATCGTTTTATTTTCTTTAATGTATGTAGCTCTCTAATTAAAGCTTTGTATACTACTTGTAGGTCTGAAGATGACCACAGGAGTTGTTGAAACCGGTCACCTTAATAAGTATAAATCTTGATCAAGACTGTTTTTAATAGTAAAAAGTTATATTTGTTTCAGTGTAACTGACAGCCCCCTTTTGGGCCTTTTCCACAATTCCAACTACCTGTTGTGTCCTGCGGACTTAAGCGGGGCGTTTCACTATCTTTTACTTATAATCTCACAATTATTATCAATATTCAATTGAACTGGAAATTTCCGTGTGATGACACTTGGCTCATTGTAAGGGAAGCCACATATGCTCCAGAACGTCCGCGTCAAATTAATCTGCGTTATCGTGGTTTAGTCGCTCTGGCTGCAGCTCAACTGCTTAAGACTGTGTGCGACGCACTTGACGTATGGTGCCATCCTAAGCAGCCAGCGAGCCTAGCATGCGCGCTTGCTCTTACCTCGCCCCACTGCGTGTAGCGGAATCTCCTCGTGAGCCTCGGTTACATCATCTGCCTGCAACAGAAAACATTTCCGTGTGATTAGAAGTGAAGCGCCTCACGCGGGGCTACCGCGTCCAGTTTGGGAACCTACATGGTGGGCCAAATAAAACTGTCCCAGAAAGTATCTCATGCGCCTTAGCAAATGCAAGCCAGCTTACACCACACGTCCCGTTTGTGGATTCTGTAGGCTGAAAGTACACGAATTACTTCCTGACTCAGTTTCATTTTCCCCGCCCCGTATAATCTATGAACTGTAACAAGTAACTACACAACTATCTAAGTAAACAAGTATCCATATGAATACATACTGAAGCGCCAAAGAAACTAGTTTAGGCACACCTATTCAAATTCAGAGATATGTAAACAGGCAGAATACGGCTCTGCGGTCGGCAACGCCTATGTAAGACAACAAGTGTCTGGTGCAGTTGTTAGATCGGCTACAATGCTACAATGGCAGGTTATCGAGATTTAAGTGAGTTTGAACGAGGTGTTACAGCCGGCGCACGAGCGATGGGACACGGCATCTCCGAGGAAGCGATTGAAGTGGAGATTTTCCCCTACGATCATTTCACGAGTGTACCACGAATATCAGGAATCCGGTAAAACATCAAATCTCCGACATCGCTGCTGTCGGAAAAACATCCTGCAAGAACAGAACCAACGATGACTGAAGAGTATTGTTCAACGTGGCAGAAGTGCAACCCTTCCACAAATTGCTGCAGATTTCGATGCTGGCAAATCAACAAGCGTCAGCGTGCGAATCATTGAACGAAACATCATCGATATGGGTTTTCGGAGGCGAAGACCCCACTGGTGTACCCTTGATGACACAAAGCTTTACGCCTCGCCGGGCCCATCAACACAGACGTTGGACTGTTGATGACTGGAATCATGTTTCCAGAATTAGATTTTCACTCTGCAGCGGAGTGTGTGCTGATATGAAACTTCCTGGCAGATTAAAACTGTGTGCACGACCGACATGTTGCCTGGTCGGACAAGTCTCCTTTCAGATGGTATCGAGCGGATGGATATGTAAGGATATGGAGACAACCTCATGAATCCATGGACCCAGCATGTAAGCAGAGGACTGTTCAAGCTTTTGAGACTTGTAACGATGTGGGTAGACCCGTGGTCTAGGAGTAGCGTCTTTGATTCATAATCAAAACGTCTTCGGTCCCGGGTTCGATCCCCGCCATTGCCTAAATCTGATATATAATCAGCATTGGCGGCCGAAGACTTCCGGCATAGCCTCATTCTGCCAACGGCCTTGTCAAAGAGGGCGGAGGAGCGGATAGAGGTTCAGGGCACTCTCTTGTCCTAGGGGTGGGAAATTGCCCCTAAAGGAGGAAGAATCAGCAATGATCAACGACATGAGGATGCAGAAGGCAATGGAAACCACTGCATTAAAGACACGTAACGTGTATCCACAGGACATGTGGCCTGTAATTGAAGAAGTGTCATGATGATCTCTCCATTGGCAAAAGATTCCGGAATAGTCCCCCATTCGGATCTCCGGGAGGGGACTGCCAAGGGGGAGGTTACCATGAGAAAAAGAATGAATAATCAACGAAAGGATAACGTTCTACGAGTCGGGGCGTGGAATGTCAGAAGCTTGAACGTGGTAGGGAAACTAGAAAATCTGAAAAGGGAAATGCAAAGGCTCAATCTAGATATAGTAGGGGTCAGTGAAGTGGAAGGAAGACAAGGATTTCTGGTCAGATGAGTATCGGGTAATATCAACAGCAGCAGAAAATGGTATAACAGGTATAGGATTCGTTATGAATAGGAAGGTAGGGCAGAGTTTGTGTTACTGTGAACAGTTCAGTGACTGGGTTGTTCTAATCAGAATCGACAGCAGACCAACACCGACAACGACAGTTCAGGTATACATGCCGACGTCGCAAGCTGAAGATGAACAGATAGAGAAAGTGTATGAGGATATTGAAAGGGTAATGCAGTATGTAAAGGGGGACGAAAATCTAATAGTCATGGGCGACTGGAATGCAGTTGTAGGGGAAGAAATAGAAGAAAAGGTTACAGGAGAATATGGGCTTGGGACAAGGAATGAAAGAGGGGAAAGACTAATTGAGTTCTGTAACTAGTTTCAGCTAGTAATAGCGAATACCCTGTTCAAGAATCACAAGAGGAGGAGGTATACTTGGAAAAGGCCGGGAGATACGGGAAGATTTCAATTAGATTACATCATCGTCAGACAGAGATTCCGAAATCAAATACTGGATTCTAAGGCGTACCCAGGAGCAGATATAGACTCAGATCACAATATAGTAGTGATGAAGAGTAGGCTGAAGTTCAAGACATTAGTCAGGAAGAATCAATACGCAAAGAAGTGGGATACGGAAGTACTAAGGAATGACGAGATACGTTGAAAGGTCTCTAACGCTATAGATACAGCAATAAGGAATAGCGCAGTAGGCAGTACAGTTGAAGAGGAATGGACATCTCTAAAAAGGCCCATCACAGAAGTTGGGAAGGAAAACATAGGTACAAAGAAGGTAGCTGCGAATAAACCATGGGTAACAGAAGAAATACTTCAGTTGATTGATGAAAGGAGGAAGAACAAACAGGTTCCGGGAAAATCAGGAATACAGAAATACGAGTCGCTGAGGAATGAGTTAAATAGGAAGTGCAGGGAAGCTAAGACGAAATGGCTGCAGGAAAAATGTGAAGACATCGAAAAAGATAAGATTGTCGGAAGGAAAGACTCAGCATACAGGAAAGTCAAAACAACCTTTGGTGACATTAAAAGCAACGGTGGTAACATTAAGAGTGCAACGGGAATTCCACTGTTAAATGCAGAGGAGAGAATACATTGAAAGCCTCTATGAGGGTGAAGATTTGTCTGATGTGATAGAAGAAGAAACAGGAGTCGATTTAGAAGAGATAGGGGATCCAGTATTAGAATCGGAATTTAAAAGAGCTTTGGAGGACTTGCGGTCAAATAAGGCAGAAGGGATACATAACATTCCATCAGAATTTCTAAAATCATTGGGGGAAGTGGCAACAAAACGACTATTCACGTTGCTGTGTAGAATATACGAGTCTGGCGACATACCATCTGACTTTCGGAAAAGCATCATCCACACAATTCCGAAGACGGCAAGAGCTGACAAGTGCGAGATTTATCGCACAATCAGCTTAACAGCTCATGCATCGAAGCTGCTTACAAGAATAATATACAGAAGAATGGAAAAGAAAATTGAGAATGCGCTAGGTGACGATCAGTTTGGCTTTAGGAAAAGTAAAGGGACGAGAGAGGCAATTCTGACGTTACGGCTAATAATGGAAGCAAGGCTAAAGAAAAATCAAGACACTTTCATAGGATTTGTCGACCTGGAAAAAGCGTTCGACAATATAAAATGGCGCAAGCTGTTCGAGATTCTGAAAAAAGTAGGGGTAAGCTACAGGGAGAGACGGGTCATGTACAATATGTACAACAACCAAGAGGGAATAATAAGAGTGGACGATCAAGAACGAAGTGCTCGTATTAAGAAGGGTGTAAGACAAGGCTGTAGCCTTTCGCCCCTACTCTTCTATCTGTACATCGAGGAAGCAATGATGGAAATAAAAGAAAGGTTCAGGAGTGGAATTAAAATACAAGGTGAAAGGATATCAATGATACGATTCGCTGACGACATTGCTATCCTGACTGAAAGTAAAGAAGAATTAAATGATGTGCTGAACGGAATGAACAGTCTAATGAGTACACAGTATGGTTTGAGAGTAAATCGGAGAAAGACGAAGGTAATGAGAAGTAGTAGAAATGAGAACAGCGAGAAACTTAACATCAGGATCGATGGTCACGAAGTCAATGAAGTGAAGGAATTCTGCTACCTAGGCAGTAAAATAACCAATGACGGACCGAGCAAGGAGGACATCAAAAGCAGACTCGCTATGGCAAAAAAGGCATTTCTGGCCAAGAGAAGTCTACTAATTTCAAATACCGGCCTTAATTTGAGGAAGGAATTTCTGAGGAGGTACGTCTGGAGTATAGCATTGTATGGCAGTGAAACATGGACTGTGGGAAAACCGGAACAGAAGAGAATCGAAGCATTTGAGATGTGGTGCTATAGACGAATGTTGAAAATTAGGTGGACTGATAAGGTAAGGAATGAGGAGGTTCTACGCAGAATCGGAGAGGAAAGGAATATGTGGAAAACACTGATAAGGAGAAGGGACAGGATGATAGGACATCTGCTAAGGCATGAGGGAATGACTTCCATGGTACTAGAGGGAGCTGTAGAGGGCAAAAACTGTAGAGGAAGACAGAGATTGGAATACGTCAAGCAAATAATTGAGGACGTAGGTTACAAGTGCTACTCTGAGATGAAGAGGTTAGCACAGGAAAGGAATACGTAGCGGGCCGCATCAAACCAGTCAGTAGACGGATGACCAAAAAAAAAAAAAAAAAAACGGTGTGTGTCGTATGCAATTGGAGTGATATGCGAGCACTGATACGTTTAAATACGACTTTGACAGGTGACACGTACGGAACATCCTATCTGATGACCTGCATCCATTCATGTCCATTGTGCATTCAGACGGGCAATTCCAGCAGGACAATTAGACACCCCACACGTCCAGAATGCAAATGGATGAGATTCTAAATATTAAGGTTTTTCCATGTATGTTGACACATAAATAAAACATATTTCGCTTGAATTATGACGATAGTTCTCTTCACAATGTACACAAGAAAGTGAGATGTAAAGCACAACAAATTCAGCGTCGTCTCCGGACGATCTGTTCCTCTACACGTAGATCTCACAACTGACATTATCGGCCCGTGAACCATCCTCATTTATCTGATCAGTCCACCTAACTTTCAACATCGTTCTATAGAACCACATGTCAAATGCTTTGATCCTCCTGTTTTAAGTGCCATATCTCGTAACTCTGAACCATTAGCACTTAAGTGTTTGTACATAAGTTCTGAAAGCAAGTGTATCTGTGTGCTGTGCTTTTATGAAGTGCCATTCGCTTATAACTTCTGGAATTACGTGACATATACGTAACAATATTACATCACAGTTATTTTGCTTTTGTAAATGTATAAAAAGGCAGAATCTATTATTACTTCCACCAGCTAACACAAACCAGCGACTAACTGCAGAGTTGTTGAAAATGTGAGGCGCCTGCAAGTAGGCTCCACCTAATGGCGAGAACAAAATGGCTCGGAAGCTAGGTAATGGACGAATGAGTGCTTCTCCGCTGAAGAGCCAAAGAAAACGGTACACCTGCCGAATACCGTGATTGTGTAGGTCCCCCGTGAGCACGCACAAGTGCCGCAACAGGACGTGGCATCGACTCGACTGATGTCTGAGGCAGTGCTGGTGGTAACACACACCACGGATCCTGCAGGGCTGTCCATAAATCCGTAAGAGTACGAAGGGTGCAGATCTCTTCTGGACAGCACGTTGCAAGGCATTGAATATATTATCAATAATGTTCATGTGTGGAGAGTTTGGTGGTCAGCGAAATTTTTAAACACCGAAGAAAGTTCCTAAAAATCTCTATAACAGTTCTGGGCGTGTGGGGTGTCGCATTGTCCTGCTGGAATTGCCCAAGTCCGTCAGAAAGTATAATAGACGCGAATAGATGCAGGTGATCAGACAGGACGCTCAGTTACGCGTCACGTGTCAGAGTCCTATCAGGCAGCCCATATCACGCCAACTGCACACGCCTGAAAACTTTACAGAGCATCCAACAGCTTGAACAGTCCCCATCTGACACACAGGGTCCATGGATTCTTGAGGTAGTCTTCATATCCGTACACGTCCATCCGCTCAATACAATTTCAAACGAGAGTCGTCCGAGCGGGCAACAAGCTTCCAGTCATCGAGAGCCCAGTGTCGGTGTTGACGGGCCGAGGCGACGCGTAAAGCTTTGTGTCGTGCGGTCATCAAGGGTACACGAGTGGGCCTTAGGTCCCGAAAACCAGTATCTGTGATGTTTCGTTGAATGGTTCGCACGCTGACACTTGTTGATGGCCTATAACATTATCTGAAACTTCCTGGCTGATTAAAACTGTGTGCCAGACCGAGACTCGAACTCGGGACCTTTGCCTTTCGCGGGCAAACTTTAGAGAAGGTCTCCTGCGAACCTGCGCGGTAGAGCACTTGCCCGCGAAAGGCAAAGGTCCCGAGTTCGAGTCTCGGTCTGGCACACAGTTTAATCTGCCAGGAAGTTTCATATCAGCGCACACTCCGCTGCAGAGTCAAAATCTCATTCTGGTCAAGAGTAATTTAATCATTACTGTCGAAAATTGATGTACATGGACCTGTATGTTTGTGACACGAGAATAGTAATATTGATTGTGCCGTAGCATATAAATGGTATACTTTCATAGGACGTTAAGTTATAAGACGAAAAATGTCAAATACAGGAAGCATTTATCTAGCGACACGTAGTTTCCCGTCATTCGTAGCTAAAAACGACGCGTTTTGGAGAGATCCTCAATTTGTTGATAGGTTGAAACAGCTGTCACTGAGGTGACTGAAATCATGGGGAACCCCCTAACGTAACGTCGAAGCTTTTTTCCCAGCGTAGTACAGCGACTAGACGTGGCATAGGCTACCCTGGAGAAATACTGAGCCATTCTGACCCTCGTAGCCGTCTGTAATACGGAAAGTGCTGCCGGTGGAGGATTTTGCACACGGAGCGATCTCTCGATTGTGTCTCATAAATGTTTGACGAGATTCATGTTGGACGATGTGAGTGGCCAAATTACTCTCTCGAATGATCGAGAACATCCTCCAAACCAATCGCGAATAATTGGTGTCCCGGGGACGCGGAGCACTTTCATCCGTGAAAACTCCATCGTTGATTGGGAACATAAAGTCCACGAATGGCTGCAAGTGGTCTCCAGGTCCATTCACACTCAATGATCGGTTCAGTTGGACCAGAGGAACCAGTGCATTACACGTAAACACAGCCGACGCCATTACGCAGCCACCGCCAGAGTGTACAGTGATTTGTCGACAACCTGGGTCCATGGACTCGTGGGGTCTGGACCACTCTCGAACACTGCCGTCAGCTCTCGTCAACTGGAATCGAGACTCATGTGACCGGGCCACGGTTTCCCTGTCGACCAGGATACTGCCTGTCTGGACACGAGCAGCAGGCGAGTAGCTGCAGGCGGTGTCGTGCTCCTAGTAAAGGCACAGTTTCGCCGCACTCTCCTAACCCGCACGTTGTCGTGCGTCCCACATTGACTTTTGTGCTTATTTCGCACAGTGCTGCTTGTCTGTTAGCACTGACGACTCTACACAAACGCCACTGTTCTCGGTCGTTAAATGACATCCGTGGTGAGAGATTATGTCTGAAATTCGACATTCTCGTTGGCTACCGGAATACAGAATTCCCTAACGGCTTCCGAAACGGAATCTGCCACGCGTCTAGCGCCAACTACCATTCCGCGTTCACAGTCTCCTAATGCCCGTCTTTCGGCCGTAATCACGTCGGACACATTTTCACGTGATTCACCTGAGTACAAATGACAGCTCCGCCTATGAACTGCCCTTTTATAGCTTGTGTATGGCCGGTATTACAGTATCAAATTTCTTTGTCAAAGATTTGATCAAAGATGTCATCAAATATTCCGTCAAATATATTTGACAAAGATCTTTGACGTAGCGCTAGAAGGGGTATTACACTGTCATCATATTTATCGTCAAAGTTCAAGATGGCTGACAACAACAACTTGTTATTAACCGCAGCAGTTGCATGCGCCACAATTGCACTGTGTGCACTAGCGGAAGAGAAGCGGAGGGAAAAAATAGGAAACACACCTGGGTGAAGCCGTGGGTTATACGACGACACGATAAAAGCATTCAACAAAACTTGTTACGTGAGCTTATAGTGGAGGATATCAAGTCGTACATCAATTACTTAAGAATGGATAAGCATACATTTCTGTATGTGCTCAATGAACTGTATCCTCATATCACAAAGCACAATATTCACTTAAGAACTGCTACATCTTCAGAAGACAGGCTCACTGTAACACTCAGATTCCTTGCTACAGGAGAGGGTTATGTTAGGTTAGGTCAGGTCTCCAATCTTCTTAATCTATTTTTGTATTCAGGGTGCCTCACGTTGTAAAGCGCCTCACCAGATTTATACCTCTCTATTAATTTTGTAGTTGTCGGCACACACCAATTGTATTTACCCGTAATGTTCATAAAACCACTACAGACGACAGAATGCAGTGATCCTAGCGCTCCATGTGGCAGCACGTCACATTGCAGTGAACGGAAGACAAGCGACTTCTATGAACAAATCTACAGCGAGGCCCTAGATTTGATCAAATATTGGACGACATTTGACAAAGTTCCCTATTACACCATCAAATATCTTTGACAAACATATTGGACAAAGATATTTGACAAAGAAATTTGATAGTGTAATACCGGCCTAAGCGATACTACCTCCATTGATATATGCCACCTTAGCACCTGTTCAGAGGAAGTACTCACTCACAAAGAAAATAGAACAAATACACTATGCGATCAAAAGCATCCTGACACCCACGAAAACATACGTTTTTCATATTAGGTGCATTGTGCTGCCGCCTACTGGCAGGTGCTGTATATCAGCCACCTCAGTAGTCATTAACATCGCGAGAGAGCAGAATGGGGCGCTCTGCAGAACTCACGGTCTTCGAACGTGGTGAGGTGATAGGGTGTCACTTGTGTCATACGTCTGTACGCGAGATTTCTACACTCCTAAACATCCGTAGGTCCACTGTTTCCGATTCCATAGTGAAGTGGAAACGTGAAGGGACACGTACAGCACAAAAGCGTACAGGCCGACCTCGTCTGTTGAGACGGCCGATATTTGAAGAGGGGCGTAATGTGTAATAGACAGACATCTGTCCAGACCATCACACAGGAAGTCCCAGCTGCATCATCATCCACTGCAAGTACTATGACAGGCGGGAGGTGAGAAACTTGTATTTAATGTTCGAGCGGCTGCTCATAAGCCACACATCACGCCGGTAAATGCCAAACGACGCGTCGCTTGGTGTAAGGACCGTAAACATTGGACGACTGAACATTGGGAAAACGTTGTGTGGAGTGACGAATCACGGTACACAATGTGGCGATCCGATGGCAGGGTGTGGGTATGGCGAATGCCCGATGAACGTCATCTGCCAACGTGTGTAGTGCCTATAGTAAAATTCGGAGGCGGTGGTGTTATGGTGTGGTCGTGTTTTCATGGTTGGCGCTATCACGGCACAGCTGTTTTAAGCACCTTCTTGCTTCCCACTGTTGAAGAGCAATTTGGGGATGGCGGTTGCATCTTTCAACAAGATCGAGCATCTGTTCGTAATCCACGTCCTGTGGTGGAGTGGTTACACGACAATAACATCCCAGAAATGGACTGGCCTACACCGAGTCCTGACCTGAATGTTATACAACACCTTTATAATGTTTTGGAATGCCGACTTCCAGGCAGGGCTCACCGACCGACACAGATACCTCTCCTCAGTGCAGCACTCCGTGAAGAATGGGCTGCCATTCCAAAAGAAACCTTCCAGCACCTGTTCGAAGCCGGCCGGCGTGGCCGTGCGGTTCTAGGTGCTGCAGTCTGGAACCGAGCGAACGCTACGGTCGCAGGATCGAATCCTGCCTCGGCATGTATGTGTGTGATGTCCTTAGGTTAGTTAGGTTTAGTTAGTTCTAAGTTCTAGGGGACTGATGACCTCAGAAGTTAAGTCGCATGGTGCTCAGAGCCATTTGAACCAACCTGTTTGAACGTATGCCTGCGACAGTGGAAGCTGTCATAAAGACTTAGGTTGGGCCAACACCACACTGAATTCCGACATTACCGATGGAGGGCGCCACGAACCTGTACGTCATTTTCATTGAGCTGTTCGGATTCATTAGATCACATAGTGTACGTTTAACTCAATAAAATATGGCGGCTGGTAAGTTTTGCTTGTGGCCTAAAACGATGTCGCATCTCGTAGGCCACTTTCCTCTCCATAAGGCAAATATCTTAACATGCGAGATTCTTCATATCACGCTGCATCGTGTATTGGAATGTGGAATTCCAGGTTGTCTCAAGTCACCAGCTCGCCATCCACGTGCGTTTCCACGTTCCACGAGAGGGCGGCAGTGTGGCAGCGGTATGGCAGCTGCTCACATCTCGTGGATAGAGATGGGCAAAACTGTTCTTTTCAGAGATCGGATCAGAACTGTTCACTCCCTGAAATGAACTAGCTCTTTTTCATGACTCACCACTCATTCACAATAGAAAATAAATGGAAGGCACATTGCCCTTTAAACTTGGTTTATTGCAGTTCTATACCTTTATTTTGATCTTAGTTGATCCTATTTTGAAGTAACAGAGATAATCAGTAAGAATTTTGTATTGTTTATTGAAATTTGCACGATATGACAAAGTTTTTGATTATTGATTTATTTTGCATTATCGTGGTTTTTTGGGTGATCGGAAAATGTTGTAACTTGAGATTTAAATTAACAATATACTTGGCTATAATGTATTAAAATTTCATTAACCTCTTACAAATACATCGCAAGCCATATATTTTTAAAGTGAACGTTTCCTTCTGAAGACACCTAAAATCGCAAAATCCGTACCAGAATAAGAAAAAAAATATAAATTTGACTGTAAGACTAAAGTGCTGCATATAGCCTTATGCAGAATAAAACAAGGAAAATATTGGTGTATCACATTTTGCGATACATTTATTGGTTCGCTCGCAATTAAAGCATTAATTCGAGTGTCCGTAATAAAAATCCTATAGTAAGAGGAGTCGTCAGAAACCTAATCTGATTAGTTTAATCAAATAAAAATAAAATAAAAACAAATGATGTATACATAACATAATAATGTAATATACATACCGGTATTAGTACGAAGAACAATATCCAGTAGAGACAAACTCCGATGCAGAGGCGCTGAGTCAAGCAGGTCGAGTCGCGAGCTCTATTACTGCGTGAGCTGAGACGGCAGAGACCAGAGTGACACCTGAGTCGCTTTGCTCAACGCTCTGGCTAGAGTCGAGAACGGTGGGGTGAGCGTTGAGCGGTCGAGTTCTGAGGGTGGGGGGAGCGGTGAACGGCCACCAGTCACCCGCTCTGAGACAAATCGTCCGTTCTCTTGCGAGCAGGTTGTTGCAAGTAGTTCTTATGTTCTCCGCTAGGAGGCTCTGTCTTGTTGCTCGCATCAACCGCCCAGAGGGCAGGACGTGCGACTGAAACGATCGCTGACGGAGTGCGATGGTAAGTTAAGCTGCTCCAGACACTGGGTGCGGCAGAGGAAGCACAGAGACGGCATGGCATATGTGAAACACAAAATCCAATGGGGCACTGCACAATGCAGGCAGCCAAGGCAGAAGCAGGGCAGAGGCCGGCGCTGGCTGTGTTGCGTGGCGTGTGGTGTGCTCTGACCAGCAGATATGCTCCGTCTCTCTCTCTCTCTCTCTCTCTCTGCTGTGGGAAACGTTTGGAGCTACCGTTCCTTTTTTCTGAATCACTGATTGTTCACTCCTTTGAAAGATTCAACTCTATGAATCAGTCAGACCAGGAGCGCGTGTGACGCCACCTGTGACGTATGTAACGGCGCCTGCTTCGCGAGCTGAGTTGACGGGGTCACCTGCTGTACGGAGTTGATGGAGTGCACGGCCATATGTGCAGCTGTGCTTCGAAGCGAGCACTGGAGCGGCAGTCTTGCGGCTCACTCTGAAGATGGCTGAACGTTATACAGCCGAAATATTACAAGAAGAAGGAGATTTCTTGCGGCTGCACACCCGAAACTTTATGGAACGGGTTGTATTTCAGTTACCTTATCTCGGACCGACGCCTTTTTAGGGAAACCCAAGCATTAAATCAACGAAGGCAGCAAAAGTATGTGTCCTCACTGAAAAGCAAACACGTATAGTCTTTCGATGAGCTCCTCATGAGTTCGATGGAGAGAAGTAAAGTACGTTTTTGTGATAAAACTAAACACCTGCAGTCGTCCTTATGATTTTATTTTATTATAACCACTTTCAGCGCCTCAGTCCGCCATCTTCAGGCCTATATGGATAAAACAGTAATGATAGCATTATCAACATATCAACCAAGGCGGCCGTGGTAGCCGAGCGGTTCTAGGCGCTTCAGTCCGGAACCGCGCGACTGCTACGGTCGCAGGTTCGAACCCTGCCTCGGGCATGAATGTGTGTGTCGTCATTAGGTTAGTTAGGTTTAAGTAGTTCTAAGTTCTAGGGGACTGATGACCTCAGATGTTAAGTACCATAGTGCTCAGAGCCATTTGAACCATCAATCAAGCTACATACAAACAGGTTAAAAACAGAATGACAAACAATCAGAGGACGCTACAATTGAATTTACATCAAAATTTTATAGAACAAACAGATACATCCATTGTCACGTATCTAAAACATACCATAAAGAATTTTCGCTCGATATATTGTACAGTTATATTATCTATTAATATCTTCATTAAGTAACTATCCATGACTTTTTTATTGGCCAGTCGGACATAAATTGTCTGCACAACCCTGAAACAACCTGCTGAAAGAGAAATTGACTGTAGAAGGTCATAAATGGACTGAAACAATACCTCATAAACAAGTACAGACAAGGTTAAAATAAAGTAAAATAAAATCTTAAGGACGGCTGTAAGGCCGCACCGAGCAGCCGCGTGGTTGAGGGCGTCATGTCAAGGACTGAGCCGCCCCTCCCTCGGGCATGAGTGTGTGTGTCTGCGTTGTTCTTAGCATAAGTTAGTGTAAGTAGTGTGTAAGTCCAGGGATAGATCACCCCAGCAGTTTGGTCCCTTACGAATTCACACACCCTTTAACGGCTAGAGGCGTTTTATTTTGTCACAATAGTAAGCGGCCATCGTCCCAAAGTCCTCCTGCCCAAAACATAGACATAGAAAACTAAAAGTAGAATCGGACGTAACTAAATGAAAAGAAGGAACTCAGAAACGAAGGATAACAGTTCAGCTTGACTAGGTGACGCTGCCTCGACGCCATAATTCGTGCTTTTGTTCAGACAGCTCCTGCCACGTTGACATGGTGACAGCTGCGCTGTGTTTCTTGGTACATTACCCGCTGTGAGTCTCCGTACAGTTGAAGAAATACGTTAAGTAAATCACCTGTGTACTGTATTTACGTCTTCGCTAAACATTTCTGCTCCTGTCCATCTGTCTACGACAACAGCTGCTGCACCCTCTGTAGCCCACATCAGCTTACCGCTGCGTACGAAGTCGTACACAAAAAAATGCGCTTGTAAGGCAAGCTAGTTTTCGAAATTGGATCTTCCTCTTTCGGAAAATGAGTCATATTTGAACATAGGATGACAGTCTGCCTATATGAAAGGCAATGTCTTGACTGACTGAATGAATGACTTGTTATCGCCGAGCCCATGCCGCTGAGGATGATGTTGTTGTTGTTGTGGTCTTCAGTCCTGAGACTGGTTTGATGCAGCTCTCCATGCTACTTTATCCTGTGCAAGCTTCTTCATCTCCCAGTACCTAGTGCAACCTACATCCTTCGGAATCTGCTTAATGTATTCTTCTCTTGGCCTCCCTCTACAATTTCTTACCCTCCACGCTGCTCTCCAATACTAAATTGGTGATCCCTTTATGCCTCAGAACATGTCCTACCAACCGATCCCTTCTTCTAGTCAAGGTGTGCCACAAATTTCTACTTCTCGCTAATTCTGCGATCCATCTAATATTCAGCATTCTTTTGTAGCACCACATTTCGAAAGCTTCTATTCTCTTCTTATCCAAACTATTTATTGTCCACGTTTCACTTCCGTACATGGCCACACTCCATCCAAATATTTCAGAAACGACTTCCTCACACTTAAATCTATACTCGATGTTAACAAATTTCTCTTCTTCAGAAACGGTTTTCTTGCAATTGTCAGTCTACATTTTATATCCTCTCTACTTCGACCATCATCAGCTATTTTGCTCCACAAATAGCAAAACTCATCTACTATTTTAAGTGTCTCTTTTCCTAATCTAATTCCCTCAGCATCGCCCGACTTAACTCGACTACGTTAAATTATCCTCGTTTTGCTTTTGTTGATATTCATCTTATATCCTCCTTTCAAGACACTGTCCATTCCATTCAACTGCTCTTCCAAGTCCTTTGCTGTCTCTGACAGAATTACAATGTCATCGGGGAACCACAAAGTTTTTATTTGTGCTCCATGGATTTTAATACCTACTCCGAACTTTTCTTTTGTTTCCTTTACTGCTTGCTAAATATACAGATTGAATAGCATCAGAAATAGGGTACAAACCTGTCTCACTCCCTTCCCGACCACTGCTTCCCTTTCATGTCCCTCGACTCTTATAACTGCCACCTGGTTTCTGTACAAATTGTAAATAGCCTTTCGTTCCCTGTATTTTACCCCTTCCACCTTCAGAATCTGCAAGAGAGTATTCCAGTCAACTTTAAGTCTACAAATGCTAGAAACGTAAGTTTCCCTTTCGTTGATGTATCTTCTGAGATAAGTCGTAGGGTTAGTATTGCCTCACGTGTTCCTACATTTGTACAGAATTCAAACTGATCTTCACCGAGGTCGGCTTCTACCAGTTTTTCCATTCGTCTGTAAAGAATTCGTGTTAGTATTTTGCAGCTGTGGATTATTAAACTGATAGTTCTGTAATTTTCACATCTGTCAACGCCTGCTTTCTTTGGGATTGGAATTATTATATTCTTCTTGACGTCTGAGGGTATTTCGCCTGTGTCATACCTAAGCCGAAACTCTGCCGCTGAGGATAGGAAACCGAAAATTGGAGGAAGTATGTATCTTAAACTGTAGGCGTCGATTGAGAGGGGGATCGTCCGAAATAGAGGATCAAAGGCTTTTATAAATTATGTCGCTATTAAGGGAATTTTGAAGATCTAACTACAAAAAATCGTCTTTGGTTTGTCATTCAGAAAATGAAAAAAATAAGTGTTTCACCATTTTTGGAAATTCAACCACTAATGGAGTAAAATAGTGGGAGAAAATTTTTTATAAGTAAATAATTACCAAAGACCTACTAAAGGATTTTTAAGGCTACCTCTATGACAACTGGTATTTGACTTCGCGGCTAGAAATAAAACAATACGTGTTTCAGTGTTTCTGGGAATTCAACCCTTAAGAGAGTGCAGTAGGGGAGGAAAATTGTTAAGAAAATATTTCGTTACGATAAAAAGTGTAATGCTAAATTTATGAAAACTGGTATTTCACTTCTCCGTTAGACATGAAGAAATATTTGTTAGGGAACGAAAGTTGCTGTGGAAGTGTCCCTACAAGAACGGAAAAGGCATGATTAACAAAAAATTTGAACTCCAGCTACCTGAATCGCTTTTTGATCACAAGTACATTCGGAAAAGACCGTGCTTATGTGGCCTTAATTTGCGTGAAATGGCTAGAAGGTGCTGCAATTTGTCAACGACATAAAATTCCGATTACATTAAACAAAACAAAAGAAAGAAGAAACAGCCAAACAAATGAAACGGCTAAGGACGACTACAAGATTTGAACTAAAGTGATCCAATAGGGTCGTAAAAGCAATAAAATAAAATAAACAAAACAAAAAAAAGGAAAGAGAAAATCTCTGCTGGACATACAGACTAACAGCGGGGAGGAGCGTGCGCTAAGCTAGTCCTGAAGTCATTCTGGACAGACTGCAGTGTGGTATTAGCGTAAGGAGGGTGGTGGAGGGGGAGGAGGGAGGAGGAGGGGGAGGGAGGGAGGGGAGGGAGTAGTTTGTGGAACGGGGGAGAGGGGGAGGGGAGGCTACGGACAGAGCAGCGACACCACATCCGTTTTGTAGCGCGGGCGGTATTTTCTCTCGAGTTGTAAACAGGGCGGTGCGATGGGCCAGAGCAGCCTGCTTATGTAGAGGCGACCAGGGCCGTGTTTCACTTCGCGTGAACTGTGTGAGACCGCCGGGAGGGGGGGGGGGGAGGGAGGGGGAGGCGGCATTTAATGGCGCGATGTGCTCGGGATGCTCAGTTCAGTGGCCGACAAATCCATGGCGGCTGGCAGGGGTGACCAGCAGCTCTTTGTGCGGTTCTGTGAACAAAGCTCGCCGACCTTGTAGTCAGTCAGCGACCGTTTACAAACAATAGGTCTACATCTAATGGACTGCTAAAGACCCAATTTTCGGCTGATGAAAGTCATTTCTGACGTGAAATAACAAATTCATTTAGACCCAATATGAAGTTTTTCAAATTGAACCGTCTGATTTGATTGAAATATTTCTGTTTATACATACTTTATCACCTTTGCTCCTGTGATTCGAGTTTCATTGTTTGGCCACCTTTTGAGAAATTATCCGCAGCGTTACTAATAGTTGTTAGATGTCACAGACAACGAAGTACTCGGAAGAGCAGTTGAAGAGAATCGATAGTATCTAGAAAGGTGATTGCCAGACGAACGAAAGTAACGTGGGGTAATAGAAAGAAAGAAACTGGTATACGCATTCATATTCAAATATTTAAACAGGCAGAATACGACGCTGCGTTCGGCCACGCCTACATAAGACAACAATCGGTTACATCGGTTACTGCTGCTGCAATGGCAAGTTATCAAGATTTAAGCGAGTTTGAACGTGGTGTTACAGTCGCAGCACGAGCGATGTGAGAGAGCATCTCCGAGGTAGCGATAAAATGTGGCCGGCCAGGGTGACCGTGCGGTTCTAGGCGCTACAGTCTGGAACCGCCCCACCGCTACGGTCTCAGGTTCGAATCCTGCCTCGGGCATGGATGTGTGTGATGTCCTTAGGTTAGTTAGGTTTAAGCAGTTCTAAGGTTTAGGGGACTGATAACCTAAGAAGTTAAGCCCCATAGTGCTCAGAACCATTTGAACCATTTTTGATAAAGTCCAGATTTTCCTGTACCATCATTACACGCGCGTACCGTGAATGTCAGGAATCGGGTAAAATATCAAATTGCCGGCATCGCGGTGGCCGGAAAAAGATCCTGAAAGCACGGGAGCAACGACCATTCAACGAGAAGGAAGTGAAACCCTTCCGCAAATTTCTGCAGATTTCAATGCTGGGCCATCAACAAGTGTCAGCTCGCGAACCGTCCAACGAAACATCATTGATACGAGCTTCCGAAGCCAAGGGCCTACTCGTGTATCCTTGATGACTGCACGACACAAAGCTTTATGTCTCGCTTGGGCCCGTCAACTCCGACATCGGACTGTTGATGACTGGAAACATGTTACCAGGTCGGACGAGTCTCGTTTCAGATTGTATCGAGCGGATGGACGTGTACGGGTACGAAGAAAACGTCATAAATCCCTGCGTGTCAGCAGGATACTGTAGAAGCTGGTCGAGGCTGTCTAATGGTGTGGGGCGCGTGCAGCAGGATTGATATGGGACCCGTGATGCGTCTAGACATGACTCTGACAGGTGACACGTATGTGAGTATCCTGTCTGATCACCTGCATCCATTCAAGTCCACTGTCCATTCCGACGGACTAGGGCAGATGCAGCAGGAGAATGCAACACCTCACACGTCCAGAATTGCTACAGAGCGGCTGCAGGAAAACTCTACTGAGTTTAAACACTTCCGCTGGCCACCAAACTACCCACACATGAACAGTATTGAGCATATCTCGGATGCCTTCCAACATGCTGTTCAGAAAAGATCTCCTCCTCCTCGACTTCCTCCCCCTGAATGAAAACAACGTGGAGCGGTCCCACACCGTCCCCTCTCGTCAAACGTAGCCCCGTGCTTCTACTTGTTCCTAAAGACGTACAAACTGCATCAGGATCCACCGTCATAGTAGTTGCAGTAGATCCTGATGCAGTTTGGAATTCCTGTGTCACGGTCTGGATGGATGTCTGCCTATCACACATTAGGACCTTCTTCAACCTTCGGCGGTCTCTGTGAGTCAACAGACGAGGTCGGCCTGTAGGCTTTTGTGCTGTACGTGTCACTTCACTGTCGCATCGGAAACAGTGGATCTAGTGATGTTTAGGAGTGTGGGAATCTCGCTTACAGACGTACGACACAAGTGACACCCAATCACCCGACGATGGTCGAAGTCCGTGAGCTCCGTCCAATGGCTAGTGAGTTCGCTGATATGGAGTTCCTGGCAGTAGGTGGCAGCACGAGGCACTGATATGGAAAGCGTACGTTTTTGGGGAAGTCCGGGTACTTTTGATCACGTCGTGTAGATTCATGAAGTTCTGATAGGTGGTGCCACTATGTGTAGCCTTCAAAATGTCGTCTGTAAAGGAGGTGCGTGCCAAACACAGAGCTGTCACTGAGTTTCACTTGACAGAAAAGGACAGGTATTTGTATGCTCTTGCACAACGTCAATACTGAAGTGGCAGTGAACAAAAGGCATCTTCTTCCGTCGTCGGAAACCTGTCAGATCTTCCGCATGCCAGCTGGCTACCCACAGCCATGGCTCCTGCAATGCTGGGAAAGGCAGGCACTCTCATTCGAGGTGATCAGCGCACCACTGTCAATCAGCTCGCTGCACAGAAGGGCGCGTCTCTGTTGGTAGTGCTGGAACACACGCTCACCAGTTGGGATGCTCAATGGTTTCTGCCCAGTGGGTTCCTGGCCGCCTAATAGAAGTCCCTAGGGTGCAACGGAAGACCATCTGTGCATAACAGCTTGTGTGGAGTTGTGACCACTGGTCTGTTATAGAGTGCCTAAAGGATGCTGTATTCTCGGATAGCTGTACAACAGTTCAAACAAATCACATTAATGGTTTTTGTTGCAATGAAGTGGGCTGACAGTAATTAACTTTGGTTTACAATCTCGTGTCGCAAGCTATTAGCGAAATGCAAATAATCAATGTGTTTCGCTGTATAGATTGTCCATGCAAGTAACAGCTCTTCTAATGGTCTCTTCTGGTCTGGGTCTACCAGTGTCCGCCTTCTACTATGCGACCGAGCCTGGCAGCAGCGGCGCTTACATTCTCTTCGGCTAGAGGCCGCTACTGTCTGACGGACTATTGGCTGACGTCGTCTCACAGCCATCTCTGCTCCTGCGTTCTTCATCTTCGTGCCGTCGCTTGTCGTTACGCAGAAAGACCTTACGTATCACGGGGCTGACCGCGTATAAAATGGCAGTCTGGAATGGCGCCACAACGCCTCTCCTTGGAAGAAAAGCGAGGCACCACCATCAAACTGTGGCGACGGTGTTCTCGCTCTCTGAAAGGCTTATTCTGTTTGGTGTCCTCCCTAATAGTGCAAAGATCAGCTCTGAAGGAAACTGAAGAAGCGACATCAGCGTGTTCGTCGCCACAAAAATGGAAACGAACTTGTCCTTGTTCATGACAACGCAAGGCCTAACACAAGTCTGCACTCATGAGGGAAGCTCACAAAACTCCATTGGAATTCTCTTCCTGGTCCACCCGACGGCCTGCATCTCGCCCCTCTCATCTCCATCCGTTTGGCCCAAAGAAGAACACAGTTTGTGGGAAGCGGTCTACAGGGAGGCCAGGCGTTGCCTGCGACGTCGACCAGTAGAGCGAGAGCGGTACAGTGTAGGCGCGCAGGCCCTCCCACTGAGGCCGGGGAGATTATGTTGAGCAATAGGGTTTTGTGGCCAGAAAAGTGGGGACTAATATGCAAAAACAGACGTAGTGTCTGATTGGATAATCGCAATCAGTGGTTTTAATGCTACTTACAATCCGCCTTGATTGCATAAAATGTTTATTTACATGACCGGTTTCGGTTCCTCTAGAATCATTTTCAGATCTGCAATTTCTGTTACAGGAGTGACGCACTATGTGAAGGTTGCTGTGTGTGGATCGGTTACTCCTGTAACCGTAGTTGCAGATCTGAAGATGATTGTAGAGGAACCGAAACCGGTCATGTTAATAAACATTTTATGCAATCAAGACAGATTATAACTAACATTGGGAATAATACGCTGTACTGGAATCCTGAATAAAACAAGCTTGGTTTCAGACCAAAACATGTGCCTTACTTACTGAACGTCCCTCGTATGATGAGTATTTGTGCACTGTGAGTTACACTGCCTCAAGGCAAATAAATACTCTTTGACTGTAACACTTAACACTTTACCATAATGTCAGTCCTGTTAATGAGTTGATTATGACAGCACATGAAATTTCAAATTTGGCCAATAACCGTACAAATATATAGGAAGTAAAATGTTCGTTGGCTTATGGAACACTTTACATTGTAAAGCTGTAACTGACAATTTTTGAAATGAACCAGGTTAACCGTTAATAATAAAGATCTGATTTAATCTGGAGTAACAGTAAATATCTAGTCAGAAATATCTGGAAGAAAGTGACATATTGGAACGTAACCAATACGGCTTCAGAAAGTTTTGTTCTGCCGTTTAATGACCAAAATACCACTTAATTGCGGAGTACTGGGCCAGAATTGTGACTGGATGGAGAACTTTGTAAGAGACAGAATTCAATACGTCATTGTTAACGGGGTGCTACCCACGGATGTGAAGGCATACGGTATGTATAAGTGACCTAGCGCATAGGTCTGAAAACTGCAGATGGTGCTGTCGTTCATTTGTTCATTCTGAAAGTGGGGACTGACATGAAAGAAGTTACATATCACTGTTGGCAGCGCCAGAAGCGTGACTGTTGAGAAGTGAAGGATATCGAGCAGAGGAGCAATGACTGCCGCACAGCATGGTAGCTCATCCAGAACACACAAAAAGAAATGCTGTATTGTGAATGAGTAGCCGAAGAGGTCGATTACTGTTCTGTTGAGGTGCTAGTGAAAACTCACTGGAAGCAGTTAGCACCGTACCACACCTTACACTAACTGTACAAACTGAAGTAAAGTCGAATGACCACACAAAGCAGAGTGTAGGGAGAGCTGATGCTGGACTCAGTCTCATTGGGAGATGCCAAAGAAACTGTAATTCATTCACCAAAAAATTGGTTTAGAAACAAATGCAGATCTATAGGGGCGAGGGGTGTCCATAGAGACGGTAATCAGGAAACACTTATCCCACTCCGTGTATGAACACCACAACCACCGAGGGCACTTTGGTAAAAACATCTGTATTATTGTTTTCTACACACATGAGTTTTGAAATCTCATAGGTAAGACTAGCTCTAGGGTCTTGTACCATGGGAAACAAGGGAGAGGATGTTATGATGCAATGTGGATTATCACTGTTCTTTATTTACATCAACAGCAAGCTATTTATTTTTAATAGAGTCCATGTGTTAAGGTATACGCTCTTCTGTAATAGTCCTCTTGCAAAAAATAGTTCAAATAGCTCTGAGCACTGTGGGACTTAACATCTGAGGTCATCAGTCCCCTAGAATTTAGAACTACTTAAACCTAACTAACGTAAGGACATCACACAAATCCATGCCTGAGGCAGGATTCGAACCTGCGACCGTAGCGGTTGCGTGGTTCCAGACTGAAGCCCCTAGAACAGCTCGGCCATACCGGCCGGCGTCCTCTTGCAGACTATATCGGTAATCTTACTATAATCTGGCGATATGTACTTTCATAGCCTAAGGTTAACTACGCCGCTCAGCAAATGAATGACAAATGCCAACGATACTGAGTCAATGAGAATAACTGAGCTAGTGATTGAGATACACGAGTGGGCCTTCGGTTCTGAAAGCTCATTTATCGATGACATTTCGTTGAATGGTTCACATGCTGACAGTTGTTGATGGCCCGGGATTGAAATCTGCATCAATTTGTGGAAGGGTTGGACTTTTGTTACGATTGAACGATTCTCTTCAGTCGTCGTTGCACCCGTTCTTGATGTTTTACCTGATTCCTGATATTCAGATTACATTCATGACATGGTCGTTCGGGAAAATCTCCACTTTATCGCTATCTCGGAGATGCTATGTTCCTTGACTCGTGCGTGGTCTGTAACACCACATTAAAACTCACAAAAATCTCGATAACCTGCCATTGTAGCAGCAGAAACCGATCTAACAACTGCACCAGACGCCCGTCGTGTTATGTATGTGTTGCACACCGCAGTTGCGTACTCTGTCTGTTTACATATCTCTGTATTTGTAAACGCAGGACTATGCCGGTATGTTTGACGCTTCAGTGTAGAACACAAAGGCTCAAAAATATTGAGGTGATTATGTTGGCCAGATGAGATGTGACAGTTCGTCGTTTTGGTCAGGTCATAAAAGCAGTCCAGCTGTGTTATCAGGGGTTCTATGGAACACCCATCAACATAGGAGAACAAACAGTGTACTACGGAAAGGACCTGATCAGCCAAAATAGTCACATAACTCTCTGTAGCAATGTGACCTTCCAGAGTAACGATCGGCGCCATGGAACACCACGATTTGGGTGTAAAAATCGTCGCCGAACCACTGCCAAGTTTCAGTCTTGGGACGTAAAAACGGCCAGACGCTGGAAACAGTGAGAAAGAAGTGTCATTTGACCGAATGCCGTTCTTCCATAGTTCTACAATACAGGTTGTAGAGGTTTGGTACCACGTTTTCCTGCTGTTTACACTGGGCTGATACGATTCGGGGGCTCGGCTTTCGGTTCTTCAGTGTTTTTCGTTGCAGGCCTCTTCAATGACCGTCACGACCACTCAACACACAATTCCGTTCACTTTATGAAGTAGCGGACGATGTTTTCTCGCAGTCTCTTTTTGAGGCTTACGAGGTCTGTCTAAAAAGTATCTGACCTATGATTTTCCCGCGCAAAATGGAGACGATAGCGCAGCGGCACAGTACACAGTAAAGGAAAAGACTTTATGCGCATACGTGAATTTGTCCCAGCCTTCCAGCGCGTCGGTTGCTGCCTGTCAGTCATTGAGTGAGGTCCTACGCAACGTGTTCGTCGGATTACCGGTTCTCTCAAGAATACTGAACGTGTTGAGCAAAAATACTTCATCAAATTTTGTCAAAAGCTTGGCGATTCTCAAAGCGAAACATTGTGTAAGATTCAGCAGGTGTTTGGAGAACATGCGATGGGTGTAACACAAATTGAGGAGTGGTTCAAACGATTCAAAAATGGCCGCACATCAGCAGAGAGTGACCAGCGTTCTGCTCGGAGTGCAGCTGTTGTTGAGAGGGTGCAAAATTTGCAAATGGAAGATCGTCGTTTGACCCTGTGGGAGATTGCCCAAGAGGCTGGAGTGAGTAAAGATTCTGCACATGCAGTTTTGGGTGATGATTTGAACATGCACCCAATGGCTGTGAAATTGTTGCCCAAGTTGTCGCCAGAACAAAAAGACCTCCATTTTGACATTACACAGGACCTTCTGGACAACACCAACACTGTTCTTGGGTTTCTGAACATCGTGATAACTCCAGATGAGTCATGGGTGTACGGGTAAACGACCCAGAAACAGAAATGGATCGTCGCAATGGAAGCATCCCGAGTCTCCTAGGCCAAAGAAAGTGCGGCAGGTACGAAGCAAAATGAAGGTGATGCTGTCTTCGTTAATATCCTTGGAATTGTGCATCACGAATACGCACTGGAAGGACAAACAGTGATAAAAGAGTACTACGGAGATATTCTCCGGCGACTCTGTGGCGCAGTTCGGCGCAAAAGACCAGACATGTGGACGGCGAAAAACTGCCATCTCCATCACGACAACGCCTCCTCACATTCATGCCGCTTGATCCTAAATTTCTGGGCCAAATATGGAATTACAGCCGTTCCCCAACCTCCGTACTCTCCTGAAACGGCTTCTTGCGACGTCTGGTTGTTTCCAAAATTGAAGACGCCACTGAAAGGGTTCCGTTTTGAGGGAAGAGAAATAATGCGGAACACGAAGACGGAGCTGAACACCATTCCAAAAGAAGACTTCCGGAGGTGTTTCTGGCAGCGGAAGAATCGATGGGTTAAGTATGTGCAAGCACAAAGGGCCTACTTTGAACGCGGTTACGGTCCCAACTCCGTCAGATATTCGAAATATTTTTTCTGGCCAAAGGTCAGATACTTTGTAGACAGCCCTCGAACATCTGCAAAACAGTGTCTCTCGAAACACTGAACTACCTCGTCCCCTAAGAGGATGAAATAAGGAATTGAACATCTTTTTCTCCGTCACTGAACATAAAGACAAGAAAAAGGTTATTATATTTGTTGCATAGTGTGTCCGTAAGTAGACGGCCACTGCTCAACAGCGACGCCCCAGGTGGCAGACCGCCGTGCGCTGGGCAGCCGGGTGGGATCGCGCAAGCCACGGGCCAGGCTGACACGAGAGGGCAGCTGGCGTTACTGCACACGACCGCACAACAGTGTGGTGTGCGTACTGTAAGACCTTCGGTACTGACACCGTCAGATTATTTGACTTGTCGCTCTAACGAAGTAGGCGAGTGTCAGCAATATGTCTCGTGGTCTTATCGTGGCGTGTTTATCTTCTGCCATTAGGTCAGACGATAGAAATGCCACTTGCACGCTTAGAGTAGCAGATTGACGGTGACCAACTTTAAACAGAACTTGATTAATTTTCACACACATTTACTAAAATAATAACAAGCATAAAAATAACTTAACTTGGTTCTCGATGCTATTTACAATTGACAATCTGAAGTTCCTTTGGTCTTGGTACGTTAATGCTATTCTCACATGTCTCTGATACTTGACAAAGTGTCTATACATTTCTCTTCATAGCTATGTGCAGGAATATGATAATCTTATTAGGCGCAAACTGAAACTTGACTACAGACTGATGCAGACTAATGCAGACTAAGGCAGACTGACTAATCGGAGGTCTGTACACTCGTTATAATACCTCGCGCGTTCATTTATCACTGCGCGAGTGTGATCCGCGAGGAGAAAAGGTTCTACGTTAGCAGCAATCTCATTGGCTGCCTTACATATTAATACGCGGATCGGCGGAAGCAGAATTTAGTCCTTCTCTGAGGCAGCGCCATCTCGTAGTGCGGAGATGGACGAGCGCTGCGCCTGAGCTGTTGTGCTTAGCGGGGCGCGCTCTAGTGGGGAAGTTGTGTACGCGCTGACTACGTGGAACTATGTACACAACAAACAGATTACTGAGTCATAAGAAAACTTGCTTATGTGGGCGTGCAGCTAGCTGTGTGTAGCGAAGAGTTATTTCTGGCTGTCACCTTCACTCTTCTGTTCCGCCAGTACTGCCTGTACATCAGGGAACGATCCCGAGTGACTCCCAGGAATTTTGGATGGGGCATATTTACCAACAGTATCCCTTACCATGTGATGTTAAGTTTGTGATGTGCCTGATTGTGAGTAAGGTGAAACGCCAAATATTTCAACTGAGTTTTGACGAAGTTTATTGTTAGAGTAGTTGACGCTCAATTCTCCCAGTGTATCTGTCAGGTGGGCCTCAGCATCTTCAAAAGATTTCCCTTTATTTCCTAATGCTACATCATCGGCTTAAGGAAAATATGTTGAACAACAGTGGAGAAAGAACACTTCCCTGAGATAAGCTATTTCTTTAACATCTCTATCGACTGTGCTGATTCTGGAAGTCCTCAAACACTGACCAGCCAGAACATTATCAGTATCTATCTAATAGCCGGTATGTCCAACCTTGACACAGGTAACAGCGCCGATGCACTGTAGCGTGGAAGCAGCAAAGCCTCGATAGGTCGCTGGAGGGAGTTGGCACCACACGACTCACCTGATTCCCGTAATTTCCGGGGATGACGGCGATGAGGTCTGCTGCCACATTCGATAACGTCCCAGGAGTGTTTGATCAGGTTCAGATCTGCTGAGTTAGGGGCCTGGCACATCGATTTGAATTCGCTGCTGTGTCACTCGGACCATTCTACGAAGGGCGTTTGAAAAGTCCTGTGCAAAGTCCACCGGCGCGGATCGAGATCATGTTTAGTTTGTAGCATTGTCGGAAAGAGCGCACAGCAAGTTTCAGCCATATTGTTCTATTTCTTTGTGTTTGGCATTTGTGTGAATCCAGTAAGTCGATTGATTGTCAAAAAATTGACGAAGATGAATTTCGTGTGGTTACTAAACATTACTTTACGAAAGGCAAAACGCCTCAGGAGACTAAATCTTGATAAACATTACGGTGACTCTGGACCTTCGATTGGAACAGTTTATAAGTGATTTCAAAATTTTCACAGTGGCCATATGGGCACAAGTGATGCTGAACGTTATGGACGCCCTGTGGAGGTTACAACTCCAGAAATCATTGATAAAATCCATGATATGCTCGTGGATGACACAAGAGTTAAGGTGCACGAGATTGCTAGTGCTGTGGGCATCTCGAATGAACGGGTACAAAATATTTTGCATAAACATTTGGACATGACAAAAGCTATCCGCAAGATGAGTTCCGCGATTGCTCACACTTGACCAAAAAAAGTGTTGCAAGGATGGTTTGCAGCTGTTCAGGAAGAATCAGCAGGACTTTAAGCGTCGTTTCGTCACTGTGGATGAAACATGGATACATTACTACACTCCTGAGACCAAACAACAACCTAAACAATGGGTTACCAAGGGAGAATCTCCACCAAAAAAGGCGAAGACCAGTCTTTCGGCCGGAAAGGTTATGGCGAGTCTTTAGCGATTCAAAAGGCATAATCCTCATCGACTATCCGGGAAAGAGTAAAACTATTACAGATCTATATTATTTATCGTTATTGGACCATTTGAAAACCGAGCTGCCAAAAGAGAAAAGAACACTGGCGATTGGACTGCAAAAAGTCCTTTTCCATCACGACAATGCACCAGCACACACCTCAGCAGTTGTGGTGGCAAAATGAATGGAAATAGGATTCCATCTCGTTTAACATCCCCCCTGTTCTCCGGACTTGGCTCCCTCGGACTACCATTTTTTCCCCAATTTGAAGAAATTGCTGGTGAGCCAAAGATTTTATTCAAAAGAGGAGGTGATTGCAGCAATTAATAACTATTTTCCAGACTTGGACAATTCCTATTATTCGGAAGGGATCAACAAATTAGAACAGCGTTGGACGAAATGTGTAAGTCTAAAAGGAGAAAATGTCCAAAAATAGAAAAGGATTACTCCAAACACGTAAGTCGTTTTCATTTTTGCACGGGCTTTTCAAACGCCGCTCGTACTACACTCCTGGCCTGGTGACATGGTGCAAATGGTTCAAATGGCTCTGAGCACTATGGGACTTAGCATCTGAGCTCATCAGTCCCCTAGATCTTAGAACTACTTAAACCTAACTAACCTAAGGAAATCAGACACATCTACGCCCGAGGCAGGATTCGAACCTGCGACCGTGGCGTCCGCGCGCTCCCCACTAACGCGCCTAGAACCGCTCGGCCACACCGGCCGGCTGACATGGTGCATTATCTTGCTGAAAAGTGCCACTGCTGTCAGGAAACAAGATCGTCAAAAAGAGGCATACATGGTCTGTAACCAGGGTACGATACTCGCTGGTCGTCATGTCCCTTGCACGAACTACACTGAAGTCACGGATGGCCACGTGAATGTTCCCCAGAGCATAATGGAGACACCACCAACTCGTCTGCATCCCGCAGTACTGGGGTTGGGGAGCTGTTCCCCTGGAAGACGGCGAATTCGCGCCCTCCTAACGACGTAATGAAGAAGATATCGGAATTCGTCAGAGCATGTAATACTCCGTCACTGTACCAACGTCCAGTGCCAACAGCCTCTTGCCCATTTCAGTCACATGTCGTGGTGTTAACATTGGCACATGCACGGACCGAGGAATGCAGAGGCCCATCGCTAGGAATGTTCGGTGCCCTGTGTTTTCAGACACCCTTGTTCTGTGCCCAGCATTAAAGTCTCATGTTAGTTCCACCACACTTCCTCTTTTACCACTCTGCCCACCGTACGACTTCTGACACCTTTAATGAGGGGTGGCCGCACAACCCCACGGCGTCTGGACACGGAGTCACCTCGGTTTCGCCACCTGCTGAAGACACCCACCACAGCACTCCTGGAACACGCGACAAGTCGTTCAGTTTCCGATATGCTCGTGCAGGAGATCACAGTCAGATAGATCGCGCACCTTGCCCATTCTACACGCAAGCAGCATGCTCATTGATACTACATCCACTGTGGATGTCTCTGACTAGCAGCCATTCCTCGCCAGGTGACGCTATTTTCGTCAGGACTGATTTATATCGATAGTAGGTCGGTGGTCATAATGTTCTTGCAAATCAGTCTAAATCTTCTGTTGTAAGGCGTCCACATTTTACGGACCTTACATGAG